>NC_134687.1:314348909-314960159 GCF_050947455.1 Rhinoderma darwinii | reverse complement strand
GGTCTATTTTAAATATAATAATACTTTGCAATTATAAAATTCCAAAATTAGTACACATTTGTCATATAATTTAGAAAGATTAAAGATAGCTTTCAGTTAAATTTTAGTATTTACAGCATAGAAATATATTTGGTATTCTTATTTGGCCAAGTTCACATAGCTTAAAAAATACATTGTAGAACTAGTCGGAAAATCTGTGTCACAATACAGATTTTATATGTCGATTTTGCCGTGCAGTTGGCCACAAGAAAAAATATGCGATAGATACAGCCTGCCGCTGAATTAAAAAATTCTCAGCATGCCTACAGTCCACTGCGGATGTTTTATGGTGCATTGGTTTTATAAAACACCATTCACTTGCATTGTATTATACTAGGGATTCTACAACAGAAAGTCCAAGACGAATCCACCTCGTGTGAATGTGGTCTTATGGGTCTTTAGATAATACTTTAAGTGGATAATAGTGTCCTGCTGTAGATAGACTGCTAATCTGTCTCACCAGCACTTAAAAAGTTTCCACACAATTAACATTTATCACCTATCCACAGGATAGGTGACAAATGTATGATCACTGGGGACACCACTACTGGGGCCCCCTTTGCTCTCTAGAAAGTAGTAGGTGATAAATGATAATTTTGGGAAACCACCATGATTTTGCCTAAATAGTCCACAAAAAAAGATTTAGCCTTGAGCAGGGCCGCCATCAGGGCAGAACTAGTGGTACTCCCGTCAGGGGCCCAGCAACATGGCTGAAGAAAAGGGGCCCACCGGGCTGCCGTCGCCCCTTCCTGGGCTGTTGGCCCCCCTCGCAACCATCGCGGGCCCCCTCGCAACGCTCACTGGCTTCCCCTCATCGGCCCCCCTTGCAACGCTCGCGACCCCCCTCGTCGGCCCCCCTCACAACCCTCATGGGCCCCCCCTCGCAACACTCGCGTGCCCGCCTCGCAACGCTTGCAGCCCCCCCTGCAAACCTGTTGTAACTTCAGGAACTCGACGGGGAAGATGCAGCATGAGAAGCAGAAGCTGCGTGTGGAGATCTTGTCCCCCAGCCAGCTACTTCTTTACACAGCCGACTGGACCTGCAGGCTGGTGAGTTCCCCCCCCCCCCTGCATCCTGCTTCCCATTTCTCCTGACCCCATATATAAAGTATGTTCAAAAAAATAATTGTGATTTGTGCCGCGATTAGGAAAATTGCATAAAAAAAAGGATACATGTGCAACAATATCTAGATGATATTGAGAATCGTAAACGGAGGAACAACTTGCGTATTCGGGGATTACCCGAATCCATTCCTGCGTCTGATCTTTTCTCTACTCTGTCTACCATCTTCAATAACTTATTGGGCCGCCCGCCGAATACTCCTATAGAAATTGACCGGGCACATCGGGCCCTCCGTCCTCTGAGTGTTGACGATCAGCGACCATGGGATGTCATTTGCCGAATCCACTTTAACGCCATCAAGGACTCTATTCTACAAAAGATCCGACAACAGCCCAACATTCTTCATCAAGGTACGTATATTACCAGATCTGTCTAGACATACCCTTGCACAAAGATCTGCTCTCAAACCCCTCCTGGAGGTACTCCGGAGCCGAGGCATCATCTACAGATGGGGTTTCCCCTTTGCCCTGATGGTTAGACAAGATGGTCGTACCTATACTATACGATCCCCGACTGACTTACCTGTTTTTTTGTGGGACTTGGACCTTCCTCATATTTCACTACCAGAGTGGCCCTCGCTGTTATCTTCTGCAGGCGGAGGATCTCGAGGATCTGGGGCAGGATGCCCTCCCTCTGTGCATTCGCCTACCAGTGGGGGTCACCCCCCCACAAGGGCCCAGAAGACGGTCTAGACGCCGGCAGGAACGTGACCCTACACCGCCTGTGGAGATTGCCCATTCGGCGTGATGACCTGGTTGTTCTATCGCCGAAAAATATGCTCTGGGTCTTATTTTGTTAGCTGCAATTGTTCTATCAGCTCCTGATCTTTATCCTCTCTTTTTATTTGCTGTAAGACGTCTAGCTTGCCTTTTGTTTTGAGTGTTGTTTTTTCAAATGCTTTACAATGCCATCCTCCCTATTTTATTTACAGTGCATACACAATGTTAGCTGTTTATACTTTTACTACTGTAAGCTGGGGAGTGTGGATAGCTCTTATGTCACATTCCCCCGGTAGGTACTGGTCCGAGTCTTTTTGCGCTTAGCTTGTGCGGCAGTTTTTATCTTACTGCCTTTTTTGTTCGCATTTTTGTCTTTGTCTTTGTTTTTCTCTAATGCTGTGATTTCTATTTCAAGCTTGTCTCCTTCCCATTTTTTTCCTCATGGTGACCCTGGACTCCTGCCTTTATTGTTTCTTCCGGAACACCTCAGTGAGCAGTTTCATCTGCATCTATGGCTGACCCCACTATAGCCTCCTTCAATGCGAAGGGGCTGAACGTTCCTGAAAAGAGCGCACAAATTCTACACCATCTTCACAAGCGTGAAGTACACATTGCATGCTTTCAAGAAACAGACTTCCAAGAAGGACATTCCCCTACCATTAAACATAAATTTTACACACACTGGCACTTCAATAACAACCCCCTTTCCAGATCATGTGGAGTTGCCATAGCTCTCTACAAATCTCTCCCTCACCAGGATGTGAATTTTGTTGCAGACCCCGATGCTAGATACATAATCCTGGTACTTAGTATCGGTGGGCGTGAGTTCACTGTGATTAATGCTTATGTTCCTAACCAGGGCCAGGTACCTTTCCTTCTTAAACTCATAGATGCTGCCCTTCCAGTGGTCCGGGGGACTGTGGTGTTATGGAGAGACTTTAATCTTACTTTGGATCCGACGGTGGATAACTCTACTGGTCGCTCTAGTGTTGCATATGGTGCTATCAAGCGCGTGAGGCGCGCTCTCTTACAGCTTCAGCTCTGTGATGCTTGGCGCCTTCAACATCCCTCTGACAAGGATTATAGTTTTTATTCTCATCCGCATGGCACCTACAGTCGATTGGACTACATCCTCCTTCAACATCATGCCCTTCCCTGGGTTTTCTCTATGTCCATCGGCAGTATCCTCTGGTCTGATCACGCCCCTGTGTATTGCACCTTACATCTCCCTTTCCTCACTAAGGGCCCCTGGACTTGGAAACTTAATGAGTCCCTGCTCTTGGATGGGGTTTGCCATGTTGAAATGCTACAAACGGTTGAGCACTTCACATTTCATCATGTCCATGATACAGTGGGAGGCCCTGAAGTGTGTTCTCAGGGGTGTCCTCATAAAGCACGGAGCGCGCCTTAAAAGAGAATGGGCTCATTCCCTTAAAACTGCTCTCCAAAAAATCAGCTCCCTTGAACTGGCTTACAGGCGTGCGCTTTCTCTACCGATATTACGGGAGTTGCAGAGTGCCCAACAGGACGCCCGGTGTCTGTTAGACTCGGCCCAAAAGCGTGCCCTCCAAGTCTGTCGTAGTAAGTTTTATGAATTTGGCAACAAAACGCATGCTAGCCAGAGCTTTAAAGGCTCGGATGGCCCAGTCGCATATGCCAAACACTAAATCTCCCTCTGGCCATGTTGTCCACACGACCCCATAGATAGCGGACTGTTTTCACAAATTTTATTCTGATCTCTATAGCCTCCGTCCTCCCGCCCACTCGCCCCCATCAAGGCGGGACTCTTTCTCCTCTCCCTTCACACCTTTGTCCAGGGAAATAGCTGAGGAACTTGATCTGGACTTCACCTCTTCAGAGATCCTTGCAGTTATAACAGATCTTCCTGGGGCAAAGAGTCCTGGTCCGGATGGATACACTGCCAAGTTTTACAAAACATTAGTTGACTGTCTGCTGCCACTTTTGCTCCTAGCTTTTAATTCTATTTCCCCTGAGGTCCTGTTGCCTCCTAGCTCCACTTTGGCCCATGTCGCTGTTATCCCTAAACTGGGCAAGGACCCCCAACTGTGCTCAAGTTATCGTCCCATCTCATTACTCAACGTGGACCTCAAAATCTATGCCAAATTGCTTGCCAATAGATTGAATAAGTTCCCTCCTACCCTGGTTCACCCAGACTAGGTAGGGTTTGTGCCCGGTTGAGAGGCCCGCGACAATACCCTTAAAATTTTAGATATTATTCATCATGCCCAGACTCAGCACATCCCACTCATGATCCTATCCCTAAATGCTGAAAAGGCATTTGACAGAATATCCTGGCCCACCCTTTGCCAAACCCTCCAACACATAGGACTGAGACCTTCCCTCCTTGCTAAAATTATGTCCCTCTATCGCTCCCCCTCCGACCAATTAAAAGTAAATGGCTCCCTTTCTGCACCTTTCGCTATTCATAATAGCACCAGGCAGGGCTGCCCCCTATCCCCATTGTTGTATGTCCTGGTCATGGAGCATCTCATGGCCTCCATTTGGAACAGCCCGGATATTAAAGGCATTACCATAGGAGGGACGGAATATAAGTGCTCCGAATTTGCTGATGACTAATTGGTTTACATCATGGACCCGCATGTCTCTCTCCTCTCGTTGATGTCCGAGCTGTCCCAATTTGGAACATGGTCTAACTTCAAGATCAACTTCTCCAAATCTGAGCCTTTGAATGTCTCCCTCCCGGCTCCGGTAGTGTCGCTTCTCAAAAGTAATTTCCCCTTCTCTTGGCCCTCTAGGGGCCTAACTTATTTGGGTGCACGTATAAGTAGTGACCTCACACAACTGTTTACAAATAATTGAATTCCCCTGCTAGCCCAGATCTTAATTCCTGGCAGAAGAGGGAATTCTCCAGGTTTGGCCGTATTAATATTATTAAAATGTCTCTCCTTCCCAGATTACTGTTCCTCCATCCCATCCTCTTATTGGTTGCGCATCCAGCAATGCTTTGGATCCTTCATATGGCCAACGGGTCGTCCCCGTCTGAGTAGAACTATTCCCACTCGGTCCAGAGATGCGGGTGGGTTTGGTCTGCCGGATTGTCATCTCTACTATCTGACGTCGACTCATGCTCGTGTTCTTGATTTTTTTCACAATAGCAACTTTGGGTTTGTTTAGCCCAACAACTATGCCCTAGTACCCTATCTACCCTGCCGTGGACCCTGTCTGGGAATAGACCGTCTCAAACCTCATTTGTTGTTTACCACACTCTCCTGGCGTTGCGGTCTTCCCGGGTGGGAGGACCCATTGGGCACTTTAACCCCTGTTACTGACAATCCAGCCTTTCCTGCTGGTAAGGCTCGTCTATCCTTTCTAGGCAGGTCATCCACCAATCCTATGTATTTTACTCAGGTCCTTTCTGATTCCTCTCTACTCCCTTTAGCCTCCATCTACCCAGCTGATACGCCCTCCACACGCCACATGTTTGAATATTCCCAGTTAAAGCAATTTTATGGTGCTATCAATCGCAGCGCCCATCTTCACCGGCCGCTTGCTGACTTCAAACGATTATGTGTTTCCACCGTGTCCCCTACACATGCCATATCCACATTATATAAACTACTCCTTTCCCAACGATCCCAGCATCTCCCTTCCTTCTGAGGGGCTTGGGAGAAAGAATTGCATATGACATTCACTGATGCACAATGGAAACTGTGTTTCTCACTCTCCCAAAAAGCCTCTATAGCCATCAGAGCTAAGGAAACTAGTTGTTTCTAGATGGTACCTGCTGCTCTTCATAAATGGTATCCGTCCGTGCCTGACAATTGTTGGCGCTGTGGAGCTATGGGAGGTTCCATGTCTCATGTTTGGTGGCGTTGCCCCTCGTTGAGGAGTTTTTGGGACGCGGTCCTTCAAATAATATTAGAAGTTACTGGAGTATCGGTTCCCAATTCTCCTGAGGCAGCTCTCTTTTTTATGTTCTCTATGCCAACACACATTTATAAACGTTCCCTAACTAGGCATCTCCTTCCGCCTGCGAAGTCGGTAATCCTGCGTAGGTGGAAAATGGCGGTTCCCCCAATGTTAGATGAGTGGTTTCAGGAGGTTGCCTTCATACAAAGAATGGAACACCTTGTAGCCCATTCCCCATTTGCTTCTATAAGATATACGTCTAAATGGTCTCCTTGGATTACGTTCCTTTCTTCTTCCACCTATTTTACTGCAGTAGCTTAAGTAACACCCCCCCTTTTTTTTTTTTTACTACGTGGCTTATTATGTGGTGGTATTCCTTGTAGTTTCCTGGGATTTTGCTGGTCCGACTATGTCCCTACTATGTGCACTGTGGCTCTTGCTCTTTTCTGCTTTCACTCACGATAATCCGGAATTGGAGTCCAGGCTCCCCATGTCTTCTTCCTTCCCTTACCTTTCCCTTCCCCTTCTCTGTACTTTTTCTATTCTTTCTTTTTCCCCTGTCTAGGAAATGTGCCTTGTTTCCTCTGATTGCATCTCTAGGCCCTTGTTGTACCTTATGTTTTATCGGAGCCTGAGCTGTTATATTTCGGTACATTAATGCTGCTGATATTTTATATTCTTTGTACTGGGATGTGATGCACACTTTTTTGTTTTGGCTTTGCCCATATTTGTTGTTTTTCTTTAGTGTATGGAGGCCTTCCCTCCACTATGTTCTATATTTGTGTGTATTGAAAATCAATAAAAAATGTGAATATGAAAAAAAAAGTATACAAAACATGAAAAAATAGTGTTGCTAGTCTATATTCTCACAAATCAAATAGTTTTTGCCTTGATTTTGCAAAAATTGTGGCAAAAAAATGGGATTTGACCACACTGTGTAACTAGACTAAGGCCTTATTCAGATAGCCGTGTTTGGTCCGTGATATACGGCGCGTGTATCGGCCATATTTCCCAGGCCGACCACAATTCATAGAGCTGGAATCCTAGCAGTTATCACAGTTATCAATGCTGCTGCAAGTCCCTGACTCTCTGCGGGAATACCGTCCTGTACTGTAATGATGCTTTCAGTACGGGACCGGGGTCAGTGTTCCCACGGGAAGGGAAGGACTCCTATGATTATAGATAACTGTGATGCTAGAAACATGGGTCTCTGAACTGTGGTCGGTCCGGGAAATATGGCCGATACACAGTCCGTATATCACAGACCGAACATGGACATCTGAATGAGGCCACTTGTCTCAGATTTTTGGTGCGGATTGCGCACTGAAAACTCACTACAAATTACAATATAAGGCGATATTCAGACGAACATGTGCAAAATCAGCAGTGAATAACGGGCGTTTTTCACGGCCGATTTGCACCTGCGCGGGACCCGTTTTCACTGACTTGAGTCTATTGAGGGATTCGTAAAAAAGCACAAAAATAGGACATGTCCTATTTTTTTACAGGCCCTTTGTCATGTTGGGTTCGTGGACCCACTGGGCCGTACCGCCTTGCCGGTTTGGCAGCTGGCCAACAGGGCGCCTGTCACAGTACACAGTGGCAGCTCGGACAGTAGCAAGGCAGGCTCGGCTGGGACTAGGCAGCGGGTAGACGTCAGTCATGGAGAAGCAAGACAGGCATAAATACAGCACAGCAGGACTACAGCACAGCACGGCACTAGAACAGGATAGCACGGGATACAGGATACGGGATACAGGAACAGGGAACACTGGAACAGGAAAACACTAGGAGACCATTTGCTTAGACAAACTAGGATATGACAAACAACGCTCAGGCAAGGATCAGAAGGGCAGAGGCCTTCTTATAGTCCAGGAAATCCTGTAAGTTGATGATGATGATTTTTTCCATGTGCGCGCGCTGGCCCTTAAAGAGCGGGCACAAGTTTGCGCGCACACCCTACGGAAGACAGCGGACCGGAGCGGAAGTGAGCGCTGGCGTCTCATAGGAAGGAGATGGGTACCAGCGCTCGCAGATCCATGGCTGCGGTAAGTAAACCGGACGGCAACGACCATGTGAATAACCCCATAGAAATACATGCAGCCGTGCGACGGCAATTAAAAAACGTCCTTCACACGGACGATTAACCCGTTAGTCTGAATAAGCCCTAACTCATGTGAATGAGACGTTTGAGACGTTTTTGACTCTGCGTGTGAACATACCCTTAAAAGTAAAAAAAACAAACCTAATTCAATGTTAAAAAAAATAAAAGTTAACATAACTGGTATCGCCGCGTCCTTAAATGTCCGAAATATGACAATATAGCGTTATGTAACCCGATGGGTGAATGCCGTATAAAACATACAAATTGCTGTTTTTTGGTCACCTTAGCGCTCCAAAAAAGTGATCAAAAAGTCGCATATACTCCAAAATGCTATGTGAAAACTACAGCTCGCCCTGCAAAATTTAATCCCTCACACCACTAAATTGATGGAAAAATTAAAAGTTATGGCTCTCATAACATGGCGTCACAAAAGATTTTTTTAATTTAGCAAAGTGGTAAAACATAAAACAAAACACATAAATTTGGTATCGCCGTAATCGTATCAACCTGTAGAATAAGGTGAATATGCCGTCTTTAAGGCCATGGCCACGTGGCGGAATTTTTCCGCTGCAAATGTTGGTGCAGATTCGAGGCAATTACGCAATGAATCTGCACCAACATTTGCATATTTGACAGGTAATTCAGATGTTGCAGATATCACAGCGGACTTGTCATAGATTTCAGTTTTTGCATTGCAAAGGCTGAAATCTGCAATGAAATTCCGCTTCTTCTCTGCAACATAATGTGCATGCTGCGGAGGGGAAATTCTGCACCGCAGCCTAAATTCCGCACAGTTATTTTCCGCCATGTCTGAACTAACTTTCCTAAAAATGTATAGAAACAAATGTAAAAAACGGCTTCTGCAGAATTCCACTGCAGACTGTCTGCAGCGGAATTCAATAGCAATTCCGCCACGTCTGAATGTGCCCTTACCGCATGATGGATGCCGTAAAAACAAACCCCCCCCCCCCAAAAAAAAATGGCGTAATCGCTTTTTTTTGCCCATTTCACCCCACAATTTTTTTTTTTTTCAGCTTCTAAGTACATTATATGGTACAATAAGGCTGGGTTCACACGACCTATTTTCAGACGTAATAGAGGCATTTTACGCCTCGAATTACGTCTGAAAAACCGGCTCCAATACGTCGGCAAACATCTGCCCATTACTTTCAATGGGCTTTACGATGTACTGTGCCGACGACCTGTCATTTTCCGCGTCGCTGTCAAAAGACGGCGCGTACAATTACAGCCTCGTCAAAAGAAGTGCAGGACACTTCTTGGGACGTAATTGGAGCCGTTTTTCATTGACTCCAATGAAAAACAGCTCCAAATTACGTCCGTAAAAGACGCCACGCAAAATGCGAGTACATGCAATTACGTCTGAAATTCAGGAGCTGTTTTCTCCTGAAAACAGCTCCGTAATTTCAGACGTAATTGCAGTTATCATGTGCACATACCCTTAATGGTGCCATGAAAAACTACAGCTTGTCCCGCAAAAAACAAGCGCTCATATGGCTATATAGACGAAAAAATAAAAAAATTATAAATTTTGGAATGTGGGGAGGAAAAAACAAAAGTGAAAATCCGAAAAATGGCTGAGGGGGGAAGGGGTTAAATCAGCTGCATCTCTATTATGTTGCAGAATTTTAACGTATTTCATTCTTTACAATGTAAAGCGTTAATTTGCTGTAAATCCCCAGCAAATATTCTGTAACGCACACATTGAGGAATTTGGTGCACAAAATCCGCATCAAAACCACAGGTAATTCTGCAGGTAAAATCTGCACCTAATAGTGTGTTTTTTGATAAGTTTATAGGTGCGGTTTTTACATTCTGATGCGGAAATAGGTGCACGTTTTATGCTGCAGATTTTTTATTTTTTTTAAACTAGTCAGAAACAATTTGCAAGCGGAAGCGCAAGATAAAGTGACATGTATCATATTTTCAAATACGCATCGCAGGTAAATTTTGTGCAGAAAATGCGACATGTAGATGAGATTTCTTGATCTCATTTACTTTGCTGGTCCTGTATTACACTGCGGATTTGCCACATGAAAATACCCGCAACAAATTTGCATGTAATAAGTATCGTGTGCATTTGGCCTGACAGTTTTTTTTAACTCCCCCTAAGGCCCCATTCACACATATTGGATTTGATACGGATTCCGATGACATGCCGATGATTCTGCATCCCATGCATATGAGGTTTCCGCAACCCAGTTCACACGCTGCGAAAAATTTCCACGTGTATTTTTGTCTGCACCATGAAAAGAAATCCACCACAGCAATAAGTAGCATGTGACTTATATTATATGGAAAAGCCGAGGATAAGCAACTTTGCATGACAATAGGACTTAGGCCTTGTTCATAGTTTTTTGCAGGCAGAAAAATCTGCCTCGAAATTCATTCAGGCTTTCTCTGCCTGATGTCAAGAGACGGAAATGCCAGAAGATAGGCCATGTCGCTTCTTTTTCTTGCAAGCGTTTTCTTCCGCTCGTGGGAAAAAAATGCCTTTGCCTCCCGCTGAAATCAATAGGAGGCGATTTCAGGTGTTTTTTGCAGCAGTTTACAACGCGGTTTCCGCTGCAAAAAATCTCTGTCTGAACAGGGCCTTATTCTTGTGCGGATCTGCTACACGCTTGTGGCACATCTGCGTCAGAAATCAAAGGGAAAACCTCAGATTTTTGCTGTGGAAAAACGCATTGAACTTTAAAGGCAACGTAAGAACGGAGCATTAGTTCTCCTTTTTGCAAAAAATCTGCCTTATATTAGTTCCCCCTTTTGCAAAAAATCTGCCTCAAAATTCCATTCCTGCATGCCGATTTTCACGGGGCGTTTTTTGCCGGTGGCCATTGATTGCTGAGGGAAAAAACGCTGTGATATACGCCAATGCCAATGATGCCAATGGGAGGTCAGAAACGTAAACGCCCGAAGATTGGGCATGTCGCTTCTTTTTCCCGTGAGCTGTTTTTTCCGCTCGCTGGAAAAAACGCCTCCGCCTCCCATTGAGATCAATGGGAGCATTTTTGCCCGACTTTTGGCGCATTTTCCAACAGTTTCCACGTCAAAGAACGTGTAAAAAAAATCTGTGTGAACTGACCCTAAGTTCATCGTGTACGTCAGGAAATCTCAGTGGGTACCGAGGTAATAATGGGGGGGTTAGTGTTAGCCTCTTCACAAGCTAAAATTAAGCCCCGCCTTAGTAACGGATGCTGTCATTCAGCCAGCGGCCATTACTGAGGAGGTAGTAATAACGTTTAAAAAAATACCCCACATAACCCACGTTAACCATTTTATTGAAGTAGTCCAACATCCGAACCTGTAAAAAAAGACAAACACACAAAAATAATTAGTAACATAAAAGAGCAAAACAATTATTATAATTACCTTTCCTGGGTCCAGTCTGAAACCGCAATGTCAGCGAGCTGGGCCCTATATCTAATCCTATCATGTGTGATACTGTCTGCTGAGCCACTGTATCTAATCCTATCCATAGCTATAGGGTCGTAGTTTTATAGATATGCTGTCTCCTATATACACATATACAGTATATACCCATATACACACATATACATACACGCACACACATTTTTGTTTGCAGGTGGTATATGTATTGGGGCTATTTCCCCTGACATTTTAAGACATTAGTGACGCCCCTGGCTATTAGTGCTACATCGTTGGGTCACTTAGGAGACCCAGCGATGCAGCTAAAAGCTGCGGGCCGTCGGCCATGAGAAGTTTGGGGGGCCCAACAAGAGCTTTTGCATAGAGGCCCATGGGCCTTTAGCTATGCTCCTGATGACGAGCATATGCATCGGCAACCAATTAATAGGCTGAATTGCAGGCTTATTAAGATACACAATTAAGCTACAGAGTTTGCATGTTCTTGCATCGTGTGCATGTGGCCTAAGGCCGGTTTCTCACACATTTCAGCGCATTTTTTTGCAACACGGAGAGATGTTTGCTAGGAGTCCATATGACTAAAGGCTATGAGACCATATGCACACAGTATCATGATTTGTGGCGTTTTCTGTAGTTTTTTTGGTCAGTTGTGTTTTTTTTCCAAAACACTGTATAATCTGGAAATGGCAATTTTCACCTTGAACTTTAATTAACTTGTCAATATACCTTCAAAAACTCCAGAAAAAAGCATGTACATAAAGGTAATGTTGAAAAAACTAAAACGCATAGAAAACTACATGAAAGCGATTCATGAGCAATATATATATAAAAACATAGGTTAAATGGGCAGATTACGAGGAATCTACTAGACTGGACTTTTTACAAACGAGAATATGACAATAAGGCCTGATTCACACAAACGTGTCCATTTTGCGAGTTTAAAAAACGCAGCGTTTTTCTTGCATTGCAGTTCCATGTGGCATCAGTGTGTCTTCCGTGTGGAATCCGTTTTATATGCCCTTAAAACCCCTGAGGACGCTGCATCTGTGGTGAAACATGTGGGAGGGGAGGGGCTATACTAGTCTTTTAGTGCAATGTTAACTGGAGCTTATTCTTCATATAATTGACTATAGCTAGCAGTTATACTCACTGTCAACTTTGCATTGGGTTATATCTCTCATGTTCTATAGACAGATTTATGTCTGCAAATTGCATGTGCCTAGGGTGTATTTACACACACTCAGTGGCGGATCCTCATATGGGCCCGAACTGCACATAAGTTAAAAAAAAACGATCCAGGGCTGCAGCCTGTCGCGGTTATCGGTCCCACCTGCTGATGAGGAGGAGGTGGGGGACATGTGCAGGGGGAGTCAATTTCGGCCAGTGTACAGGGGGCGGGGGGCACAGCACATCAGAGGTACAGAGCAGACTGCCAGAGATTGTGATGGGCAGGTGCTGGAGTCTCTCTCCCTGACAGTCTGCTCCTCTGTGCTGCTGTGCACTGTCCCTCCTGTCTACACCTCCAGCAGCTGCCTGATAGCGGCAAGACTGCAAGTAGGAGGTAAAGGACCTGTGGTGATATCACAGTCACATGATTAAGGTCCTGGAGGCTGTACACAAGCACAGCACATGCACCGCAGAGGAAGAGGCTCTGGTAAGTATGGTATGTGTATATAGGGAACATAGTGTAAGTCTATATAGTATGTCCTTTCTATATAGTGTGTGTGTGTATAGTGTAAATCTATATAGTGTGTGTGTATAGTGTAAGTCTATATAGTGTGTGCTGTATGTATAATGTAAGTCTATATAGTGTGTGCTGTGTATAGGGTTTATAATGCATTAAATGTAAGTCTATTTAGTGTAAGTGTGTGCGTGTAGTGTGTGCATATAGTGTGTTGTTTGAATATATAGTGTGTGGTGTTAGTGTGATTTGTATATAGAGTGTTTAATTTTTTTAATTTTTGTGAGTGAAATTATTTCCCACCCATAGAGCACTCTACAGTCAGTCAGATGCTCAGAACCCCCCTGCAATATAATCTCCCCCATAGAGCCCTCAGTAGTTATTATACTGCAAGGGGGGTTAGAGCGTCTGAATGACTGCTGAGGTTTCTATGGGGGGGGGGGATAACCCCTTCCCCCCCAGAACCATAAGAGTCAGATGCTAAGACCCTCCCATAGAGCACTCGGCAGTCCGTCAGATGCACTGGGGAGGGGTGTCTGACTGCTTAAGGGGTAACTAAACTTTTTTTTAAAAAATTGACATGTCATAGTGACATGTCAAAAGTTCTGATTGGTTGAGGTCCGGGCATGGAGACCCCACCAATCGCTAAAATAAAGTGTCAGAAGCGCTCAGGTGAGTGATGAGCCACTTTGTTTCTGATCGTCTTTTCTCTGATAGCCGAGCAAGCGGTGTACGGGCTCAATAGAAAGTCTATGAGTACGTACACCGCTCCGGGAAAAACACTATCAGAAATTAACTGGAACAACGCTCACCTGAGCACTGCCACTTTGTTTTAGTGATTGTGGGGGTCCCAGTGATCGGACCTGCTTCGATCAAAACTTCTGACATATCACTATGACACGTTAAATGTTTTTTAAAAGTTTAGTTACCCCTTGGGGACTGAAGTTATTGGTCTGAGTTAATGTAGGGTGTTTCGTTTCAGAGTTTTTGTGTTGCTATAGACGCTGAAAATGGCTGCTGAATCGAGGGGCAAATATTTCTCATCAGGAAACTCTGCAGTCATCGGAAGAAGTCGCCATAGCGGTCTGTGTCAGATGGAGAAGAGAAGAAAAGAGAACCATTCCCATCGGAGAAGAAATCACTTGTGAGTCACTGGATCTGTAGAGGATCTGTCCCCTCTCCTGACATGTCTGTTATAGGAAATCCTTGTATTCTATAAAAAGTCTTTGTGTACCCAGGACTAATAGACAAATGCGTCACCATTCCCATTGTCAAGAGGATGTGTGATATACTGTGATACTGTCATCAGCGATGGTTGGAGACTGTTAGTATGTAAGGACACAGCCCTCGACAAGGGGAATTTTAACACTCATTTGACAATGCTCACACGGAAAGGTGGTGTTTAATATAGACACGGTGTGGCAGGGCGGTGGAGGAGAAGGGAGGCCCAAGCTTGTGGAACAGCCGCCACTGAACACACTCACTTATGTCCATAATTGTGGCAAAAAAGTAACAAAACAAGCATGTGTGAACACACCCTACTAGATACAAAGTCTAAGAAGCCCCACAAATTACAAAGAGTCCGTACCAACCTTAATGTGAACCTGTAGGCACTCTGTGTTCCACTGTATGGTGATCCTGTAAGGTAACAGCTGCTTAATACCAAATTCTATGAAGAATGCTATGATTTATTTTGCTGTGGATTGAAAAACCTCAGTGAGCCTCCGTATAAAATTTAGAAACATATAAAGATATCCATACATAGTCAATGCATTCCGTATTGCAGATTCTTACAACACAGATCCATATTACGCTTCTGAGTAAATACTGTGTCAGTGACACACCAGAAAATAGGATTTTAAGATGCTATGAAAGTGCTTGTTTCTATAGGATATACTTGGTGCAGGATAGAAATGGAATGTTCTTAGATATGAAACATCAATGAGATGTATATAAAGAAAGCCAAGGCACTATGGTGAATAAGCCATAAGAGAAAATGAATTTTTCTCATTTACATTTTCATGCCATTGTTAGCTGTTTTTAGCACACTAATTTGACCTTTTGTATTTTACAGCTGTTTCATTACTGTTATACTTCAGGTACAACTGTACTGTCATCATATAATTATCTACAATACAACCAATGAAGAATATACAGGGGGAAGATAGATTCTATTAACAAGAAGATATACCAGTCTGATTTTCTATGTGACCAGTAACGAGACAGATTATAATTATGAGTAGTTTGTGGTGACAGTTTAGAGCATTATTCTGAAAGTTCAGTCTTCTGAATCCTCATCTTGTATCAAGGTCACATAATCTAATTAGCTGTGTAAGTGCCAACAATGTATTCTGCATGTTGCTGAAAGTCAAATAAAAGCTTTTGCTTCTTCCTTACAATAGTGTAATGTGTCTCTGGTGATTCCATTGCTAATGAGCTTATTTCATTTACTGGGACTTTCTACACGTATTTAACGAAGCTAACTTTAAAAATAGAAAGATACAGTAAGTAAAATAAGTGAACAAGCTATTCAAAAATAGTAAGACAATTCCTGCATCTCTACCAACCCTAAAAGCCAATTATCGGGCAAACGAGCATTCACAGAAAGCTCAGTCCCGATCACTGCCCTATATAAACAGGGCAGAAATCAGCAGATGAATGAGCAAAAGGCTGTGGCTAACAGAAGATGTAATATGCACTAGATTTATTAATGGCATGTACCATTCTTTTGGTGCAAAATATTAGTATAAAGTACGCCATCCATGAGGAAGAGAAATGTTTCGAGCAAGATGCGCCAAATACAGTGTGCACCACTGTTAGGGTTAGCCGTTTTTGGAAAACGGCTCCAAAAACCTCTCAAGAAGTGACGTGCACTTCTTTTTCGCTGCCATTTTTTAAAACGGCCGCGTAAAAAAACGGCCCAGAACGCCGTTTTTCCCATTGAAATCAATGGGCAGATGTTTCGAGGCATTCTGCTTTTCGTTTTTTCAGCCATTTACGGCCCAAAAAAACGGCCGAAAATAAGCCATGTGAGCATGAATTTGACCCAGTTTTTGCCTGTCTGGTCTAGTTTTACCCTGTCTAATTTTAAGTCGGTATTAACTCCTTAACGCCGAAGGACGGATATATCCGTCCTCAGCAGCTGCTAGTTCGCGCAGGAGGACGGATATATCCGTCCTGTGATCGCGCGGGTACTGACACTGTACCCAGGCGATCAGCGGCAGGAGCACGGCTGTTATACACAGCCTGGCTCCTGCTGCAACTGCCGGAATCGAAGCGCGCGACGATTCCGGCAGTTTAACCCATTAAATGCCGCTGTCAATAGTGACAGCGGCATTTAATGTGTTTGACAGAGGGGGGAGCTCCCTCTGTCACCCGATCGGCGCCCCCGCAAACAAATCGCGGGTCGCCGTCGGGTTTCCATGACAGCCGGGGGTCTAACAAAGACCCCCAGGTCTGTCTTCAGCATCTGCCTGTTAGGCGATGCCGGAGGCATGACCTAACAGGTTGCCTGTCAGTTTTACACTGACAGGCAATAATGCTTTGGTATACGAAGTATACCAAAGCATTATATATGCGATCGGCACATCGCATAGTGAAGTCCCCTGGTGGGACTAAAAAAAAAAAAGGAAAACAGTTAAATAAAGTTTGTGAAAAAAAAATAAATAATAAATTACAGTCAAAGTCAAATAAAACTACTTTTTAGGCCCAAAAAGTGGTTTTATTTAGTAAAACGGTCAAAACAAATCACACATACACATATATGGTATCCCCGCGTTCGTAACAACTTGACCAATAAAATGAACATATTCATTAAACCGCCGGATGAATGGCGTCCAAAGAAAACGCAAAAAACAACGTCAAAATTCTCTCTTTTCTCCCATTCCCCCCATAAAAAATAAAATAAAAGTTAATCTATAAGTCCTATGTACCCCAAAATAGTACTAATGAAAACTACACATTGTCCCGCAAAAATCAAGCCCACATACGGCCACATTGACGGAAAAATAAAAACGTTACGGCTCTTGGAATGCGGCGATGCAAAAACAAGTAATTTTTTTCTAAAAGGGTTTTTATTGTGCAAACGTAGAAAAAACATATAAAACCTCTACATATTTGGTATCCCCGTAATCGTGCCGACCCATAGAATAAAGTAAACATGTTATTTACGCTGCAAAGGTAAACGGTGTAAATTTATAACGTGAAAATTAATGCTGGAATAGCTGCTTATTTTCAATTCTCTCCTAAAATAAAGTTAATAAAAGTTAATCAATATATTATAAGCATCTAAAAATGGTACAATTACAAAATACAACTCGTCCCGCAAAAAACAAGCCCTTATACGGCTATGTCGACGGAATAAAAAAAGAGTTACGACTCTTGGAATGCGACCGTGAAAAAACAAAAAATAATCCTTGGTCATTAACGTGCAAAATGGCCCGGTCATTAAGGGGTTAATAAATACCCCCCATTATTGTTACATGATCTCAACAGATAATACAGGGCATAGTCTATAAATGCAGATGATACAGAGTGTGGTCTATAAATGCACAAACTATCTGAATTAAAGGAGTTGCGTCATGATAGACATTTGACATATCCACAGGATATGCCACAAATGTCTGATAGGTGTGGTTCTGATAGATGCTCTGGGATCTGCACTTATCTCCCATAAGGGGGTTCCCTGACCTTGTCCTGCCCATTCACTTTATGTGAATTACGAAAACAGCATAGCTCAGCGAGCTTGGTTGTCTCTGGAAACCCGTCCTGCACTGCTTCTCCACCTGGATGCAGCAGCCAGAGACTGCCTTACCAGGTGGGATGGGGTTGGCAGACGCCCGTTTAGGAGATAGATGTAGGTCCCAGAGATGGGACCGCATAGATTAGACATTTATATCATAGGATATGCCACAAATGTCTGTCATGACATAACCCATTTAAGCACAGCCTATAAATACACAGATATTAATGTGATAAAAGAACCCAGCCTATAGATACACAGATATTGATGTGATATTATCCCAATAGATTGCAAACATTAAATACACAAACTATTGTGACATTGTTTCCATTGAGTTCATAGTCACATATACCATTGCAATTTCATCATAATAGAGTGTAACTTTATTATTGTTATTTTCATAACATCATGACAAGAAAACATACATTATAAATACACACAAAATATCATGACAATCACAATACAGTGATAAATGCGAACACATACTATTGTGACACAATAATGTGAAGTAGAAGACAAGTATCCAAGGCATCGAATGTAAAGTTTTTTCACTCAGGCCCCATGCAAACGTCCGTATTTATCATCCATAATTACGGACCGTAATTAAGGACCCATATATTTCTATGGGCTACGGACGCCTTTCCGTATTTTTATGGATGGGTGTCCATTCTGTAAAAATGATCCGTAAAATATAGAACATGCCCTATTCTTGTCCGTAATTATGGCACAAACTACTCATAAAAGTCCCACCCATAGCCGTCCTTAATTACGGAAGCTTTGCTAGGCAACGCCAGGTTTGCAGATGTTGCATATCATTTGTGTCTTTCTTATAATTTTTGAGGATCCGTAAATACGGATGCATTACGGATGCACTACGGACCGTATTTACGGACATGCGAATGATTTATGGATGACTATAAATGACTACGGATCCATATTTACGAACAGTATTTACGGATGGATGAAATCTATGGTCATGTGCGTGGGGCCTCATAGTGTGAAACAGGCAACGATTCAGTCATGTAGGGACTTTTTCAAGCCAATATCAGATTGTATTAAACAATAAGACCCCATGCACACGGCCGTGCCCGTAATCACAGGCCACGTTTGCGGGCACGGCCGGCCACCGACAGCCGCGGACAGTTGGCCGCATTTTCGGACAGTGCTCCCATACAAAGTATGGGAGCACGGCTCATAAAAAGCAAAAGATAGGACATGTCCTATCTTTTGCGGTACACTTCTACGGCCCGGACACCTTCCCGTAAATAAACGGGAATGTGTCCATGGGCAATAAAAGTGAATGAGTCCTTAAATTGAGGACTGTAATTACGGTTTGCAATTATGGACGATTTTTACGGTTGCGTGCATGGGGCCTTAACACATGCTTATTTTCAAAACTAAAATGTTGCCAACCTCACCCCATCAGTCAAATGGCCACGTCATCACTAAGAAAACTAAATTTACATTAAAATTCCCAACATATTACACCACTGGGAAAATGCATGTTTAGTATATCAGCTTTATAACCACACCACAATAAATGTATTTAATTTTAAGGATCATGAACATCTTGCACATTCTATAAAAAGAATGAATCAATGCACAAATACACTCTTGAAAACTCACATTGCAATTATAAAGACCCATACTATTATGTCATAATGACAATTTAGTATTCTATTAATATGCACACACTCTATTGTAACATCCCTACTAATGAACTCAGCATTTAAATATTCATGCATTGCAATATCATCACAGCAGAGCACAGCCTTTACTTAACATACACCTTGGTGACATCATCACAATATCATGCAGAATATAAATTCACACGTAAACATACACACTATTTTGATATCACTATTTTGACAGTGTTAGATCTTTAAACATTTACACATTGTATTGTGATATAATGGTGTACAGTCTATAAATATACATGCACTATTGTTTCATTAATACAATAGAACACAGCCTATAACTATGCTCACATTTGTGACATCTTCACAAAGCAGCATAGCATACACACACACACACACACACACACACACACACACACACACACACACATTGGAGTAATGCAACATAATCAACACAGAGCGCAGGCATGTTGTAATCTAATCACAGTGTACTCACACACGACCTCATCACAATATTGTGCAGTCAATAGATACACACGTACTGTAGTGGCATAATCACCAAAAAAATCAACCTACAAAAATACATGCACACACTATTGTGACATCATCAGAATAGAATACACAGGGTGCACCTACCAAATGGCGAGATGAGCATCTTGCCTCAATTAGCAGCCTGCAGCATCTCAGATAGGACACCACTGCAGCTAAGGGCTGCAGGTGGAAGACCCCCTCCACTTATGAGCAGCAACAAGGTGTGTTTCTTAATAAACTCCCTTAATACCACTCCGGGGATCTGCACTCCTCTTTACTCTGTGTGTGTGTGTATATATACACCGTATTTTTCGGACTATAAGACGCACCTGACTATAAGACGCACCCAGGTTTTAGACAACAGAAAATAGGAAAAAATTTCATATTTTACTTCTTTTACAAAGGAAAAACTATTGGTTAAAAAAAAAAAAAAATTCTGTTTCACCACATTCTGAGAGCCATAACTTTTCCATTAAAAATTTCCATCATTTGAGCAGTGTGAGGGCTTATTTTTTTTTTGCTGGATGAGCTGTAGTTTTTAGTAGCACAATTTTTTTGGTACATTTTTTTTTATCACTTTTTATTTAATTCTTTTTAGCGCTATGCTATGGTGACCAAAAGACAACGGTTCTGGGGTTTTAAATTTTTTATTTTTTTTTACACCGTTCACTGTATGTGTCAATTAATGCATGCTATATTGTAATAGTTTCAGACTTTTACGGACACAGGGATACCAAATTTTTACATTTTTTTAATTTTTAAATTGTGTTGGGGGAAAATGGGAAAAGGCTTTTTTTAACTTTTAAAAAACTTTTACACTCCTGAAAATTTATCTTACTTTTTTTTTTTTAGACATTTTATTAGTTGCCCTAGGGGACTTGAACCAGCAATCATTAGATCACTGGTACAATACACTGCAATACATGGATGAGCCACGATGTTTCCATAACTCCCATAGTAATGAATGGCAGACAGGGCATGGCCAGACGTGGCGTATTTCTGTAGACACTGTCCGCATCAATGCCGCACATAATCTGCGTTGCAGATTCCGTTGTGACTTTGCCTGAAATGTGCAGTAATTTGCTGCGGATTAGCTGTTGCGTATTCAGGTGAGGAGTACATCCTGCTCTCTTTTAAAAAATTTCATCTCAGTCTGGCTATAGACCTTGAAACACATAGTCCAGCCAGAATGAAGAAATACCCTGTTTCTAAAACCAATCCACAACGCAACACACATAACATCTGCGGATTTCATTGCAGAATTTTGAAACTCCATTGAAGTCAATGGAGAAATTCCGCAACAAGTCCGCAACAGCCAGTGTATGCTATGGTCCGCAGCTGAGTTTTCCGCCACGTCAGCACGAACCTAACTAAAAAGGTGTGTAAACCAATGGAGAAAATGTCCGCTGTGGATTTCCAGAGCAATTCCGCCACGTCTGGCCATGCCCTTACAGAAGCAGCGTAGCATGCTGCGCTGTTTCCGTAACTACTATTCAGTTCTATGGGAGTTACGGAAATTGCGTAGCTCAGCCAGTTACGCTGTTTCCGTAACTCGACCATGTAAGCAGGAAGTGGCCGGAAGACAGCAGAGCCGGGTAAGATAGAATGGGGCTTAGGGGGCCCCGTTCTAGAGATAGATGCGGGTCCCAGAGGTGGGACCCCCGTCTATCTGACATTTATAACATATCCTGTGGATATAAATGTCCTTCATGGGAAAACCACTATAAATTCTGCGGTCCCTATTGACCGCGGCTTTTAACTAGTTAAACGGCCAGGAACAGCGCCATCACTGTTCCTAGCCGTTAGTGCAGCGTGTCAGAAGCTGACACCTGCCGTGTATGGAGAGGGCTCAGCGTGTGAGCCCACTCCATACATCATCTCCTTCCCCGCTCGATGATATGCTGGAACATCACGGGTCAGGAAGGGGTTAAGTAAGGTTTATTCTTGCTAAAAACTGCGTCTTATAGTCCGAAAAATACGGTATGTGTGTATTTAATGTATGCAATGTGTGTATGTATATACAGTCTATATATATGTGTATAATTTGCATGTATCAAATATGTGTGTGTGTATATATATACACTGTATATACTGTATATACATATATATATATACTGTATATACATATATATATATATATATATATATACTGTATATATATATATATATATATATATATATATATATATATATATATAAAGTATAAATATACAGTGAAGGAAATAAGTATTTGATCCCTTGCTGATTTTGTAAGTTTGCCCACTGTCAAAGACATGAACGGTCTAGAATTTTTAGGCTAGGTTAATTTTACCAGTGAGAGATAGATTATATTTTAAAAAAAAACAGAAAATCACATTGTCAAAATTATATATATTTATTTGCATTGTGCACAGAGAAATAAGTATTTGATCCCTTTGGCAAACAAGACTTAATACTTGGTGGCAAAACCCTTGTTGGCAAGCACAGCAGTCAGACGTTTTTTGTAGTTGATGATGAGGTTTGCACACATGTTAGATGAAATTTTGGCCCACTCCTCTTTGCAGATCATCTGTAAATCATTAAGATTTCGAGGCTGCAGCTTGGCAACTCGGATCTTCAGCTCCCTCCATAAGTTTTCGATGGGATTAAGGTCTGGAGACTGGCTAGGCCACTCCATGACCTTAGTGTGCTTCTTTTTGAGCCACTCCTTTGTTGCCTTGGCTGTATGTTTCGGGTCATTGTCGTGCTGGAAGACCCAGCCACGAGTCATTTTTAATGTCCTGGTGGAGGGAAGGAGGTTGTCACTCAGGATTTGACGGTACATGGCTCCATCCATTCTCCCATTGATGCGGTGAAGTAGTCCTGTGCCTTTAGCAGAGAAACACCCCCAAAACATAATGTTTCCACCTCCATGCTTGACAGCGGGGACGGTGTTCTTTGGGTCATAGGCAGCATTTCTCTTCCTCCAAACACAGCGAGTAGAATTAATGCCAAAGAGCTCAATTTTAGTCTCATTTGACCACAGCACCTTCTCCCAATCACTCTCAGAATCATCCAGATGTTCATTTGCAAACTTCAGACGGGCCTGTACATGTGCCTTCTTGAGCAGGGGGACCTTGCGGACACTGCAGGATTTTAATCTATTACGGCGTAATGTGTTACCAATGGTTTTCTTGGTGACTGTGGTCCCAGCTGCCTTGAGCTCATTGACAAGTTCCCCCCGTGTAGTTTTCGGCTGAGCTCTCACCTTCCTCAGGATCAAGGATACCCCACGAGGTGAGATTTTGCATGGAGCCCCAGATCGATGTCGATTGACAGTCATTTTGTATGTCTTCCATTTTCTTACTGTTGCACCAACAGTTGTCTCCTTCTCACCCAGCGTCTTACTTATGGTTTTGTAGCCCATTCCAGCCTTGTGCAGGTCTATGATCTTGTCCCTGACATCCTTAGAAAGCTCTTTGGTCTTGCCCATGTTGTAGAGGTTAGAGTCAGACTGATTAATTGAGTCTGTGGACAGGAGTCTTTTATACAGGTGACCATTTAAGACAGCTGTCTTTAATGCAGGCACCAAGTTGATTTGGAGCGTGTAACTGGTCTGGAGGAGGCTGAACTCTTAATGGTTGGTAGGGGATCAAATACTTATTTCTCTGTGCACAATGCAAATAAATATATATAATTTTGACTATGTGATTTTCTGTTTTTTTTAAATATAATCTATCTCTCACTGGTAAAATTAACCTAGCCTAAAAATTCTAGACTGTTCATGTCTTTGACAGTGGGCAAACTTACAAAATCATCAAGGGATCAAATACTTATTTCCTTCACTGTATATCTTGATCAATTGGTTCGCTGAAAAACTATGAGGGGTATAATCATTAAAAGTAAATGCTGCTTATAGTAATAATTACCTTTGCACAGGACATTATTGCCAAGTGCATGGCTCTTGTATGAACTGCCGGTAGGGAACAATGGCGCTCCTCATCTGAGGGACAATGGTTTGCCGATGGTTTAAAGTGTTATTTCATTTATAGGAACCTTTATTCATTAGTAACGTGTGGTGGCATTATGTATGGGCACAGTGTGGTGGCACTATTTATTTTGTACAATACGCCTGCATTATCTATGTGTATATGATGGTAATATATGTGTGTAATATATGGTGGTATTATTTATTTGTCTAGTACATGGTGACCTTAGACATTAGTACTGTACAGATGCAGCAAGCTTTAACTTGACACTGAATCTTGCTGTAGCATGGTAACTTATCACCTAATACAAGAAAAGCCATTGAAAAGACATTAAAATCGTTAAGTTAAAGTTTCTTGCCACAGTTTATTTAAAGGAGTTTTCCACCTTCTGACAACTGATGACCTATCCACCGGTCATCAGTATATCATCGGTGCGGGTCCGACACCCGGACGCCACACCGTTAGGCCTTATTCACACGAACGTGTGTTACGTTCGTGTTACGCGCATGAAAATCACGCGTGTCGCACGGACCTATGTTAGTGAATAGGGCCGTTCAGACAGTCCGTGATTTTTACGCAGCATATGTCCGCTGCGTAAAACTCACGACATGTTCTATACTTGCCCATTTTTCACGCATCACGCACCCATTGAAGTCAATGGGTGTGTGATAATCACGCACGGCACACGGAAGCACTTCCGTGTGCTGCGCGTGATTCGCGCTACAGTTGTAAAATAAATGAATGAAAACATAAAAGCACCTCCTGCTTTTATGTTTGTAAACATAAAAACAGAGTGTCGTAAGCATGGCATATGCGTGAAAATCACGCAGCCACACAGCACATACTGATGACACGCAACTGCAACACGCAAAAAACGCAGTGTTTTTTTGCGCACTCAAAAAGCACACGTTCGTGTGAATAAGGCCCCAAGCTGCTCCGGTGGCCTGCGGGCATCGAATGTTTTGGCACATAATGCTATGTACAGAGCCAGAAGCAGTTGGCTCCGTACATAGCATAGCGGCCGTGCTGCAGAATAAGAGCAGACCTGCATGGCCGGAGCCAACTGCTTCCGGCATGTACGTCACCGGACCAGCTGATCTGTGCGGGGTCCGGGTGTCTGGTGGATAGGTCATTAGTTGTCAGAGGGTGTAAAACCCCTTTAAGTGTCAAGCTAAAGATTGCCACATCTGTATGATATGTGTCAAGGTGTGCCATCCATCTAAGACCTTGTTATTAATGTTTACCCAAAGCTATATAGTGCAATATCACTGTTAATCTATGGTGACATTCATGGAATCGCAGTGCATGTTGTGTCTTGACCCCCTAACCCATTTGCGGTGACAACATGCTACTGCAATAGCAAAGTGTAGTGTACAATGACAGTCATGAATAAAATCAACATGGGGCCCTGGCCGTGGACATTTGGTGCATGTAGCATCTAACCACAGGGGATGCATGTGAACACAGCATTAAGCCTCATGCACCCCAGCCTAATGGTCTGCCCTTAGTGAATGGCATATACTACACTATTGCAATGAAGCAATGCTTCTAGGTTATTCCATCTAATGGAGTGACTTTCTGCAAAGAATATGCTGTGACCCTTTTCTGCAACTTTCCTATTACTGTACTGTGCTGAGGATTTTTGGTGTCCTGTAGCGGTGTAAACAAAAATTTTAACTTTATTCTAAAGGTTGTTAACCCCTTAAGGACGCAGCCTAGTTTGGGCCTTAAGGCTCACAGCCCATTTTTCAAATCTGACATGTGTCAATTTATGTGGTAATAACTCTGGAATGCTTAACTTATCCAAGCGATTCTGAGATTGTTTTCTCGTGACACATTGTACTTTATGTTAGTGGTAAAATGTAGGCGATATATTCAGTGTTTATTTGTGTAAAATAGCAACATTTGGAGAAGTTTAGAAAAATTTGTATTTTTCTGAATTTAAATGTATCTGCTTGTAAGATCGATAGTAACACCACACAAAATAGTTACTAGTTCACATTTCCAATATGTCTACTATATGTTGGCATAATTTTTTGAACTTTCTTTTATTTTTCTAGAACGTTACAAGGCTTAGAACATAAGCAGCAATTTCTCATGTTTTGAAGAAAATTTCAAAACCCTTTTTTTTTTAAGGTGCCAGTTCAGTTTTGTAGCGGATGTGAGGTGCCTGTATACTGAAAACCCCCATAAAACACCCCATTTTTAAAACTAGACTCGAAAAGATAAAGTATACTCAAAAGTATTCAAAACAGCATTTAGAAAGTTTCAAACCCTTTAGACATTTCACAAGAAATTAAAGCAAAGTAGAGGTGAAATTTACAAATTTCATTTTTTATGCAGAAAATCCTTTTTATTCAATTTTGTTCTGTAAAACAGAGGATTTTACCAGGGAAACACAACTCAATATTTATTGCCCAGATTCTGCAGTTTTTATAAATATCCCTCACATTGCCCTAGTGTGCTAATGGTCTGAAACACAGGCCTCAGAAACAAAGGAGCACCTACTGGATTTTGGGGCCTTCTTTTTATTAGATTATATCTTAGGCACCATGTCAGGTTTGAAGAGGTCTTGTGGTGCCTAAACAATGGAAACCCCCCAAAAGTGACCCCATTTGGGGTATCGAGGGGTATAGTGAGCATTTAGACCCCACAGGTTTTTTGCTGTGTTTTGTGGAATTAGGCCGTGAAATTTAAAATTTTATTTTTACAAGGAATAAAGGAGAAAAAGCACCCCAACATTTGAAAATCAATTTCTCCCGATTACGGCAATACCCCATATGTGGTCATAAACTGCTGGTTGGACAAACAACAGGGCTCAGAAGGTAGAAGCGTTATTTGGCATGTAGAATTTGCTGAATTGGTTTCTGGGCGACATGTCGTATTTATGAGGTCATTCCTGAATTAAAATCAGCTGGGTATTTTTTCAAATGCGTGGAGTGCTGGTACCAAGTAAAACAAATGAAATGAGGAGGATAGACTATACAATATCAGCATTGTGAGAAACTAGACATGGACCGCACAATCCACAATATATACGTTGATCTGAGCCGCTAGGCATAATTTAGAAACATGAACATGAGGTTCTTTGTAAACATTTTGATCAAACTGTATAAGCCCACTTGCCACTTTTATTCAGGAATGACCTCATAAGTGTTCCTGCTCTTGCTTGTGCTCTCAGTTGGCCACTGGGGGCGCATGGCAAGGTGAGCTCATTCCATCTGTTCACATGTTGTGGTGCTGTATGGTGGTGTCTGCTGCTGTAGTGTTGCACTTGTGGGGGGACGTGGCCCAGAGCCAAGGAGGCTTGGCACGGTCTGTTAGCATGGGTGCTTTTGGACCACTGGGTTGCTCCCTCTGCGGGAGCGGTGCTGCGGTGGCGGGGGCCGCCATGCAGTGCTGCAGCCGATAGAGTAGGGACCCTCTTTAAAGAGGTCACCGTGAAGTGGCAAGTGGGCTTATACAGTTTGATCAAAATGTTTACAAAGAACCTCATGTTCATGTTTCTAAATTATGCCTAGCGGCTCAGATCAACGTATATATTGTGGATTGTGCGGTCCATGTCTAGTCTCTCACAATGCTGATACAGAAATAACTTACCTGCTCCTGCCGCCGCCGCTCCCTCCGGTCCGTCCGCTCCGTCTGCTCCCTCCGCTCCAAGTGCTTGCTTCAGAACACAAGTCCGGAAGCCGGGACCGGAAGTAGTAATCTTACTGTCCGGCCGTGGCTTCCGGTCCACAAGAAAATGGGGCCGGACGTCGCTCGGCCGAAGACCTTCCATTTGGACTGTGTGGGAGCGGCGCATGCGCCGTTCCCACACAGACGGCGTACAGCATAGTAAATGGAACGGGTCCCGTTCACATTCTCTATGGGGCTGTATGTGCCATATTCCATGTCTGTATGTGTCGTTAATCGAAACATACAGAGATGAAAAAAAAATGTCAGCCCCCATAGACAAGAAAAAGTGCAAAAATAAAAAAAGTAAACCACAAACACACAAATAAATAAAACATTTTTTAATAAAACACTAAAAGCAAATTGTTATAAATTTATTTTTTTTCGCGACACCCTTCCTTTAAATTCAATGGGGAAAACCCTCAACAGAAAAGCAATGAAAACGCAGCATAAATTTACATGTTGCAGATTTCAAATCTGAACAATTTCTCAATTTCTGAACGTTTTTGCTGTGTTTTTTTTTCCACAGCATGGGCATGAGATTTTCTAAATCTCATCCACTTTGCAGGTACTGTAGATACTGCAGAATTTGCTGCACAAAATTCCGTTGCAGAAATACAGCAGTGTTTGCGCTACGTGGGAAGCCGGCAAAAGCACCCGGGCGAACCCGGCCAAGTGCCGGGGCCCACTGGGCCGCCGGGTGCTGACGCTGTCACCATGGCTCCTTCAGGAGTGGAATCCCTGGTCAGAGTCCTGCCGGCGATTCTGCTTCTAGAGGTAGCCCCTGTCTAGGAGGCGGTGTAACTACCGCTGTAGCAGCCATAGCGGCTGCCACAGGGCCTGTGGCATGAGGGAGCCCGTGTCGCCCACCGTCACACCCCCCCCATGCCCAGTGGCCCCGCTAACAG
Source organism: Rhinoderma darwinii (assembly GCF_050947455.1). NCBI lineage: Eukaryota > Metazoa > Chordata > Amphibia > Anura > Rhinodermatidae > Rhinoderma > Rhinoderma darwinii. Next base: position 314,931,761 of record NC_134687.1, on the reverse strand, counting down.
CGGTAGCAACGTCACATTCAACAGTTTCTGCGTCCTTATGACGCAGATATTATTGAACGCTATGGACTCCCAGGCAGAGTGTAAGTGGTTGCTGCGGTGGTGGGCAATAGATACGACACTGCGGTTGGTTTAACTGTTGCTTATTGTGTAAATTCAGGCACGGATCTCCTCCTCCTGGTTATAACATTCAATTTCGGGTGACAATTGTCCTCTGCACTGAACGCCAGAAAACGGCCAGGAGATAACCACGGCAAAAGGTTGGGGGCATTGAAGAGTGTGGCTCAATGGCTGTTCCGCCTTCTCAGTATGGGAAAGTCCCTGGTGCACTGTCGCAACTACGGGAGTCACGCTTCCTCGTCCTCGCTTAGGGAGAAACCAGTCCAGTACCTGTGCTCCTCTGCGTCTTCCTTCTCGGCTTTGGGGGGCGTCCCAGGGTCTGGCTACAGGCCGGCTGCACGGTTGGACCACGGCACGGCTGGACCTCTGCACGGCTGGACCTCTGCGCGGCTGGACCTCTGCGCGGCTGGACCACTGCACGTCTGGACCTCTGCGCGTCTGGACCTCTGCACGTCTGGGCCACTGCACGGCTATGGGACGGCTAGTGCTGCTGGCTGTTTGCTGCTGCTGTTGGCGGTTAGTGCTGCTGCTGTTGGCGGCTAATGCTGCTACTGTCTAAATGGCTGGTTCTGCTAGGGGGTACTTTGGTACTTACTGCTCCCCTTCCTTTACAGTACTGTCTCCTCCTGGTTCGCTCTTATGCTCATTCCCCCTCTCACTCCGAGACTGCCTGCCTTGATTCCCTGTTTCCTCAGTCTCCCTGCCGCTTCTCCTCTCTCTCCGCCGCTTCTCCTCCTTCCGCCGCACTCCAAGGCTGCCTGCCTTGATTCCCTGCTCCCCTCAGTCTTCCGGCCAGGTCTCTCTCTCCCCGCCGCTTCTCCTCACCTCCTCCTTCTTTTCTTACCGCCCTTCTCCTCTTCGCGCCCGTCCTTCTCCTTCCGGTCCCGCGTCACTCTCCTCCTCCTCCGTTCTTCTCGCGCCCTTTTCCCCACTTCCGGTCTCGCGTCCTCTGCCTTCCTGCGCCCGCTCGCGCCTCACAGCCGCCGACGCCATACCGCGCCGCTCCGACCTGGTAAGTCCTCGGTGGTATTGACCACCCTTACAAGAATGCTAGTAGCGCTCTGCCTGGGACTCTAGCTCTGGGGTTGCCGCTGACATCACTGTCCATATATAGACAGTGATGTCCAGAGGAGAGAAGGAGTCCCAGCCAGAGCGCTAGAAGCGGCTTTGCTCCGGGACTCCGTCTTTGGGGAAGCCCCTGACATCACTGCCAGGCCATAAATGTTACCTGTCAGGTGATGCAGTCCCCTTCAGGCCCGCTATGGCTGCTATAGTGGGCAGGGGGCCCTAAGAGGATGGGAGCCCTGGGAAATTGCCCAGGTTGCCCCATGTTACACCACTGATGGTTTCCTGGGTCCCTGATGCTTCTTTTTTTAAAACTTGGTGTCATAGTGTATTGTCCATAACATTGTCACATTACCACAGCATGATGGGACAATGTTATGGACGACAGACATGACCCCAGATTATTAATAAACGAGTATCAGGGAGCCCATGAAACCATCAATGGTGGAACAACCAAGAATCAGTAGGAAGCCCAGGAAACCATCAGTGGTGGAACAGGCAATAATCAGTAACTTAAGTTTATAGTATGCATTTCATGCACATACAAGATTTATCAAAAAAGAAACCCCTTCAATTAATGAATTTCTTCAAATTATATAAATATTGAGCCTGTTCTAAAAACATTGAGTATTGGGGACAGAGCTGTCATTACAAAATTCTGGGCTCATGTTTTTCAATGATCAGGGCCACCCTTCGCTCATAACCCCTATTATCCTGAAACATGGCATTCACAAATTCTACGATACACAAATGATCTATAGCATCCTCCCCCCACCCCTGACATAGAGCATCTAAGCTAGGGCTCCCAAACGACACCTGGTTGTCTAAGAGTCACAATAAAATTGCAACATTATTTTCCTAGGGTTTGTTTCACACAAACACAGCATTTTGCTGCATTCTTTATAGTATTTTTATTTACCTTTTTGTTGTTCTTTTTTTTAGCAGCCAGATATTACATTAAAAAAACTGATAGAGACCTAACAGGAGTCATGCGAACCAACGAATACTCAATACATAATGAATTATATTAAAATATACATTTTATTTGATGCAGTAAAATCTACAAAAATAAAAGTAAAGATAGAGAACAACTCTGAGCCAGTGCACATTTCCAGCTAGAGGCATAAAAGTAGCACATGTATGGATACCAATCCTGCTACGTATGTAAAGTGCAAGGTGCAATATATGTATGGCTAGGGGCGTAACTAGGAAAGACTGGGCCCCATAGCAAACTTTTGACTGGGGCCCCCCCCCCTCTGCTGGGTATCACACAACCCCCCCCCCCCCCTTGTAGATAGTGCCTCCCTATAGATTCCACCACACAGCGCCCCCCTATAGATAGCACCATACACAGCCCCCTGTAGATAACGCCATACAGCCCCCTCTGTAGATAACGCCATACAGACCCCCTCTGTAGCTAACGCCATACAGCCCCCTCTGTAGATTACGCCATACAGACCCCCCCCCAAAAAAAAAACGGCCTATAGTTTGTCCTACAAAAGACATGCATCCCCTATCCACAGGATAGGGGATACATGTGTGATCGCTGGCAGCGATAAGGAGAACGGGGGACCGAAAGTCCCCCGAAGTTCTCCATGACTAACCTCGGACTTCCGGCGTCTGCGCAGTTCAATAAAAATGAAAGGAGCGCTGGTCACGCATGCGCACAAGCACGACCGGTGCGCAAGTCATTTCCATGGAGCTGCAGACAGACTACGGAAGTCCGAGGTTTGTCATGGAGAACTTAGGGGGGACTTTCGGTCCCCCGTTCTCCTCATCGCTGGGCGTCCCAGCGATCCCACATGTATCCCCTATCCTGTGGTTAGGGGATGCATGTCTTTTGTAGGAACAACCCCTTCAGTGGCGTCGCGCTGTAGCAGCCATAGCGGCTGCTAGCGGAGCCTGCGGCCATGGGAGGGGCCGTGCCGGCGGGTGGCACGGGCCCCCTCATGCTGCAGGCCCCGTAGAAGTCGCTACGGCTGCTATAGCGGTAGTTACGCCACTGCGCATAGGTTTGTACGGCGTAAAACTACAGCTCCCAGCATGGCCGAAACAATGATAAGGATATGCTGGGAGATGCGGTTTCACAAAAAAAAATCATACCACCCATCATCTCGCTGCAGATCATACAGTGACTACAATACTGATTAGAGGCAGAATAAACATTTACATTAAGTGACTCACCGGTGACGTCTCAGATTCTAGTTCTTTTCTTCTCCCTCCGGTTCAGACATCTATGATGGATTTCTCCCGGCCATGACCCATTTCTGCAGTTTTCCGTTTAGATGTCTTCAGCTTCTCACTTTTAAAACATTTCTGCACCTATAAACAAAGTTAAAATTCTCAACACCTCTAAATATAACTGTCACACACACACACACACACACACACACACACACACACACACACACACACACACACACACACACACCGTGCCCCCTGTAGATAGTGCCCCCTGTAGATAGTGACCTACATAGAAGCCCCTGTAGATAGTGCCCACATATGGACTAGAGGAGCTGCAAGACAATAGTGCTAACCACTGAGCCACCGTGCTGCCCTACATATAGCTTCCCCTATAGTTAGTGCTCCACGTATAGCCCACCTCTGTAGATATTGTCCCACATATAGCCCACCCCTGTAGACTGTGCACTACATATAGCCACCCTGTTGCTAGTGCCCCACAGGTAACCCACCCCTGTATATAGTGTCCCACACATAGCCCACCCCTATAGAAAGTACCCTAAAAAATAGCTCCCCTATAGATAGTGCTCTACATATAGCCCACCCCTGTATAGTGTCTCACATATACTGCCCCACATATAGACCCCCCTGTAGATAGTGGCCCACATCCCCACATACAGACCTCCCCTGTAGCTAGTGCCCCACATATAGACCCCCCCTGTATATAGTGGCCCACATATAGACCCCCCTGTATATAGTGGCCCACACCCCCACATATAGACCCCCCTGTAGCTACTGCCCCAAATATAGACCCCCCTGTAGCTACTGCCCCACATATAGACCCCCCTATATATAATAGCCAACATAAAGACGCCCCCCCCTGTAGATAGACCCCCCCACTATAGATAATGCCATTCACATTTTTAAGAGGAAAAAAATATATAAAGTTGACATACTCACATTCTCCGGTTCCCACGCTGTTCACTGGCGATGCAGACATGCTCTCTTCTGAGCATGTCTGCAGGAGCTGAATGAGCGTCCTTCAATGACGCTGATTGGCGGGGCAGAATGACTTGCCCCGCCAATCAGCACCTTCCAAGCATGGAAGCGGCGCGATGATGTCATCACGCCGCTAGCCAATCAGTGTCATTGTAAGGCACTGGATGGTCAGGCACGGAACATGCCCGGCCATTCAGTGCTAATACATGTATTTGGCTGCCGCTAGCACCGGGGCCCCCTCCGGTGCTAGCGACACCTACAGGCATGAGAGTTCCGGGCATTTGGGAGGGTGTGTCGGCTGTCGGCACGGGCCCCCTCAAGCCCCGGGCCCCGTAGCAGCCGCTACTGCTGCTACCGCGGTAGTTGCGCCACTGTGTATGGCTTTCCTATCACAGAGACTGCCGATTGATAACCACCAGATACATGTATTCTAAAGGATGCATATAAACCATACGGTAATAAACAGAGAAAATAACAGGTAATGCATATATATCAATACAGTCACAAAGACAATACGGTATAACAAGGAGGTGTATGTGCACCTATTTTATATCATGGGGTTGACAATATAAATAACGTAATTGTACAAGGGAATGCTATTACCGCTAGAAATAGTGTTTGAAAAGATATATGGAACATAAGTCACTGCATGGAATATGGTGGCTCACCCAAATAGAAGTGTTCAGAGTGTCACTAGCCGCCTCGCCTCCATTAATTAATACACCATTTATGGCCGCACGATTTTTCAGGTGAAAGGCCGTTTTACCCACAACAATGCGTGCCATTAACAGGCTATTTGACAGCCATCTCGGCTGGGTTAGTGCCCAGTGGCGTTGCTAGGGGTCACATTGGTAGCAATTGCAACCGGGCCCCGAAGCCCGGAGCCTGTGTTATATCAAGTCCAGAGTCAACACAGCCGTCTGCCAGGAAAGTTTAGAGCACTTTATGCTTTCCTCTGCTGACAAGCTTTATGGAGGTGCTTATTTCATTTTCAAGCAGGACTTGGCACCTCCCCACACTGCCAAAAGTACCAATACCTGGTTTAATAACCACAGTTTCACTGTGCGTGATTGGCCAGCAAACTGGCCTGACCGAAACCCCATAGAGAATCTATGGGGTATTGTCAAGAGGAGGATGAGACACCAGACCGAACAGTGCAGACGAGCTGAAGGCCGGTATCAAAGCAACCTGGGCTTCCATAACACCTCAGCAGTGCCACAGGCTGATCGCCTCCATGCCACGCCCAAGTATTGAGGGCATATATTGTACATACTTTTCAGTAGGCCAACATTTCGATATTAAAAATCATTTTTGAAATTGGGCTTATATAATATTGTGATTTTCTGAGAGACTAAATTTTGAGTTTTCATTAACTGTTACAATAATCATCAAAATTAAAAGAAAAAAATGCTGGAAATAGATCACTCTGTGTGTAATGAATCTATATAATATATGAGTTTAAGTTTTTAATTGAATTACTGAGATAAATTAACTTTTTGATGATATTCTAATTCATTGAGAAGGACTAGCATATATACAGTTAGGTCCAGAATTATTTGGACAGTGACACAAGATTTGGCATTTAGCGGTTTACCAAACATATTGAATATACAGTTATATAATCAATGGGCTTAAAGTGCAGGCTCTCAGCTTTAATTTGAGGGTATTCATATCCTAATTTGAGGAAGGGTTTAGGAATTACAGCTCTTTAACCCCTTCACGACCACCCCACGTAGATTAACGGGTTGCAAAGCTGGTCGTTGTGCCTGCAGCCCGTTAATCCACGTGTGCTCCTAACAGAGCACACAGACGCTCCCCGCAGCCCGGCATCTCCCAGTACAGGCTGCTACTAGCAGCCTTAGTACTGGGGGAAAACATCGGGTCGGATCACAGCGGTGATCCGAACCGATTAACCCCTTAATTGCGGCAGTCAATAGTGACCGCCGCATTTAAGTTCTTATAGCAACATCGGCACCCCGCTATGCGATTGCGGGGGCCGATTGTTGCGGGGGGGGGGGGGGGGCGATTGCTATGGCAAATGGAAGCCTAACAAAGGCTTCCTATCTGCCATTACGTTAGCCGATTAGGCCCCGCCCGGAGGCGGAGCCTGATCGGCTTGCTGTCAGTGAACAACTGACAGTTCTAATACATTGCACTACATGGGTAGTGCAATGTATTAGAACATCAAACAAACAATTGGACCTTCAAGTCCCCTAGTGGGACTAAAGAAAAGTGTAAAAAAAAAGTGTAAAAAAAGTAAAAATAAAAGTTGTAAAAATACAATAAAAGTTTCAAATAATAACACAAAACACAATCGCCCTTTTTCCTTTATCAAGTCATTTATTATTGAAAAAAATAATAAAGCCATACATATTTGGTATCGCTGCGACCGTAACGACCTGAACTATAAAAATATTATGTTATTTATTCCGCGCAGTAAACGCCGTAAAAAAAAAACTAAAAAATACTGACATAATTGCTATTTTTTGGTCACTTTGTCTTCCAAAAATTGAAATAAAAAGTGATCAAAAAGTCGCATGTACCCAAAAATGGTACCTATAAAAACTATAACTCGTCTCACAAAAAATAAGCCCTCATACAGCTCCGTCAACGAAAAAATTAAAACCGTTATGGCTCTCACAACATGGCGACAGAAAAAATCCATTCTCTTTACAAAGGTTATTTTATTGTGCAAAAAGTTGTAAAACATAAAAAAAGTTCTATAAATTAGGTATCACCGGAATCGGACTGACCCGCAGAATAAAGGTAACGTGTAATTTAAAACGCATGGTGAACGCTGTATAAAAAGAATTAAAAAAATAATGTGAGAATTGCTGTTTTTTGGTCACCTTGCCTCCCAAAAAAAAAGGATAACGTGATCAAAAAGTTGCATGTACCCCAAAAAGGTACCAATAAAAGCTACAGCTCGTCCCGCAAAAAAAACAGCCCTCATACCGCTACGTCTATGAAAAAATAAAATTAGTTAAGGCTCCAATAAGCCAGGAAATAAAAATATGCAGTTGTGCCGGCCCGAGGGAAACATTTCTTCTGTTTCAAGTGGCGAATTATCAAGGCCCCTAAAATTAGGGAACCAGGAAGGGGAGGGCCCAAACATATCTGCTAAAAGCGAGGGTGCCCGTATTATACCAGGACAACACTTTTCAGCAAAATTCCTCAAACTGCAAAGGTGAGGAGTAGAGATGAGCGAACCGGGACAACCGAACCCGGTTTCGGTCCGAACTTCAGGCAAAGTTCGGTTCGCAGCGAATCCGAACTTTACCGGGTTCGGCCGAACCCGTTTTGACCGAACCCGGCTACATTTTGGCGCCTGCCACATGTTACATCTAAAATGGAGGATTACAGAACATCACCTGACATCAGGCTACCCCATAATGCCTTGCAAACGGCTCTCCCAGCCAATCGGGAGGCAGCATAGGGGCGGGCTCAAGCCTGCAATAAAAGTATATGCACGGAGCTCAGCGGCCATTTTACAGACAGGAGCTGTAGGGATAGCATCTCTGTGCAGTAAGGGAAAGCTTTAGGAATCTAAAAGGCAGGAATTCAGAAATCGAAGGGGCTCATCCACTACTCACTACTCAGCCAGTGTGTGAATACGCTTTTATAAGGGGCTCATCCCCATTGCATCCAACTTGCAATACAGGCAGCCTTTGTAGTAGTAGTAGTAGTAGTACTACAAGGCCCAGCATTCCCTGAGTGCACTGCAGCGAGGCTGATTGAAAATCTCATTCATTGCCATTTGCCAAGCCAGTGTCCGTGTGTGAATACGCTTTTAGAAGGGGCTCATCCCAATTGCATCCAACTTGCAATACAGGCAGCCTTTGTAGTAGTGGTAGTAGTAGTACTACAAGGCCCAGCATTCCCTGAGTGCACTGCAGCGAGGCTGATTGAAATTCTCATTCATTGCCATTTGCCAAGCCAGTGTCCGTGTGTGAATACGCTTTTAAAAGGGGCTCATCCCTGGCCGTTATTAACAGGAATAACAATCCAACTTGCCATACAGGCAGCCTAGAAGTACTACAAGGCCCAGCATTCCCTGAGTGCACTGCAGCGAGGCTGATTGAAATTCTCATTCATTGCCATTTGCCAAGCCAGTGTCCGTGTGTGAATACGCTTTTAAAAGGGGCTCATCCCTGGCCGTTATTAACAGGAATAACAATCCAACTTGCCATACAGGCAGCCTAGAAGTACTACAAGGCCCAGCATTGCCTGAGTGCACTGCCGCGAGGCTGATTGAAATTCTCATTCATTGCCATTTGCCAAGCCAGTGTCCGTGTGTGAATACGCTTTTAAAAGGGGCTCATCCCTGGCCGTTATTAACAGGATAACAATCCAACTTGCCATACAGGCAGCCTAGTAGTACTACAAGGCCCAGCATTCCCTGAGTGCACTGCAGCGAGGCTGATTGAAATTCTCATTCATTGCCATTTGCCAAGTCAGTGTCCGTGTGTGAATACGCTTTTAAAAGGCGCTCATCCCTGGCCGTTATTAACAGGATAACAATCCAACTTGCCATACAGGCAGCCTAGTAGTACTACAAGGCCCAGCATTCCCTGAGTGCACTGCAGCGAGGCTGATTGAAATTCTCATTCATTGCCATTTGCCAAGCCAGTGTCCGTGTGTGAATACGCTTTTAAAAGGGGCTCATCCCTGGCCGTTATTAACAGGATAACAATCCAACTTGCCATACAGGCAGCCTAGTAGTACTACAAGGCCCAGCATTCCCTGAGTGCACTGCCGCAAGGCTGATTGAAATTCTCATTCATTGCCATTTGCCAAGCCAGTGTCCGTGTGTGAATACGCTTTTAAAAGGGGCTCATCCCTGGCCGTTATTAACAGGAATAACAATCCAACTTGCCATACAGGCAGCCTAGAAGTACTACAAGGCCCAGCATTCCCTGAGTGCACTGCCGCGAGGCTGATTGAAATTCTCATTCATTGCCATTTGCCAAGCCAGTGTCCGTGTGTGAATACGCTTTTAAAAGGGGCTCATCCCTTGCCGTTATTAACAGGAATAACAATCCAACTTGCCATACAGGCAGCCTAGAAGTACTACAAGGCCCAGCATTCCCTGAGTGCACTGCCGCGAGGCTGATTGAAATTCTCATTCATTGCCATTTGTCAAGCCAGTGTCCGTGTGTGAATACGCTTTTAAAAGGGGCTCATCCCTGGCCGTTATTAACAGGATAACAATCCAACTTGCCATACAGGCAGCCTAGTAGTACTACAAGGCCCAGCATTCCCTGAGTGCACTGCAGCGAGGCTGATTGAAATTCTCATTCATTGCCATTTGCCAAGCCAGTGTCCGTGTGTGAATACGCTTTTAAAAGGGGCTCATCCCTGGCCGTTATTAACAGGATAACAATCCAACTTGCCATACAGGCAGCCTAGTAGTACTACAAGGCCCAGCATTCCCTGAGTGCACTGCAGCGAGGCTGATTGAAATTCTCATTCATTGCCATTTGCCAAGCCAGTGTCAGTGTGTGAATACGCTTTTAGAAGGGGCTCTGAAATGTCTGGGAAAAAAAAGGTTGTGAAAGGACGGGGTAGAGGAAGAAACACCCATGCCGTCTCCTCTTCCAGTCCAAATGTTGGATCTGTTGGTGCCAGACCCAGTAGCAGCATTTGTGGCACAAGACATGTGCCCAGTTCCACTAGTAGCAGCTGCCATGTGCCTGCTGGTAGTAGTATCAGCAAGCCAGACTTGTCCATCTCCTCCGGTGGGCGGGTTACTTTAGACAATACGGCCATTGTGGACTGGTTGGCTGGCTCGCGGTCATCTCAGCAGGAAGACTCTGACGATCTAGCTTCAAGCCAGGTTTCGTTGGATTCCAGATTCTCTACAGTTCCTTGGCACGGTGACAGTAGTAATATAGGTATTTCTAGCGTTTCCATTCCATCATCTATGTCTTCGCTCCCCCTTCCTAGCGGGAAGCCATCTTTCCTGAGAGTCCTAAGAGACATCTCCTCGGGTGCGAAGGAAGATACTGAACAACATAGTGATGATGATGATTTGTTTTCCGCGAGTCAGCCAACGGAGTGTGTTGCGGCGGTGGTGGAGGTGGAAGCGGTGACCGAGACGCATAGCTGCGGTAGTGGGGGTGTTGGTGGTGGTAGCCGTGGTGGCAAACGCAGTAATGAGGGGGGGCATGGAGCCCGCCATGATGTCACATCACATTCACAACACAGTGACAGAAGTGGCGGGGATGATGAGGAAGGCTATGATGATGATGTTGTTTTAGACAGGACGTGGGAACCAGGTGACGAGGTGATGACGGCGTCAGAGGAGGAGGGTAGTAGTGGCGGCACTGGATGTGATAAACAGCCAAGCCGAGGTAGGGGCAGAAGTCAATCTGCAAAACGTTGCAGCGGTAGGGTCAGCTCAGGAGCCGGTGACGGCGACACAGATGCTGGTGTAGGCTCCCGAAAAAAGCCTGCCAGACAAGGGGCAAGCTCGGGTGGTTGTGGTGGTGGTGGTGGTGGACGTGGTACTACCTCTTTACGGTACTCTGCCGTGTGGCAATTTTTCTGTACCTTCCCGGAGGAGGAAAACATGGCACAGTGCCGTATCTGCAAGCAGAAAGTAAGGCGTGGGCAGGGCAGCAATGTAGGAACTACCGCTCTACGTAAACACATGGAGCGGCATCACAAGGCCATGTGGGACAATCGACATGCCCCACCATCATCATGTACATCTAATGAAGACCCCTCTTCCGCTGCTGCTGCTGCTCCGAGTCCCTGTCATCTAAGTAGTAGCCTGGCCTTATCCACCATGTCGTTGCCATCATCATCATCACTGTCATCTAGTGCTCCTCCTATGTCCCGTCAGTTATCCATTACGGAATCGTTGTCCAATAAGCAACAATATATACCCAGTCAACCACTTGTCGTGCGGCTTAATTCACACCAGGCTAAGTTGTTGGTGGTGCAGTCGCTGCCGTACCACCTGGTCGACTCCGCCGGCTTCAAGCAATTGATGGCGTGCGCTCAGCCTAGGTGGCGAATACCTAGCCGACATTACTTCTCCAAAACAGCTGTCCCTGCCTTGCACAAGCATGTGGAGGAAAAGGTGTCCAAGTCCTTGCAATTATTCGTGTGCAGCAGGGTACATGCCACCGTCGACACGTGGAGCATCAACTATGGGCAGGGACAGTACATGTCTTTCACGGCCCACTGGGTCAATATTTTGCAGTCCGATGCACCACCGCAGCAATGCCAGGCATTACCACCTCCACGCTTGTATGTTTCTAGTTCAACTCCGGACACCAGGCGCCTACCATCCTTCTCCTCCTACTCCTCCTCCTTGCCTTCCTCCTTGGAGGTCTTCCCGTCCCCGATAGGACACAGCGTATCTTCCACTCCTCCTCCCTCCTCTTTTCATAGGTGCAAGGTGAAGCGCCACAACGCTGTCTTACACCTGCTGAGCCTGGGCGAGAAAAGCCACACAGGGCAGGAGCTGCTGCTGTGCATCAAGGAGGAAATCGCACGCTGGCTGTCTCCTCTGAAACTCACACTGGGCAATGTTGTCTCTGATAACGGCAAGAACGTTGTGGCTGCACTGCGTCTAGGTCACCTGACACACGCTCCTTGCATGGCACATGTGATCAATCTGGTCATAACACGCTTCTTAAAGTCATATGTTGGTTTGAAGGGTGTGCTGGCCATGTCCAGGAGGGTTTGCGTTTGCTTTAGACGTTCGTATGCATTTAAGCACGCCCTCCTGGACTTGCAGCGTCAAAACAATCTCCCAGAACACAGCCTGATTTGCGACGTTCCAACACGATGGAATTCCACCCTGCACATGTTGGACCGTCTGTACGAACAGCGGAAAGCCGTGAATGATTTCCTGATGCAGCAGACGGGCAGCGTTTGGAGCCAGTGTAATTTCGAGCTCAGGCACTGGCAGCTGGTTAGAGACGCATGTCGCGTTTTGAGGCCCTTTGAAGAGGCCACACGATTTGTGAGCCGTGACGCTAGCGGAATGAACGATGTTATGCCGCTGATATTCATTGTGGAGCAAACGCTCACAGCGATGATTCAGCAAAGGATGGAGGAAGGATCACATCTGGCTATTGATGTTGAGGAAGAGGAGGAGGAGGAGGAGGAGGAGGATGAGGAAACAGGACCTGAAGAGGAGCTGGATTTGGAGATGGAATCACAGGAAGGGATAGGGGACGAGGCAGCCGCACAACATGACAGTGATGGTGGTGATGACGAGTCTGACGACGACCTTGATGATGGACAACCATGGCAGTATGGGGCGGAGATGGAACCAACCGGGCCCTCTGAAACGCTGGCCAGGATGGCGAGCTGTATGCTTCGTTACTTGCGCGCTGACTGTCGTATTGTTAGCATGAAGCAAAGAGATGACTACTGGATAGCCACACTTTTAGACCCTCGGTATAAAGCCAGAATGGGGGAGTTTTTTGCGCCTTCCGAGAGGGAGGCAAAATTGGCTTATTATAGAGAGAAGCTATGCAGCCAGCTTGTCACGGCTTTCAAACGGCAGACACCCGCTGCAAGCATGTCTGACCGGGGGGCCACTCTCCGCTCCCCACTGTCTCATCGTTCCACCGCCTCTGGCAGAGCTACCTCTGCAATAGGCGGCAGCCATGGCAGCAGCGGCAGCAGCAGCAGCAGCCAATTCAGTTTGGAAAATATGATGACAACATTTTTACATCCAATACCCCGACCTGACAGACATCGTAGTACTAGTCACCAAAGGGATGTTCACCATCTCCAGGTGCAGCACCTAAACAACCAGGTTCACTCGTACCTGGACTGTGCCCTTTCTCCGTCAGAAATGCTGATCCCAGACCCCATGGACTTCTGGGTCAGCAGATTGGATCATTGGCAAGAACTGGCCCAGTTTGCCATGGGTGTACTGTCTTGTCCACCTTCCAGTGTAGCGTCAGAGAGGGTATTCAGCGCAGCAGGGGGCTTCGTCACCCCTAAGCGAACAAGATTGTCCGCCAACAGCTTGGAAAATCTCACGTTTCTGAAAATGAATCAAGCGTGGATCGGTGAGGATTTTAAAACCCCTGTGCCTGATGCCACTGATTAGATCTGACATTGCTGCTGCTGCTGCCGCTGCCGCCTGCTACTGCCGCCTGCTACTACGGGATTCTGTCCTGTCCACTCTTTTTTTAATGTGCCGCTGTTGGTGCTGCAGCTGCTACTACTTCTACCACCAATCCACCCCAGTGCCGTCTGCTACAAGCAGGCCTGCCCTACCAGAGGGCTTTGTCCTGTGACTCTCCAGTCTCTTTTTTTAATGTGCTGCTACTACTGCTACTACTGCTTGCACCCTTGCTGTCTGTGTTGGCTAGTACCTCTACTACCACCAATACACCTACACTGCCATCTGCTACAAGCAGGCCTGAGGCCTGCCCCACTACAGGGCTTTGTCCTCCTGTGACTGTCCAGTCTCTTTTTTTTAATGTGCTGCTATTACTGCTACTACTGCTTGCACCCTTGCTGTCTGTGTTGGCTAGTACCTCTACTACCACCAATACACCTACACTGCCGCCCGTCTGCTACAAGCAGGCCTACCCCACCACAGGGCTATGTCCTGTGACTGTCGTCCAGTCTCTTTTTTTAATGTGCTGCTGCTACTACCAGTCTACCACCCTTGCTGTCTGTGTTGGCTAGTCTACCTCTACTACCACCAATACACCTCCACTGCCGTCTGCTACAAGCAGGCCTGAGGCCTGCCCCACCACAGGGCTATGTCCTCCTGTGACTGTCCAGTCTCTTTTTTTAATGTGCTGCTACTACTGCTACTACTGCTTGCACCCTTGCTGTCTGTGTTGGCTACCTCGACTACTACCACCAATACACCTCCACTGCCGCCCGTCTGCTACAAGCAGGCCTGAGGCCTGCCCCACCACAGGGCTTTGTCCTCCTCTGACTGTCCAGTCTCTTTTTTTAATGTGCTGCTACTACTGCTACTACTGCTTGCACCCTTGCTGTCTGTGTTGGCTACCTCGACTACTACCACCAATACACCTCCACTGCTTCCCGTCTGCTACAAGCAGGCCTGAGGCCTGCCCCACCACAGGGCTTTGTCCTCCTGTGACTGTCCAGTCTCTTTTTTTAATGTGCTACTACTACTACTACTACTACCACCCTTGCTGTCTGTGTTGGCTACCTCTACTACCACCAATACACCTCCACTGCCGCCCGTCTGCTACAAGCAGGCCTACCCCACCACAGGGCTTTGTCCTGTGACTGTCGTCCAGTCTCTTTTTTTAATGTGCTGCTGCTACTACCAGTCTACCACCCTTGCTGTCTGTGTTGGCTAGTCTACCTCTACTACCACCAATACACCTCCACTGCCGTCTGCTACAAGCAGGCCTGAGGCCTGCCCCCCTACAGGGCTTTGTCCTCCTGTGACTGTCCAGTCTCTTTTTTTTAATGTGCTGCTACTACTGCTACTACTGCTTGCACCCTTGCTGTCTGTGTTGGCTAGTACCTCTACTACCACCAATACACCTACACTGCCGCCCGTCTGCTACAAGCAGGCCTACCCCACCACAGGGCTATGTCCTGTGACTATCGTCCAGTCTCTTTTTTTAATGTGCTGCTGCTACTACCAGTCTACCACCCTTGCTGTCTGTGTTGGCTAGTCTACCTCTACTACCACCAATACACCTCCACTGCCGTCTGCTACAAGCAGGCCTGAGGCCTGCCCCACCACAGGGCTATGTCCTCCTGTGACTGTCCAGTCTCTTTTTTTAATGTGCTGCTACTACTGCTACTACTGCTTGCACCCTTGCTGTCTGTGTTGGCTACCTCGACTACTACCACCAATACACCTCCACTGCCGCCCGTCTGCTACAAACAGGCCTGCCCCACCACAGGGCTTTGTCCTGTGACTGTCGTCCAGTGTCTTTTAATGTGCTGCTACTACTCACCCTTGCCAATAAAAAGGGTCAATTTTTGGAGGGCTTGTCAAAAGCCATTGCTTGTTGCTTTTACATCCATGTATGGAAGAACCCCGGCAGGCATCTGCCAATAAAAAGGGTCAATTTTTGGAGGGCTTGTGAAAAGCCATTGCTTGTTGCTTTAATGCTTTTACATCCATGTATGGAAGAACCCCGGCAGGCATCTGCCAATAAAAAGGGTCAATTTTTGGAGGGCTTGTGAAAAGCCATTGCTTGTTGCTTTTACATCCATGTATGGAAGAACCCCGGCAGGCATCTGCCAATAAAAAGGGTCAATTTTTGGAGGGCTTGTCAAAAGCCATTGCTTGTTGCTTTAATGCTTTTACATCCATGTATGGAAGAACCCCGGCAGGCATCTGCCAATAAAAAGGGTCAATTTTTGGAGGGCTTGTGAAAAGCCATTGATTGTTGCTTTTACATCAATGTATGGAAGAACCCCGGCAGGTATCTGCCAATAAAAAGGGTCAATTTTTGGAGGGCTTGTCAAAAGCCATTGCTTGTTGCTTTTACATCCATGTATGGAAGAACCCCGGCAGGCATCTGCCAATAAAAAGGGTCAATTTTTGGAGGGCTTGTGAAAAGCCATTGCTTGTTGCTTTTACATCCATGTATGGAAGAACCCCGGCAGGCATCTGCCAATAAAAAGGGTCAATTTTTGGAGGGCTTGTGAAAAGCCATTGCTTGTTGCTTTAATGCTTTTACATCCATGTATGGAAGAACCCCGGCAGGCATCTGCCAATAAAAAGGGTCAATTTTTGGAGGGCTTGTGAAAAGCCATTGCTTGTTGCTTTTACATCCATGTATGGAAGAACCCCGGCAGGCATCTGCCAATAAAAAGGGTCAATTTTTGGAGGGCTTGTGAAAAGCCATTGCTTGTTGCTTTTACATCCATGTATGGAAGAACCCCGGCAGGCATCTGCCAATAAAAAGGGTAAATTTTTGGAGGGCTTGTCAAAAGCCATTGCTTGTTGCTTTAATGCTTTTACATCCATGTATGGAAGAACCCCGGCAGGCATCTGCCAATAAAAAGGGTCAATTTTTGGAGGGCTTGTGAAAAGCCATTGCTTGTTGCTTTTACATCCATGTATGGAAGAACCCCGGCAGGCATCTGCCAATAAAAAGGGTCAATTTTTGGAGGGCTTGTCAAAAGCCATTGCTTGTTGCTTTAATGCTTTTACAACCATGTATGGAAGAACCCCGGCAGGCATCTGCCAATAAAAAGGGTCAATATTTGGAGGGCTTGTCAAAAGCCATTGCTTCTTCTTTTACCACCTTATATGTATGAACCCTGGCAGGCATCAGCCGCCTAAAATGGTTAATTTTTGTACCTTTTTTAACAATGCATTAAGCATACAACATGCACAAGTGCAGTGGTTTCTGTTAGTTATCTCCGTGTCCCATCCGTTTTCCTAGAGCCATACATGTTGGCGTAACTTTGACACCAACTTTGCATTAAAGACAGCTCAAAAGTACTTGGATACACTCATGGGTGACCTAAGAGTGTTATACAGGGCTTCTATGGCTTTAAAACAGTGTTATACACGATTTTTAGGGGCTTTCTTGTATTACAGGTTCGGTCAGAACTAGTTCGGTCCGAATCGAACTTTTGCACGAAATTCGGCGAACTTGCCGAACCGAACTTTTCATAAGTTCGCTCATCTCTAGTGAGGAGTGTGGACCAAAAGGGGGATAAGAAAGGACACCATATATCAGTGCGACAACGGCCTGTGCAGAAAGGATTGTGTCACAGCGTAACACACATCTATGGATTATTTTATTGTTTTATTTACCCCATTATTATACCACCTGACTATGCCCCTTATATACTCCGCCCGGCTTACATGTACCCCCACATTATAAACGGAAACACCAGTAAGACTCAATACAAGACTACTACAAGCAAAATCCACACTCCAAAAGCCAAATGGCGCTACCTCCCTTCTGAACCCTACAGTGTGCCCAAACAGCAGTTTACTTCCACATATATGGCATCGCCATACCCGGGAGAACCCTTTTAACAATTTTTGGGGTGTGTGTCTCCAGTGGCACAAGCTGGGCGCCACATATTGGCATATATATAGAAAAAAAATCCCATTTTCACTCTGCAACATCGAGTGCACACCAATTTCTGCCAATCACCTGTCGTGTTAATATGCTCACTACACCCCTAAGTGAATACCTTAAAGGATGTAGTTTCCAAAATGGGGTCACTTCTGGGGGGGATCCACTGTTTTGGTCCCACAGGGACTTTGCAAATGCGACATAGCGCCCAGAAACCAATCCAGCAAAATCTGTACTCCAAAAGCCAAATGGCGCTTCTTCCGTTCTGAGCCCTACTGTGTGCCCAAATAGCAGTTTATGACCACATATGTGGTATTTCTGTACACAGGAGAAGTTGCTTTACAAGTGTTGCGGTGCTTTTTTTCATTTATTTGTTGAGAAAATGAAACATTTTCAGCTAAAACTACGTCTTATTGAAGAAAAAGGATTTTTTTTAATTTTCACTGCCCAATTCTAATAAAATCTATGAAACACCTGTGGGGTCAAAATGCTCACTACACCCCTAGATGAATTCCTCAAGGGGTGTAGTTTTGTGAATGGAATCACTTTTGGGGAGTTTCCACTGTACTGCCACCTTAGGAGCTTTGCAATAGTGACATGGTGTCAAGAAACCAATCCAGCAAAATCTGTGCTCCAAAAGCCAAATGGCGCTCCTTCTCTTCAGATCCTTGCCGTGTGCCCAAACAGCAGTTTATGACCACATATGGGGTATTGCCGTACTCCAGAGAAGTTGCTTTACAAATGTTGTTTTTTTTTTTATTCCTTTATTTGTTGAGAAAATGAAAAATTTTGAGCTAAAGCTACGTCTTATTGGAAAAAAAGTATTTTTTTTATCTTCACTGCCCAA
Source organism: Rhinoderma darwinii (assembly GCF_050947455.1). Taxonomy (NCBI): domain Eukaryota; kingdom Metazoa; phylum Chordata; class Amphibia; order Anura; family Rhinodermatidae; genus Rhinoderma; species Rhinoderma darwinii. Next base: position 314,913,527 of record NC_134687.1, on the reverse strand, counting down.
TTCTAATAAAATCTATGAAACCCCTGTGGGTTCAAAATGCTCACTACACCCCTAGATGGATTCTTCAAGGGGTGTAGTTTCCTAAATGGAGTCACTTTTTTGGTGTTTTCACTGTTTTGGTCCCTTAGGGGCTTTGCAAATGCGACGTGGTCTCCGCAAACCATTCCTGCTAAATTTGAGCTGCAAAAACCAAGTGTCGCTCTTTCCCTTCTAAGCCCTGCCGTGTGTCCAAACAACCGTTTATTACCACATGTGGGGTACTGTTTTACTCGGGAGAAATTGCTTTACAAATGTAGTGGTGCATTTTCTCCTTTTAGCCCTTGTGAAAATGAGAAAAAATTAGCTAAACCTACATTTTCTTTGAAAGAATGTAGATTTTCATTTTCACTGCCTACTTCCAATAATTTCTCCAAAAAACGTGCAGGGTCAAAATGCTCACTATACCCCAAGATAATATCCTCAAGGGGTATAGTTTCCGAAATGGGGTCACTTTTGGGGGATTTCCACTGTTTTGGCGCCGCAAGAGCCTTTCAGACCCGACATGCAGCCTAAAATATTTTCTAATAAAAAAGGAGGCCCCAAAATCCTCCAGGTGCTCCTTTGCTTCTGAGGCTGGTGCTGCAGTCAATAAGTGCACTAGGGCCACATGTGGGGTATTTCTAAAAACTGCAGAATCTGGGCAATAGATATTGAGTTGCGTTTCTCTGGTAAAACTTTCTGTGTTACAAAAAAAATTGATGAAAAATTAATTTCTGCAAAAAAAAAAAGAAATTTGAAAATGTCACATCTATGTTGCCTTAATTCCTGTGAAACATCTAAAGGGTTAAGAAACTTTCTAAATGCTGTTTTGAATACTTTGAGGGGTGAAGTTTTTAAAATGGGGTGACTTATCGAGGGTTTCTAATATATAAGGCCCTAAAATCCACTTCACAACTGAACTGGCCCCTGTAAAAATAGCCTTTTGAAATTTTCTTGAAAATGTGAGAAATTGCTGCTAAAGTTCTAAGCCTTGTGATGTCATAGAAAAATAAAAGGATGTTCAAAAAACAATGCCAATCTAAAGTAGACATATGGGGGATGTTAATTAGCAACAATTTTGTGTGGTATTACCATCTGTCTTAGGCCTCATTTACACGAACGTAATATACGCGCGTGCGACGCGCGTGCTTTTCACGCGTGTCGTACGCACCTATGATAGTCTATGGGGCTGTTTAGACGATGCGTGAATTTTGCGCTGCGTGAGTGCGTTGCGTAAAACTCACGACATGTTCTATATTCTTGCGTTTTTCACGCAACACGCACCCATTGACTTCAATGGGTGCGTGAAAACAACGCATGCCACACGGACGGTCCTGCGTTGCATGCGCGAAAATCACGCAAGAGCTGTCAAAAGGATGAATGTAAACAGAAAAGCACCACGTGCTTTTCTGGTTACAAACATCCAAACGGAGTGTCAAATTAGAGATGAGCGCACCGAACTTCACCGGGTTCGGCCGAACTCGTTTTGACCGAACCCGGCAAAAAATGTTCGGGTACGCGACGTCAGGAGACAGTCACTGCCCACGGTGCTCAAAGACTTAAACTGTTTCAGCACCATGGACAGTGACTTTCGATCACAATATACATATACGTGTAAAAAAAAACAGAAGTTCGGACTTACCGATAAGTCCCGGCTCCTTCCTCCAGTCCGACCTCCCGGGATGACAATTAAGGCAAAGTGACAGCTGCAGCCAATCACAGGCCAAGCACAGGCTGCAGCCAATCACAGGCTGCAGCGGTCTCATGGCCTGCCGCGTCATCCTGGGAGGTGGGGCCGGATGACAAGAGAGGGACGCGTCACCAAGGCAACGGCCGGGAGACCAGACTGGAGGAAGCAGGCAGTTCATGGTAAGTTTGAAAGTCTTTTTTTATTCACAGGTTGGTGTATATTGTGATCGGCAGTCACTGTCGAGGGTGCTGAAAGAGTTCCTGCCGATCAGTTAGCTCTTTCAGCACCTTGGACAGTGACGGGCGTTGACTAGCCTCATCTCTATGATGGCGGCTGCGCGAAAATCACGCAGCCGCGCATCATACACGGATGACACACGGAGCTGTCAATTGCCTTTTACGCACGCAAAACGCAGCGTTTTTTTGCGCGCGCAAAACGCACACGCTCGTGTAAATGAGGCCTTACAAGCAGATACATATAAATTTAGAAAAATGCTAATTTTTGAAATTTTTCGCTACATTTTGGTGTTTTTCACAATTAAATACTTAATGTATCGAGCAAATTTTGCCAGTAACATAAAGTCCAATGTGTCACGAGAAAACAATCTCAGAATCGCTTGGATAGGTAAAAGCATTCCGAAGTTATTACCACATAAAGTGAAACATGTCAGATTTGAAAAAATTGGCTGCGTCCTGAAGGCCAAAACAGGCTGTGTCCTGAAGGGGTTAATATGTAGCTGCCTCTTTTTCAAGGGACCAAAAGTAATTGGACAATTATCTCAAAAGCTATTTAATGGGCTGCATGGGCTATTCCTTCGTTAATCCATTATCAATTAAGCAGGTAAAAGGTCTGGAGTTTATTCCAGGTGTGGAATTTGCATTTGGAAGCTCTTGTTGTGAACCCACAACATGAGAAAAAAATGAAAAATTAAAAATCCGTCAGAGAGATAGCACAAATCTTAGGAGTGGCTAAATCAACTGTTTGGCACATTCGTGAAAAAAAAGAGCGCACTGGTGATCTCAGGAACTCCAAAAGGCCTGGACGTCCATGGAAGACAACAGTGGTGGATGATCGAAGAATCCTTTCCATGGTGAAGAAAAACCCCCTCACAACATTTACCCAAGTGAAAAACACTGGAAGTAGGTGTATCAGTATCTAAGTCCACTATAAAGAGAAGACTTCATGAGAGCAAATACAGAGAGTTCACCACAAGGTGCAAACCATTAATTAGCCTCTTAAATAGAAATGCCAGATTAGACTGCCAAAAAAAAACATGTAAAGAAGCCAGCCCAGTTCTGGAACAGCATTCTTTGGACAGATGAAACTAAGATCAACCTGTACCAGAATGATGGGAGTAAGAAAGTATGGAAATGGCTTGAAATGGCTCATGATCCAAAGCACACTGCATCCTCTGTAAAACATGGTGGAGGCAGTGTGATGGCATGGGCATGCTTGGCTGCCAAAGGCACTGGGTCACTAGTGTTTATTGATGATGTGATTGAAGACAGAAGCAGCCGGATGAATTCTGAAGTGTTCAGGGATATACTTTCTGCTCAGATTCAACCAAATGCAGCAAGGTTGATTGGACGTCGCTTCACAGTACAGATGGACAATGACACAAAAGATACTGCGAAAGCAGCCCAGGAGTTTTTTTCTAAGGCAAAGAAGTGGAATATTCTGCAATGGCCAAGTCAATCACCAGATCTCAACCCGATCGAGCTGCATTTCACTTGCTTAAGACAAAACTTAAGGCAGAAAGACCCACAAACACGCAACAACTGAAGACGCTGCAGTAAAGGCCTGGCAAAGCATCATAAAGGAGGAAACCCAGCGTTTGGTAATGTCCATGGGTTCCAGACTTCAGGCAGTCATTGCCTGCAAAGCATTCTCTACAAAGTATAAAAAAAAACAACATTTTATTTATGGTAATGTTAATTTGTTAAATTACTTTTGAGCCCCTGAAATGAGGAGGCTGTGTAGAAAAATGGTTGCAATTCCTACACGTTTCACAGGATATTTTTTTCAACCCCTTGAATTAAACCTGAAAGACTACACTTCAATTGCATCTCAATTGTTTCATTTCAAATCCAATGTGGTGGCAGGCAGAGCCCAAATCATGAAGATTGTGTCAATGTGCAAATAATTATATATACACATAATTTTTTTGAGGGAGGACATATGTATTAGAGCTATTGCCCCTGACATTTTAAGACCTTAGCACTTAGCAACACCCCTGGCTGCTAGTCCTGCATTGTTGGGTCACTAAGGAGACCCAGCAATGGAGCTGAAAGCTGCGGGCCGTCGGCCATGGAGAAGTTGGGGGAGGGCCCAAGAAGGACTTTTTCACTGGGGCCCATGAGCCTTTAGCTACGCCCCTGTCAGTGGCGCTCCGTGTGGCCTTGCCCTAAGCCTAGAATCACATGCAGTTTTTATTGCAGTTTTATATGTAGTTTTTTTGTGCCCAAGCCAAGAGAAGATTCTAAAGGAAGGAAAAATATAAAGAAAAGACTGATATGTCTCATACCTTTTGGATCCACCACTATGTTTGACTCAAAATACTGCATGTATGATACCAGCCCAAACGCCATAAAAAATAATAATAGTAATATTTTAACAATCGCTAGCGTTTTAACATGCAGTTTAAAATGCCCGATAAAAATCTATATGAAGGAGGCCTACAGGTCCTTTTACATGAGCAGATGATCGGGAAAACGACCGTTCATACAAACACTCGTTCCCGATCATTGCCGTGTGTGAACAGGGCAACGATCAGCGAATGATCGAGCAAACGAGCTTGTTTATCGGCTAAATGTATCGTTCATGCAGCAGTAAATATTATCGTTGTCGGCAGCACATCTCCATGTGTAAACAGAGAGATGTGCTGCCAACATGATAGAAATGCATCGGGATGAGCGATCGTAGAAATAATCGCTTGGGCCAATAGATTACTGATCATAGCTCCTCGTTAAAGGGAACCTGTCACTAGCATTTTACCTATTAAACCAGCAATACTTGGTGGAAGTGGGTGAAAAATAATTTTTATGTAACCTTCTAAGTAGGCTGTGTACCTTTAGTATTCAGTTTTTTAGTGTTCTCGTACTGTATGCTAATGAGCATAAGAGAGTCATATCTTTGTTTGAAAAGACTCAAATCTTCATTCCTCAATTCTTTCCGAATTTACCCCACCTCCTTACTTTTGATTGACAGCTCCTTTCCTACCCTCAGCACACACAAAATCCTGTGCTTGCACATCGATGTCCTGTTCTGGTGCGTGCGCACAACAGGACAGCGTAGCGGCGCTTGCGCAGTACCTAGATTTGAGGCCCAGGCGAAGCAGGAAAGGTTGTTGGACCATACATGACAAGCACATGCGCGCTATCTCAGACAAGATTTCGACATTCAGGACGGGCCAGTTTTTCGGCAATGGGCGGGCATAAGAAGAGGAATGAACGAGACTGCCGGATTATGATTATAAAAGGCGCAAAATATGTGCAGACCGCTATTTACAGTCGGAGGAGGAGTTTAGGAGAGGGGATAGCGCCAATAAACTTTTGACAGCAGCGGCCAGTGAGGGGTGAGTAGAGTTCAATAGGTGTAATGCTGGGGACAGGTTCCTTTTAAAGAAGCAAATGAGTGCCTATCAAAGAGCTGCCTTGTTGATCAGCGCTCGTTTTCACGGTCCATATCAGGACGTGTAATAGGACCTTAAAGGCTATGGAAACCTTTGAACACTTTTTATGTATTTTAGTGTTTAGTGCAACTTTGTTATTAGTTTTTATTATTATTTTTTTACTTTTTGAGATACAGTTTCTATGTATCCTGGATACATAGAAGATGTATCTTGCTCTCAAACCCAAATACCACACACAGCCCCTCTTGTAGATCGTGCCACACACAGCACCCCTTATAGACAGTGCCACACACAGCTCCTCTTGTAGATAGTTCCACACAGCCCCACTTGAAGATAGTGCCACAAAGCCCCCTTGTAGATGGTGCCCAACAGTCCCCCTTGTAGCTAGTGCCACACAGCCCCCCATTGTTGATAGTGCCACACAGACCCCATGTAGATAGTGCCACATAGCCCCCCCTTTAGATAGTGCCAAACAGCCTCCCTTGTAGATAATACCACACAGCCCCCTTGTAGATAGTGCAACAGATCCTCCCTTGTAGATAGTGTCACACAGCCCCCCTTGTTGATAGTGCCACATAGCCCCCCCTTGTAGATAGTGCCACACAGCCCCCATGTAGATAGTGCCACACAGCCCCCCATGAGGATAGTGCCAGAAAGCCTCTCTTGTAGATAGTGCCACACATGGGGGAACTGGGCCCATGAAGAACTTTTGCACTGGGGTCCATGAGACTTTAGCTATTTCTCTTGATGGGGTAGAAACCTTCATTTTCTCTGAACATTGAGGATATCCCCTAGTTATGGTCCGGGTTATAAATAGATCAGGAGAGAGATCTCTGTATTGACTTTTGATATATTCATAGTTTTTAGGTCACCCCTCAGCCGTATTTTTTCTAAACGAAGTAACCCTAATTTTGAAAATCTTTCTGGGTACTGTAGTCCATCCATTCAATTGCTTACTTTAGTTGCCCACTTTTGAACCCATTTAAGCTGGTGCACTGGTACCCAAAACTCTACACAATATCCCTTGCTGGTCTCACTAGAGAATTATAAAGTGGCAGAACTATGTTCTCGTCATGTGCATTAGTGTACCTTTTGATGCAACCCATGATCTGATTTGCCTTGGCAGCAGCGGTCTGACACTGGTTGCTACAGTTCAACTTACTGTCAACTAAAATTCCTAAGTCCTTTTCCATGTCAGTTTTGCCTAGTATTTTCCCATTTAGTATGTAAAAGTGACATGTATTTTCCCTTCCCAAGTGCATAACCTTTCATTTATCAGTGTTAAACCTCATTTGTCTCTTTAAATCTTTTTAGGGCAGCTTTGCACTTCTTTCTCGGTAAGACCGGTGACATTTAATGGAGAATTTACTTTATTCCCCTGCATTTCACGTGACATTTCATTTTCCTTTGTGAATACAGTGAAGAAAAAATGTTTAATAAATTCGCTTTTCCTTCATCAACCTCCACAATTTCTCCCTCATTACTTTTTAACCCCTTCCCCTTCCCATTTATTTTTCGGTTTTTCAGTTTAGTTTTTTCCTCCTGATCTTCCAAAAGTAATAACCTGAGGGGCTGATTTTTGCAGGATGACTTGTAGTTTTTCATTGAACCATTTATTGTACCATACAATGTACTGGGAAACTGGAAAATAGTGGTTTGCAGGGTGAAATTGCGAAAAAACAGTGATTCCGCCTTTGCTTTTAAATTTCGTTTTTACGACATTTAGCACGCGGTAAAACCACATCAACCTAAGATCAACCTGTACCAGAATGATGGGAGGAAGAAAGTATGGAGAAGGCTTGGAACGGCTCATGATCCAAAGCACACCACATCCTCTGTAAAACATGGTGGAGGCAGTGTGATGGCATGGGCATGCATGGCTGCCAAAGGCACTGGGTCACTAGTGTTTATTGATGATGTGACTGAAGACAGAAGCAGCCGGATGAATTCTGAAGTGTTCAGGGATATACTCTCTGCTCAGATTCAACCAAATGCAGCAAGTTTGATTGGACGTTGCTTCACAGTACAGATGGACAATGACCCAAAACATACTGCGAAAGCAACCCAGGAGTTTTTTAAGGCAAAGAAGTGGAATATTCTGCAATGGCCAAGTCAATCACCAGATCTCAACTCGATGCATTTCACTTGCTTAAGACAAAACTTAAGGCAGAAAGACCCAAAAACAAGCAACAACTGAAGACAGCTGCAGTAAAGGCCTGGAACAGCATCACAAAGGAGGAAACTCAGCATTTGGTGATGTCCATGGGTTCCAGACTTCAGGCAGTCATTGCCTGCAAAGGATTCTCTACAATTGTATTAAAAATTGTTTTTATTTATGGTATCGTTAATTTGTCCAATTACTTTTGAGCCCCGGAAATGAGGAGGCCGTGTAGAAAAATGGTTGCAATTTCTAAACGTTTCACAGGATATTTTTGTTCAACCCTTTGAATTAAACCTGAAAGTCTACACTTCAATTGTATCTCAGTTGTTTCATTTCAAATCCAATGTGGTGGCATGCAGAGCCCAAATCATGAAGATTGTGTCACTGTCCAAATAATTCTGGACCTAACTGTATCCCATTTAGTGTCCGTACTTTTAGTGTTGAGGACATTGTCCCAGTCAGCGAGGTTAGGAAAATCTCTATTGTAATCAAACTTTGCCTTGTGTGTTTTTGTGCCTCCTCGACAATACATCCTATGGACAGAGAAGTGGAAGTTTATAATATTATGGTCACTATTTCCTAGGTGCCCCCAACCTGCATCTTTGTTATTCTGTCATGTCTATTGGTTAATATTAAGTCGAAAAGGGCACTCCCTCCAGTTGGGTTCTGCACCAGTTGGGAAGGGTAATTATATTTATGTATAGACAAAAACGGGTTTCCTTTATAAGATCCAGGGCTGGCCTTTGGGGTGTGCGACCTATGCCATCGCACAGGTGGAGGGATATATTAGGCAGCAAGTGAACAGTCAGTTCTTCAAGTTGATGTGTTGGAAGCAGGAAAACTAAGAAAGTGTAAGGATCTGAGAGACTTTCACAAGGGCCAAATTTTGTTGGCTAGATGACTGGGTAAGAGCATCTCCAAAAGGCAGGCCTTGTGGGGTGTTCCCAGTATGCAGTGTATAGTATGAAAAGTGGTCTAAGGATGGACAACTGGTGAACTGGAGACAGGGTCATAGATGTGCAAGTCTCATTGATGCACGTAGGAAAGTAAATAAAATAGCTACTGTATTACGAATTAGTAAAACAAATTATTACTGGCTATGATAGAAAGGTGTCAGTGCATTGCAGCTTGCTGCGTATGGGGCTGCGTAGCAGAAGACCGGTCCATGCTGGCTCCTGTCCACTGCAAGTGAAAGTGCCTACAATGGGCATATGAGCATCAGAACTGGACCATAGAGTGATAGAAGTAGGTGGCGTGGTGTGGTTAATCACATTTTCTTTTACATCTTTTAAATGTAAGCAACGAACAGGAGCTTGTGCGTTGCTTGCATTTGGAAGAGATAGCTCCAGGATTTAGCGTCAAAGTTCTGTTCGGAACCCTTGGGTTGACATTCATGTGGATGTTACTTTGATACGTACCACCTACCTAAACAACGTTGCAGACCAAAAACACCCTTTCATGGCAACGGTATTCCCTAATGGCTGTGGCCTCTTTTAGCAGGATAGTGTGACCTGACGAAAAGATAAGAAAGAAACAGGCAAACACCAAAATCATTCAACATTGTTCCAAATCAGGACATTATAAATAGCCCACAGTTCAAAAGACGGGACGCAGCCCACTACAAAGTTCAGAACAAGTAATTAAATAGTCAACAATGCATTATTTCAGTGTCCAAAATCTGGCAATTACATTATAACAATGATAAATTACCCTTCTCAAAGAAAAAAAGAGAGAATAAGGAAAAAGATAGAATGAGAGAAGGGAAAGCGAGGGGGAGGGGGAGAGGGGGTGCGGAACCGAACTAATAATGTTTGTAGCCAGTTCACCATCTCTCTGCTATCTCTAAATTGTATTTATACGCTCCATGTGCAGATAACTCTGCATTTCTTTCATTAGCAATAGCCACTAATAGAGATGAGCGAACTGGGACAACCGAACCCGGTTTCGGTCCGAACTTCCGGAAAAGTTCGGTTCGCAGCGAATCCGAACTTCACCGGGTTCGGCCGAACCCGTTTTGACCGAACCCGGCTACATTTTGGCGCCTGCCACATGTTACATCTAAAATGGAGGATTTCACAAGATCACCTGACATCAGGCTACCCCATAATGCCTTGCAAACGGCTCTCCCAGCCAATCGGGAGGCAGCATAGGGGCGGGCTCAAGCCTGCAATAAAAGTCTATGCACGGAGCTCAGCGGCCATTTTACAGACAGGAGCTGTAGGGATAGCATCTCTGTGCAGTAAGGGAAAGCTTTAGGAATCTAAAAGGCAGGAATCCAGCATCCAACTTGCAATACAGGCAGCCTTTGTAGTAGTGGTAGTAGCAGTACTACAAGGCCCAGCATTCCCTGAGTGCACTGCGGCGTGGCTGATAGAAATTCTCATTCATTGCCATTTGGCAAGCCAGTGTCAGTGTGTGAATACGCTTTTAGAAGGGGCTGATCCCCGGCCGTTAACATAAATAACAATCCAACTTGCGATACAGGCAGCCTAGTAGTACTACAACGCCCAGCATTCCCTGAGTGCACCGCGACGTGGCTGATAGAAATTCTCATTCATTGCCATTTGCCAAGCCAGTGTCAGTGTGTGAATACGATTTTAGAAGGGGCTCATCCCCGGCCCGTTAACATAACAAATAACAATACAACTTGCAATACAGGCAGCCTTTGTAGTAGTAGTAGTAGTAGTACTACAAGGCCCAGCATTCCCTGAGTGCACTGCGGCGTGGCTGATAGAAATTCTCATTCATTGCCATTTGCCAAGCCAGTGTCAGTGTGTGAATACGCTTTTAGAAGGGGCTCACCCCCGGCCGTTAACATAACAAACAATCCAACTTGCAATACAGGCAGCCTAGTAGTACTACAAGGCCCAGCATTCCCTGTGTGCACTGCAGCGAGGCTGATAGAAATTCTCATTCATTGCCATTTGCCAAGCCAGTGTCAGTGTGTGAATACGCTTTTAGAAGGGGCTCATCCCCGGCCCGTTAACATAACAAACAAATAACAATACAACTTGCAATACAGGCAGCCTTTGTAGTAGTGGTAGTAGTAGTAGTACTACAAGGCCCAGCATTCCCTGAGTGCACTGCAGCGAGGCTGATAGAAATTCTCATTCATTGCCATTTGCCAAGCCAGTGTCAGTGTGTGAATACGCTTTTAGAAGGGGCTCATCCCCGGCCCGTTAACATAACAAACAAATAACAATACAACTTGCAATACAGGCAGCCTTTGTAGTAGTGGTAGTAGTAGTACTACAAGGCCCAGCATTCCCTGAGTGCACTGCGGCGTGGCTGATAGAAATTCCCATTCATTGCCATTTGCCAAGCCAGTGTCAGTGTGTGAATACGCTTTTAGAAGGGGCTCTGAAATGTCTGGGAAAAAAAAGGTTGTGAAAGGACGGGGTAGAGGAAAAAACACCCATGCCGTCTCCTCTTCCAGTCCAAATGTTGGATCTGTTGGTGCCAGACCCAGTACCAGCATTTGTGGCAAAAGACATGTGCCCAGTTCCACTAGTAGCAGCTGCCATGTGCCTGCTGGTAGTAGTATCAGCAAGCCAGACTTGTCCATCTCCTCCGGTGGGCGGGTTACTTTAGACAATACGGCCATTGTGGACTGGTTGGCTGGCTCGCGGTCATCTCAGCAGGAAGACTCTGACGATCTGGCTTCAAGCCAGGTTTCGTTGGATTCCAGATCCTCTACAGTTCCTTGGCACAGTGACAGTAGTAATATAGGTATTTCTAGCGTTTCCATTCCATCATCTATGTCTTCGCTCCCCCTTCCTAGCGGGAAGCCATCTTTCCTGAGAGTCCTAAGAGACATCTCCTCGGGTGCGAAGGAAGATACTGAACAACATAGTGATGATGATGATGATGATTTGTTTTCCGCGAGTCAGCCAACGGAGTGTGTTGCGGCGGTGGTGGAGGTGGAAGCGGTGTCCGAGACGCATAGCTGCGGTAGTGGGGGTGTTGGTGGTGGTAGCCGTGGTGGCAGACGCAGTAATGAGGGGGGGGCATGGAGCCCGCCATGATGTCACATCACATTCACAACACAGTGACAGAAGTGGCGGGGATGATGAGGAAGGCTATGATGATGATGTTTATTTTAGACAGGACGTGGGAACCAGGTGACGAGGTGATGACGGCGTCAGAGGAGGAGGGTAGTAGTGTCGGCACTGGACGTGATAAACAGCCAAGCCGAGGTAGGGGCAGAAGTCAATCTGCAAAACGTTGCAGCGGTAGGGTCAGCTCAGGAGCCGGTGACGGCGACACAGATGCTGGTGTAGGCTCCCGAAAAAAGCCTGCCAGACAAGGGGCAAGCTCGGGTGGATGTGGTGGTGGTGGTGGTGGTGGTGGTGGACGTGGTACTACCTCTTTACGGTACTCTGCCGTGTGGCAATTTTTCTGTACCTTCCCGGAGGACGAAAACATGGCACAGTGCCGTATCTGCAAGCAGAAAGTAAGGCGTGGGCAGGGCAGCAATGTAGGAACTACCGCTCTACGTAAACACATGGAGCGGCATCACAAGGCCATGTGGGACAATCGACATGCCCCACCATCATCATGTACATCTAATGAAGACCCCTCTTCCGCTGCTGCTGCTGCTCCGAGTCCCTGTCATCTAAGTAGTAGCCAGGCCTTATCCACCATGTCGTTGTCATCATCATCATCACTGTCATCTAGTGCTCCTCCTTCGTCCCGTCAGTTATCCATTACGGAATCGTTGTCCAATAAGCAACAATATATACCCAGTCATCCACTTGTCGTGCGGCTTAATTCACACCTGGCTAAGTTGTTGGTGGTGCAGTCGCTGCCGTACCACCTGGTCGACTCCGCCGGCTTCAAGCAATTGATGGCGTGCGCTCAGCCTAGGTGGCGAATACCTAGCCGACATTACTTCTCCAAAACAGCTGTCCCTGCCTTGCACAAGCATGTGGAGGAAAAGGTGTGCCAGTCCTTGCAATTATTCGTGTGCAGCAGGGTACATGCCACCGTCGACACGTGGAGCAGCAACTATGGGCAGGGACAGTACATGTCTTTTACGGCCCACTGGGTCAATATTTTGCAGTCCGATGCACCACCGCAGCAATGCCAGGCATTACCACCTCCACGCTTGTATCTTTCTGGTTCAACTCCGGACACCAGGCGCCTACCATCCTCCCCCTCCTACTCCTCCTCCTTGCCTTCCTCCTTGGAGGTCTTCCCGTCCCCGACAGGACACAGCGTATCTTCCACTCCTCCTCCCTCCTCTTTTCATAGGTGCAAGGTGAAGCGCCACAACGCTGTCTTACACCTGCTGAGCCTGGGCGAGAAAAGCCACACAGGGCAGGAGCTGCTGCTGTGCATCAAGGAGGAAATCGCACGCTGGCTGTCTCCTCTGAAACTCACACTGGGCAATGTTGTCTCTGATAACGGCAAGAACGTTGTGGCTGCACTGCGTCTAGGTCACCTGACACACGCTCCTTGCATGGCACATGTGATCAATCTGGTCATAACACGCTTCTTAAAGTCATATGTTGGTTTGAAGGGTGTGCTGGCCATGTCCAGGAGGGTTTGCGTTCGCTTTAGACGTTCGTATGCATTTAAGCACGCCCTCCTGGACTTGCAGCGTCAAAACAATCTCCCAGAACACAGCCTGATTTGCGACGTTCCAACACGCTGGAATTCCACCATGCACATGTTGGACCGTCTGTACGAACAGCGGAAAGCCGTGAATGATTACCTGATGCAGCAGACGGGCAGCGTTTGGAGCCAGTGTAATTTCGAGCTCAGGCACTGGCAGCTGGTTAGAGACGCATGTCGCGTTTTGAGGCCCTTTGAAGAGGCCACACGATTTGTGAGCCATGACGCTAGCGGAATGAACGATGTTATGCCGCTGATATTCATTATGGAGCAAACGCTCACAGCGATGATTCAGCAAAGGATGGAGGAAGGATCACATCTGGCTATGGATGTTGAGGAGGAGGAGGAGGATGAGGATGAGGAAACAGGACCTGAAGAGGAGCTGGATTTGGAGATGGAATCACAGGAAGGGATAGGGGACGAGGCAGCCGCACAACATGACAGTGATGGTGGTGATGACGAGTCTGACGACGACCTTGATGATGGACAACCATGGCAGTATGGGGCGGAGATGGAACCAACCGGGCCCTCTGAAATGCTGGCCAGGATGGCGAGCTGTATGCTTCGTTACTTGCGCGCTGACTGTCGTATTGTTAGCATGAAGCAAAGAGATGAGTACTGGATAGCCACACTTTTAGACCCTCGGTATAAAGCCAGAATGGGGGAGTTTTTTGCCCCTTCCGAGAGGGAGGCAAAATTGGCATATTATTGAGAGAAGCTATGCAGCCAGCTTGTCACGGCTTTCAAACGGCAAACACCTGCTGCAAGCATGTCTGACCGGGGGGCCACTCTCCGCTCCCCACTGTCTCATCGTTGCACCGCCTCTGGCAGAGCTACCTCTGCAATAGGTCGGCAGCCGCAGCAGCAGCGGCGGCAGCAGCAGCAGCAGCCAATTCAGTTTGGAAAATATGATGACAACATTTTTACATCCAATACCCAGACCTGACACACATCGTAGTCACCAAAGGGATGTTCACCATCACCAGGTGCAGCACCTAAACAACCAGGTTCACTCGTACCTGGACTGTGCCCTTTCTCCGTCAGAAATGCTGATCCCAGACCCCATGGACTTCTGGGTCAGCAGATTGGATCATTGGCAAGAACTGGCACAGTTTGCCATGGGTGTACTGTTTTGTCCACCCTCCAGTGTAGCGTCAGAGAGGGTATTCAGCGCGGCAGGGGGCTTCGTCACCCCTAAGCGAACAAGATTGTCCGCCAACAGTTTGGAAAATCTCACATTTCTGAAAATGAATCAAGCGTGGATCGGTGAGGATTTTAAAACCCCTGTGCCTGATGCCACTGATTAGATCTGACATTGCTACTGCTGCTGCCGCTGCAGCCTGCTACTGCCGCCTGCTACTACGGGATTCTGTCTTGTCCACTCTTTTTTTAATGTGCCGTTGTTGGTGCTGCTACTACTTCTACCACCAATCCACCCCAGTGCCGTCTGCTACAAGCAGGCCTGCCCCACCACAGGGCTTTGTCCTGTGATTGTCCAGTCTCTTTTTTTAATGTGCTTCTACTACTACTACCACCCTTGCTGTCCGTTGGCTACCTCTACTACCACCAATACACCTCCACTGCCGTCTGCTACAAGCAGGCCTGAGGCCTGCCCCACCAGAGGGCTTTGTCCTGTGACTGTCCAGTCTCTTTTTTTAATGTGCTGCTACTACTACTACCACCCTTGCTGTCTGTGTTGGCTACCTCTACCACCAATACACCTCCACTGCCGTCTGCTACAAGCAGGCCTGAGGCCTGCCCCACCAGAGGGCTTTGTCCTGTGACTGTCCAGTCTCTTTTTTTAATGTGCTGCTACTACTACTACCACCCTTGCTGTCTGTTGGCTACCTCTACTACCACCTATACACCTCCACTGCCGCCCGTCTGCTACAAGCAGGCCTACCCCACCACAGGGCTTTGTCCTGTGACTGTCGTCCAGTCTCTTTTTTTAATGTGCTGCTGCTACTACCAGTCTACCACCCTTGCTGTCTGTGTTGGCTAGTCTACCTCTACTACCACCAATACACCTCCACTGCCACCCGTCTGCTACAAGCAGGCCTACCCCACCACAGGGCTTTGTCCTGTGACTGTTGTCCAGTCTCTTTTTTTAATGTGCTGCTACTGCTACTACTACTACCACTCTTGCTGTCCGTTGGCTACCTCTACTACCACCAATACACCTCCACTGCCATCTGCTACAAGCAGGCCTGAGGCCTGCCCCACCAGAGGGCTTTGTCCTGTGACTGTCCAGTCTCTTTTTTTAATGTGCTGCTACTGCTACTACTACTACCACCCTTGCTGTCCGTTGGCTACCTCTACTACCACCAATACACCTCCACTGCCGTCTGCTACAAGCAGGCCTGAGGCCTGCCCCACCAGAGGGCTTTGTCCTGTGACTGTCCAGTCTCTTTTTTTAATGTGCTGCTACTACTACTACCACCCTTGCTGTCTGTGTTGGCTACCTCTACTACCACCAATACACCTCCACTGCCGCCTGTCTGCTACAAGCAGGCCTACCCCACCACAGGGCTTTTTCCTGTGACTGTCGTCCAGTCTCTTTTTTTAATGTGCTGCTGCTACTACCAGTCTACTACCCTTGCTGTCTGTGTTGGCTAGTCTACCTCTACTACCACCAATACACCTCCACTGCCACCCGTCTGCTACAAGCAGGCCTGAGTCCTGCCCCACCAGAGGGCTTTGTCCTGTGACTGTCCAGTCTCTTTTTTTAATGTGCTGCTGCTACTACCAGTCTACTACCCTTGCTGTCTGTGTTGGCTAGTCTACCTCTACTACCACCAATACACCTCCACTGCCACCCGTCTGCTACAAGCAGGCCTGCCCCACCACAGGGCTTTGTCCTGTGACTGTCCAGTCTCTTTTTTTAATGTGCTGCTACTACTACTACCACCCTTGCTGTCTGTGTTGGCTACCTCTACCACTAATACACCTCCACTGCCGTCTGCTACAAGCAGGCCTGAGGCCTGCCCCACCAGAGGGCTTTGTCCTGTGACTGTCCAGTCTCTTTTTTTAATGTGCTGCTACTACTACTACCACCCTTGCTGTCCGTTGGCTACCTCTACTACCACCTATACACCTCCACTGCCGCCCGTCTGCTACAAGCAGGCCTACCCCACCACAGGGCTTTGTCCTGTGACTGTCGTCCAGTCTTTTTTTTTAATGTGCTGCTGCTACTACCAGTCTACCACCCTTGCTGTCTGTGTTGGCTAGTCTACCTCTACTACCACCAATACACCTCCACTGCCACCCGTCTGCTACAAGCAGGCCTACCCCACCACAGGGCTTTGTCCTGTGACTGTTGTCCAGTCTCTTTTTTTAATGTGCTGCTACTGCTACTACTACTACCACCCTTGCTGTCCGCTGGCTACCTCTACTACCACCAATACACCTCCACTGCCGTCTGCTACAAGCAGGCCTGAGGCCTGCCCCACCAGAGGGCTTTGTCCTGTGACTGTCCAGTCTCTTTTTTTAATGTGCTGCTACTGCTACTACTACTACCACCCTTGCTGTCCGTTGGCTACCTCTACTACCACCAATACACCTCCACTGCCGTCTGCTACAAGCAGGCCTGAGGCCTGCCCCACCAGAGGGCTTTGTCCTGTGACTGTCCAGTCTCTTTTTTTAATGTGCTGCTACTACTACTACCACCCTTGCTGTCTGTGTTGGCTACCTCTACTACCACCAATACACCTCCACTGCCGCCCGTCTGCTACAAGCAGGCCTACCCCACCACAGGGCTTTTTCCTGTGACTGTCGTCCAGTCTCTTTTTTTAATGTGCTGCTGCTACTACCAGTCTACTACCCTTGCTGTCTGTGTTGGCTAGTCTACCTCTACTACCACCAATACACCTCCACTGCCACCCGTCTGCTACAAGCAGGCCTGAGTCCTGCCCCACCAGAGGGCTTTGTCCTGTGACTGTCCAGTCTCTTTTTTTAATGTGCTGCTGCTACTACCAGTCTACTACCCTTGCTGTCTGTGTTGGCTAGTCTACCTCTACTACCACCAATACACCTCCACTGCCACCCGTCTGCTACAAGCAGGCCTGCCCCACCACAGGGCTTTGTCCTGTGATTGTCGTCCAGTCTCTTTTTTTAATGCGCTGCTGCTACTACCAGTCTACCACCCTTGCTGTCTGTGTTGGCTAGTCTACCTCTACTACCACCAATACACCTCCACTGCCACCCGTCTGCTACAAGCAGGCCTGCCCCACCACAGGGCTTTGTCCTGTGATTGTCGTCCAGTCTCTTTTTTTAATGTGCTGCTGCTACTACCAGTCTACCACCCTTGCTGTCTGTGTTGGCTACCTCTACTACCACCAATACACCTCCACTGCCGCCCGTCTGCTACAAGCAGGCCTGCCCCACCACAGGGCTTTGTCCTGTGACTGTCGTCCAGTGTCTTTTAATGTGCTGCTACTACTCACCCTTGTCAATAAAAAGGGTCAATTTTTGGAGGGCTTGTGAAAAGCCATTGCTTGTTGCTTTTACATCCATGTATGGTAGAACCCCGGCAGGCATATGCCAATAAAAAGGGTCAATTTTTGGAGGGCTTGTGAAAAGCCATTGCTTGTTGCTTTTACATCCATGTATGGAAGAACCCCGGCAGGCATCTGCCAATAAAAAGGGTCAATTTTTGGAGGGCTTGTCAAAAGACATTGCTTGTTGCTTTTACATCCCTGTATGGAAGAACCCCGGCAGGCATCTGCCAATAAAAAGGGTTAATTTTTGGAGGGCTTGTGAAAAGCCATTGCTTGTTGCTTTTACATCCATGTATGGAAGAACCCCGGCAGGCATCTGCCAATAAAAAGGGTCAATGTTTGGAGGGCTTGTCAAAAGCCATTGCTTGTTGCTTTTACATCCATGTATGGAAGAACCCCGGCAGGCATCTGCCAATAAAAAGTGTACATTTTTGGAGGGCTTGTCAAAAGCCATTGCTTGTTGCTTTAATGCTTTTACATCTATGTATGGAAGAACCCCGTCAGGCATCTGCCAAAAAAAAGGGTAAATTTTTGGAGGGCTTGTCAAAAGCCATTGCTTGTTGCTTTTACATCCATGTATGGAAGAACCCCGGCAGGCATCTGCCAAAAAAAAGGGTAAATTTTTGGAGGGCTTGTGAAAAGCTATTGCTTGTTGCTTTTACATCCATGTATGGAAGAACCCCGGCAGGCATCTGCCAAAAAAAAGGGTCCATTTTTGGAGGGCTTGTGAAAAGCCATTGCTTGTTGCATTTACATCCATGTATGGTAGAACCCCGGCAGGTATCTGCCAATAAAAAGGGTCAATTTTTGGAGGGCTTGTGAAAAGCCATTGCTTGTTGCTTTTACATCCATGTATGGAAGAACCCCGGCAGGCATCTGCCAATAAAAAGGGTCAATTTTTGGAGGGCTTGTGAAAAGCCATTGCTTGTTGCTTTTACATCCATGTATGGAAGAACCCCGGCAGGCATCTGCCAATAAAAAGGGTCAATTTTTGGAGGGCTTGTCAAAAGCCATTGCTTGTTGCTTTTACATCCATGTATGGAAGAACCCCGGCAGGCATCTGCCAAAAAAAAGGGTCAATTTTTTATTTACATTTTTGGACGACAAAGTGTCGAAAAAAACCAGCAACAATGGCAAGTATTTTTTTAGTTTTTTTTTACGGCGTTCACTGCGCGGGACAAATAACATAATATTTTTATAGTTCATGTTGTTACAGACGCGGCGATACCAAATATGTATGGTTTTATTTTTTTTCCAATAATGAATGACTTCCGTAATTGCAGACAGGAGACCATTGTTAGGCCTCCTGTTGCCATAGTAGCGGTCGGCAGCCTTGCCATCGCATGGCAGGGCTGCCGATTTGCTACAAACCACTAAGATGTAGCGAGCGCTTTCGATCGATGCATCTAAGGGGTTAATGGCAGGAATCGGAGCTAGCTCCGGTTCCTGCCATTACAGCGGGTTGTCCGCTGTAACATACAGCGGGCACCCACTGCTTATGACGCCGGCTCATCTTCTGAGCCGAAAGTTGAGCCGGCACCTTCTTGCCGATGGTACCGGAAGCCTTTTAGGGGCATAGGAGGCTTCCATTGCTGGCAGACCAGGAGGCCAATATTAGGCCTCCGGTTACCATTGCAGCCAACGGCAACTCAGCAATCACGTTGCTGGGGTGCTGGTGGCTAAAAAACCTTCACATGCTGCGATCTCTATTGAATGCAGCATCTGAGGGGTTAATCGGCCAGATTGGAGGCTAGCTGTGGTCCAGGCCATTACATCAGGGTGCCAGCTGTAACATACAGCTGGCACCCGGCGATAAATGTGCGGTGATCGTGCGGGCTAAGCTCCTGAGCCCGCACTATCACTGCAATGTAATAGTACTGCACTTTACGGGAAGCCCTGCCTGACAGCGCCGTATATATATGGTGAATGTCGGGAAGGGGTTAAGGGCACTGTGACTGTGTTTGCATGGTTCTATAAAATGCCATAACTGGATCACAATGGTTTGCAATGGGTATCCTCTCCCAACACCAGAGATTCCAATGGACTACATGTTTGATTCAGCGTCTGAAGCTCTAAAAAAGATTCTAGAAAGGACCTTAACTGCAAATATGCCTTTCATGTCCGTGGCTGCGGGCCGTCGGGTTCACTCTCCCCCTGACGGTCGCATCCATGGGTCGGCGAGAGCTGGCCCCAGTCTCCTCCTCAGGAGGGCCTGCCTTGGCTCAGACTACATGCCCCAGTACTGGACTGGAATTCTGGAGAGTTTCTCCAGTGGGGCCCTGAGTGTCAAAGTCGATGCCTGGTGCAGATTCGTTTGGCTCAGCCTTCTCTGCCTCGGTCATTGGCAGGATTGCCGGGACATTAAGCTGCATTTTCGGACGTCTTCAGCAAGAGGGAGGCGGAGACATTGCCTCCACACCGGGCGTATGACTGCCCTATCGAGCTGATTCCTGGTGCATCCCTTCCCTGTGCTAGGGTATATCCTCTCTCCTTGCCAGACACTCTGTCCATGTCCGCCTATGTGAAAGAGAACTTGGAGAGGGGCTTCATACGGAAGTCTTCTTCGTCAAAAAGAAGGATGGCTCTCTTCGTCCTTCTATTCACTGCCGAGGTCTCAACCAGATCACGGTGAAAACTAAATATCCGTTGCCACTGATCTCAGAACTGTTTGATCGTATACGTGGTGCCAGGATTTTTTCTAAACTTGACCTGCGTGGGGCTTACAACCTAGTCCGGATTCGCCAGGGTGACGAATGGAAGACTGCATTTAACACCCTTCGGCCTGTGTAATGCTCCCGCGGTCTTCCAGGAGTTTGTTAATGACATTTTCCGTGACCTCCTCTATGTTTGTGTTGTGGTCTATCTTGTGATATCTTGATTTTTTCTCCAGATCCTATGACACATCAGAGACATGTCCGTCAAGTTTTGCTACGGTTAAGGGAGAATCGTCTGTACGCCAAGTTGGAGAAGTGCGTGTTTGAAAAAGATGCTCTACCCTTACTGGGCTACATCGTCTCGAACCGAGGTCTCGACATGGATCCTGAAAAGGTAAAATCTGTCCTGGAATGGCCACACCCATACAACGCTTTCTGGAATTCGCCAATTTTTACAGACAGTTTATTCCAAACTTCTCCTCACTGACTTCTCCTATCTTTAACCTCACTAAGAAGGGCATGAACACCAAGGTGTGAACTCCTGAGGCAGAGTCCGCATTCAATAGCCTGAAGAGTGCCTTCACGTCAGCACTATCCTCCATCATCCAGATGTCTGTCTGCAGTTCTCGTTGGAGGTAGACGCATCCTCTGTCGGTGCTGGTGCACTCCTGTTCCAGGGAGGCTCCAAGGGCAAGTCAATGGTATGTGGATATTTTTCTAAGCTCTTCTCTTCCACAGAACGCATCTACTCTATTGGGGATCGGAAGTTACTGGCCATCAAATTGGCTCTGGAGGAGTGGAGACATCTACTAGAGGGCGCAGCTTATCCCATCCTGATTTTTAGGGACCATAAGAACCTCACCTGTCTTCAGATGGCCCAACGGCTGAATCCTCGTCAGGCCAGGGGGTCACTGTTCTTTACCAGGTTCCAGTTTGAGCTCCATTTTCATCCGGCCGACAAGAATGTGAGGGCCAATGCCTTGTCCAGGTCTTTAGAGACAGAAGACAACATGGAAATTCCACAGAACATTATTGATCCGTGTTGCATTGTCTCTGTCAATCCCCTGCAAGTTGGGGACATTCCTCCAGGGAGGACTTTTGTGCGCCTGGCTTACCGTGGAAGAATCCTCCGCTGGGGACACTCCTCTAGACTGGCAGATCACGAGGGGATCCGTAAGACCCGGGATCTGATTGCTCGTTATTTCTGGTAGCCCACGCTGCCCAAAGACATTATGGACTTTGTTTCTTCCTGTTCAGTATGTGCAGCCAAGAAGGTCGCTCACTCTAGACCTGCTGGCCTGTTCCAGCCATTGCCTGTGCCCAATGCTCCCTGGCATTATATAGCTATGGACTTTATTACTTACCTGCCTCACTCTGCCGGATGCAGTACTGTCTGGGTGGTGGTGGATCGATTTTCAAAGATGGCCCACTTCATTCCTCTGACCAGTCTTCATTCTGCTTCTAAGTTGGCTAAGCTGTTCCTCCAACACATCTTCCGCCTGCACGGCTTGCCGCAGCATATTGTGTCTGATCAGGGTTTTCAGTTCACCTCGAAGTTCTGGAGAGCCCTCTGCAGACTCCTAGGTGTAAAGTTGGACTTTTCCTCGGCCTACCATCCTCAGTCCAATGGTCAGGTTGGGAGGATCAATCAGATCTTGGAGAACTACTTACGCCACTTCATCTCCAAGCAGTATAATGACTGGGTGCAGTTGCTCCCGTGGGCTGAATTCTCCTACAATAATCACCAGCGAGATAAGATTGGGCGCCATTTATCAGTGCGACACTGGCCACATATCTGCAGATTATTATTTATTTACCCCATTATTATACCCTCTTATTATACCCTGATATACTCCACACAGATTACATATGCCCCCACATTATAAACTGAAATACCAGCAAAACGCCAAACAGAGCTACTACCAAGCAAAATCTGCACTCCGAAATTCAAATGCCACTCCCTCCCTTCTGAGCCCTACAGCGTGTCCAAACAGCAGATAACGTTCTCGAAAAGCGGGGAGGAAAAAACGAAGAAGAAAAAGCAAAACATGGATCAGTCCGGGAAAGGTTAATTACTTTCTAATGGAAAAACATTTATGACCACATGTGAGGTATAGCCATACTCGGGAGAAATTGCTTTACAAATGTTGGTTTGCCTTTTCCTACTTTATCCTTTGTGAAATTGAAAAAATTCAACCTTTTAGTGGAAATAATGTTGATATTACTTTTCACGGCCTAATTCTAATCAATTCTGCAAAAGACCTGTGGGGTCTAAATGCTCACTATACCCCTAGATAGATTCCTTAAGTGGTGTAGTTTCCCAAATGGGGTTACTTTTGTGGGGCTTCCACTGTTTTGGTCCCCCGGGGGATCTGCAAATGCGACATGACACCCGAAAACCATTTCAGCTAAATTTGAGCTCCAAAAGCCAAATAGTGCTCCTTCCCTTCTAAGCCCCGCTGTGGGTCCAAACAGCAGTTTATTACCACATATGGCACATTTACGTAATCGGGAGAAATTGCTTTACAAATGTTGGGATACTTTTTCTCCTTTATTCCTTGTAAAAATGTAAAATGTCTATGTTTTTTTCAGAAAAAAATAGATTTTTACATTTACAGACTAATTCCAATGAATTCAGCAAAACAACTGTGGGGTAAAAATGCTAACTTTATCCCTAGAAAAATTCCTTGAAGGGTGTAGTTTACAAAATGGGGTCACTTTTGGGGGGTTTCCACTGTTTTCATCCCTCCTGTGCATTGCAAATGCGACACGGCACTGAAAACTATTCCAGCAAAATCAGAAATCCAAAATCCAAATGGTGCTGCTTCCCTTCTGAGCCTTGCTGTGGGTCCAAACAGTAGTTTATTACCACATATGGGGTATTGCTATAATCGGAAGAAATTGCTTTACATATGTTAGGGTGTTTTTTCTACTTTACTCCTTGTAAAAATTAAAAATGTCTACGTTTTTTGAGAAAAAAAGTAGATTTTCATTTTCACATACTGATTCAAATAAATTTAGCAAAAAAAACTGTGGGTTCAAAATGCTAACTATACCCCTAAATAAATTCCTTGAGGGGTGTAGTTTCCAAAATGGGATTACTTTTGGGGGGTCTTTACTGTTTTGGCACCACAAGACCTATTCAAACCTGAAATGGTGCCTAAAATATATTCTAAAAAAAGGAGGCCCCAAAATCCTCTAGGTGCTCCTTTGCTTCTGAGACCTTTGTTTCAGTCTATTAGCACACTAGAGCAACATGTGGGATATTTCTAAAAACTACAGAATCTGGGCAATAAATATTGAGTTGCATTTCTTGGGAAAAACCTTTTGTGGTATAGATAATTTTTTTTATTCAAAATGAATTTTGGCAAAAAAAAATGACATTTGTACATTTCACCTCTACTTTGCTTTAATTCCCGTGAAACGCCTAAAGGGTTAAAACACTTTCTGAATGCTGTTTTGAATACTTTGAGGGGTGTAGTTTTCAAAATGCGGTGATTTATGGGGACTTTCTAATATATAAGGCCCTCAAAGCCACTTCCGAACTGAACTGGTCCCTGAAAAAATAGGCTTTTGAAATTTTCTTGAAAATATGAGAAATTGCTGCTAAAGTTCTAAACCTTGTAACGTCCTAAAAAAATAAAAGACTGTTTAAAAAATGATGCAAACATAAAGTAAACATATGGGAAATGTAAACTAGTAAGTATTTTGTGTGGTATTACTATCTGTTTTTCAAGTAGATACATGTAAATTTAGAAAAATGCTAATTTTTGCTAATTTTCACTAAATCGTGGTGTTTTTTTACAAATAAATATTGAATTTATCGACCAAATTTTTTCACCAACATAAAGTACAATATGTCACGAGAAAACAATCTCAGAATCACTTTTATAGGTAAAAGCATTCCGAAGTTATTACCACATAAAGTGACACATGTCAGATATGAAAGATCGGCTTCGTCCTGAAGGCCAAAACAGGCTCAGTCCAGAAGGGGTTAAGGTACTAGGTTTGCATGATAGTGTGGTTTGGGTAAAAAAAAAAGGGCTCACACATAAAGAAAATTTTGAGTAGAGGGAAATTTTGATTGTATGATTTGTCACTCCACTGGAGAAATGTCAGAGCCCAAGAGGTCACATTTTCAAATTTGACACTTGACAAATTTTACCTCTTGTGTTGTTCACTGGAACTATAATAAACCAATAATTCCACATCACATTTCTACAGATAATCTGATGCAATCTCTCTTTCTGTTAATAACTA
This sequence comes from Rhinoderma darwinii, assembly GCF_050947455.1. Classification (NCBI taxonomy): domain Eukaryota; kingdom Metazoa; phylum Chordata; class Amphibia; order Anura; family Rhinodermatidae; genus Rhinoderma; species Rhinoderma darwinii. The sequence continues at coordinate 314,889,001 of NC_134687.1, read as the reverse complement.
GAGATCATTGGAAAAAAACTAAATGTTATTAAATAATGATTGTGCAAGATATCTGTCTAGGTACTACTTTGGCAGCACTTTTAGCTTACAGTACGTACGTACGTACGTACGTACGTACGTACGTACATACATATACAATAATATGAACCAGGAGTGTAGCTGCATGGGGTGCAGTCACAACTGTGCCCTGCTTCTTCAAAGGATCCACAGGCCATTCTACTATAAATGGTATGTCACAGATGGTGGACTTGGTGTAGATTTTGCATGGGGACCCAGAAGCGTTAAAGGGGTTTTCTCAGTACAGACATTAAATTTATATGCCATGATATGCTATCAATGTCCGATAGGTGGAAATCCAACCTCTGTGACCTCAATGGCCAATCATGCGTCTACGGTACAAGCCGAACTTAGCCGTCAGGAGATTAAGTTTAAAATGTACTTTATCTGTGGTCAGATGCTAAGGCTGCTTCTCCTCTTCCATTTTTTATGCTACAGCATAACTTGATGGTCTACTGGGTAAAAGCACAAGTACAAAACAAGCTCGCTAGGATGTAGAGGGAGATAGAAAAGTTAGAAACTATAAACAACTAAACCGTCTATAGAAAAAGAAAAATGGTTAAAACTACCATCCCCATAATGAGCTAAAGTATTGATAACACTAATTAAATAGCATCAGACATACTTTGCTGAATCTGATCAGAGCCCACACTGCAGCTCCAGACTTTAGACTCATTCACACACAAGCCGCCCCTTCAGACTTATTCGCTTTAAAGTGAAAGTTACTCAAAAATGGCACAAAGAGACACTAAAAAAGTAAAAGATGTTATTTATCTGAATATCCACAAGGTAATATACAGTATCATCATCTAATACTGATTACACCCTTAAATTGTACCGATTAGTGAAAGATATACTGTAAAGAGGACCTGACAGATCTTGTGACATGTCTGTTTTAGTATTCCATATCAAATAACAATACTGGAACATCTTTTCTTGGAGCTACGTGTTCTGCCATTTCTCTGTTATTCTTCCTGGAAATATAGAAATAAATTAACAACTGTCCATTACCATCTCCTTGTCAATAGGGTGTGTCCCTGAACAGTCTGACACTGTAAGCACTGATTGGACAGTGTTAGAATATGTAGGCAAATGCTCTATTGGCAAAGAGGAACATCCAGTTGTCAAATTATTCATACATTTCCAGGGGGAATAACATAGGAACAAAACAATGCAAGGTTCTAAGAAAAGATGCTCTAGAATTGTTATGTCACAGGGAATATACAGACGTGTCGGAGAGCTGATAAGGTTCTCTTTATTGTTCGTTGTTTATACATCACAAACCGAGGAATTAGCAGAAAGTCAGAGAAGCAGGTTTAGTCGTTCTTCATGGGAATACTCTTACTTGGTCGAAATTAGTTGGTGCATTTTGCACAGAACATTTTTAGGGTATGTTCACACGATGAGAGGCTTTTACGGCTGAAATGACAGACTGTTTTCAGGAGAAAACAGCTGCCTCGTTTCAGCCGTAAATTCCTCCTCCTCGCATTTTGCGAGGTTTCTCTGACAGCCGTAAATTTTGAGCTGTGCTTCATTGAGTTCAATGAAGTACGGCTCAAATTACGTCTGAAAGAAGTGTCCTGCACTTCTTTTGACGAGGCTGTATTTTTACGCGTCGTCGTTTGACAGCTGTCAAACGACGACGCGTAAATTACAGGTTGTCTGCACAGTACGTCGGCAAAGCCATTCAAATGAATGGGCAGATGTTTGCCGACGTATCGTAGCCCTATTTTCAGACGTAAAACGAGGCATAATACGCGTCGTTTACGTCTGAAAATAGGTTGTGTGAACCCAGCCTTAGAGTGCATTTCATACATACAGTTTATTACAGGGGGCAGAAACTTTGCACCATGCAGGGACCTGTTGTGGAACTCTGTAAAAACTTGCACTGGAGTAATGTCTGTAACATTTTTGTTAGATTATTTCAAGACTCTTTCACAATTTGTTTGATTGAAACATCAGTCAATGCAACAATCCTATAATAAAACAAACACAAACTGTACACCAGCTTTGATCAGACTCAACTATTCCCTACTTTTGTGAGGCAAAATACCATTGTTTGCCATTGAAAAGGATGCTATGAGATAGATAAACAAGCTATTACATTCTAATGCCCCTTTTGAAAGAAAAAAAAAAAGTACAAAAGTGTTGCACCCTATTCTACCTGCTGTAATATATTTGATACTAATGTAACACACTAAATTTTGTATTTAACTCACTAGGTCTGACTAATTTCGGCATAGTGATTACTCATTGGACTTTGTCTCTTTCACCCGGGTGAGTCAGTATTTGTAAGCCAAGTCCAAGAGTGGAACATAAACAGAAATTGTACAATATAAAGATTTCCACCTCTTCCGTGTTTTGAGACCACTACTGTTTTGGCTTACAAATACTGATACAAAATACTGTGAAAGTGGCCTTAGGCTAATGAAGTAACAAATGTAACAAATGACAAACTTAGATCTGCTACTCCTTCAATACATTTTAGGGATCTTGCACATGGCGCACTAGATTTCATACAGAAGCATTCATATAGAATCTGTGAAAAAATCGTGGCATGTTCTATTGCATCCCATACTACATTGGCATGTTCAGTTGCATTACTTCTAGAAGAGAATACTGTACAATACCTTTATAATACATTCCTGTACGGAGGCAACACACGGCACTCAATGTACTGCTGTACAGGCACATGTGCATGAGGCCTGACTTACTTTCTTACTTTGCTACATGTATTATTTTGTCTTAGCAATTTATATGAGCATAAAAAAACATTTGAAGGGTATTTACAAAATTAAACTAAATCTTCTCAGCCTTTTATGTATCTGGTATTTAAAGTGTAACTAAACGTTCGTCAAACTTCTGACATGTCATAGTGACATGTCCGAAGTTTGGATTGGTGGGGGTCCGAGCACGGAGACCCCCACCAATCGCTAGAATGAAGTACTCGTGAAGTACTCGTGTTAACGTTCACCTGCTTCGTTTCCGGAAAGCCGATGTATTGGAGTACAGGCTCATAGACTGTGTACTGAATCCGTACACCGATACATTTATTTCCGGAAAAAGCCGAACAGACACGAAGCAGCTGAGCGCTCACACAAGTGCTTCAGCTGCTTCATTCTAGCGATTGGTGGGGGTCACCGTGCTCGGACCCCCACCAATCCAAACTTCTGACATGTCACTATGACATGTCAGAAGTTTGCCGAACGTTTAGCTACACTTTAAATAAAGAAAATATTTCTGTTTGACTGATGCTTTCATGCATAATGCACAAGTCTTTTCTTAGAAGACATTACAATATAAAAGTACCATTTTGTTAGACACACAATTATTAGGGTCTGTCTGCTAAAACCATGGGCAACAATAACTAATTTTCTGAAATCATGTAATTTATAACTCAATTCACCACACAGCTTTTAAAATGCTTCAACCTTTAATTTGAATCAAATTATTTCTATGAAAGTGAGTGTAAATGCTAACATTTATACAGAAAAGATATGACTGTTAATTCAAGGACACAACTATTCTCTCTGATATCTGCCACAGGCATATACTGTACACATGTTTAGCCCAGTAGGCTAGAATTTTTCTATTGCCTCAATAGAAAATGTACAATTGTTTGAATCCACTTGACAATGGGACACTTAAAATACAAATTTTAGGTCTCTTTCATATGGCAGTATTTTGGTCGGTATTTGTAATTTAAAACCAATAGTGGATCCAAAACACATGTGGTGGAAATCAATGGCTCAAAATATATTAGACTCCTCCAGCGTCCCCACCCAATCTTGCTGACAGTCTCCTCCAGTATCACCATACAATCTTGCTGACAGTCTCCTACATCATCACCAGCCAATACTGCTGACAGTCTCCTCCATTGTCCACATACAATCCTGCTGACAGTCTCCTCCAGCACCACCATACAATCCTGCTGACAGTCTCCTCAATCGTCCCCATACAATCTTGCTGACAGTCTCCTCCGCAGTAGAGGAGACTGTCACACCAGTCTGTGATAGGAATAACCATCTGCTGCTGACAGTCTCCTCCCCGACCTCCTGCTGACGGATACCTCACCTCCTCACCCGATCACAATCCGCACACCGTCCACACTGACAATACATCTAGCGACAGGGGTGGGGCCCTTTGTTTCTACGTACATTGATTTGAGCCATTGGATAGGCAATATAATCAGACATCATTGGCCAATAGTAAGGGATGGGCATAGAGAAATTAAACAGTTTAAAATCTGCCCCCTTATGTCATATAGACGTCCCACTAATCTGAAGGATAGATTGGTCAAGACTGATATTGAAACTAACACTGGAATAAGACAATTATATTTGAATCCTTAAAAAATGGGGAGCGTTCCGTGTTTAGGATGCATTAACTGCACATTGATGAAAAAGGGTAATGTTTTTACAGTGAAGGAAATATTTGATCCCTTGCTGATTTTGTAAGTTTGCCCACTGTCAAAGACATGAACAGTCTAGAATTTTTAGGCTAGGTTAATTTTACCAGTGAGAGATAGATTATATTTAAAAAAAAACAGAAAATCACATAGTCAAAATTATATATATTTATTTGCATTGTGCACAGAGAAATAAGTATTTGATCCCCTACCAACCATTAAGAGTTCAGCCTCCTCCAGACCAGTTACACGCTCCAAATCAACTTGGTGCCTGCATTAAAGACAGCTGTCTTAAATGGTCGCCTGTATAAAAGACTCCTGTCCACAGACTCAATTAATCAGTCTGACTCTAACCTCTACAACATGGGCAAGACCAAAGAGCTTTCTAAGGATGTCAGGGACAAGATCATAGACCTGCACAAGGCTGGAATGGGCTACAAAACCATAAGTAAGACGCTGGGTGAGAAGGAGACAACAGTTGGTGCAATAGTAAGAAAATGGAAGACATACAAAATGACTGTCAATCAACATCGATCTGGAGCTCCATGCAAAATCTCACCTCGTGGGGTATCCTTGATCCTGAGGAAGGTGAGAGCTGAGCCGAAAACTACACGGGGGGAACTTGTTAATGATCTCAAGGCAGCTGGGACCACAGTCACCAAGAAAACCATTGGTAACACATTACGCCGTAATGGATTAAAATCCTGCAGTCCCCGCAAGGTCCCCCTGCTCAAGAAGGCACATGTACAGGCCCGTCTGAAGTTTGCAAATGAACATCTGGATGATTCTGAGAGTGATTGGGAGAAGGTGCTGTGGTCAGATGAGACTAAAATTGAGCTCTTTGGCATTAACTCAACTCGCCGTGTTTGGAGGAAGAGAAATGCTGCCTATGACCCAAAGAACACCGTCCCCACTGTCAAGCATGGAGGTGGAAACATTATGTTTTGGGGGTGTTTCTCTGCTAAGGGCACAGGACTACTTCACCGCATCAATGGGAGAATGGATGGAGCCATGTACCGTCAAATCCTGAGTGACAACCTCCTTCCCTCCACCAGGACATTAAAAATGGCTCGTGGCTGGGTCTTCCAGCACGACAATGACCCGAAACATACAGCCAAGGCAACAAAGGAGTGGCTCAAAAAGAAGCACATTAAGGTCATAGAGTGGCCTAGCCAGTCTCCAGACCTTAATCCCATCGAAAACTTATGGAGGGAGCTGAAGATCCGAGTTGCCAAGCGACAGCCTCGAAATCTTAATGATTTACAGATGTTCTGCAAAGAGGAGTGGGCTAAAATTCCATCTAACATGTGTGCAAACCTCATCATCAACTACAAAAAACATCTGACTGCTAAGCTTGCCAACAAGGGTTTTGCCACCAAGTATTAAGTCTTGTTTGCCAAAGGGATCAAATACTTATTTCACTGTGCACAATGCAAATAAATGTATATAATTTTGACAATGTGATTTTCTTTTTTTTTTTTATATAATCTATCTCTCACTGGTAAAATTAACCTAGCCTAAAAATTCTAGACTGTTCATGTCTTTGACAGTGGGCAAACTTACAAAATCAGCAAGGGATCAAATACTTATTTCCTTCACTGTATACATCCATACACAGACTGGATAAAATGTGTGATTTGGTGCCCTTGCAATCTTTTATACGTTGGTGAAACAATGTGTGATATGAAGACACGCCTCAATAATCATAGGTATACTATACGTAAGGAAAGAAAAGATCTACCGGTTTCCAAACATTATTTTGAAAAAGGACACGTGAACGTGACCTTAGGTTCATGATTATTGACCATGATTATTGACCATGTACCGGTTCTAAAACGTGGAGGTGATAGGCTCACTGCTCTAAAAAAACGTGAATTAGAGTGGATCTTTAGATTAGACACATTGAGACCCAAAGGTCTCAATGTGGATTTTCAGGTGTCTAGGCTGATGTCCAGATAAAAAAATTATTTTGATGATATCTTTGCTTGTATAGGGAGTTTGCTCTCGTTCCTCACTAATTTTCTGTCGACGTATGATGAAATATAATTGTGATATGATGAAAGTAATTTTAATAAATTTTTCTTCTCTCTCTCTCTTTTCTACATATAGAATTGAAATATTGAATTGGGATGAGCCACACACCATCTAAGAACAACAGACATTCAATAAATATCTATTTCGTAAATGTATCTATTGATATTTCTATAAGAATACCTTATTGATTTTCCTTATTGTCTGTCAACGATCAACAGATTGATGAATTGCCTCTAGTTTTTCTAGCATGCTAGCCTCGCGCTACTATTAATATGCCCAGTTTCTACAAAATAAATATATAACTCCTATCGTTTCTTTGAATTGATGCATATTTGACCGTTGTGTAGATGGTAGGCCATATTAGACATGGAGCTTGTCTGACATACTACATTATTTATGTGGTTAGGAAGACACTGACCCGTTCTGCAATTTACTAATGTTCCTTGGAGTAAATAAAATTTTGGTCCTATGACTCAATTGATAGTACTTGCCTGAGTCGGGATGTGGCATAATTTTTCTAGAATATAGTGTGTGAAACACTTAATGTACGAATGCTGCTACAAGGTGAGGCTTCGTTACTTAGACGACGGGTCTATCCCGCTTTTGACAGGCCATCGTAGATAGTGTCCATGGTTACGTGAGACGCCGTCTGTTGATTGGCCGACGGCCTTTCCTTACATGATGTCTTGTTACGCATACGCTGTTGACTGTTGCAGATGTGGATGATCATAGACAATCATTTAACTTAGTTATTTCCAATATGTGTCCGTGGTTCGGCGATTGGTGAGTGGCTCTGGACTCCTCCTCTTTATGAATATGTATATCTTTCTATGTTTTTCAATTAGTATATTATACTGTTTTTTAACACTCTTTCATTACACATTGGATGCAATATGTTAGTTATAATGTTACACAATGCTGTGCACATATTCTATGTGCTGTATTAGCCAAATGTTGGCCCTATTTGTATGTTTTGATACTTATCACTGCTGATTATGCAATGTTTACACATGGGTGTAAAACCCTGCTTTGAAAGCTGAAACGTAGCTTGTTATTGGACATGGAATAATAAACCACATCTTTATTTGAAATCAACCTTTGGAGTGCTGCGATCATTTTTGCATATATATATATATATATATATATATATATATATATGTTATGTAGAATTATAAAATATATATGTCGATATATATCGATATATATTTTTACAACAATGTGTGTGTGTATGTATGTGTATATATACATACACACATTGTTGTAAAATTATATATTGATATATATCGACATATATATTTTATAATTCTACATAATATATATATATATATATATATATATATATATATATATATACACACACACACACACACACACACAAACCCACTATATATAGGGTACGTGACGAATACTAATGGCACCCGACAGAAATTATTGACATAATGTAGTCCGTCGGGGTGCCGTCACAGAACTGACAGAATTGCTGATGGTAGTGTGAACCCAGCTATGTATAGAGTATGTATATATATATATATATATATATATATATGTATATATATATATACACTACCTTTCAAAAGTTTGGGGTCACCCAGACAATTTTGTGTTTTCCATGAAAACTCACACTTATTTTTATCAAAAGAGTTGCAAAATGACTAGAAAATATAGTCAAGACATTGACAAGGTTAGAAATATTGATTTTTATTTTAAATAATAATTTTCTCCTTCAAACTTTGCTTTCGTCAAAGAATGCTCCATTTGCAGCAATTACAGCATTGCAGACCTTTGGCATTCTAGCTGTTAATTTGCTGAGGTAATCGGGAGAAATTTCACCCCATGCTTCCAGAAGCCCCTCCCACAAGTTGGATTGGCTTGATGGGCACTTCTTGCGTACCATACGGTCAAGCTGCTCCCACAACAGCTCTATGAGGATGAGATCTGGTGACTGCGCTGGCCACTCCATTACAGATAGAATACCAGCTGCCTGCTTCTTCCCTAAATAGTTCTTGCATAATTTGGAGGTGTGCTTTGGGTCATTGTCCTGTTGTAGGATGAAATTGGCTCCAATCAAGCGCTGTCCACAGGGTATGGCATGGCGTTGCAAAATGGAGTGATAGCCTTCCTTATTCAAAATCCCTTTTACCTTGTACAAATCTCCCACTTTACCAGCACCAAAGTAACCCCAGACCATCACATTACCTCCACCATGCTTGACAGATGGCGTCAGGCACTCTTCCAGCATCTTTTCAGTTGTTCTGCGTCTCACAAATGTTCTTCTGTGTGATCCAAATACCTCAAACTTCGATTCATCTGTCCATAACACTTTTTTCCAATCTTCCTCTGTCCAATGTCTGTGTGCTTTTGCCCATATTAATCTTTTCCTTTTATTAGCCAGTCTCAGATATGGCTTTTTCTTTGCCACTCTGCCCTGAAGGCCAGCTTCCCGGAGTCGCCTCTTCACTGTAGACGTTGACACTGGCGTTTTGCGGGTACTATTTAATGAATCTGCCAGTTGAGGACCTGTGAGGCGTCTATTTCTCAAACTAGAGACTCTAATGTACTTGTCTTGTTGCTCAGTTGTGCAGCGGGGCCTCCCACTTCTATTTCTACTCTGGTTAGAGCCTGTTTGTGCTGTCCTCTGAAGGGAGTAGTACACACCGCTGTAGGAAATCTTCAGTTTCTTGACAATTTCTCGCATGGAATAGCCTTCATTTCTAAAAACAAGAATAGACTGTCGAGTTTCACATGAAACTCTCTTTTTCTAGCCATTTTGAGAGTTTAATCGAACCCACAAATGTAATGTTTCAGATTCTCAACTAGCTCAAAGGAAGGTCAGTTTTATAGCTCCTCTAAACAGCTAAACTGTTTACAGCGGTGCTAACATAATTGCACAATGGTTTTCAAGTGTTTTCTAATCATCCATTAGCCTTCTAACACAGTTAGCAAACACAATGTACCATTAGAACACTGGAGTGATGGTTGCTGGAAATGGGCGTCTATACACCTGTGTAGATATTGCATTAAAAACCAGACGTTTGCAGCTAGAATAGTCATTTAGCACATTAACAATGTATAGAGTGTATCTCTGATTAATTTAATCTTATCTTCATTGAAAAAAACTGTGCTTTTCTTTCAAAAATAAGGACATTTCTAAGTGACCCTAAACTTTTGAATGGTAGTATGTGTATATATATATATATATATATATATACATATATATATATATATATACATATATATATATGTAATGGTGTCCGTTTTTTTGACTAAATCAATAGCGGAGTTGACAAAATTTATTTTGTGTTCCCAGCAGTGTGCAGTGCAGCTTTGCTTTGCTCTGCTCACGCACAGGCCAGCAGAGTGGTGCGAGGGAGCAAGGCAGCCAGACTGATGGGAAAGCACGAGCACGCGTCCAATCCTAATCCATCCAGACCACGCAACGGAGTCCAAGCAGCGGAGAGGAGCAGGGAGAGCAGGACGAAGTACGGAGGTAGATGGTGAGAACGTCACCGCTCACATGACTCGAAGTCCCGTAGTTTGCTATTGTAGTGTAGAAGGAAACTGCATACCCATACAAAACCCATGCACACACAAGGAGAAAATAAAAACTCAATTTAGATGTTGCCCTGGTTACATAGTTACATAGTTAGTACAGTTGAAAAAAGACACATGTCCATCAAGTTCAACGAAAGGATGGGAAAAGGGAAGAGAGAATTTCGACACATTGACATAGGAGCTGATGTTTTTCCGTTCTAGGAAATTATCCAACCCTTTTTTAAAGCCATCTACTGTCCCTGCTGTGACCAGCTCCTGTGGTAGGCTAGATCCCTAGTAGCCGCATCAAAAACCCCAATTACCCTGAACTGTCTATCTTTTTGTTCTATTTTACTACGACTACGGAGATCCGTAGCCTGTCTCTTGAACGTTGATGTTTTTGAACAGTTCCTCCTGAGGCGGAGGTATTGACCCCTAGGTATAGCCTTTTTGAGAGCATATGGATGTGAGCTCTCCCACCTCAAGAGGCTGTTTGTTGCGGTACTTTTCCGAAACACCTCTGTTTTTATATATCCATTAGGATCACGTTCAATGAGAATATCCAGAAAGGGCAGTGCATGTTTATCGGCTTCCGCTGTAAACTTCAGACCTAATTTGTTGGAGTTAATTTGCGTTACAAAGTCCAGGAATGAGTCGCTGGTGCCATTCCACAGCACACAAATTTAATCTATGAATCTCAGCCATAGGCAGATATGTCCCCATGGTTACTCTATCTCACATGCCCATCTCCCACCCCTCTTACAACAGAGAGTAGGTGGCGCTGAGCTCTCTAGCCGCGCCTGCCTTGCTCTCGATTGGATACAGGGGGGGGTGTGAACAGGGAGGGGGCGTGACTATGAGTATATAGCAGCAGTAATGCTGTGATCAGGTTGCCACTGCCTTTATCAAAACGGTCCTGTTATGCTGCCAGTTTGCTCCCTGAAGAGCCAGTAAAAGAGGCTGGTGAAACATGTTGGAACAGTGAAATTAATATAGAGACTATCTACCAGAATAGAAGCTCTGTGAGTCTGGAGGCCGCTCTTGTCAGAGCAAACCAGTAGCCTCCAACATATAAAGCTAAAAACTGATCCCCAATTTGATAAGAAAGGGGCCATCCTGCAGAGGGTGATAGAAAGGTTCCAAAATACCATCAGTGACAGAAAACACCAACAATTCATAAGGGATCTACAAGAATTTAAGGAAAATAGGGCTTATTCTTTTTTGGCTAAATCCCGTCCCAGAGAAGGAGATCAGGATTTATCTTCTTTAGAAGCGGATTGTTCAGATTATGAGAAGGATATTCAAAGTGTGGACAGAGGAAGAGGTTCAAGTAGAGGGGGAAGAGGTAATTGAAGGTCATATAGACGGGGAGCTCCACAAAGGGGTAATATGTCCAACAATAGCAGGGCTGAACAACAGGGCAACTCTTTTTTAGCCCAGGACCCGCCTCTAAACCAATACCCCCTACGGAACCGAACGTCTGCGAATCAGGATTAGGATTACAAATTACTGATAACATGCAGATTGTGAATCTGTCCACCCGTGTTTTGACTGAGATAGAACTCATAGTTCTCAGAAAAGGTCTATCATTTGTACCAACCGAGAAGTATGATCCCTTTGTTTGGACTAAGGACATTTCCCTCTTCATTAGAAAGCTCCAGTGGTTTAAACACTATTCTGCACTGGATAGATGCGTTTGCCTTGAAAATAATCTGGAGGGAAGCGATTTACCAGCAGTGAGGTCACTGATGGAACTTATGGAACATAATGAAAGGAACAGATCCTTGGGACCTTTCACTAATTTAAAACAAAAAAGTGTGTGCATGCCACCACAGGCAGATAATCCTAACAATTTTCGAAAAGCGGGTGAACCAGGATTTGGTGGCATTAGGTGGGAAGACAAGGGGGTTCAATAATTTAAATAGACTGGAGAGGGAGGCTTTGGATAATTTGGAAAAAGACAGGACCATCACAATTAAACCCTCAGATAAAGGGGGAAATGTGGTGGTCCTGGACTCCTCAAAGTACAAATCCCTATGTCTGGAACTATTGTTAGATACTACATTCTATAGGAAGTTGGACATGAACCCGACCAGTGCTTTCCTGAAAGAACTTGATGGACTCCTTCGAGGAACCCTGTCCTCCGAACTGATCAATAAAGAGGAGTATGACTTCTTGTTCCCAAAATTTAAAGTCCTAGCCACATTCTGCTCACTTCCCAAAATCCATAAGGGTATAGCACCTCTAAAGAGAAGACCAATTGTATCGGGGATGGGGAGTATAAACCCGAACATTGGAATGTATAAAGATGTCATACTACGCCCCTTCGTCAACACATTACCCTCGTACATCAGGGATATGTCAGACCTATTATTAAAACTAGAGGGGATACAGATGGAGGACACTATGTTGTTGGGCTCTATAGATGTAGAGGCTCTCTATAGCTCCATCCACCATCACCTCTGTTTGGTAGCGATAAAATACTATCTGCATACTAGAGAGATACATCTACAGGCACATAACAAATTTGTGCTAGAACTACTGGAGTACAATTTGACAAGGAATTTCTTTGTGTTTGATGGCCGATTCTACCACCAGCTCAGGGGCACTGCGATGGGGAGCCCTTGTGCTCCTAAGTACGCAAATTTGCTCCTGTGTTGGTGGGAGGCCAAAGTTGTCTTCTCTGAGGACCTCAGCCGGTTGCAGGAACATATCTGCCTCTGGTTGAGATTCATAGATGACATTTTTGTGCTGTGGAAAGGCACCAGGAACTCATTCCTGGACTTTGTAGCGCAAATTAACTCCAACGAATTGGGTCAGAAATTTACAGTGGAAGTCGGTAAACATGCACTGCCCTTTCTGGATATTCTCATTGAACATGATCCTAATGGATATATAAAAACAGAGGTGTTTCGGAAAAGTACCGCAGCGAACAGCCTCCTGAGGTGGGAGAGCTCAAATCCATATGCTTTTAAAAAGGGTATACAGTACCTAGGGGGCAATACCTCCGCCTCAGGAGGAACTCTTCTAAAACCTCAACGTATCTTAAGAATGGGGCCCTCTAAACCCTGTTCTACCTCTTTGTGTTATGTCTGAAGCGTGTGATTTCCGACCATGAAGAACCATGCTGAGCTACGTTGTTTCCGTAAGTCCCATATAACTGAATGGTAGTTACGAAAACAGCTTAACTCATGCTACTTATGCTACTCTTCTTCCGTAACTGACATTCACTACTATGGGAATTACGGAAACTGCGTAGCTCAGTGGAAATTAGCCAAAACACAGAAAGGTAGAACCGGGTTAAGGGGACCCCATTCTAGAGCTAGGTGCGGGTCCCAGAGGTGGGACCCGCATCTATCTGCCATTTATGACATATCCTGTGGATATGTCATAAATGTCCCTGATGGGAAAACCCCTTTAAGTAAGTCAGAACAACTTACTGCTGCGAGCACTTCTTTTCAAAACGTACCATTGTAAAGAATCGACTATGCTCCAGACTGTAGCAACATCATCAATACTGGCTAACATCACACACCTCACCAAAAAGAAGCAGTTCCAGCCATCAAATTAGGGGTGAGTTAATTACATGTTTGACGAAATATAGCAGGCCTATTTTTAAGTTGATAATTTTGTATGGCCCGCGAATGATGTTATAAATAGCCAAATAGCCCTTGGCAGAAAAAAAAGGTTCCCCACCCCTGCTCTACAAGGTCATTAATAAATATATTAAACGGCAAAGGGGTACCGTACTAGTAACAGTGGCCCAATCTGAGTATGTATCGTTAATTTACTATCCTCTGTTTTCTATCTGAGTCAGTTACTTACCCACTTACACATATTTTCCCCCAGTCCAAGCATTTTCATTGTATGTATCAACCTCTTATGTAACACAGCATCAAATGCTTTAGAAAAATCAAGATTTTCTGGGGCGTGGTTTAAGGCGGAGCTGGACACACGCACTTGGCCTGAGCTCCGATTCACCAATTCCAATCCGGAGCCGTCCTTCCCTCCACACCTCCATCCGGACGGTTTGAGGCGTATACCCGGCATCAGCACAAATTCCAGATCATTTTGACCCATATATTGCCTCTCTACATCGTTTTTTAATTTGCGGCCTACTACCCGGCCTGAGGCCAGGGGATAGATTTGCACCACGATCCCGGGAGCTCCGGAGACTGCATGCCTGCTGGCTCGAGCCTGAGCCTGCCCTGACACTGCCCCTGACACACCAATCTTCAGGCAGCCACCCATAAAGACGCAAACAACGCATCCTCGGCGACGGCCTGTTAGAGGGTGCATGGGGGGACCGCAGCCGCAGTTGGCTAACTTATCAAGTCTGGTTTGCAACTAAATAGTCCACACCAGGAGAAATTGCAGGCCCCCTATATACAGGTACAAGAATGTCAACAGTTGATTCAATGTTCAAACTCTACTGGAGATTAACTCTCTTGGAGAGGCAGAATTCTTGAACATTACAAATGCAATAACACAGTCTCTTATTAAATGTAACTATATACATTGGCTGATGGTGATTATGACAACCTGGTCATTACCAGCCATTGACGACTTGTGCCCCGCATAGCAATCCAGCACTTATGTCTATTCAGCGGCTCCCGCCCCGCTTGGCAATCCGGGTGTTTACAGCCCTTGATGACTCCCACCCCGTCTGGCATACAGTTCGAGCAGTACCCCGTGGCTTATGCTCCGCTTAGCAATCTGAGTATTTACAGCCCTTGGTGGCTCCCGCCCCACCTGGCATGTCTAGGCACTGCACACACACCCTTATCTGTGATCCGGGTGGCCATCTATTGTGGTCACTTGTTCGGGTCCTAATCAGTCTCAACCGGCAGGGATAATACGCTGAGTTCGTACGAAAGGAATCACACCACACAAAGTCTGGTACAAAGCTCCTTACTCAGTGTCAGAAGAGGAGTTTTTTATTACACACATTTGTTCTTTATCTCCTTTCTCCTGGGGGTGGGTACATGTTATCACACTTTTATAAAAGCACGTATCACTATAAGCCTCTTGTTACTTGTGTCATCCTTGGATAGGTTCACCCTTATATGGTCCTTCGGATATGTCTTCATAGTTCATAGTTTGTTCATACCAGGATGTGACTTGTTATTGTATTAGGGCGTAGTCCCTGTTCAGGGGCCATCTTGCCACGTATACTTATCTAATCCTACTATTGCTTCATCACAATTATGTACACAACTCCTAAGTCTATATTTTATTAAAAAAAGAAAATTATTATAAACATTAACTTCTGTCCACTCCATCCTTCACAGTCCCCCCTTTTATCATTATTTTCTTCATTTCTTAACCTAAGTGTGTCCGTGCTCTGGGAAAGGGGAGTAAAAGGATTTTTTTACCAGTTTGAGACGAGCCTCCCCTATTAGGAGACCCCCCTTTGTAGCTGGACTTAAAGAGTCGGTGCACACCCTACACTATCTATTCATCTTCAGAACAATAGTCTCGATAAAGGGTGGTTGTTTTCATGGATGGAGTTGGTAAAAGTCCTTCAATTTCTGAAGAAAACATAAAAGTGGGAGTTACTTCAGTTATAGTTTTAGTCATTAATTTCTTCATACATGGTAATACACAACAAGCAATAACTGCGAAAAGCACTAGAAAAATTAAGATTACAATCCCAATTTGGGCCAGAATTTTCTGCCATCCGGTTAACCATGAGAAATACTGATCCCATGGGTCTGTGAAACCTGAATTTCGTTTTAATTCCTCGGATAAAGAAACAATCTGTTTGATTGCCATGGTTACTTTGCCGTTTGGTCCTGTGTTATCTGGAATAAAAGTACAACAGGTAGTACCTATCATGGCACAAACGCCTCCTTTTTCTGCTAGTATCATATCAAGGGCCATACGGTTCTGGAAAGTCATAGTAGATGTGGGTCCTAACTGGTCAGCTAGACCTTGTAAAGCGTCCCTAGTATAGTTAACAAACCGTTGCTGGTTGTAATAGATATAATTTATCCAATCTACATTTTTGTTAACTGTGATCATAGGGATTAATGATTCAAATCCAGCTGCTACCTGATCCCGGGCCTTGAATTCAACTGGGACCCCCCCTGGGACTCCTATAGCATCTTTATACACATGGGGGTCAAAACTTCCTTTCAAATCTCTTTCTTCCCTTGTTAATATGTGACTATTTTGAGAGGTGGTCTCTTGGGTCTCAGAGAGTATATGAAAAGGCATGATCGCTTTCGCCAGGGTGCATTCTCCCTTCCAGTTCCCTTCGATCCGAGTTCTAATTTTCATGTCCCCACAGATCCAATATATATCCCCTAATGACTGGACCTGGTTCTGAAGGAGGCTTCCATTTATTGAGCTATACGTCCCACACCACTGGTTACTAAAGTTTCCTACAAATCTCCCTTCTCCCTCATAATTTACATAGCAGGTGTAGTTCCCGGGGTATATAGTAAGTCCCTCTCGATTCTTGGGGGTCTCAGTTATGATAGGATATTCTTTCTTCCAATTTTCACACTCATTTTGTTCAGTAGTAGTATTGGTGAATAAACTAAAAAAACATGGCTGAATTTGTTTTGGGATTCCTAAAGGTACCATACCTAAATGGGGTCTAGCCCCAGCACAAACATAGCAATTACTTTTGTTTACTTTAGTGGCGGAATATTTCATCCATTCCAACCATAGATTTGTATCCCCAAATCCAGTTTCTATAGCCATAGTGTCTTCGAATCCTGGGTTCGCGATTGCAACTATTTGTGAGATGGTTCGGATCCTAGGGGCAACGGGGTTTGGCTGTTCAATAATCAATTTTTCCCATTCTGTGGAATTTACCATATCCATAATTCTAAATGGACCCTCAGGTCCCACATAGCCGAGATTTCCTATATAAGACGACAGCCAATACTGTCCCCCATCTGTGTGTTTGGGATTTTCTATAGTTAGAATCAGTGGATTACAGCTACCTACATTTTGACACTGGCTACGAAATGGGGTCTTAGTAAGGGTCATCCTAGTTATTAGAGATTTTCCGCTATCATCCTTTTTGTTTAAAGCGCTAGGGGGTTGATATCCCCAATCTCTTCCAGTGTTCCATCCCACGGAGCCCCAGTATTTACCCTGAGTTCCCCAATTATCATCCGTAACACATATATATTGTTCTCCTTCTCCTATGGTTTTGATCCAGTGTCTTCCCCAATCATAGTTCAACCCGTGTCCCCACTGTCTATGGTTACAGTCTATTATTTGACAATAATCGAATGTGTAAGTGGCTACATGGGTGTTGCTTGAATTAAACCAGAGGACAGTCATATCGTCGATCTTAGTGACCGCTACCTGTCCGGTTACTACCCATGCTGTACCACACAAAAGGATATACTGGATCATTTCGGAACTTCCACTCGTTTGCAATGGGAAGCGTGAATCCAAGTAGGGCGACCCTCAACTTTCACAGCGGTAGGGGTGGTCAGTATGACTTGGTATGGGCCCTCGAATCGTGATTCTAGAGATCCTCGGACATGCTTCTTGACTACCACAAATTCCCCAGGTTTAATGTCGTGGGTGGTAGTATCTGCTTCCGGATCTGGAAAAGAGGAGTATACTGCAGAATGTGTTATTGTCAGTTCCTTACATAATGCAATTACAAAGTTCACTAGATTGTCATTTCCCATGCTAAGCTGCTGGGGGTAGTAGTGGCCTAACCTTGGGGGACCACCAAATAGTATTTCATAAGGCGTCAATCCTGTAGGGGCTCTAGGGGTGTTCCTAACCGAGTATAATGCTATAGGTAATAGTTCTGGCCATGCCATGTTCAGTTCTTGGCTGGCTTTCAAAAGTTTGTTTTTTAGGGTACCATTAAGTCTTTCTACTTTCCCGCTACTTTGAGGATGGTATGGAGTATGTAGTCCTAGATCAGCCCCGACTAATTTCCAAATTGCCGATGTGATATCTGCAGTAAAGGCTGGTCCTTGATCGCTTTCTATTACTTCTGGAATTCCTAATCTGCATATTACTTCTTTCATAAGTTTCTTTGCCGTAGTCCTGGCTGTCATATTGGTGACCGGGTAAGCCTCGGGCCATCCTGAAAACATATCGATTACCACTAGTAGATATTCGTATTTGCCACTTTTAGGCAGTTGTGTGTGATCTATTTGAATTCTTTGAAACGGATAGGATGTCCTGGCGAGGTGTTTTGCAGGAGTGGTCATAGTCCTTCCAGGGTTGCATCGATTGCAGATTATGCATGTCCGGCAATACTGGGTGACAGGGGTGGATATTCCTGGGGCCAGGTATAGTTTGTTGATTGCCGTTACCATCTGGTTTTTCCCTCGGTGGGTAGGACCGTGTGCCCACTGTACAATTGCTGGGTACAGGGCTCTCGGGAGGGCAACTCGTTTGTCCTTTCTCCATATTCCTTGTTTATCCACATTTGCTCCTTCCGTTTGCCATTGCTGTCTGTCCTCAGGGGTACTATTGTTCTGGAAGATGGTAACTTGGTTGATGGCGTCGGTCCCTTCCACATTTGGTATCTGTTCTCTGGCCCGTGACCTAGTCATAATCTGAAGGTAGCTTGTTTGATCCGGACTCCCTTCTGACTCTTTTCCGTAAGTTGCTGCCCATTTTGCCGTCTCGTCTGCCAGCTTATTTCCTTGTGCTTCTTCTGTTTGGGCTTTTCCATGGGCTTTGGTCTTGAGTATGGCCACTTTTTCTGGACGAGTCAAGGCTTCAAGTAATTCAGCCACAGCTTGCGCATGCCTGATTGGGGTACCAGCAGCTGTTGCAAAACCTCTGATTTCCCAGATCTGTCCAAAGTCGTGAGCCACACCGAAGGCGTATCTGGAATCCGTATATATGTTAGCTGTGTGGTTGGCCGCTTCGTAGCATGCCTCTGTGAGGGCTTTTAATTCAGCTTCTTGTGCAGATTTGTGGGGTGGCATCCGGCCTGCTCGGATGGTTTCGTGCAGTGATACCACAGCGTATCCAGTGTGGAATTTACCTTGTTCATCAGCATAACGTGATCCATCAGTGAAAAGAATGAGGTCCGGGTTGTCAAGTGGAGTGTCAGATACCGTGCAGGGAGATGTTGCTTGCTGCAGCATAAGTTGTAAGCAGTCATGAGATTGTGCATGATCTGATTCTGTATGGGGTTCTTGGTCTTGATCCCCCCTTACAAGGGGCAGAAGGGTGGCCGGATTAAGCGTATGGCAGCGCTGTAAAGTGACGTTGTCTGGAAGGAGAAGAGAACATTGAAGACGCATACGTCGTTGTAAGGAAAGTTGTTTTTGTTGACTTTGAAGTATGATTGCGGATAAGTCATGTGGAGCTAAAATGGTGACTGGATGTCCGAGAATAAAGGGTGATGTTTTGTCCAGTAATATCTGTGCAGCCAGCACAGCTCGTAGGCACATGGGTGCGGCTTGCGATACAGGGTCCAGTTTCGCCGAGAAGTACCCAATAGGTCTAGGTTTTCCTCCATGTGCTTGAGTGAGGACAGCAGATGCATGGCCTTGGTTTTCTGAGATGTATAGTTGGAAAGGTAGTTGGTAGTTGGGGATGCCCAGGGCTGGGGCTGTAGAAATGGTATGTTGTAGTTCACGGAACGATTGTACAGCAATAAGGGGGAGATTGGGCATCCAGGAGGGATCAGAAACGCAGGCGTATAGAGGATGCATGAGTTGAGATGCGTTGGGAATCCATTGTCGACAGTAGGTTACCATTCCTAAAAAGGCCTGCAATTGCGTAAGGCCAGTAGGGAGAGGTATGGCAAGAATAGTAGAGACTCGTTCCGAGGTGAGATGTCGTGATCCTTGTGAAATACAGTGTCCTAGAAAGATAACTTTGGGGGCACACCATTCGAGTTTCTTTTTGGAGATTTTGCAGTTAATTTGTGCGAGAAATGTGAGAAGACTTAGAGAGAGAACTGAACACAAGGAGGTGTTTGGTGCTGATAGGAGTAAGTCGTCGACATATTGGAGAAGGGTGGCTTCCGGATGTGCAGCTATCCATGGTAGAAGAGAAGACGTGAGGGCTTGAGTGAAGTGATTTGGGGAGTTCTGCGCACCTTGAGGCATGACAGTCCAAGTGTACTGGGCGCCTTGATGAGTGAAAGCGAAAAGATACTGGGAGTCTTGATGTAATGGTACACTGAAAAATGCATTGGCTAGGTCAATAACGGTGAAGGACGAATGTGAAGGGGGAATGTCACTGAGGAGCGTGTGTGGGTTAGGCACCACTGGAGTTTCCATGATAGTTACTGCATTGATAGCGCGTAAGTCTTGAACTAATCTATAAACAGTAGGGGAACCCGGTATTGATTTCTTTTTGACAGGAAAAAGTGGAGTGTTGGCTGGTGAAATACACTGGACTAGCGCACCTTTGTCCAGAAGGGCTTGGATTTGTAGCTGCAGAGATGTTTCTTGGTCACGACGTAAGGGGTATTGGGGAATACGAGGCGGGGGCACCGTAGGATCTTTGAGAAAAACACGGACAGGAGGGACAGGTAGCTTGCCTATATCGTCAGGTCCGGTGGATCAGAGGGAGGGGGGTAAAGAACTGGCTACATCCGGTGGAATATCCGAGGTTGAGGAGTGTTGTGCCGGTTGAGATAAAAACAACGGTACAGTTCGGAGGAGACAGGTATCTTCGTCCGTAAGAGAGATACTGGTAGAAAGGTGCATTCCCAATTCATCGTATATAATATGGGCTTTGAGCTTGTGTAAGAGGTCGGCTCCTAAAAGGTTTAATGGGCAAGTCTTTGACACTATAAATTGAGAGACGTATTTCTGACTTTTCCCAATAGGTAGAGGCTGCGTAAGACGTGACGTAGTGGCGACTCCATCGACTCCAACGCAGGAAAGAAAGTCTTCAGAAAGAGCACAGGAGGAGGGTAGGTCAGAAGTCTTGATTACGGAGGTGGCTGCACCCGTGTCTACTAGAAAAGGAAGCTCATGGCCGTCTACAGTGAGATAGACGGAGGAAATGGGTCCAATACGGGGGTTGGTTAGGGCCATGAGTTCTGCGGGCTTGCCTTTATCCTATGGTCTGTCTGGCTGTAGTGGTGGATGCCTATCTGGTCCGTTAAAGGTTGGAGGTGGACGAGGATACCTAGGTGGTGGGGGATGGTTGCGGCTTGTGTCTTGAGTTTCTCTAGGAGAACGGCATTGGCTACGGAAATGTCCTGGTCGCCCACAATTGTAACAAACGATATCATCCCGTCTTCGGGGTGAGGGGCGATGTTCCTGCAAATATGGGTAATTCTGTAATGATGGGCGAGGAAATTGTGGTGGTGGATGAGTATA
This sequence comes from Rhinoderma darwinii, assembly GCF_050947455.1. NCBI lineage: Eukaryota > Metazoa > Chordata > Amphibia > Anura > Rhinodermatidae > Rhinoderma > Rhinoderma darwinii. The sequence goes on along the minus strand of NC_134687.1, from coordinate 314,867,683 downwards.
CATAGGGGTAGGTACTGACGAAAGGGGATGGGGACCGATGTCCGCAAGCATAAGGGGTCCGGGCTTGGGTGTCGGGTGTTGAAAGGAAGCTTGTAGTTGTCTATCTATAGCCTTGGCAATGAGAAGAACTTGACGGGGTTCCATGTCGGGGTATTCTGGGCGGGTGGTGCAAAGTTTGGTTTTTACAGGATCTCTGAGTCCTGTAACGAAGGATGATACGAGAAGCGTCTTCTGTACTTTCTTCTGCATGTCATATCCTTGGTCTTGAAACAGCATTTGGATACGTGTAAAAAACTTCTCGACAGATTCTTTCTCTTCCTGAGTGCAATCGGATATATTGGTGGTAGAGTCCCCAATTCTGTCCTGCGCCCAGGCTTTTATTTGGCGGGTGAATTCAACACCGGAGTGGTACGTACAGTCGTCACCTACTCTATCGGTGTCTAGAGCGGAGCTAATGATTGGCCAGAACCTATCCCCGGCTTTAATACTGGATACGTGTAGCAAATCTTTCCAAGTGGGGGAATAAGTTTGCTGCACTTGGGGTAGCTTTCGGTAAAATCCCATAGGATTTTTCTCTGGGTCTTCTAGGATTGCACATATGCTTTGGACTTGGGGTGGGGTGAACGGGGCATAGGTCGTTGGGGGTATGTGATTGAGAAGGGGGACCGGGGATGCTCGGGTCAAGACACCAGGTTTAGGACATTCGGGGGAGGTAGGTTCGTGGGCTAGAACTGGAGCATCACAGGGATTAGAAGGAGGGTCTACGGGTAGAGATGGCGAAAATGGGGATTTAAGGGCAGTTACTGCGGCCGCTACCGCTGAGGGGTCAGTACTAACGATTCGGATTTCTTGAATGGAGCGCACGGGGGCGTGTTCTTTTATTGTGGTGATTATAGTCTCGGCACACTGATAGAGGGGAAATCCAAATATGCCTGCACCAAGGAGGGGCAGGGCCAACGTAGTGAAAACTTTATTTTCAACAAGGTCAAGCACTGAACAGACACTTTGTTTTAACAAGGCTACACATTCGGAGTGTTTAGCAGGGTTGTACAGGGGCCCTACTGCATGAATAATAACTTTACAGGGGAGAAGGCCCGGACCCGTGAGAACAGCGTGTCCTGTTGGGAGTGGCCCTAAAAGCTGGACAATGTCATCACAATCGGATTGAATGGAAGCACCGCCATGTTCGATGATGGCTCTTGCCAATCCACCCCTATGTTGTAGATTCATATTGGCAGCGTTCACTATGGCGTCTACCCTTTGGGTGACCATATTCCCGTGTCCCACTGATAAAAGTGAATTCCCTTCCCATATCATACGCTGTATCTGGGGATTCCATTGTTCCGGAATGGATTCAGGCGGTGGAGGGGGTGGCACTGGCCATTCTGGGAATTGTGGTCGGGGGGCCACGGGTGGCCGTACAGCCAGAGGGAGGGGTAGTGGACGACTAGGGGGAGGTGGTGACTGTGAAGGAGGTATAGCAGGCGGGATTATAATTGTAATCTCTTCCCCCCATTCTCCCTCCGAATGTTCGGATTGGGAATCATCATTAGGATGGATACGTCTCCTTCTGGCCGCTAATTGATGGGCGATGGGTGTAGTGGATATAAGGGGGTTGGCGCTACGGGTGGTCACTGGCATTAGAGGAACGTCAGCTGTGACCTTATCCTCCGGAGGGGGCTTATAAAATCCACCTTCTTGTGTGAGTACCGGATATAACGGAGCAACGGGTTTAGGTGTACCAAGATGGCCTCCTGGGGCGGGGAGTGGTGCCGAAGGCGTGGCATATATGGGAGGATCGGGGCGTGGAAAGTGACATGATACACAATATTCAACTTGGGGCGGGTTCTGTTGACCACAATTGGGACACTCCCACGAAGTTAGAATTCCACCGTCGCCATTATAGGGCGGTGGCTGGACACGTTCTTTGTAATACACATATTTGATGATTTTACCCTTTCTGTCTCGTATTTCTTGCTCAGTAAACTTGTCTTTAGTTATGGCTATGGCTGTTCTTTGCCAAGCTAATGCTTCATCTAACTTTCCTTCGTCACTTAATCTTCCCTTGTTTTCCCTAAGAGCTGCAGCCCATTCTCCTGGTTGTAACCTTCCATCTATAAATATGCCACATATGTGCATAACTTTCTTACTATTTTCTACATTCTTCTTGCCTTCTCTTTTTTCTACTATCTCTTTTGCGGTTAATGGACCACCTTCCTTTGCCTGTCTCTTTGTTTTAAACACATTAAACATACTGTTCTATATCTAACACCGTCCTGAGAATGAAACCTTATTCTCGATGTTTCTGAACACAATTATAACTGACTGTCTGTCTCTGTCGTCTTAATGGTATCAAACTATACCCTGCGACTAATTGAATTATTACACTTATACTTATCACCTATGCCGGCGAGACGCGACTATCTCATACTATGATTCTTGGAGCCACACAGCGGGTCAACTCTCTGTCGCTGAGAGTGTGGCCGGGATCGACTCCAAATACCTCGGTACCTTATCACCTGCTCACTCTCCCACACGAATAAGAGCCAATATTCATAAACATGAACTTAACCTTACCGTGTTTTATTTGAAGCTGATCAGACTTCCTGGGAGCGTGGCTGGCGATTCGATGTTGAGGCGTCTGGGGGTCGTCGATCACGGACACGGCTTGTCCCTCGAGTGTGGCCCCACGTTGGGCTCCAAAATGTTCGGGTCCTAATCAGTCTCAACCGGCAGGGATAATACACTGAGTTCGTACGAAAGGAATCACACCACACAAAGTCTGGTACAAAGCTCCTTACTCAGTGTCAGGAGAGGAGTTTTTTATTACACACATTTGTTCTTTATCTCCTTTCTCCTGGGGGTGGGTACATGTTATCACACTTTTATAAAAGCACGTATCACTATAAGCCTCTTGTTACTCGTGTCATCCTTGGATAGGTTCACCCTTATATGGTCCTTCGGATATGTCTTCATAGTTCATAGTTTGTTCATACCAGGATGTGACTTGTTATTGTATTAGGGCGTAGTCCCTGTTCAGGGGCCATCTTGCCACGTATACTTATCTAATCCTACTATTGCTTCATCACAATTATGTACACAACTCCTAAGTCTATATTTTATTAAAAAAAGAAAATTATTATAAACATTAACTTCTGTCCACTCCATCCTTCACACACTTACTTCACTTTTGTCCTCAGGAGAACAGTCTTGGCTATCAAAGGGGGGGACAAGTCTTTACTGCTCACCGTTCCATATGTTCCATAAACTGGCTTGAATCTCCATGTCATTACTCGGACCTAGTTGTACAGCACCACTCAGTACTCAGGGTTTTCAGGTCCCTTACTCAAGCCTTTGACACATGTGTCTATTACAGCTCACCAGCTTACTCCATAGTGTCAGTGTTTTGGCCTCCTTGCTCACACACTCAGAGCAGACCTCCATGGCACTGCTTAATGAGACAAACTGGTCGGCAGGCAAGCTCAAAGGACAGTCAGGCATTGGAAGAAGTGCAAGCTGTCCGTGTGCAAGGGGCAGTAAAGTGATTCAATGCTCACAGGGGATATGGATTCATAAGCCGGAGTGTCACTGATAATGATGTATTTGTCCACCAAATGACTCTGAAGCAAAGCTGTATGACCGAGTGCACTGGCAGTCTCGTAGAGGGAGAGACGTTAGAGTTTGTGCTAGTAGAAGGAGAAAAGGGTGACTTGACTATTGATGTTACTGTTCCAGGAAGGGCCCCAGATAAAGCAAACAGGTTTGACCCTCACCAGAAACGGCCACGTCTGTGTTCCTATAAGCCGAAGAAAGTGGCCACTGCAGAGAGTTTGACAGCCAAAAGTTATGCAGTAGTCGGCAAGTCCAGTCAACAGATGACTCCCTCAGAACTTCCTTTACAAGTACAGCCAGAATCCAACAAGCCCAGTCTGGCAGGGGCCAGCAAAAGACCTTCCCATCAGGTACCAACATCAGTACCGAATGATGGTCCTGTGTGTGGCAAGGCAGTGCAGTGCCATCAACTCCCGGGCTCTGGTCTTGGCTTCTATGTCCAGCCCAGAGAGGAGAATGCACGGCCTTTAGCAATTGCTTCTCAGTTGGTGGAGCCCATGAGGGACGCTGAAGTGGAGTCGGGTACACAGAGATGGGAGATGGTTGTCCCAGTATCCGTGGCAGACGGACTGAATGCCAGGTGGACAAGAACTGTGAGTGCAGGGGACTGCACTCGTTAAACCCGGGTGATATGTAAGGGGATCGAACACTAAACTTCCCCTTTACGTAAAAGGACTGAGTGTATGCTTTTTATTAAGTCTGTTCCATTGTCTATTTGCTTTGCCTTGTATGTATTGCATGTGTATCTGCTGTAACAGTTTACTTTGGCCACTAGATGGCTCCATACTAGCAGGAAGAAATAGGAAGGAGGAAGTCCCCGGGACCAGATGGGTTACACCCTAGAGTTCTTAAAGAGTTTAGTTCAGTTATTTCTGTCCCCCTCTTCATAATATTAGATTCTCTAGTGACTGGTATAGTGCCAAGGGACTGGCACAGGGCAAATGTGGTGCCTATTTTCAAAAAGGGCTCTAGGTCTTCTTAGGGTAATTATAGACCAGTAAGCTTAACATCCATCGTGGGGAAAATGTTTGAGGGGCCATTGAGGGACTATATACAGGATTATGTGACAATTTTTTTTTTTACTAAGGACAGAAGTTGTCAAACCAACCTGATTTGTTTTTATGAAGAGGTGAGCAGAAGCCTAGACAGAGGGGCCGCAGTGGATATAGTGTTTGTGGACTTTGCAAAGGCATTTGACTGTAGCGTCCATGGCCGCGGGCCGTCGGGTTCACTCACCTCCCGACGCCCGCAGCCATGGATCTGTGAGCACTGGTCCCCGTCTCCCTCCTAGGAGACGCCAGCGCTCACTTCCGCTCCGTTCGGCTGTGTCCCGTAGGGTGCGAGCGCACGCTCGTGCCCGGCCTTAAAGGGCCAGTGCGCGCAATAAGTAAATCGTCATCATCATCAACTGCCACGATTTCCTGGTCTATAAGAAAGCCCCTGGCCTTCTAATCCTTGCCTGAGCGTTGTTAGTTTTCCGAGTCTGTCTTGCAAATGGTCCCTTAGTGTTTCCCGTTCCTGTTGTTACCCGTGCCTTGTTACCCGTTCCTGTTTCCCGTGCTTTGCCTTAGTATCTAGTCGTGCCACATCCTGTGTCGCCTGCCACGTCCTGAGGAATCTGCCACGTCCTGTGTCATCTGCTACGTCCAGAGGAATCTGCCACGTCCTGTGGCATCTGCCACGTCCAGAGGAATCTGCCACGTCCTGTGTCATCTGCCACATCCAGAGGAATCTGCCTGTGTCAACTGCCACGTCCAGAGGAATCTGCCACGTCCTGTGTCATCGGCCACGGCCGGAGGAATCCGCCACGTCCTGTGTCATCTGCCACGTCCGGAGGACTCCGCCACGTCTGGCGCAACTTTCGGCTACCTGTGTCATCCGGCACGTTTGGTGCCATCCGCTGCACCCATCTCATCTGTGCCAGAGCTGCGGCCACCATCCGGACTATTCAGGTACCCTTGTGCGGGACATTGTATTTCTGGGGTTTCTTGTGGTTTGGCCAGCTGCCTTCCCGCTACGGCGGTACGGCCTAGTGGGTCCACTAACCGGCTTCGTGACAGTACGCTCAGGCCATGGACCCCGCTGGTCAACCTGAGACTTTGACGACACAAGCCATGCTGGCTGAGATGGAGGATCTCCAGTCACGACAAGACCAACTCCTCCTGTCGGTGAACGCCATAGCCCATCGGTTGCTCGCTCCAACCACAGTCATCACCGCACCCGTTCCTGCGGTTCCGCCTGCTACACTTCCTGTCTGTACCGGTACCAACCCCCTGTGTTTCTTGCCGCTACCTCCACGCTATGACGGAGATCCGAGGTCCTGCAGGGGATTTTTGAATCAGTGCCTGATCCATTTCAGACTACATGCCTGGTCCTTCTGTTCAGATGACGTCAGGATCGCCTTCATCATCTCTCTCCTTACTGGCAAAGCCGTGGCATGGGCCAATCCTCTGTGGGAACATCAGGGACCAGAGACCCGGGACTTGCAGTGCTTCTTACGGTCCTTCCGCTCGATCTTTGAGGAACCTGGAAGAGTTTCTTCGGCTGTGGCATCCTTGCTAACCCTACACCAGGGAGACCTCTCCGTGGGCGAGTATGCCATCCAGTTCCGTATCCTGGCTGCTGAATTGACCTGGAACAACGAGGCTTTGGTGGCTACATTCTGGCAGGGACTGTCTTCAGGGATCAAGGACGAGCTGGCTGCTCGTGATCTGCCATCCACCCTGGACGATCTTATCCTACTCGCCTCCCGTGTCGACATGAGGATCCGGGAACGTTCCCAAGAGGTTCTCCGGGGGAGAGAACTTCCCAGGCTGGATTCTGCTGTCCCGCAATCCCCCTCAGTCGTCCCACCAGTGGATCCGATGCAGGGAAATTATGTCAAATTGTCTACCCAGGAGAAACAACGCAGACGCACTTCTGGACTTTGTCTGTATTGCGGCCATGGAGGCCATATTGTGCGTCTGTGTCCCCAGAGGCCGGAGAGACCCCATTGCCTAAGATTGGTTGGAGAGACGACCCTAGGTGGAACGGAGCCTAACAGAGCATTCGCTTCCAAATTGACTATTCCTGTGACCCTGGTATCCGGCGAGAGGACGCATCAAGTTTTTGCCTATCTTGACTCTGGCTCTGCTGCAAACTTCATCCAGATAGAGCTGGTGGATCATCTTCAGTAGCCCACAGTTCCCCTGGAGACATCTTTGGCTGTTGCCTCAGTTAATGGACTGCCTCTGCCTGATCCCATCATCTCTAAAACCAAGCCGTTGAAGCTCCAGGTTGGAGTCCTTCATTCCGAATATATTTCTTTCCTTGTTTTGCCCAAGGCCATCAATCCTGTTCTGCTGGGCCTGCCTTGGCTTCAACTACATGCCCCAGTCCTGGACTGGAATTCTGGAGAGGATCTCCAATGGGGCGCCAAGTGCCATGGTCGTTGTCTGTTGCAGATCCATCCTGTCAAGACTCCTCTGCCTCAGTCGTTGGCGGGATTGCCTTCCCAATTTGCTCAGTATGCAGATGTTTTCAGCAAAAGGGAGGCTGAGACGCTGTCTCCACATCGGACTTATGACTGCCCCATTGAACTGGTTCCTAATGCCTCTCTACCCCGTGGACGGGTATATCCTCTCTCCTTGCCAGAGTCTCTATCCATGTCGGCCTATATCAAGGAGAATCTGGAGAGGGGTTTTATATGAAAATCTTCCTCCCCGGCCGGGCCTGGATTCTTCTTCATTAAAAAGAAGGATGGTTCCCTTCGTCCCTGCATTGACTACAGGGGCCTTAAACTGATCACAGTCAAAAACAAATACCTGCTGCCTCTCATCTCTGAGCTGTTTGATCGCATACGAGGGGCCAACATTTTTTCTAAGCTAGACCTGCGTGGGGCTTACAATCTAGTCCGGATTCGCCGGGGTGATGAATGGAAGACAGCATTTAACACCCGGGACGGGCACTATGAATACCTGGTGATGCCCTTCCCGCAGTGTTTCAGGAGTTCGTTAACAATATCTTCCGGGATCTACTCTATGTCTGTGTTGTTGTTTATCTCGATGATATTTTGATTTTCTCCCCAGATCCGACGACTCATCGGAGGCATGTCCATCAGGTTCTACTGCGATTGAGGGAGAATCATTTATACGCCAAGTTGGAAAAGTGCGTCTTTGAGAAGAACTCTCTGCCCTTCCTGGGCTACATCATCTCGGATCAAGGCCTCAAAATGGATCCTGAGAAAGTGAAGGCTGTCCTGGAGTGGCCACATCCCCAAGGCTTAAGGGCCATACAGTGGTTCCTGGGATTCGCCAATTTCTACCGGCAGTTCATTCCTAACTTCTCTTCTCTGACGGCTCCCATCTCGACCCTTACCAAGAAGGGTGTGAACGCCAAAGTGTGGACTCCAGAGGCAGAGTGCGCATGTATTAGCCTCAAGAAATCCTTCACTTCAGCCTCGATCCTCCATCATCCTGACGTATCTCGGCAGTTCTCACTGGAAGTGGACGCTTCCTCTGTTGGTGCAGGTGCACTTCTGTTCCAGAGGAGCTCCAAAGGAAAGGCAGTAGTATGTGGCTACTACTCAAGACTTTTTTCTCTGCTGAGCGCAATTACTCCATTGGAGATCGGGAGCTGCTGGCCGTCAAGTTGGCTCTGGAGGAGTAAAGACATCTTCTGGAGGGCGCTGCTCACCCCATCCTGATCTACACCGACCACAAGAATCTTAATTACCTTCAGTCCGCTCAAAGACTGAATCCTCGTCAAGCCAGGTGGTCGCTGTTCTTCACCCGTTTCCAGTTTCTGCTCCACTACCGTCCCTCGGACAAGAATGTGAGGGCAGATGCCCTGTCCAGATAGTTCGAGACGGAAGACTCGGTGGAGTCCCTTCAGACCATCATAGACCCGTCCTGCATTGTCACTGCTAATCCTCTGCAGGATAGAGACATCCCTCCTGGGAGGACTTTTGTTCGGTTGGCAGACAGAAAAAGAATTCTCCGCTGGGGACACAGTTCTAAACTGGCTGGGCACGCCGGTGTCCGTAAAACCCAAGACCTGATTGCTCGTCACTTCTGGTGGCCCACGCTGCCTAAAGATGTTCTGGACTTTGTCTCTGCTTGCACGGTGTGTGCCTCTAACAAAGTGACTCACAGCAAGCCTGCCGGCCTGCTTCAACCTCTGCCTGTACCCAACGCCCCCTGGCAGCACATTGCGATGGACTTCGTCACAGACCTTCCCCCCTCAGCAGGATGTAACACTGTCTTGGTGGTGGTGGACCGGTTCTCTAAGATAGCACTTTTTATTCCGCTGACCGGCCGACCTTCAGCTCCTCGTCTGGTGAGTCTCTTCATTCAGCACATCTTCCGCTTGCATGGCTTACCTCTTCACATCGTGTCAGATCGGGGTGTTCAGTTTACCTCTAAGTTCTGGAGAGCCCTCTGTAAACTCCTGGATGTGAGTTTGGACTTTTCCTCTGCCTATCACCCCCAGTCCAATGGGCAAGTTGAGAGGATCAACCAGATCATGGAAAATTATCTCCGCCACTTCATCTCTTCACAGCACGATAACAGGGTACAGCTTCTTCCATGGGCCGAGTTTTCTTACAACAACCACACAAGCGAGTCCACCACTTCCACTCCATTTCACATCGTGTACAGTCAACATCCCAGAGTCCCTCTTCCTGTATCAACTACATCTCAGGTACCCGCTGCTGACTCTGCATATGGTGACTTCCTGCAAATCTGGCAACAGACCCGGTCCTCTATTTTGCTGGCGGTAGATCGCATGAAGCGTAAGGCGGATACTAGGAGAAGAGTGCCGCCTCAGTATCTTCCTGGGACTAAAGTCTGGCTGTCATCTCGGAACATTCGCTTGAGGGTGCCTTCATACAAGTTCGCTCCCAGGTTCCTTGGTCCTTTCGAGATCCTGCAACAAATCAACCCTGTCTCCTATAAGCTGCGGCTGCCTCCTACCCTCAGAATCCCTAACTCCTTCCATGTGTCACTCCTGAAACCAGTGGTCCTGAACCGCTACAGCAAAACTTCTAGTTCCACAGTTGCTTCCTGCGGTCCCTCTGATATATTCGAGGAAAAGGAGATCCTGGACTGCAAAAGGGTAGGAGGAAGGACTTTCTATTTGGTGGACTGGAGAGGGTTTGGTCCTGAGGAGAGGTCCTGGGAGCCAGAAGAGAACCTCAGCACACCTGCTCTTATTAAAAAGTTCCTCTCTCACTCTGGCCCTAAGAAGAGGGGGCGTAAGAGGGGGGATACTGTAGCGTCCATGGCCGCGGGCCTTTGGGTTCACTCACCTCCCGACGCCCGCAGCCATGGATCTGTGAGCGCTGGTCCCCGTCTCCCTCCTAGGAGACGCCAGCGCTCACTTCCGCTCCGTTCGGCTGTGTCCCGTAGGGTGCGCGCAATAAGGAAATCGTCATCATCATCAACTGCCACGATTTCCTGATCTATAAGAAGGCCCCTGGCCTTCTAATCCTTGCCTGAGCGTTGTTAGTTTTCCCAGTCTGTCTTGCAAATGGTCCCTTAGTGTTTCCCGTTCCTGTTGTTACCCGTGCCTTGTTACCCGTTCCTGTTTCCCGTGCTTTGCCTTAGTATCTAGTCGTGCCACGTCCTGTGTTGTCGCCACGTCCTGAGGAATATGCCACGTCCTGTGTCATCTGCCACGTCCAGAGGAATCTGCCACGTCCTGTGTCATCTGCCACGTCCAGAGGAATCTGCCACGTCCTGTATCATCTGCCACGTCCAGAGGAATCTGCCACGTCCTGTGTCATCCACCACGTCCGGAGGAATCCGCCACATCCTGTGTCATCTGCCACGTCCGGAGGAATCCGCCACGTCCTGTATCATCTGCCACGTCCAGAGGAATCTGCCACATCCTGTGTCATCGGCCACGTCCGGAGGAATACGCCACGTCCTGTGTCATCTGCCACGTCCGGAGGAATCCGCCACGTCTGGCGCAACTTGCGGCTCCTGTGTCATCCGCTACGTTTGGCGCCATCCGCTGCACCCATCTCATCTGTGCCAGAGCTGCGGCCACCATCCGGACTATTCAGGTACCCTTGTGCGGGACATTGTATTTCTGGGGTTTCCTGTGGTTTGGCCAGCTGCCTTCCCGCTACGGCGGTACGGCCTAGTGGGTCCACTAACCCGCTTCGTGACATTGACACTGTCCCTCATAGACGTCTAATAGGTAAATTAAGGACTATGGGTTTAGAAAGTATAGTTTGTAATTGGATTGAGAATTGGCTCAAGGACCGTATCCAGAGAGTTGTGGTCAATGATTCCTACCCTGAATGGTCCCCGGTTAGAAGTGGTGTACCACAGGGTTCAGTGCTGGGACCACTATTATTCAACTTATTTATTAATGATATAGAGGATGGGATTAATACCCCAATTTCAATTTTTGCAGCTCACACCAAGCTATGTAGTAACGTTCAGTCTATGGAAGATGGCCATGAATTGCAAGCGGATTTAAACAAACTAAGTGTTTTGGTGTCCACTTGGCAAATGAGGTTTAATGTAGTTAAATGTAAAGTTATGCACCTGGGTACGAACAACCTGCATGCATCATATGTCCTAGGGGGAGCTACACTGGGTGAGTCACTTGTTGAGAAGGATCTGGGTGTACTTGTAAATCATAAACTAAATAACAGTATGCAATGTCAATCAGCTGCTTCAAGGGCCAGCAAGATATTGTCGTGTATTAAAAGAGGCATGGACTCGCGGGACAGGGATGTAATATTACCACTTTACAAAGCATTAGTGAGGCCTCATCTAGAATATGTCGTTCAGTTCTGGGCTCCAGTTCATAGAAAGGATGCCCTGGAGGTAGAAAAAATACAAAGAGGAGCAACAAAGCTAATAAGAGCCATGGAGAATCTAAGTTATGAGGAAAGATTAAAATAATTAAACCTATTTAGCCTTGAAAAAAGATGACTAAGGGGGGGCATGATTAACTTATATAAATATATTAATGGCACATACAAAAAATATGGTGAAATCCTGTTTCATGTAAAATCCCCTCAAAAAACAAGGGGGCACTCCCTCCGTCTAGAAAAAAAAGGTTCAACCTGCAGAGGCGACAAGCCTTATTTACTGTGAGAACTGTGAATCAATGGTATAGTCTACCGCAGGAGCTGGTCAAAGCAGGGACAGTAGATGGCTTTAGATCATTTCCTAGAACAAAAAAATATAAGCTCTTATGTGTAAAAAATGTTTACTGCCCTTTTCCCTTGGTACGAACTATGTAACTATGTAAGTGACGTGCAGGGCAGTGTGACTGGAGAAAGACTCAGAGAGACTCATCCTGCTGACTACGCCAAATGTTGGAGGGTGCATGGGGGGGACCGCAACCGCATTTGGCTAACTTATCAAGTCTGGTTTGCAACTAAATAGTCCACACCAGGAAAAATTGCAGGCTCCCTTTATACAGGTACAAGAATGTCGCAGACACAGTTGATTCAATGTTCAAACTTTACTGGAGATTAACTCTCTTGGAGAGGCAGAATTCTTGAACGTTACAAATGCAATAACACAGTCTCTTAATATCCGAGTATTTACAGTCCTTGGCGGCTCCCGCCCCACCTAGCATGTCTAGGGACTGCACACACACCCTTATCTGTGATCCGGATGGCCATCTATTGTGGTCACTTACTTCACTCGTGTCCTCAGGAAAACAGTCCTTGGCTATCAAATAGGAGGACAAGTCTTTACTGCTCACCGTTCCATATGTTCCATAAACTGGTTTGAATCTCCATGTCATTACTCGGACCTAGTTATACAGCACCACTCAGTACTCAGGGTTTTCAGGTCCCTCATTCAAGCCCTTGCCCCATGTGTCTATTACAGCTCACTAGTTTACTCCATAGTGTCAGTGTTTGGGCCTCCTTGCTCACACACTCAGAGCAGACCTCTCTGAGTCTTTCTCCAGTCACACTGCCCTGCACGTCACTTCCTACGTCCTCCTTTCTATCTCTTACTGCCAGAATGGAGCCATCTAGTGGTCAATTAAATTATTACAGCAGATACACATGCAATACATACAGGGCAAAACAAATTAACAATGGAACAGACTTAATAAAAAGCATACACTCAGTTCTTTTAATTTGTGGCCTACTACCCGGCCTGAAGCCGGTGTCTAGACTTGCGGCTGCTGCCACTAGCGCTGCCACGCACCACGCTCCCTGGAGCTCCAGAGACTGCATGCCTGCTGGCTGGAGCCTGAGACTGCCCTGACACTGCCCCTGACACACCAATCTTCAGGCAGCCCCCCATATAGGCTCAAACAAGGCGTCCTCGGCGATGGCCGCCATTTTTGACACTGACCTGCTGTACATTCTGCAAGCTCTCCTTATTTGTCGGTGTATGGAGTAGAGCTTGCTCACCTTGGCTGTAAGAAGAGGGAGGATTCCGGCGGCCGCCTTCTTGCCTGCAAGTATAATCTCCCTGTTACTGCCACAGCACAACAGGTGATCCTGCTGGGAAACAAAGGTTAGTTAAACAGGACTAATTCCTACATAATAACCCATATGGAAGCTCCCTATCCTCCCCACATCCTTATCCCAGCAGCCACTACCAGAAAAGACTGCACCTGGCTTCTTCATGAAGTCTAATTGAACACACAATATTTTACACTCCTTACAATTTGCACCTAGAATTACTGGGATATGTTAAACTATATATTGTAAGAACTGACAATTGGGGGTCGCGTGAGCAGCCGATGGTGATGGATGCGCGTTGAAACGGCCGGACATATGAGCAGTTACTAGTGATCTCCCACCAGCATAACTTCCCTCCGTTCCTTCCTCATTCCCTCCTGGAACCTCAGGGAGCACAATAGTGAAGAAACCACCCCAGCCAAAACGTGATTCCCGACTCGTAACCCCGTCAAGCCAGGACGAGCTAGAGGCTGTGCAAACCCGCCATGTCTCCTGCTGATAGTGACAGCCTCTTCAACTCCTCTGAATAACTCGAGGAGTTACATGATAGCGAGCCCCCACATACTACTGAACAGGCAACTGATTTTGTTACCACGAGGGACGCCTCTCTACTCCAGAAATGTAAAGCACTTCCGCTGATGTGATCCAGTACCCATCCAGCTGTAGTGATGGAGGGGAACTGGGGCGGCCACAGGCTGGTATTATTAGGCTGGGAAGAACCAAAAAAAGTGGCCCTTCCCACCCTGGTAATGCTAGACTGCTGCTGCTATGTTGTATCTTGTATGTTGTATAGAAAGTGACCGGAATGAAGGAGAAGTAGCGCTCGTACGAGCTCTGCACCCCCTTCAAAACAGCTGATTGGCGGGGGAGTCGGACCCCAACCTATTAGCTCCAGCAGACAGTGGTATTAAACTTACCCTCCCCTTCGGCCGCAGTGGAGGTCCTGACTTCAACCAGGGTCGGGATGTTGTGCTCAGCGCATAGCATTGTGACGTCATGCGCTGCGCACAGCGCTGTGACGTCAGGAAATTTAGTCCGCCCCAAAAAGAGGTGGGTAAGTACTGTCAGTTACTATAGTAACAGGGGCCATATAGTTTATTTAATAGGCTACAGTTACTATAGTAACTTCTCATTGATGTGGTGCGGAGGTCGTAGACCCCCCTGGCTTCAGGGCCCGGTCGCAATAGTTATGCCACTGCTTAGTCCCCACCTAGTGAGTCTCTTTAACTCTCTGACCAAAGGGTTTTCCCTCCATCCCTCCTCTCTACAAGCTAAGATTGTCATGATCCCGAAATCTGATAAGGACTCTGTCACGGCGCGGGGTGTGGACCCACTGGGCCGTACCACGTAGCGGGATAGCAGCTGGCCAAACAGGTATAATGCAATGTCTATAGTTCAGAAAGGGTACCTGAGGCAATGTAGACAGCAGTTGTGGTTTCAGGCTGATACTGGGGCCAGAACGAGCTTGATCTCTGAGGAAAGAGGAGTGTTTTGGGTGTGGTTTACTGTGCTTGCAGTATATACCATCCCGGAGACTCTGCTTTGTCACCTGCCCAGGTTTACTACACCTGCCTGGGCTAGCAGAGTGCCCTGAGGGGGGGCTCCATCTGGAGATGGAGTCCCAGTCCTCCACCCTCCGGAGAAGGCCGGTGGGGGGTGGAGGGACATCCCAGCCGGCTGGGAAAGTGGAGCCAGCCCTTGGGGAGAGAAGGACATCTCGAGGCAGTAACAGCGTGGCCTCGTCCTCTCCCAGGGTTGGGGTATCGCAGCATGCCGCGAGGAGAGGAGGAGAAGGACAACCGGGAATGGATCAACAAGGCTGCAGGGACCCGTCCGAGTGGGGGTCACTGAGGCCAGGAGAAGACGCCGCCACATTTGGCTCCAGCCTCGTGGCCCACATGGAGGAGTACAAAGATCTGGGGAGGTCCCTGCAGCAAATCCGCGGTGACCTGACCGTGGCCCGGCAGAGGGCAGCCAAGTCATCAGGCAGCAGGCGGACGAAGTTCATTGCACAGGTCCGTGCCCTGCTAAGGGAAGTGAAAGAGGTGGAGGAGCGGAGGGGAACGATAATGAGGAATGAAGACAGATTCCAGGCAATGGCTGACGCAAGCCAGAGAGGGGGGAAGCAGCAGGAGGAGGCAGCTGAGACCAGCATGGAGACCAGCATGGAGACCAGCATGGAGAGCACCGTGGGAGAAACCCTTGACGTGCCGGTGCCGGTCCCTGACAGTGAGTCAGACTCAGAGGCACCGCGCGAGTCAGGGGAGCTCACGGTGAGGGAGGAGATCTCTCACAACATGGCACGCCTGCCAGAGTCCAGTTCCGGGTCGGAGGGGGAGCATCGCCCCGGGATACTAAGACAGACCCGGGATCAGGAGTCCCCCGTGTCTTTGGAGAACTTCAGCTTTGGCTCGGATCTGCCCCCAGAGGAGGAAGTGCGAGGTGCGGCAGCCGAGAACCGGAGGAGGAAGAAGCTGAGACAGAAGCAGAGGGAGGAGAGATGGCTAAAACAAGAGGTGAGGCTCGTATATGTTCATGGGTCTCCCCTGCACTCCGGGTCAGAAGAGATTCTGGTCCAGAGTGCAGGTCCCGCAAACCCCCCAGCCCCGGCTTCTGCAGTGGAGTCGGGGCGGGAGAGCGGGAAGATTGAAGTGAGGACGGGCAAGATGGCGCCAGACGCCGCTCACTGTGAAGTGGGCGGCGCTGGCTGCCGGAGCGCAGCAGGGGGCGTGGTCCCAGACCCGGCGGACGGCGAGCCCCGGAGACCGGTGAGCGGTGTGAGCCATGCATCGGAGGAGGGGGCAGACCAGAAGTCGGCTGCAGCGCGGTCCCGTGGGTCGGGTGCCTGTGACGTGGCCGGTCCTGTCACACCGGGACTGGCCAGCGTGATAGGTCTGCAGGCACCCGATGCCTCGGATAAGGGCGGAGTCAGAGCCTCTGCAAGGGGCGGAGCCAGCCACTCCAGAGTGGAGGAGGGGAGTGGCCTGGCAAGAATAAGCGCAGAACGGCCGCTTCAAAGCAGCCCTGCAAAAGGGAAAATCGCTGATAAAGTTAATGAAGAAAGTAAAAGTAAAAATAAAGATATGGGAAAAAATGTTTCTGCAGATAAAGGAGTGTCTTTTCCTGCCCTGGCAAGCGATATGGACACCGATGACGCGGAGGGTCACGTGGAGGTGCCGCTTATGTCAGCTGGCGGCCCCTCCATAGCTGCACCTGATGATGTAGAGGTGGGGGTTGGGGTCAGGGCAGGAAAGGTAACGGCTTGGCCAAGGGAATGGTAGGATCGCGGGTGAATGTATCAGCCGGTAATGTGGGGGGGCCTGTTGCTCCTCTTCCCAGTGCCCCAAGCAGGACTTATGCTGGGGTAGTGGGGGGAGGCCTTAAAGGGAGGGGAAGCAGTCCCTAACTGTAGGGGGTGTGCAGAGGGACCTATCTTTCTGGATAGATAGGTACGGGTTGGAGGCCTTCCGAGAGAAAAGAGGGGATCAGTGGTCACTCCCGACAACCGGGCAGGCTGTGGTCAGGAGGAATGTGGTCCGACTCCGGTGGCGCGGCAATGAGATCTGTCCCCCCAGAAAGACGGTGGTGGAGCTGCTGCTGGGGATGGGCTTCAAGGCACGTGACATCTTTGCCCTGATACACCCTCATGGCTCAGCTGAGTTTGACATCAACTTTGTTCAACCAGGAGGCCTGCGGGTCTTCTGGGGGAATTATGAGCTGGTGAAGGACAAGCCCGGCTGGCGGGATTTTGCTGCACAAGCAATATCCCGCCAGAATGGTCTCAAGAAGGTGACCGTTCTCACCCGTAACGAGTCACTTTCTTGTGTTCACATCATGACCTGGTTAAGTCAGTTTGGAGAGGCAGCGGAGATGCCCAGGAAAAATCTGGATGAGTTTGGTATCTGGTCGGGGGCCTTTACGTTTATGGTGAAACGTAAGCGTCTGGGGAAAACTGTGTCCCACATTCCATCCTCTGCTTTCCTTGGGAGGGATCGCATCCTGGTCTTCTACCAGGGACAGCCGTGGCTGTGTCACCGGTGTGGCGACCCCTCACACTTGAGCGTGGCCTGCACGGTGCAGAAATGCGCTCATTGTGGGGGGGTAGGTCATCTAGCTACATCGTGTGGCCAGATTAGGTGTCACCTGTGTGGTGACTTAGGTCACCCATTCAGTAGGTGTCCTCGCTCTGTGGTCAATGCTGTCGCCAAGCCTGCAGGAGAAGAGAGCGGGGTGGCTCCTGTGGGTGAGGAGGCATGCAGAGATTGCGGGGCAAAAGGGCAAGTGAAGACATCAAAGAAAGGGCTCCAGCCTTCCTACCATCGAAGGCTACAGAAGAGACAAAAGGAGAAGTAGCTAAGGGAAGCCCAGGTAACTGGGGGGACCTCTGGCCTGAAACCGGAGCCTGCCCTGGAGACGGATGCCCTTGGGGACGCTGAACTGGATGAGGACGTCAGGAGGATCCAGAGGGAGCAAGTGGCTGTGGACTCTCAATCCTCCCAATATGAAAGTGTTGGTGAGGAAGAGAGGGTACAGCCTAAAAAAACATCTGGGACACAGGATAAGATCTTGAGGGGGCCAAAGTCATCTGGCCAAGCCCCGGCCACCGAAGGTAAAATCTGCACCCCTCTGGTGCTCTCCCCCAACTGCTACCAAGCCCTCATGGATCTTCCAGCTCCTCAGCAAAGTGAGGAGGAGGGTGAGGTAGGGGTCTCAGGGGGTGCTGGGCCCCTTCCCCCGAGAGGTACAAAGGCCTCTGGGGCAGGGGTCAACCTGGGACAAGGGGACGAGGATGGGAGTGTAAGTGAGGGGGGGGGAGGTCCGCCAGGAGGAGATGGACTCCACTACCTCCAAAAAAAGAACTAAAGAGAAAGGGTTTGGAGGGTCCTCTTCAGATCATGACAGGGGAGAGAAGAAGAAAGCCGTCTAATTTTATCATCCAGGATGGCGATACCCACACCGTTGACGCTGGCTTCCATTAATGTCGCCAGCATTAAGTTAGATATGGCTAAATTTGCAGCCTTTGATTTTCTCAGCCAAGTTGAAGCTGACGTTTTGTTTTTGCAAGAGACCAGACTGTCACTTTTGGCAGATGTCGTAAAAGCCAGGAAGGATTGGCGACGTGGACCCTCCTACTGGTCTCTTGCGGCTGAGCCATATAGCGGTGTGGCGGTTCTTTTCACCGCACCGGTACAATGCTGACGGATGATAGAATTAGAAATGGGGAGGTACCTGATTTTAGATTTTCTCATGAAGGGACAAGAATTAAGGCTAATTAACATCTATGGTCCCCAAACAAAGTGGGACCGAAAAAGTCTCTTTATGAGGATTAAGCCTTTCCTTTTTTCTAGTTGACAGGTCATCTTTGGAGGGGATTTTAACACTGTTGTTAGACACCGTGATAGAGGAGGTTCCAAAGATAGTCTGGACTATGATAGCGTGGCCTTAAATAGCATAGCTAGCGAGGCTCGCCTGGTGGATATCCACATTAGGCATACCCCAGGTCACCCCGGGTTCACCTATCAAAGAGGTAGTTGTAGGTCTAGGATAGACAGGTTTTATTTGAAGGAGGAAGCCATCTCTTCACCAGTGTCCGTTGCTGAGGTGGAATTCTCCGACCACTGTATGATTTGGTTTTCTCTGGACATTGCAGAATCCCTCCGGATGGGACGAAGTATATGGAGGCTGAATTCCACTCTCCTGGAAGAAGCAGAGATAAGACAGGCCTTTGAGGATTTTCTTCAGGACCAGGTACCTTTGTTGGATCTAGGTGGCACTAAGTCAGAGTGGTGGGAGTTGTTCAAATATCGGGTGGCAGGATTTTTCCGCCGGCTTTCAGGCCTCAGGTCCATGAGCAGGTACCGCCTGTATCAGGAACTGAGGAGGAAACTCGAACGTCTGGTCTCGGCCGGAGGTAGCCAGGTGGAGATCTCCGGGGTGAAAGCGTTGCTCAAGAGGTGTCAGTATGATACGCACGCATCTTTGGTTCTTGAGAGGGATTTTTGGAGGTACCGCTCGCCCGACCCCTACAGGAACTGTAAGATGTCAGTGAGTCGTATAATAGTGACTGGACTAATAGACAGTACAGGGTCCCTGAGTAGATCCAAGTCAGGGATTCTGGAGATCGTTAGATCCTTCTACTCTCACCTTTTGGATAAGCAGGATCCAGACCGAGAGGAGATGTCGGCTTTCCTGGCTGAAACTGTTCCCGAGCCAGGAGAGGATTCCTCTCTTAATGTTTTGATAGATCCAATCAAAGAAGAGGAAGTAATGCTGGCGATTGACGGGCTAGGTCTGAAAAATAAGACCTTTAAAGGAACCCTAGTTCCCCTCTTGACATTGGTGTTTAATGAGTGTCTATCCTCGGGCACTCTGCCGAGGTCAATGAGGAGGTCAGCTTTGATTGTTCTATCAAAGGGTAAGGATTCGACTCGTATTGAGAATTGGCGTCCCATAGCGCTCCTCAATATGGACAGAAAGGTTCTCGCCAAGGTGCTGTTTAATCGGTTGGTGAAATTTGCACCCCGGCTCCTTTCACCTGTCCAGCATTGTTCCGTTCCAGGCCGCAGCACATTTACTGCTGTCCTCAGTGTCAGAGAGGCAGTGGAGCGGGGAAATTCTGGCCAATGGAAGGGGTACGTCCTGTCCTTGGACCAGTCCAAAGCATTTGACTGGGTGAATCATGAGTATCTATGGTCGGTCCTTCTGAGGTATGGCCTGCCGGGTGGGTTTGTCAATTGGCTCCAGACCTTATACGCTGGGGCAGAGACTTTTGCACTGGTTAACGGTTGGGTTGGAACCCCCTTTGAGGTTGGGTCTGGTGTCCGCCAGGGCTGTCCTCTGAGTCCCTTGCTATATGTGTTCGCGATTGACCCTCTTCTTAGAAGGGTTGACCGTGGACCATTGGCGGGGATCGGGATCGGCTTGGAAGGGCCAGAAGCCACTCAGAGGGTGGTTGCATACGCGGATGACGTCTCCATCTTCGTCTCCTCACAAGGGGAGGCGGAGTGGGTGATGTCAGAAGTGGGATATTACTCGCGGGCATCTGGGTCCAAGATTAACCGTGACAAGTGTGAGAGTCTCTGGCTGGGAGGAGGAGATCCTAGTTTTGGTCTCCTGGACACCCTTCCTGAGCCTCAGGGGTCTGCAAAGATCTTAGGAGTGGAATTTGGCCCGGGTGATTATCCCAAGAAAAACTGGGATGGCAGGCTAAACTTAGTTGCCCAGAAGGTCGGCCAATGGAAGGGTTGGTCCTTAACCCTTAGAGAAAGGGTTCATTTGGCCAAAGCTTACCTGATGCCCATGTTTCTCTACCTTGGCAGTGTGTGCATCTTGCCAGAACCTCTCTGGGCTCGGGTCTATAGCCTGTTCTTCCAACTGTTGTGGGGGAGCAGGCTTAACCTAATTAAGAGAGAAGTCACGTATCTACCAAGGAGACTAGGAGGGTTAGGTATGGTTAACCCAGAGATGTTCCTAGTGAACACTTTTATTAAGATTAATCTAGCAAACCTCGGACAAGAGAGGGCTCCTTGGTGGATTCTCTTCTGCAGGGAGTGGTTTCAGCCCTTCTTCCAGGAATGGGAGAGAGGAGGCCAAGTGAAAGACCTGCATACACCCAACGGGCATCTCCCGGCTTATGCCGCCCTGGTTTTGAAGATGGTGTGCCGGTGGGGTCTGAAGGTGTGGGAGATCGGGACCATGCCGAGAAAATTTCTCGACAGAAGGGTTCTGATGACCCACTTCCAGAAGACCCTGGCAATCAAAGACTGCCCAAGTAGTGACCTCGGGGAGGGATTAAAACGTTTAAATTCAGTGAGGATTCCCCAGAAGTTTTAGGATCTGGCTTGGCGCTGCTTCCACGGGAGACTGTACGTAAGGGGCAATCTGAAGTACAGAAACACTGATGACAGAGGATGTCCTCGGGAGGAGTGTAGCAATACACTGGAGAGTATGGAGCATTTCCTGCTTCATTGCCCCTTTAATGCAGAGGTATATAAAAGGGTGGGTACCTCCATCGGCTGGCCCGGTTTAGCCAACCTCTCCTATGCCGGGTGGGCTTATGGGATGTTCAGAGACCTAGGTGGTAGGGACCGTAACACTTCCTTTTTAGTTAGCATAGTGGTTAGGCACTTTACTTGGAATGCACGGTGTTTAGTGTCTACCCAGAGCAAGATCCTCCGGGTTGATGAGGTCGTAGGGAATATCATCGGTGACCTGGTGAAGGTGCATTCTTTGGAGGTCGGTAGACTGGGAGCACCCAAAGCCTCTCGCTTATGGAGGGGCTTTTCATTTAGGTTGCCTTAGGGTATCGGCCTTCAGGGGGGGGGGGCTCATCCGGCTCGCCTGGGGGGGGGGGGGGTTCGCCCTCGTTTCGGCACATAAAATGAATCGATAGGGAGAATAATAGGGAAAGGAGGGTAAGTTTAGGGCTAGATTAAATGTAGAGTAAAAGAAGGGACAGCAATAGGGGAAAGCGATAGGGTAAGCTATAGGGAATGTGTCGGCGTGGGTGGACCCTGGCCTTGGGGGGGGTCGGGTGGGTCTCCTTTCTCCTTCCTTCTGGTGGTAGGCTGGATTAGTGCACTTCAGGTTTTTGTTTTTTGATACGTAAAGGCAGTATAAAGGCTTACAGGAACCGAACTTGGTGCTTTCGGGTTTTGGTTTTGGTGTTTCGTTGCTATGAATATGTGAGAGATAGTGAACGGGGTTTAGAAAGGTTGGGTGGGGGAATTGAGGGGAGTGGGGAGGGGGGTGGTTTTTCTTTTCCTTCTCAGGCCCGGACTATGCAGAACATGAGAGGACATGGGGCGAGGGTCTTAGTGGGAGGTTTAGGGTGAGGTGGTGGAGGCCAACTCCAGGACTAAGCGGACATGAGAGGACATGGGGCGGGGTGTTGGCCTGGTGTGGTGATGGGTTAGTTTAGATAGAGTTAGGGTTAGTATATTATAAAATAAAATAAAAAAATGTTTGGGTGTATAAAATGTGTGCAGTGTATGGTGTTTCACCATGTATATATGTATGTATGCCGGGGGTTTGACACATTTCCGGTTGATTGTTTTGAAAGAGTACGGAAGGGAGTGAGTGGGGGTGAGTGGACACTGTTGGGAGGAGGGGGGAATATGATAAAGGCTGAATGTGGATGAGTGCAAATGGATGAGGAAATTGGCCAAGACCAGGGATGGGAAAAAAATACAGTAATGTATTTTGTGTATATATTATATATATTGTTGTGATTTATGTTATGTATTAGTTACGTTGTTATGTTTTTCTATTTTTCTAATAAAACAAAGAGTTTCAGGCTAAGATGAGGCTCCGACAGTAGACAGACACCCGGCAGTGTGCGAAACAATAGATGCAGCGGAGGGCACAAAACTCACAGAGGCACTGTAGCAAGGGATACAGGGTACAGGCAGCAGGAACGGGTAACACTGGGAACTGAAAAATACTAGGAGACCATTTGCAAGTACAAAATTAAGGTAACACTACAACGCTGAGGGAAGGATCGATAGGGAAGAGCCCATTTTATAGTCCAGAAGCATTCTGGGCTAAATGCAGTAATTCTGCAAATGTGCGCATAATGGCCCTTTGCGAGAGACAGTGTCCGGACCAGGAAGTGAGTGCCGGCATCTCCCAAGAGGGAGATGCCACAGGGAACTCGCTCGTCCATGGCCACGGCTGTCAGAGGGTAAATCAGGACGATGGTCCACGGCCATAGATGTTACAGTATCCCCCCTCTTACGGCCCCTCTTCTTGGGGCCAGAGCGGGAGAGAAACTTCTTCACGAGGGCAGGAGCATTGATGTTCTCCTCTGGCTCCCAAGACCTCTCCTCTGGACCAAATCCCCTCCAATCCACCAAATAAAAAGTTTTTCCTCCTACTCTCTTGGTGTCCAAGATCTCCCTCACTTCGAATGTCCCTGATGAGCCACCAGGAGCCACTGCGGAACTAGGAGTCCTGGAATAGCGGTTCAGGACCACAGGCTTCAGCAGGGAGACATGGAAGGAGTTTGGGATCTTGAGGGTGGGAGGCAGCCGAAGCTTGTAAGGGACAGGATTTATCTGCAGCAGAATCTCGAAGGATCCGAGGTACCTTGCAAGCTTGCTAGATGGCACCCTCAGATATTCTTGGAAGACAGCCAGACCTTAGTACCTGGAAGAAACTGGGGAGGTTCTCATCTTCTAGTGTCTGCCTTTCTCTTCATGCAGTCGACCGCTAGCAGAATAGAAGATTGGGTCTGCTGCCATATCTGCAGAAAGTCCCTGAAAGTAGAGTCAGCTGCAGGCACCTGGGACATAGTGGAAACAGGAAGAGGTATTCGTGGATGTTGGCCGTAGACAATGAAGAATGGGCTGAAGGTGGTGGACTCACTAGTATGGTTGTTATAAGAGAACTCAGCCCAAGGAAGCAGCTGCAACCAGTCATCATGCAGCCTGGAGATAAAGTGCCGCAGATAGTTCTCCATAATCTGATTAATCCTCTCGACTTGACCATTGGACTGGGGATGATAGGCCGAGGAGAAGTCCAACTTTACACCGAGGAGACTGCAGGGTGCTTTCCAGAACTTTGAGGTGAACTGAACCCCTTGATCCAAGACAATATGCAGAGGCAAGCCGTGCAGACAGAAGATGTGTTGGACAAAGAGGCCGGCCAGTCGGGAAGTAGAAGGCAGACCAGGCAGTGGAACAAAATGAGCCATTTTGGAGAATCGATCCACCACCACCCAGACCACACAGCATCCAGCAGAGAGAGGCAGATCTGTGACAAAGTCCATTGCAATATGTTGCCAGGGGACATCGGGCACAGGCAGTGGCTGGGGCAGACCAGCTGGTCTGGAGTGGGCAACTTTATTTGCTGTGCACACCGTGCAGGAGGAGACAAAAACTGTGACGTCTTTTGGCAGCATGGGCCACCAGAACTGACGGGCAATTAGGTCTCGGGTCTTACGGGCACCCGCGTGACCTGCCAGCTTGGAACTGTGTCCCCAGCGAAGGATTCTTCCTCTGTCTGCCAGACGTACAAAGGTCCTTCCCGGAGGAATGTCTCTAACTTGCAGAGGGTTGACAGAGATGATGCAGGAAGGGTCAATGATATTCTGTGGGGACTCCACAATGTCTTCTCCCTCGAACGACCTAGAAAAGTTATCGACCCTCACATTCTTGTCGGCAGGGCGGTAGTGGAGCTCAAACTGGATCCGAGCAAAGAACAGCGACCACCTGGCCTGACGAGGGTTCAGGTTCCTGTGGTCCGTGAAGACCAGGATTGGATGAGCTGCGCCCTCTAGTGGGTGTCTCCACTCCTGTAGAGCCACCTTGATGGCCAGTAACTCCGGATCCCCAATCAAGTTGTTGCGCTCTGCGGGAGAGAAAAGCTTAGAGTGGTAGCCACATACCACAGTCTTGCCTTTGGGACCTCTTTGGAATAGAAGTGCGCCAGCACCAACAGAGAAGGCGTCCACCTCCAACGAAAACTGTACGGACACATCAGTTTGAAGAAGGATTGAGGCTGACGTGAAGGCTTTCTTTAAGCTCTTGAATGCAGCCTCTGCTTCTGGAGTCCACACCTTGGCATTCATGCCCTTTTTGGTGAGGGTAGAGAAGGGAGCTGTCAGGGAGGAGAAGTTTTGAATGAACAGCCGGTAGAAGTTGGGGAATCCCAGGAAGCATTGTATGGCCCTTAAGTCTTGAGGGCGTGGCCATTCCAAGACAGCCTTTACCTTTTCAGGATTTATTTTGAGGCCCTGATCGGAGATGATGTAGCCCAGGAAGCGTAGAGACTTTCTCTCGAACACGCACTTCTTATCCTTAGCATATAGGTGATTCTCCCCAGGTATTCGTAGTGCCCATCACGTGTATTAAATGCCGTCTTCAACTCGTCACCCTGACAAATCCGGATTAAATTGTAGGCCCCTCGCAGGTCTAGTTTGGAAAAAAAAATTGCCCCTAGTATGCGATCAAACGGTTCAGATATTAAAGGCAATGGGTATCTGTTCTTTACCGTGATCTCGTTGAGACCCCGGTAGTCAATGCAGGGTCAGAGGGATCCGTCTTTCTTTTTAACAAAGAAAAACCCGGACCCGGCCGGGGATGAGGATTTGCGTATGGAGCCCCTCTCTAAATTCTTCTTAATATAGGCAACATCGACTGGGTTTTAGGTAAGGAGAGAGGGTATATTCTACCGCGAGTAGGAGACGAATCAGGGACCAAGTCAATAGGACAATCATACGCTTGATGTGGTGGCAAAGACATCTAAGACATCCGAGAATTGAGAGTAGCAAGAGGGCAACCCTGCCAATGACTGGTGCGGAGAAGGCTGAAGCAGATGGATATGCCCCAGACAGCGGTTGAGGCACTTGGGACCCCACTTGAGAACCTCTCCGGAGTTCTAATCCAGGACTGGGGCGTGTAGACGGAGCCAAGGCAAACCCAGCAACACGGGGTTGATGGCCTTGGGTAGGTTAAACAAGGGGATGAGCTCAGAATGAAGGGCTCCCACTTGAAGCCTCAGCGGTTTGGTCACAGACAATATTGGGTCGGGCAGCGGCAGTCCATCTACTGAGGCAACGATCAATGGCTTCTCCAGAAGGGTAGTGGGCAAGTGAAGAAGATCCACAAGGTCTCCTCATATAAAATTGGCTGCTGAGTCCAGATAGGCAGAGATTAGATGGAACCTCTCGCCAGTGACAATAGTCACAGGGATGGACAGCTTGGAGGAGAGTTCTCTGTCAAATGTAGTGTCGCCCAGTGTTGTCTCTCCAACCAATTCTAGGCGTTGGAGTTTTTTGGCTTCTGGGGACATGCATGACATGGCCAGCGAGGCCGCAATATAGACAGAGTCCAGAAGTGCGCCTGCGCTGTTTCTCCTGGACAGATAGTCTAAGCCGATCTACTTGCATCGGGACCTCAGGTGGAGCAACAGATGAGGACAAGAGGGGTTGCTGGAAGTTGGGAGCCAACCTAGGAAGCCTTCTCTCTCGACGAACCTCTTGGGATCTTTCTCTGAGCCTCATGTCAACCCGGCTGGCAAGTAAGATTAGGTCGTCCAAGGTAGATGGTAGATCACGAGCAGACGACGGGCCGCGACCATAGATGTTACAGACTCCTTGTTGGCCACAATCTATCGCCCTATCTCACTCTTGAACATTGACACTAAACTCCTAGCGAACATATTAGCCTCCCGCATTAAGCATTTCTTGTGCAAACTAATCCATAGAGACCAAAGAGGCTTTGTTCCCGGAGGGCAGACTAGCGATAATGTCTGCAGAATAGTGCATTTAGCCCATCTTGCTCGCTCCAGGAAACTTAGCAGTATGTTCCTCTCTCTTGACATACAAAAAGGATTTGACTCCTGGGAATACATGTCTTACATAATGAATAGATGGGGCTTCAGGCCTAACTTCCTTTCCTGGGTGTCGGCCCTCTATAACTCCCCCTCAACTTCAGGCCGTTATATGGGCTATAAATCCAACCGATTTCCCGTTAGATGTGGCACTCGGCAGGGCTGTCCTCTTCACCCCATCTTTTTTATTCTATGTATAGAACCCTTAGCAATGCTTATTCGTTCTAACGTCAACATTAAAGGAATCGAAGTGGCAGGCTTAGTCCATAAGCTCTCACTACCCTTCCCAATTTGCTTAAGACCTTCGACTAATTTTCCGCTATCTCAGGGTTGTCCATAAATAGATCCAAATCTCTTGCCCTCAACATCTCACTACCAGATGAATTTATTTCTCAATTACGCTCACAATTTCCCTTTCTCTGGTCCAATTCTCATGTACCATATCTTGGAGTTAAAATCATCCCTACATATGAGTCACTCTTTACCGCTAATTACCCCCCATTTATTAGGTCCCTCCAGGAGAAGTGGCGCACCTTACCACCATTCTCCTGGTTCGGTTGGCTAAACACTATAAAGATGACCATTCAACCTAAAATGTTGTACTTCTTTAGAACACTACCCGTATCCATTCCACATCACATATTATGCCATTTTCAATGCAAACTACATTTGTAATTATCTGGCTGGATAAGAGGCATCGAGTTTCCCACTTCACACTTCATGGCCTCAGGTGTGGTGGTGGTTTGGGAGCTCCCAACTTATTTAAATATTATCAGGCGGCCACCATAGCCCAATTGGCCCCACTACATAATATTACAGATCCACCAACGTGGCTCTTTTTGGAGCTCCCACGCCTTCATCCCATACCTGCAGCCTCGTACCTCTGGATTCCCCCACACTTCCGACCCTCATGACCCAGTCCAATAATGAGACATTCATTAGCAATATGGGATTCAGTGAAGTTCTCTAGTGGCCTCGCTTCCTCACACCTATCACTGATGAATCATTGGCATAACCCCCTGTTTCCTCCTGGGGTCTCGCACTTGTCTACATTCAAGTCGTGGAGAGAGAGGGGCTTCCTCCAAGTCCATAACTTACTCTCACTGTCAGGGGTGTACACTTTCGAGACCCTAGGAGATAAATATGACATCCCCCCCTCTGAGAAGTTCCGTTATTTACAACTCTCGCATTGGGTTTCCTCGCTAATCCAGCGGGACTCCTCGTTTATCAAATATACACAATTTGAACAAATCTGTGTTAAATCCCCCCATTATTTAGGTCTAATCTCATTTTTATATAAAAAATTTGCAAACTGCTCAACCCCCTCTAGACATTCATATGTTGCTGACAGGGAGAGAGATCTCCAACGAAAACGCGAATCAGCTGATTGGTCCTCTTCCTGGGACGTGATCTCTCATTTCTACAACAAAATCACGACCTTGGAATCGGCCTACAAAGTCCTCTCTTGCTGGTACCTTGTTCCTGGTCGGATTGAACACTTTGTTCCGGGGGAAACCCTGCTTCTTGCTTTCGTGGTTGCCCAGATAGGGGTGACATGCTAAATCCCTAGTGGACCTGCCCCACGGCCGTCCGCTTTTGGGTCAAAATCTTCAACCTTGCCCGCTCCCTCTTTCATACATTGATAGATCGGGACCCCTGGACAGTTTTGTTGCATTTCCGACCACCGGGTCTTACAGGCCTACAATTCAATTTCTTCACTTTTCTCCTCTTAGCGGCGAAGCAGACCATAGCTCAGGCGTGGAAATCCCCTACTCTATCATGCTCCTCTGTCAAGTCAAGACTAGACAACTTCTTGGTCAATGAATACCTTTCTAGTGTGCTGAATGACACGACCACCCGCTTTGCAAAAACATGGCTTCTCTGGATTTCCTATGTCCATCCAACAATGACCCTGTCTTCCATGATCCATCTCTAATATATGGGTTCCCTATGCTTGTTGCGGTGAGATGACCTTCTGGGTTGCACCTTTTACCCCTACCCTCCCCTTTACTCTGACTCCCCCCTATCACTAGGGTGAAGAATTTTCCTACTTTTTCTTTCTTCCTTCTCCTCTCATAATTCTTTGATCTTCGGTTATGTTACAACCATGTTCTGTAATTGTAACCTGATGTTCTGCAATGTACATCGTACATTAACCTCATACTGCACATACAATAATTATCCCCAACCACCATTTTTTTCAGGCCCTATCTGCTTTTATGCCTTCATTAAGGCTCTGGGCATCACAGCCCAAAACAGCCCTGGTCATGAAAGAATTAAATAAAGGAGTAATAACTGAAAAACTCTGTTATGTGTTTCCTTAGGTTGCCTTTTGTTCAAAGACCATCAGAAACCACTAAAAACTTAACAAACACAGATAAAAGGGAATATCTTAAAAGAGGCAAATCCTTTTTTTCAAAGTAATTCCTCATTTGCAGACTAGGTCCATGGCACTGATTTTTTAGTGAACTTATTTTTCTTGGTTGTGAGTTGATATATTTCCACTTTAACAAATCTTACAATACGAGGAGATAAGCTCAACATATCTTTTTTTATCCACATCCTCCTCAGACATTAACATAATTGCCTTAAATAATTATGAAGAAAGGATTTGTGCTCTAGAGAAGCAATAGATAAGTAACAGTTAAGAAGACTACAAATGGTGGAAAATGATCAATATAGTTTGCAAATACTGTATCCATGGATCCATGGATCCATCTTGTACAGATTAATATCTCAGCACACATAGCCTGCCTACATTGTACTATCATTTAAGGCACACAAGGATGTTTCCTTCTCATGGATTCCGTGAGAGTCTACAAGAAAACAAAACATATTGCATGCTTCATTGCATGACGCATTATAGAAATATATTATAGAATACAGTCCTCACAAATGCACCCCACTATGGCACACAGAGTGCCCACTGCTACATAATATAAACTTGTAGGAACTACATGTGGTGTAGTACAGGGTCTGTACTTGGAACCAGTGTTTGGCTTCTGTGTGAGTTAGGGCCTATACACACCATGCTTTGGACATACAATTGAAGTATGCATTTTTTATTTGTTTTTTTCTTGAAAAATAATTGGAAAACTTTATATTAAAAAAATGAATGCAATAATATGGTAATACAGTTGGATAAATCTGCCCTTAACCTTCATTTTAAAAACTGTATACGGTAATGTGTCACGCTATTTGTTCTCAATAATGTTAAAATGCAATAAGTGTTCATTTGTCCAGTGTATGATAAAAGGGATACTCTAAATGGCATACATTTGAGAAATGGCAGAACCGACCAAAGGTTGGATGGTGCCCCCAATATACACAGTATACAGGAAACGACACCATTTAATTCCAAATTATCACTGTCATGTAGGATGGTGCCTAAAAACAGTGTCATACCTTGCCAAATAATGCTTCCATACAGTTGCCTAAATAACATCACACCAGGTAAGAGACTAGCGTTAACTCAAAAACGCACTAAGCAAGGCCATTTACTGATACAGGAGCGGGTTAAAACACCACTTCCCAACAGGATGCAGACAGGCCACAATTGCTATATAGAGGAAAATTGCACAGGTGTAGATACTGATAAAACAGCCACTTATACGCCTACTATTAATGAGGGGGAGTGGCTGCTTAGAATAGACATTGCACACAGATAAGTCTTCTATAAGTGTGCCAGTCCCACGGTTGTGTGTTCATTTATGGATGGTGGTTACAAGCAGGGGTGGGATCCGGCCGGTTCGCCCTGGTTCTCCCGAACCGGTTGTTAAAATGACACCCGGTTCGCAGAACTGGTTGAAGTGGGAAGCCGGAACCGGTCCCCTGCACTCAATTGTATCCACGTCCTTAGGACGCGGATACAATTGAGTTGACTAGCGCTGCTCTGGCGAAGCACATGATGTCTCGCCATTCGGCGCTTTAGTGATGATGCAGTCGGCGCGATGGCAATGACGTCATCGCGCCGCTGCATCGTTCCGATGGAGGAGGACTAACGTCGCTGGAGGATGGCGCGGCAACGGGACAGGTAAGAAAAAGTGTTTTTTTTTCCTTCTACTGTGGGCACTATAGGGCACTGCATAGGGCACTATACAGGGAACAAGAACTACAGAAGATTATATAGGGAACTAACTACAGGGGACTATATAGGGGGACATACTAAAAAGAATGAAGAAAAAGAATGAAGAAAAAGAATAAACATTATTACTAATGGGAAGAAAATATAGAAAAGGGCATAATGAATTTTTTATGTTTGGTAGACATGGCATGAACAGATTTTCTTTGTAGTTAATGAGGTAATAAACACAAATTCCATAAAAACAGACGCCTTAGGAAATGTGTGCTTGATAGACCTGGAAGGAACAGGATATTTGTGCAGTTTATAGTAGAATGAACACATATTCCATAGAAACAGATAATTAATGTAATTATTTTCCTGTAATTATTTTCCTGTGCTTGATAGACCTGGACTGAACAGGATATATGTGTAGTTTATAAGGGAATCAGGGGCATAACTAGGAAAGACTGGGCCCCGTAGCAAACTTTTGACTGGGCCCCCCCCCTCCGCTGGGTATCACACAACCCCCCCCCCCTTGTAGATAGTGCCTCCCTATAGATTCCACCACACAGCGCCCCTATAGATAGCACCATACACAGCCCCTTGTAGATAACTTACAGCCCCAATCCCCCCTGTAGATAACGCCATACAGCCCCCTGTAGATAACGCCATACAGCCCCCCCAGTAGATAACGCCAAACAGACCCCCTGCAGATAACGCCATACAGACCCCCCTGTAGATAACGCCATACAGAGTCCCCCCTGTAGATAAAGCCATACAGAGTCCCCCCTGTAGATAATGCCATACAGAGTCCCCCCTGTAGATAACGCCATACAGACCCCCCCTGTAGATAACGCCATACAGACCCCCCCCTGTAGATAACGCCATACATGTGTGATCGCTGGCAGCGATAAGGAGAACGGGGGACCTAAAGTCCCCCCAAGTTCTCCATGACTAACCTCGGACTTCCGGAGTCTGCGCAGTTCAATAAAAATGAAAGGTGCGCTGGTCACGCATGCGCACAAGCACGATCAGTGCACAATTCATTTCTATGGAGCTGCAGACGGACCCCGGAAGTCCGAGGTTTGTCATGGAGAACTTCGGGGGACTTTCGGTCCCCTGTTCTCCTTATCGCTGGGCTTCCCAGCGACCACACATGCATCCCCTATCCTGTGGTATAGGAGATGCATGTCTTTTATGGGAACAACCCCTTCAGTGGCGTCACGCTGTAGCAGCCGTAGCGGCTGCTAGCGGAGCCTCCGGCCATGGGCGGGACCCGTGCCGGCGGGTGGCACGGGCCTCCTCATGCTTCGGGCCCCGTAGCAGCCGCTACGGCGGCTATAGCGGTAGTTACGCCACTGAAGGGAATGAACAAATATTCCATAGAAACAGATGCGTAATTATTTTTTTGTGCTTGATAGACCTGGAATGAACAGGATCTATGTGTAGTTTATAGTGGAATGAACACATATTCCATAGAAATAGATGCATAATTGTTTTCCTATGCTTGATAGACCTGGAATGATCAGGATATATGTGTAGTTTATAAGGGAATTAACAAATATTCCACAGAAACAGATGCGTAATTATTTTCCTGTGCATGATAGACCTGGAATGAACACGATATATGTGTAGTTTATAAGGGAATGTGTTCATTCCCTTATAAACTACACTTATATCCTGTTCATTCCAGGTCTATCAACCACAGGAAAATAATTATGCATCTGTTTCTATGGAATATGTGTATATTCTACTATAAACTACACTTATATCCTGTTCATTCCAGGTCTATCAAGCACAGTAAACAATTTTACACATCTGTTTCTATGGAATTTGTTTTTATTTTCTCATTAACTACAAATAAAATCTGTTCATTTCATGTTTTCGAAACATAAAAAACTCATATCTTTTTTTATATTTTCACCCATTACTAATATTGTTCATTCTTTTTCTTCATTCTTTTTCTTCATTCTTATTAGTATGTCCCCTATATAGGGGCCCTTATCTACAGGAAACGCCTCAGGGGGTCCTTATCTACAGGGAACGCCACAGGGGGCCCTATCTACAGGGTAACGCCACATAAGGCCCCCTGTGGTGTTCCCTGTAGATAAGGCCCCCTGTGGCATTTCCTGTAGATAGAGACCCCTGTGGCGTTTCCTATAGATAGAGCCCCCTGTGCCCCTGTGGCGGTCCCTGTAGATAGGGCCCCATGTGGTGTTCCCTGTAGATAGGGCCCCATGTGGCATTTCCTGTAGATAGGGCCCCATCTACAGGGAATGCCACATGGGGCCCTATCTACAGGGACTGCCACAGGGGCACAGGGGGCTCTATCTACAGGGAACGCCACAGGGGGCTCTATCTACAGGGAACGCCACAAGGGGCTCTATCTACAGGGAACGCCACAAGGGGCTTTATCTGCAGGAAACGCCAGAGGGGGCCCCAACTACATGGACCGCCACAGGGGCACAGGGGGCTCAAACTACAGGGAACGCTACATGGGGCCCTATCTCCAGGGACCGCCACAGGGGCACAGGGGGCTCTATCTACAGGGAACACCACAGGGGGCTCTATCTACAGGGAATGCCACAGGGGGCTCTATCTACAGGGAACGCCACAAGGGGCTCTATCTAGAGGGAACGCCACAAGGGGCTCTATCTACAGGGAACGCCACAAGGGGCTCTATCTACAGGGAACACCACAAGGGGCCCTATCTACAGGAAACCCCACAGGGGGCCCTATCTACAGGGAACGCTGCATGGGGCCCTATCTACAGGGACCACCACAGGGGCTCAGGGGGATCTATCTACAGGGAACACCACAGGGGGCTCTATCTACAGGGAATGCCACAGGCTGCTCTATCTACAGGGAATGCCACAAGGGGCTCTATCTACAGGGAATGCCACAGGGGGCTCTATCTACAGGTAATGCCACAAGGGGCTCTATCTACACGGAATGCCACAAGGGGCTCTATCTACAGGGAACACCACAAGGGGCTCTATCTACAAGAAACACCACAAGGGGCCCTATCTACAGGGAATGCGGCATGGGGCCCTATCTACAGGGACAGCCACAGGGGCACAGGGGGCTCTATCTACAGGGAACGCCACAGGGGGCTCTATCTACAGGGAATGCCACAAGGGGCTCTATCTACAGGGAATGCCACAGGGGCACAGGGGGCTCTATCTACAGGGAACGCCACAGGGGGCTCTATCTACAGGGAACGCCACAAGGGGTTCTATCTACAGGAAACGCCACAGGGGGCCCTATCTACAGGGACCGCCACAGGGGCACAGGGGGCTCTATTTTCAGGGAATGCCACATGGGGCCCTATCTCCAGGGACCGCCACAGGGGGCCGTATCTACAGGGAATGCCACAGGGGACTCTATCTACAGGGATTTCCACAGGGGGCTCTATCTACAGGGAACGCGACAGGGGGCTCTATCTACAGGGAATGCCACAGGGGGCTCTATCCACAGGGAACGCCACAGGGGGGCCTATTTACAGGGGGCACTATACAGGGAACGCTACAGGGGGCACTATACAGGTAACGCTACAGGGGGCACTATACAGGGAATGCTACAGTGAATGCCACAGAGGGCACTATCTACAGGGAACGCTACATGGGGCCCTGTCTGCAGGGAATGCTACAGGGGGTACTATCTACAGGGAACGCTACTACCTACGGAGGGCTCTATGGGGAGAACTATCTATAGAGGGCTCTACTGGGAGCACTATCTACAGAGGGCTCTATGAGGGGCACTGTTTGTGGTGCATTACTTTAAAGTGTTTGACACAATTTTATTCAGGGGTACATTGTATGTTACTATTAGATTCAGGGGCACAGTGTGTAGCTCTATTATATTCAGGGACACAGTGTATGATACTATTATATTTGGGGGCATAGAGTGTGGTACCATAAGAATTTGCTCTTCGTTTATAGGTGCAGAAATGTTTAAAAAGAGAGCTTCCGAAGAAATCTGAACAGCAAATTTACCCATTTCCGCAGAAATGGGTCATGGCCAGGAGGCATCATAGAGTTCTGGACCAGATGGAAAATGAAAGAGAATGACTATAATCTGAGAAGTCGTCATCGGTGAGTCACTAAATGTAAATGTTTATTCTCCCTGTGACTGCTCAGTACTATAGTCACTGTATGATCTGCAGTGAGATGATGTGTGTATCGTTCTTTTTTGTGAGATAGCAACTCCCAGCATATCCTTACCATCGTTCTGGCTATACTGGGAGCTGTAGTTTTATGCCGTACAAACTTATATGGCAGGGGTTAAACTAAATTTGCTAATTAACTCTGTACTGAGCTTTATTTGTACTGGTGCTGTATATATGTACTGAGCTTTGTTCTGGTGCTGTATATATATATATATATATGTGTACCGAGCTTGCTTCTGGAGTTATATTCATCATAACAACCAAGCTCAATACATATATACAGCACCAAAGAGAAGCTCAAAACATATATACAACTCCAAAACTAAGCTCTGCATATAAATACAGCACCAGGACAAAGCTTAGTACATATATACAGCACCAGAACAAAGCTTAGTACATATATACAACACCAGAACCAAGCTCAGAACATATATACAACTCTAGAACTAAGCTCCGCATATAAATATAGCACCAGAACCAAGCTCAGTATATATATATATACAGCACCAGAACAAAGCTCAGTACATATATACAGCACCAGAACAAAGCTCAGTACATATATACAGCACCAGAACAAAGCTCAGTACATATATATCAGAACAACCAAGCTCAAAACATATATATATATATATATTGTGACAGGACCAGGGGAAAAGTAGTGGACGGAGTGTACATCTGATCCAGGTTCCTGTCATATACATTTTAAAACAGCCAGGTAATTGAGCTAGAAGGAAAATGTGTTTTCCTTGCTCAAGGGTTTTTTGGAAAACCGGTGTAAAAGGGCCTGGTTGTTGGAATAGGGAGAGTTGGGAGGGTTCCTATTCCACCAGCCACTTCAGGTATTGCATTGTGACTAATTACCTGCACAGCTGAGGTGTGCTTTAAACAGAGGCAGAGTTCAGTCTCTCTCTCTGCTCCTGGGACAGCTGGATGTGAGTAAAGCAACTGTGGTATTGTGTTTGGGAGTTGGAGCTCTAGGCTCAGCTCTTTGTAGTTAGGAGCTGCATGTTTAGTTAGTGGCCAGACGGCCTAGGATTTACTTTATGTATTCATTTGTTTTCTGCTACAGCTTTTTTACCTAATAAAACTGGCTGAGGCCAGTAGTACCACACTGTGACTGGACTGTAGTCTGTTCTTACTGTGCCAAAAGTGCCTGTCTACCCCAGGAGACAGCGATCTGGTGGGCGGACACTTACAAATGGTGCGAGAATGCGAGCACAGTAAGATCAGCATTGGCACAAGAATCCTGCCAGTTTGATGTCCTGGGTTAAATCGGCTGTGCTAGTTAAAAAGTCAAACACGGCAGATATGGAGGAAGTTGTTAAACAGCTGATCCAAGCAAATGCTCTGCAGCAAAAGACTAATACTAACCAGCAGGAAACAAATCATTTGCTTCTAGAGTCTACACAAGCCACCTTCAGAGAGCAGCAGGTGATTAATAAAAATCTGGTGGAGCAGATAACGGTGCTGGCTGAAAAAACTCAAGTCCAGGCAGAAGCTGCAGGTGCTGGAAGGAGAGTGCAAGCCTCGCTCCAGAAAATGACACCAGAGGATGATGTGGAAGCATTCCTCAGTATTTTTGAAAGGGCTGCAGAGAGAGAGAGAGAGACTTTCAGCAGATCGGTGGGCGGATACAGTTGCTCCGTTTCTCACTGGAGAGCCCCAAAAAGCCTACTTCGATGTAAATGAGCAAGAGGCCAAGCAATACCCAAAGTTGAAAGCTGAAATTCTGTCTCGCTTGGGAGTGACACCTGCGGTTAGAGCCCAGCGGGTACACACCTGGACTTTCCACCTGTTTAAACCAGCAAGGTCCCAGATGTACGACCAAATCCACCTGGCTAAAAAGTGGCTGCAGTCCAATGTCATCACTGCTGGACAGGTCGTCGAAAAGAGTGGTCCTGGATGGGTTTTTTCAGGAGATGTTGAGGAAGACCCTGCTGAAATCGGTCTCCCTGACTTGCCAGTCTCCAGAGATAACTTTGGCACTGCTCAACTCAGAGACCCTACATTAACCCATGCCAGGGATGTAAAAGTAATAAATGGGGTACCCCAAGACCCCGGGGCTGAGAAAATATTTCCCCATTTTGCCCTGGAAAGGGACCTACTATATAGAGTCAGTGAGATACGGGGGCCACGTGGTAGAAAAATTGGTAGTACCTAAGACTCATCGCCAAAATTTGTTAGATCTAGCTCACTCACATGTGCTAGGGGGACATCTGGCCTATGACAAAACAAAAGACCGTATCTTGCAAAGGTTTTATTGGCATGGGGTACATGAAGAGGTAAAAATATATTGTGAATCCTGCCCACAGTGTCAATTACACAACCCTGTAGCAAATTTTAGGAGTCCTCTCGTGCCTCTACTGATTATTGAAACCCCGTTTGAGAGGATTGCAATGGATCTGGTAGGACCTCTGGTGAAGTCCGCCCGGGGACACTAGCATATTCTGGTGATCCTTGATTACGCTACCCGCTATCCAGAGGCTATCCCAATAAGGAAGGTGTCCGCTAAGACCATTGCAAAAGAGTTGTTCTCTATCTTTACCCGGACAGGGATTCCCAAAGAGATACTCACAGACCAAGGGACACCCTTCATGTCAAAAGTTACAAAAGAGTTATGTAAATTGTTGAAAATCACGCACTTGCGTACCTCCGTCTACCATTCCCAAACAGACGGGTTGGTGGAGAGGTTCAATAAAACCTTAAAGGGGATGCTTAGAACAGTGGTGGCCCAGGATGGAAAGGACTGGGATTGTCTTTTACCTTACCTTATGTTTGCTGTCCGGGAGGTACCCCAAGCGTCTACAGGGTTTTCCCCTTTCGAGTTAGTTTATGGCAGACACCCCCGTGGTCTGTTAGATATTCCCAAAGAGACTTGGGTGCATGAACCTACCCCATGCAAAAGTGTGATTGAACCCATTGCGCAGATGGGTAGGACCAAATCGAAAAAGTAATGCCTATGGTAAGGGAACACTTACAGCAGGCCCAGGAGAGTCAGTTTATAATACGGCCGCTAAAATAAGGAGCATCAGCCCTGGGGACAGGGTCTTGATACTAGTCCCCACCGTGGAAAGTAAATTCCTGGCAAAATGGCAAGGGCCTTATGCAATTGTAGAGAAGGTGGGAGAGGTAAATTATCGGGTGCATCAACCAGGTAAACGCAAACCCTGCCAAATTTATCATGTTAATTTAATTAAATCATGGAAGGACCATGAAGTGTTGGTGGCCACCAACAGTACGGATAAAGTGATTCAGGTATTTGGGAAACCAGAGGTCAAAATTCCAAACACCCTGTCAGGTTCTCAAATCCAAGAGGACAGGGAGTTTGTACAGAGCAACAGAGATGTATTTTCCGAGCTACCCGGTCAAACCAAATTAATTAAGCATGATATAATAACCGAACCAGGCGTCAGGGTAAACCAAAAGCCTTACAGGGTGCCCGAGGCTAGACGTAAAGCAATAGCCAAAGAAGTGCAAATGATGCTAAAACTGGGAGTGATAGAGGAGTCACATAGAGATTGGTCCAATCCGATAGTCTTAATCCCAAAACCTGACGGCAGTTTACGCTTTTGTAATGACTTCAGGAAGCTGAATTCTGAATCCAAGTTTGATGCTTATCCAATGCCACGGTTGGATGAGCTAATGGATAGGCTGGGTAATGCCAAGTATTTCACAACCTTAGACCTTACCAAAGGCTACTGGCAAGTGCCATTGACCGATTCAGCCAAAGAAAAAACAGCCTTTAGCACCTCGGAGAGACACTTTCACTATGTGGTCCTTCCCTTTGGTGTGCATGGGGCTCCGGCCACCTTCCAGCGATTGATGGACATAATTCTAAGGCCACATCACAAATATGCCGCTGCCTATCTGGATGATGTGATCATACATAGCCCAGATTGGGAGAGTCATCTACCCAGAGTTCAAGCAGTCTTGAACTCTGTTAGAGAAGCTGGTTTGACAGCAAACCCCAAAAAGTGTGCCGTTGGACAGGAAGAGGCGAAATACCTGGGGTACACAATTAGGCGAGGTATTATCAAGCCTCAAATAAATAAGGTTGAGGCCATTCAGAACTGTCCCAGGCAGGTAAACCAAAAACAGGTGAGGGCCTTCTTGGGCTTAACCGGTTATTACCGGCGGTTTATTGAAAATTTTGCTACCATTGCTGCACCTTTAACTGACCTCACAAAGGGTAAAGATTCTGTTATGGTCCAATGGACCACTGAAGCTGAGAAGGCTTTGCAGAGCTTAAAGCATGCTCTATGTGCCCAGTCGGTGTTACTAACACCAGACTTCAGGAAAGAGTTTGTCATGCAAACGGATGCCTCTGATGTAGGAGTAGGGGCTGTATTGTCACAACTGAGGGGAGGAGAAGAACATCCGGTGGTTTACCTGATTAAAAAACTAAATGAGCATCAGAAAAACTACGCCATTGTAGAAAAGGAGTGCTTGGTGATAAAATGGGCCTTAGAAGCTCTCAGGTATTATCTGATAGGGAGAACATTCAGACTGGTCACTGACCATGCCCTCCTCAAATGGATGTGCCAAAATCGAGAGAAAAATAGACGCGTGACCCGATGGTTCATGTCGTTACAAAACTTCCGTTTTGTAGTCCAGCATAGACCAGGACGTCAACAGGGAAACTCGGATGCCCTGACCAGGGTCTATTGCTTGGAGGCACAGATTGTTCCGCCCCCGAGGTCGAAACAGGGGGGGAGGATATGTGACAGGACCAGGGGAAAAGTAGTGGATGGAGTGTACATCTCACTCTGGTTCCTGTCATATACATTTTAAAACTGCCAGGGAATTGAGCTAGAAGGAAAATGTGTTTTCCTTGCTCAAGGGTTTTCTGGAAAACCTGTGTAAAAGTGCCTGGTTGTTGGAATAGGGATAGTTGGGAGGGTTCCTATTCCACCAGCTACTTCAGGTATTGCATTGTGGCTAATTAACTGCACAGCTGAGGTGTGCTTTAAACAGAGGCAGAGTTCAGTCTCTTTCTCTGCTCCTGGGAAAGCTGGATGAGAGTAAAGCAACTGTGGGGTTGTGTTTAGGAGTTGGAGCTCTAGACTCAGCTCTTTGTAGTTAGGAAGTGCATGTTTAGTTAGTGGCCTGACAGCCTAGGATTTACTTTATGTATTCATTTGTTTCCGGCTACGGCTTTTTTACCTAATAAAACTGGCTGAGGCCAGTAGTACCACACTGTGACTGGACTGTAGTCTGTTCTTACTGTACCAAAAGTGCCTGTCTACCCCAGGAGACAGCGATCCGGTGGGTGGCCCCTTACAAAATAAATATATATATATATATATGTACTGAGCTTTGTTCTGGTGCTGTATATATGTACTGAGCATTGTTCTGGTGCTGTATATATGTACTGAGCTTGGTTCCAGTGTTGTATATATGTACTGAGCTTTGTTCTGGTGCTGTATATTTGTACTGAGCTTGGTACTGGTGCTGTATATATGTACTGAGCTTTGTTCTGGTGCTGTATATATGTACTGAGCTTGCTCCTGGCGCCGTATCTGTGCATTAGCCGGGAGAGTTGTCGTGGCTTACTGCACACGCTGCACTGTCCTCCACCCTTCTCATGTGCACAGCCTAACTAAATGGGCTGACCACACTTAGGATATTGAATGTGCGCATATAGGCCTATGAGTAATGGATGAGATTAATATAATTTGTGGGTAGGTTTGTATGCTTATGTAATTATATAAATAGTGTGGCAATCCACACTAAAACATTCTGGACAGGGAATTTCTTTATTTAGAGGCCACTTTAATGTAGGGGGTATTTGGAATATCATAATTGTTTTGTTTTATTATTAGACTCATTTTCATTGGCGTGATACACCGCAAAACAGCATGAACCCCCCGCCCTCCCGCGCATGTCGCTGTCCGAAAAACAGGGAACCTGTTGTTAAAAATCTGAATTCCACCCCTGGTTACAAGCTTCAGGTACCAGGCCATCAATGGCACCCTCCTTTATCCAGCACATTTCATGCGCCCCTGAGGCCGGCCCTGGCAAATGGAAACCTATGGGTACAGCACAGTATATCCTTTGAATATGA
Organism: Rhinoderma darwinii; assembly: GCF_050947455.1. Lineage (NCBI taxonomy): Eukaryota > Metazoa > Chordata > Amphibia > Anura > Rhinodermatidae > Rhinoderma > Rhinoderma darwinii. Next base: position 314,827,014 of record NC_134687.1, on the reverse strand, counting down.
TTTTATTGCTATAGAAACATATTCAGCGGTACTACAGCTTGCGATGTCCCCTATTTGAGATATTTTGAAGTAATGATTGCCTCTCCATAACTTGAGTCTTTACTAAACTTGCGATCGCTCCGTTAGTGCCCATCTGCAAAACATGCGATTGGCTGGAAGATCCAGCCAATCGGTGTGTGCCTTTTCATCAGAACAGTCATGCGATTGACTGAAATCAACAGCCAATCGCATGCATGTCACTGGGGACAAGTAAACACTAATCGGCAGGCTCTACACCAATAAGGGACCTTCTGATTGACTGTGTGTTAAAGCACTGCAACGCACACTGAGGGTATCAGTGGTGAGGACCAGACACCTACAGTAGTTACATGGGTAAGATGCCATATTCTACGGATTTATGGGCTTGATCCCTATACTGAACTAATCACTCTAGCACTTTCACCCAAACTATTCTGTTTCGGTAGGACCCATTCCCTTATGGATAAGATACAACAATTTGAGAATGGACTGGATGTTTCCCATATGAATTTTTGGATCTTAATGCTTGCAATAAATTAAGGTGCTAGTTAAAGCGAGGTAATAATCTTGCCAGTTTTCATGGTAATCATTATAAGCAGACCCTTATATACTGTACAGTATATGGATACAACAACTAAGGATAAAGCCTGTGGGGACATTAACAATTATAAATACTGCAGCATTATGCAGAAATTATTACCTATTTCTCAGAGATAATGGTGGATGACATCCTGTACCATGACTTGCTGTAAGGACTAGATTCATTTGTATTGTTTCTGTTATTATTTTTCTTCAATCCTCCTTTTTCTTATTTTGGCGTGACATTTTAGTGTCTTCAAAAACCAAAAGTTTTCCATAGAGATATGGATTCAATATACAATATTTTCAACATGGAATGGTCGTGCTGGAACCAATTAATATTGTTTGTTGAGGGACCACGGTACTTGTTGTTGTGTCCGCGGTCGCTGACCGACAGCCACGACTGCGGGACTCTGAAGGCTTGTTGGCATCTCCCTCCCAGGAGATGCTAACACACGTGGCTGCACTTCGCTTCTTCTGTCTCTAGGGTGCGCACGCTTGTCCCCAACCTTAAAGGGCCAGCGCGAGCACCAACAAAGTGTTGCCTAACCTATCCCCCTTCATCCTGGACTACCACTCCTTGCCTGAGCGTTGTTGTTGTTGTTGTTGTTGTACTCCCATGTTAGTCTAAGCAAATGGTCCCTTAGTCGTATCCTGCTCCCAGTATTCCCGTATACCACTTCCTGTATCCTGTAACTGTGTTTGTTCCTGAGTTGTATATAGTGTTGGTGTTGTGTTGTTCCATCTGTCACGTTCCGTGTCACCTGTCACATCCAGTGTCATCTGTCATGTCCAGTGTCATCTGCCACGTCTAGTGTCATCCGCCATGTCCAGTGTCATCTACCATGCCTCGCATCATCTGTGCCAACTGTCAGCTACACCACGTGTGTGCTCCCCCGAGTATCTGCCAGATCATCTCCCAGGTACTCTTACCCCAGAGACTGTTATTGACTGTTGTTTGGCTAGCTGCTACTCCGCTACGGCGGAGCTTCCTAGTGGGTCCACATACCCCACAGACGTCATACTTGTGGCTTAAAAAATAAACCTGATATGAATGGGGTCTTAATTGTATAGTCACAATCTAAATCTTCATACAGGGTTGGAAATACCATATGAGCAACCAGTGAAGCTGCATGGGGCCGACTGTCACCTTGAAATCAGCTTCCTGCTGTCTATTAGATTGCATGTAAGGGACTAAGGCTGTGTTCACATCACCGTTCCTTTCCGCTGAGGGGTTCCAATGGCCCACAACTTCTGCTGGATTGTTAAAAACATGAGAGGGCTGCTTTATGGGCCCCATATACTCTTCTTGTTGTCTCCTTCTGCCTGTATCTGTCCCTACATACATAAATAAGGTAGATGTGCCTCAATTTCTGTAAACTTTTTAGCATATAGTCTTTATATTTTAGTAATTTAAACACCATTTGTATGAAGTCACTCAACCATTACGCAGAATTATACTAAAGATTTGTAAACTGTGTATTAAAATGAAATGCACAATTTTAATAAGGTTTAGAAACATAGTTATATTTTTGCTCCAAGACACTAACTCATTAAAGGTATTCATTTATGACCTATTTTAATGTTATGGTAAAAAATTAATAAACTTCTAATGAGCTTACTAAAACAAAGCTCATTAGAATAATAGGACAACGTTTTGCCAAATTTAATTGTGTTCTGTGTCCATTCTTTCATTTTTTTTTTTCTCCATGCTTTGTTATTTTACACAAATAAATTTGTATTTCAATGACTTCATTACTTCTTTGACAGATTGGCCTCAGTTGAAAATTGCTTGGAACATACATCCAGTATATAGTATGGTGTGTATGAAGTTATAGCTGTAGCTTTACAAGTTATCATGACTTTTTATTATAGATGGTTGAAAGTGCACCTCAAAGACTTTATAATCATTTCTGTGTTTGGAGCTTGTATTGTGATTGCGGAACGTTTTCTGTTTTTCATCATTCAGTATGTTTATCTTTTGTGTTATTTGATGCACTTAAGGGGTGCAGAGTTTATAGTAGACTCATCATTTGTATACCTATGTTTCAAAGAAGCAGCAAAGTACTTCTAAGGCCAATAATTCAGGCCAAACCCCTGAATTGTATGCACAAAATAAATCGATATTTCATTGATTTTTTTTTTCTCTCTTCCCTCTATAAAATATGTTTTTTTCCTGCAATGTGTTTTCTCTGCAAACAATTGGTATAAATGAGTACATTTGTTTAGTATATTCTAAAGAAAGAATTACACAAAATATACTTTTGACTTATTATTATAGATTTGAATGCAACTTACGTCAAGTTAAGTTATATTAAAGGCGTTTTTTCATGAAGGCATTCTTTTCTTAAAATATAGTGTCAATGCTATGTGAATTGCAATACTATTGTGTATAATTCAGACAGTTAGAAGTAGGGATACAGTGTATCTAGTGGTGTGAAAGCCAACAAAGTGGTAGGGTCTTGATGGTACTCTCCTAAGTCTATCGATCACCAGACTGTACCCTAGCGATCAGTTCTAGCGATCAGTTCTCTACTATATATTCCTCTGATAGGATTTACATTAATTAGTGAGACTAGGCGAGTTGTCTGTCAATTAAATATTAGTCACAAGTTTTAAAACACTGGGTGTCACTTTTATTTTAATGCATATTTAATAAAAGTTACATTTTATTATCAATCCACAAATCGTTCAGTGATAGGTGACTTATTATTAAAGAGTTGAATGCAACTTAAGTTAAGTCAGTTGTATTACAGGTGTTATTTCATGAAGGCAATCCCTTTCTTGAAAAATATTGTCTCAGGAATGAGCAGTAAATCCAACATCATGATGTCCATGTGCTCTTATAGCAAGTCACTTTGATGAGACAACCCCTTTAACAAATCTATTCCTTAGCAAGTATTTTGCTAGTTTGATATTTTGTTCTACACTTTGTTTACACCAGTTCAGTTTTCATTACGTATATATTTTATATATATATATATATATATATATATATATATATATATATATATATATATATATATTATATATTCATTAAGTGTATCTTTATATATTGTGCTATTGTGCTCTTGAAAATAAAGAGATAACCTTACACCATTCTACGGTACCAAGTGCCTTTGCTTAAAACAGTGGAGGTTAGCTGGTGACCTGGGGGCTTTCCCTGAGGTAATTTATGCCCCATACAATGCTTAGGACTGTATTCACCTTTTGTCTAGTAGATAAATAATATCCCTGGTGATCTACTGGTTAAAGGGTTATTCCTGTTTTTATTTTTTATTAACTTATAGAATAAGAAGTCTTGTAATACATATGTATTAAAAATTCTGCCGGTGCAGTTGCTTCTGTCTAAAATCTATTAAAAAAATAAATAAATGGTATAACCCACAGATTAGTCCATAGTAATGTACCTATAGGATAATTGAATGGACTAAAGATGGCTTCAGTCACGTGACCCCACCACTTATGCGGGGCTTCTATGTACAATGGGGCTGTGTGGCACTACCTACAGGGGGGCTGTGTGGCACTACCTAGAGGGGGGCTGTGTAGCACTACTTAGAGGGGGGCTGTGTGGCACTGCCTACAGGGGGGCTTTGTGGCACTGCCTACAGGGGGGCTTTGTGGCGCTACCTACAGGGGGGTTGTGGAAGTATCTACAGAGGGCAGTGTGAGGCATTATCTACAGAGAGCAGTGTGTGGCAGTATCTACAGGGGGCTGTGTGGCAGTATCTAAAGGGGGCTGTGTGGCATTATCTACAGAGGGTAGTGTGTGGCAGTATCTACAGGGGGCTGTGGCAGTATCTACAGGGGGCTGGGGCAGTATCTACGGGGGCTGTGTGGCAGTATCTACAGGTGGCTGTGTGGCATTATCTACAGAGGGCAGTGTGTGGCAGTATATACAGGGGGCTGTGGCAGTATCTACAGGGGGCTGTGTTGCATTATCTCCAGAGGGAAGTGTGTGGCATAAAATTGGCAAATGGGAATCATCCGTTTTAAAACTGACAAGGAAAAAAACTGAAACACGGTCTGGAACGGAAACGGAACGGATTCAAAACGAATGCAAAACGGCCAAGAAAAACGGACTAAAACGGTCGTTTTTATCTTCCGACACTTCGACACTGTTATGTGAATAGAGCCTAAGACACTAAGATTTATTGCCATGAATCGCCACAAAACTGCACAGTTTTGCTGTGATTTTGTGAAAATTGTTGCAAAATGGCATGTCTTTGCTGCGAATCACAGAAAAAAACACGCTCTATCAGCTTGCTTTCTGGCCTGTGTTCAGACAGGAGTCTCTGCGCTTCTGAGAGCCACCTGTCTGATATGTTGCTGAGAAAGCCAGAGTTTGCAGAGGAGTTTCAGCAGCTCCAGCAGCAGTATGACACATTTGATCAGCTAGCAGTTGGGAAAAAGGAGTCTCTGCACCTAGTAATGCAGCTTTCCTCCTTGCCATCAGTAATCTGATTGGTTGCTATGAGTAACTGCTCCCCCGTATCTTCCCATCTAGGATTATCTTGTAAAGTGCCCTACCTGCTACTGCCAGATAAAACATCTTTTCTATAAAAGCGAGTGTCTGTATTCGCTTTTATAGTATTAGATCGTGATCATGTGATAATGGCTGATAACAGAGAATAACAGCAAGGTCGGGACCTTTATGAAAACCTTCCCAGACACCCGATGTCTCTATGTGCCAAATTTGGGGTCAAATGGTTCAGGCGTTTGGATGCCTATAGAGGACAGACAAACAGACATTCACTTTTATAATATAGAATAGCAGAGTTACCCGGCTTCACACTGGACCATTTGTTTGTTGTTTGTGGTTAAAAACTTAATTTCCTACTGATATGTAGCCAACATATCTAATAAAGTCCAAGTCCTTTTTGGAGGCATGACAGGTCTGAAAGTGGTTCAATTTATGAGAATGCTGAAATCCACAGGCTTGGTTCTGTTGAGAGATTTCAGCAGCTTGGACAGCAGCCATGCTTTTTGCCACAGGAGTCTTTATCTCAGTGCAGGGTTCCTTGCTCAAATCCAGTATAGGCACGTCGAGTAAAGAAAAATGGCTTGGTTGTTATGGAAACCTGGTCAAAAACTGTGTATATGTGAGTGAGGCTAAGAATAAAAGACCTGCGAGCTTCTATTGGCTAATAATGGTCATCTGATGTGATATGAAGGAAGGTCCTTGATGTGGAAGCCAGTGGTGCCATATTTGCTTTTTTAATATGTTGAGAACGGTAAGTCCTAGAGTGCAGATTGGTCCAGTCGTTTGGCCATGCATAAAGAACAGACAGACAACAGAAATTCCTTTTTATATATAGAGAGATAATTATACAAAATAAAACAGCTCAGGATGTTCTTAGGCCGTAGTGGAAATGCATAAGATTACAGTACCAACCAGGGGCATAACTAGGAAAGACTGGGCCCCATAGCAAACTCTTGACTGCCCCCCCCCTGGTGCCACAAGCAGACAGTGTCACACCCCATTTGTATATAGCGCCCCCAACTCCCCCTTTTATTTAGTGCCACACAGCCCCCCCTTAGCAGAAAGTGCAGCACAGCCCCCCTTAGTAGATAGTGCCACACACAGACCCCTGTAGATTGCGCCACACTCAGCTCCCTGTAGATAGAGCCACAGCCTTCCCCCTTGTAAATAGTGCCACACAGCTCCCCCTTGTGTATAGTGCCACACAGCTCCCCCTTGTGTATAGTGCCACACAGCTCCCCCTTGTGTATAGTGCCACACAGCCCCCTATGTGTATAGTGCCACACAGCCCCCTCCCTTGTGTATAGTGCCACAAGGCAATGGCGCATCCGAGAAAGTTGTTTCAGCCAGGGAGATGTCACTCAAACATGGAAAGGTGGGTTTGGAGGCAGGACTATGTGACTCTTCAGGATAGCGGCACCGCCCCATGACCCTTTAATGAGTAATTAACAAATAGTGTGCGCCGTTTTAAAAGTGGATTTTAAGGATTTTGCTGCATCTGAAAAAAACATACAAGGGAATGTTTGCAAATATTGACAGGTCATGTAGTACTGCATGGTGGCGGTTCAAGGGGTTTAAACTACCTGACAGACTCCCATGAAATATACAATGGATTGAGAACAATTCCATCTGCCCTGCAATTTTGTTATTATAAATATATCCTATATAATTACAGATCCAGAACCAAGCTCTGACATATATACAGTACCACAACCAAGCTTAGTACATATATGCAGCACCAGAAAAAACCTCAGTACATAAATACAGCACTAGAACCAAGCTCTGACATATATACAGCACCGGAACAAAGCTCAGTACATATATACAGCACCGGAACCAAGCTCAGTACATAAATACATCCCCAGAACTAAACTCATTACATATATACATCCCCAGATCCAAGCTCAGTACATATATACAGCACCAAAACCAATCTCATATGTATATACAGCACCAGAACCAAGCTCAGTACTTACATACAGCATCAGAACCAAGATCAATACATATATACAACACCAGAACAAATACAGCTCAATTTAGTGCAACCCCTGCCGTATAGGTTTGTACAGCGTAAAACTACAGCTCCCAGCATGGCCTAAACAATGGTGAGGATATGCTGGGAGATGCTGTTTCACAAAAAAAATCATATCCTAATCATACAACCATCATCTCGCTGCAGATCATACAGTGACTACACTGCTGATTAGAGGCAGAATAAGCATTTACATTAAATGACTCACCGGTGACGTCTCAGATTCTAGTTCTTTTCTTCTGCCTTTGGTCCAGATATCTATGATGGATTTCTACTGGCCATGACCCATTTCTGCAGTTTTGCGCTCAGATGTCTTCAGCTTCCCACTTTTAAAACATTTCTGCACCTATAAACTAAGTTAAAATTCTCAACACCTCTAAATATAATAAAGCTCCATACACTGCACCTCTAACTATAATAGCGCCATACACTGTGTCCCTGATTATAATAGTACCATACACTGTCACACACACACACACACACACACACACACACACACACACCGTGCCCCCTCTAGATAGTGCCCCATAGCCCCCTGTAGATAGTGACCCCCCATAAAGCCTCTGTAGATAGTGACCTACATAAAAGCCCCTGTAGATAGTGCCCGCATATGGACTTCAGAGCTGCAAGGCAATAGTTCTAACCACTGAGCCACCGTGCTGCCCTACATATAGCTTCTCTTATAGCTAGTGCTCCACGTATAACTCACCTCTGTATATACTCACATATAGCCCACCCCTGTAGACAGTGCCCTACATATAGCCACCCTGTAGCTAGTGCCCCACAGGTAACCCACCCTCTGCTGGAGCTGAACGACGCGTCATTCAATGACACTGATTGGCGGGGCAGAATGATTTGTCTTTCAAGCACGGAAGCGGCACAATGACGTCATCGCGCCGCTAGCCAATCAGCGTCATTGTAAGGCGCTGAATGGTCAGCCACGGAAAATGCCTGGCCATTCAGCGCTAATGCATGTATTTGGCTGTCGCTAGCACCGGAGCCCCCTCTGGTGCTAGCGACGCCTACGGGCAAGAGAGGGCCTGTGTCGCCTGGCCCATACTTGTTGGAGACTCTGCGGCGCGGACCCCATAGTAGCGGCGCTACCGCTGTAGCAGCCATAACAGCTGCTAGCAGCACCACCGGGCATATGGGTGTGGCGTGTCGTCTGGCGGCACGGGCCTCCTCAAGCCGTGGGCCCCGTAGCCGCGGCTACGGCTGCTACCGCGGTAGTTACGCCACTGGTGCCAACCATATGGATGAGATATGAACAAATCTCCTCTACAAGCAGCAACATTTTCTATGTGAAAATTGACCTGCAGTGTGGATTTTCAAAATCCTTAGCATGTGAATTTCTGTTGCGGATTTTTCAAAATAAAGGGGTGAAATCCACAACAAAATCCATGTTGTACATGCCAATTTTGTTACAGGTTTTACACGGATTTGCATCTACCTTTACTGTATACAATAACATCCATTCTTCTCTTATGTGCTGTACACTACAACAAATCTCACAAAAGCTTACAAACTCTCACAGGATTAAAGCAGCTCACATCAGGATGCCTGCCTGTCATGTCATGCGATCAGACATGGACTAAGGCTAAGTTCACATCTGCGTCAGTTCATTCCGTTGTACTGCTCCATGAGAGGAGTAGAACAAGGGACTAGTGGAAGCGCCGATTCCGTTGAACAACGAAGGCAACCGGCGCTCGACAGAACCCATTGACTTTAATGAGTTCCGTCGGGGCGTCCGTTGATTAACCGGAAACAATAGCGCAGCATGCTGCGCTATTGTTTCTGGTATTTTTGACAGAATCTGTGACAGGCCTCCAACGCAGATGTGAACAGGCCCGTACTCACCACTGCTCTCTCTAGAAAGAGTTAAAAGCAATATGCTAATAAACCCAATAAGAGATCTACGTGTCTGCAGAGTTTGGAACCATTAATTCTATCATTTCCAGAGCACACAGTTTAGAGGGAACAGTGCTACCTATCTGTTATGTGACTGAATAGTGGCTGCTTACCTGACAAATGATTGAACAGTGGATCCTTCACATCATGCGATTGGATAGTAATTTCCTTTTTGTCATTTTATTGGACAATGTCTACCTGCTATGTCAAGAGTGAATAACAAAACAAGAACGCAAATGATTGGTTTCTGTAAGAGTGAGAGTATGTTCACTTGCGGCAGATTAGTTGCAGAGATTTCTGCAATTAAAAAATCTGTTCCAAACATCGGAATGGGACCTTCTTATCGGAGGTCGCCATGAAGTGGCAAGTGGGCTTATACAATTTGATCAAAATGTTAACTAAGAACCTCCTGTTCATGTTCATTGATTAAAATTGTAGATGTGCGGTCCTTGTTTCTCCTCTTCATCTAGTATATTTATAGATTCTTTCCCTTTTTTGCAATTTCTAGTACCAGCATTCCACGCTTTTAACCCAGCTGATTTTAATTAAGGAATGACCTCATAAGTGTTTCTGCTCTTGTGCTCTCAGTTGGCCACTGGGGGCACATCTAAAGGTGAGTTGATTCTATCTTTTGACTTGGTGTGGTGCCGTGTGGTGGTGTCTGTTGCTTTGGTGCTGCAATTGTGGGGGGACGTGGCCCAGAGACAGGCATGCTTCTGGGCCTCTCAGTTGCTCCCTCTGTGGGTGTGATATTGATGTGACGGCGCAGCCATGCAGTGCTGCAACCGATAGAGTAGGGACCTACTTATCGGAGGTCGCCGTGAAGTGGTAAGTGGGCTTATACAATTTTTTCAAAATGTTAACTAAGAACCTCATGTTCATGTTCATTGATTAATATTGTGGATGTGTGGTTCTCCTCTTCAATCAGTACACTGTGTAGTTTATATGAGGTGTACTTTTATGCTGCTCAATCGCCTTGTAAAAATATGCCTCGCGAAAAGAAGTGGCATGTCACTTCTTGAGACGTTTTTGAAGCAGATTTTACATTGACACTACAAAAAACTCTTAAAAATTATGCTTTAAAATACGCTTCAAAATATGCTTGCAAACAGTTTTCTCCCCATACTTTGAACCCCATGTAAGAACACCTGTAAACAGCACCCTACATCACACCTGGCATGTTCACTATTGGATATGGCAGGGCTGCCCCTTTGCATTTTTTAAATTGGTAATGGATATCCTGATAAAGTTCAGAGAATTAGATAGTATGGTCAACTTTTCCAACATACAGGGCCTCAATATATCTATTCAATGTTTCGGTTTGATTCTTTTGATACCCAAAGAAAGAGGCAGCTGGATGGCACACTTTGATTTACAGCACCCCCTTTCCCATGACTTTAAGAATAGGGTTGATGTACTTATTTTCCAGGACTTAGGTGCCCCTACGTGGTCTGGTGGTTGATCCCTGGATAATGTTTAGCAGAAAGATAATTAAACCAAATGTCAATAATAGGAGATATGGTGTTATATGTAAAAGTCTCTTAAAACATGCCGGTAGGGTCCTTATCCCTTCCAATGTACCGAGAGACTAGAGGAGAATCCACAATTTGTTGGATTTCAAAAATTCCTGATGCCCTTCAACTAAGACATCATATGTCCTAGGGGGAACTAAACTGGTAGAGTCACTTTTTTGAGAAGGATCTGAGTGTACTTGTAGATCATAAACTAAAAAACAGCAAGCAATGTCAATCAGCTGCTTCTAAGGCCAGCAAGATATTGTCGTGTATTAAAAGAGGCATGGGCTCGTGGGACAGGGATATAATATTACCACTTTACAAAGCATTAGCGAGGCCTCACCTAGAATATGCAGTTCAGTTATGTGCTCCAGTTCATAGAAAGGATGCCCTGGAGTTAGAAAAAATACAAAGAAGAGCACTAAACTAATAAGGGGCATGAAGGATCTTAGTTATGAGGAAAGATTAAAAGAATGACCCATACAAGAAATATAGTGAAAACCTGTTCCATGTAAAATCCCTCAAAAGACAAGGGGGCACTCCGCCCGTCTGGAGAATAAAAGGTTCAATCTGCAGACAATGGCGGATCATCATAGGGCCCGAGTACAATGTAGTTTTGTCGCGATTTTGCCACGACAAAACTGCATTGTGTACGTCCTGCATAAGGACTTTTAGACATAAGGTCTCATGAACTTATCTCTGAAGTTCTTACTACTATTTAGAGACCTCCTGGTCACATGACCACAGCTCCATGAGAAGCAGCAAGACTCCACAGAGAAGACTGACGTGAGCTGCTATGTAAGTATAAGGGGATGGATTTGTTTAGGGGGACTGTATTCAGGGGTCTAGTGTGGGGTCTGTATTTAGGGGGCCTGATTTGAGGACAGCATTTAGGTGGTCTGGTCTGTATTTAGGAGGTTTGGTGTCTGTATTAGTTTAAGGGGATCTGGAGTCTGTATTTAGGGGGTCTGTTTCAGTTTAAGGGGTTTAGGTTCTGTATATTTAGGGGTCTGTGTTAGTTTAAGGGGGTCTGTATTTAGGGGGTCTGTATTAGTTTGAGGTCTGGGGTCTGTATTTAGGGGGTCTGGGGGGTCTGTATTAGTTTATGGAGTCTATTTAGGGGCCCTGTTCTAGGTTCCATTAGTTTAGGGGTCTTTATTTAGGGGTCTGTATTTAGGGGTCTGGGGGTCTATATTACTTAAAAGGAATGTGTTGCCAGCAAAACATGTTTTTTTTTTTTTTAGTTAAACAATTAGTGTGTAGGTGATTAAACATTGTTCTAATTTTTTTTTTTTTTTTCGCGAGTCAGAAAATATTATAAATTGGATTCAATTGGATTCTAATTTATAATATTTTCCATTGCTGGTCACTAGATGGAGCCATTCCCAAAATTGCAGCATTGCATGTGGTAAAGCAACCACATTGCTTTATGCTGCAAAATTGGGTAAAAATCCCTCGCTCTAGTGAGCTCTCAGAATCCCCCCCTCCTTTATCCTGGCTAGTGCCGGGAGAAACGAGGGGTTTGAACGGTCTAACCTCCTACACTGTGTGTCGCCATTTTTTGAGCTAACACACAGTGTAGTAGGTTTACATACAGTAGTAAACACACACTGAAACACAAACATACATAGAAATCCCTTACCTGCTCCAGTCGCCGCCGCTCCCTTGGGTCCATCCGCTCCGTCTGCTGCCGCTGCTACATGTGCACAAGTCCGGAAGCCGCGACCGGAAGTAGTAATATTACTGTCCGGCCGCGACTTCCGGTCCACAGGAAAATGGCGCCGGACGGCGCGCATTTCAAATTGAACTGTGTGGGAGCGGCGCATGCGCCGTTCCCACACAGCGGCGTACATGATAGTGGATGGAACGGGCCCCGTTCGCAGTCCCTATGGGACTGGAGCTGCCGTATTCCATGTCTGTATGTGTCGTTAATCGACACATACAGAAATGGAAAAAAAAATGGCAGCCCCCATAGGGAAGAAAAAGTGTAAAAATAAAAAAAAGTAACACACAAACACACAAATTAATCCAAACGTTTTTAATAAAGCACTAACATCTTTAACATATTAAAAAAAAAATTGTGGTGACACTGTTCCTTTAAGGCAGTCAGGTCTGGGTCTGTATTTAGGGGGTCTGTATTAGTTTGATGTCTGGGGTCTGTATTTAGAGTTTTGGTCTGGGGTCTGTATTAGTTTATGGGGTCTGTATTTAGGGGTCCTGGTCTAGGGTCTGTATTAGTTTGGGGTTAGTTAGGGGTCTTTATTTAGGGGTGTGTATTAGTTTAGGGGGGTCTGGTCTGGGGTCTGTATTAAGGGGTTCAGGTCTGGGGTCTGTATTTAGGGGTCTGGTCTGAGGTCTGTATTTATTTATTTAGGGTGCTTGTTCTGGGATCTGTATTTGTTTAGGGGGGTCTGGTCTGGGGTCTGTATTAAGGGGTTCAGGTCTGGGGTCTGTATTTAGGGGTCTGGTCTGAGGTCTGTATTTATTTATTTAGGGTGCTTGTTCTGGGATCTGTATTTGTTTAGGGGGGTTTGGTCTGTGGACTGCAATAGTTTAGAAGCGCTGGGGTCTGTATGTATTCTATGATCTAGTCTGGGGTCCAAATGTATTAGTCTGAGTAAAAGGGGTTGTCCGGGCACATCAATAGGTCGTCAGTATAAAGAACGGTCTGTGCCCGGACACCCCCTTTAATATATGGGCCTGGGCCTTGGTGTCTGAATTTATGTGTTTCTATAGAGGCTGGAAATGGCTGCAGAAGTGAGGAGCAAAGATGTATCATCAGGAGAAGTCGCCATAACCGTCTGTGTCACATGGAGAAGAAAAGAAAACGACTCCCATCAGAGAAGACATCACCTGTGAGTCACTGGATCTATAGGGGTTCTGTCACCTCTCCTGACATGTCTGTTGTAGGAAATCCTTGTATTCTACATATCTTTGTGTACCCAGGACTAATACACAAATGCGTGTTACCATTCCCATTGTCAAGAGGATGTGTCCTACACAGTGTGATACTGTCAGCGATGGTTGGAGACTGTCAGTATGTAGGGACACAACCCTTTGACAAGGGGAATTGTAACAACCATTTGTCAATGCTCACACAGAAAGGTGGTGTTCACTACAGACACAGCAGAGCGGTGGTGGGGGAGGGGGGCCCAAGTTTGTGGAACAGCCCAGGGCCTATGTTCTACTTAATTCACCACTATCTGCAGAGGCAACAAACCCTCTTTACTGTGAATCTGTGGGATAGTAGATGGCTTTAAAAAAGGCTTAGATAATTTCCTAGAATGAAAAATGATCAGCTCCTAAGTCAATGTGTAGAATTTTTGTTTGAATGTGGATCCAGTCGGATTGCCACTTGGGATCAGGAGGGAATTTTTGAAGATTGCTTAATACCTTATGGGTCCTTTTTTGTTTGTTTGTTTTAAACCTTCCTCTAGATTAATAGGGGTAAATAAAAATTCTATAATTTCTCCTATCCCTTCCCTTTCTTCCATCCCTTGCTTGAACTTGATGGACAAATGTATTTTTTTAACCGTACTAACTATGTAAGGCGGTAGATGGTGGTGGCATAGCTGGGGTCCAGTAAAACTTCAGCAGGGACTTATTTCCAGAATGTTCTCTATACTTAGAGGATCTAATTTACCTGAGGAAATTGTTAGCCAAAGCTAAGCTAAACAAGGGACCCAGGGAACACCTCCTTCAGCAGCCGCCCTCTATTTTTCAACGAAATTATCAGTTTTCTGCTGAACCTCCAATCAGATTCCAATTTAAACGGTCAGAGAATTCTTTGGCCTCTGCTTCGACCTCTGGAGTGTGAAAATCGATCAGGGAAACTGAACAAAACCGGGGATGAGACCCATAATTGCAAAAAAGGGGAGGTCTTAATACACTATTGGCAATGACTGTTTAGCACAAACTCAGGCCCCATGCACACGACCATATTTTTCATCCATCCGTAAATACTGTCCGCAATTACGGACCCATTCATTTCTATTGACCACAGGAACCTTCCCGTATATTTACCTTACGGGAAAAAGTCCGGACCGTAGAATGCTGCCGCAAAAGATAGGACATGTCCTATCTTTTGCTTTTTAGTTTGTATGGGAGCATGGGCCGAAAACCGCGGATGGCCACCCGCGGCCATCGGTAGCTGGCCGTGTCCACAATCATGGGCAGGGGGCCTCAGCAAGTAGGAGAAATTAAATAAAATCAGCCTTAACACAAAGCACCGCACAAATTGCTCCAAACTCTCATTTTGGCTCTTAGTTTGGCCGTTAGTCTCAGAGTAACATGCAGAGGTGAATTAAAGGATAAAGGATCTAGCATAGAAGGTCTTCCAAAACTTTGAAACAAAGTGTGTCCCCTGATCTGAAAAAAATATTCCCTAGAAATGTAAATTCAGGATGTAAATTCAGAGCGCAAAGCAGCATTGTATCCTGAGACTGTGTTGGATGAAAAGTATAGCTAAGTCTGGGAGTTTAACAACTGTGTCATGAATGTTAAAACGCATTGGTTAAAACTACCAACCCCATGACAGTTTTACCATCAGACAAGGGAAGATTAGTGAGGAAGTCCATGGATATGTGGGCACTGGCATGGGCTGAAGAAGGGAAGGCAGAGCGAAAAGTTGATTGGAATGGTCACAGGTCTCACAGGCCGATACATAGGATTTGTATCATATAAAAAAAAAAGATGTGACACAAGCCTACGAGTACTTCAGATGCCAGAATGGATGGCCAACACAGAATCTTTTCTCTGTTGCAATATCTGTAGCATATGCTGAGGAGTAGACTCAAATTGATCGAAAGACTCAATCTCCTTAACTACAGTTTGGTAGAAACAGCAGACACTATAATACCCTCAGATAGAATTGGAATTTCCTCAACTTTATCAGATTGCATAGGAACAAAATTTTGAGACAAAGCGTCTAACTTCACATTTGTACTACCTTTGTATATATACACACGTGATCAGCTGAGAAATAATGGCCATTTAACATGCCTGTTGTTTAATCTTTTAGCAAAGTTAATTTACAAGAAAATATTAAGATCAGTAATGCCCACTTTGATCTTCAGCCCCTTCCAAATGGTGACAACTCTATACCTCAAAAGCCCACTTAATGGTCAACAACTCTTGGTTCTCTCTGTCATAATTCCTCTTGGTAGGGGAGAGTTTATGGAGAAAATATTCAGTGGGTAAAGACTGTTTCCATCCCTACCTCAGAAACATCTACCTTTTAACTAAAAGTTGGTGTGGGTTGGGCTGCTTGAGCATGCTGACATGTAGAACTCTATCAATTTTAAAAGGCATCGACAGGTTTAGACCTCTACACATTAGCCCCCTTTTTGGTTAAATCAGTAAGGCATTTTAAAATAAATTTCCTCTGATAGTTGGCAAAACCCCAAAACCTCTGTAACTCCAACACTGATTTTTGTGTTGGATCTAATCTTAGTTTGCCTCTACTTTAGCAGGTTTCATCTGAAAACCTTGAAGCTGAAATAAAGAACCCCAAAAAGATGACTTCCTGTACCTCAAATACATATTTTTTCAAATTTGGAAATAGATGATTTTCTTATGAATTCTGTAACACTGTTCATATAATTGACAAGTAACTAATCAGATCTCTGGAAAAAATTTATATAACATCATACCATCATAAGTCTAAAAAGATATCATTCACAAAGCCCTGGTAGGCATTACATAAACTGAAAAGTATTACCAGTACAAACCGGTATAAACCTTAATGCCGTAATGTCCCTCTGGAGTATTAAATGCACACTTCCATTCATAAGAGAAGGTAAGGATAAGGTTGTAATCTTCTCTAAGGTCTAGTTAACTGAAGTGCTGTTGAAACTGTTACTAAATAAAAAGATTGAGAATTAAAGACAGTGGATATTGGATTTATATATAGTTTCCAATAGTTCTCCAACTAAAAAATGTATTCTGTCCCTACCGGAGAGGAGAGATAAAGGACCTAATAAATCTCTTTCTCAGACTGTCCGCAATATAGTCCTTTAAGGGTGTGTTCGCATATGTCAGTTGTATCAGCATCAGTTTTTTTGTCTCTCAAGTGATTACAACTGATGCAAAAATGTATCAGTTGCCATCAGGCTTTTTCACGATTTTTACTACAAAACCATCAGTAGTCATCAGTTGTCGTTAGTTGTCATCAGTTTTTACCATCCGTTTTTAACATCAGTTTTTACCACAATGGTCAACCAAAAAGTTAGTCTAGGCTCTGAAAATGTGCCAATTTTATAAGAGTGGCAGATAGTTTGTGATAGATTGGATACATGATAGATTAGATACTTGTTGTGTTCCATGTCAGGGCTCTCCATCTCTGCTCCGGCCTTGGCGCTACACTGAAGTCTGACACACACATTGTAATGTCACATGTGTCATAACGTCACAGCCACGTTTTTCGATCCGGCTCCCAGGGAGGTGCGGCGCCACAACTGATGTCCCCCGTGCCAGAACAGATTCCATAGAAAGCTATGGGATCCGTTCTAGCATCAGTTTGCCTCCGGTATTCTTCAACACGCCGGAAGTAAACTGCAGCGGACGCCGGACATATGTGAACAGCCCCTAACAACTGTCATTCAGGAGGCAGGAGAGCATAACTTCAAAGAAATTATGTCAACAGCACAATCATAGCTGCTATGGGGTGGTAGTTTATCACATTCATCGTCTGAAAATAACCTTAATAAAACCTTGATAAATATGACAAATTCAAGAATTACTAGATATCGAATAATTTAGATAGGAAACTTTATCTTAAGCAGGCAACAAAAATCTTGTTATCTATAGATCCTGTGTGCCTAGGCAAGTTCCCCGCAATCACCCAAGCATTACCGCATTAGAAGCAGAGACCTAGGACTGCAACAAGCTCGGTTGTGAGGGATTGAATTTGTCACCCGATTTGCATAGCTTTCTCTGTAGATGGCTGAGCTGCAAGCTGGAGCATTACTGGAAGCAGGACACTGTTTTTGGCATTATTCCCACAATCTCCGATTTAGGTTAATCGACATGACAAATTCCAATGATTCACATGGTCGACAGTGGACTAACGTGTCCTTGATGGCATAAGACAGGCCCAAATGGAATTGAATTCACAGAGCCGGATTGCTCCACTGGGAGTTAGAAATCCAGTGTCTGAACTCCTTACAGTTTTCCTCGACTAATCACTTCCCCTTACTCTTGGCAGTGGCCACTCTATCTGGGTTACCATAAAGTAAGTAGAAAACAGGAAAGAAGGCATCAAATATGAGACAGCTTTTGAGACTTATGAGCAGTGAGAAGGTCCACATATGCAGATGTTCTTGAACCTAAGCCACCACCAGGACAACTCGCTGCTTCTCTGATTCATAGGAATAAGGATGGAGTCTAAAGTACAAGCAGCATCTCTCATGTGTCAAGATCACAGGGTATGTGGACCCACTAGACCACTACGCCGTAGCGGAGAGGCAGCTGGCCTAGTCACAGTCTGTGCAAGTGTCTATACCAGTTTGTAGCGCAAGGGCACCTGAAATAGTCCAGACAGTGGTCGAAGGCTTCAGCACGGATGAAGGTGGGTGCAGCAGGTTGCGCCAGACGTGGCAGATAACACTGGAAGTGGTGAATGACACTGGACGTGACGGATGACACTGGACGTGACGGATGACACTGGACGTGGCGGATGACACTGGACGTGACGGATGACACTGGACGTGACGGATGACACTGGACGGCAGATTACACTGGACATGGCAGAGACAGGACAAGTAGGACACGACTTCAACACTAACAGGCTCAGGAACAAGGACACAGCACGGGATACAGGATACAGGTAGCAGGGCATGGGTAACAACAGGAACAGGATAACACTAAGGGACATTTGCAAGACTGACATGGGATAAACTAACAACACTCAGGCAATGAGCAAAGGGGCAGGGCCATTCTTATAGTCCAGGGAAATCATGGGCTAATTGATGATGATGATTCCCATGTCCGCGCACTGGCCCTTTACACACACCCTACGGGACACAGCGGACCGGAGTGGAAGTGAGTGCTGGCGTCTCCTGGGAAGGAGATGCAAGCCAGCGCTCACAGATCCATGGCTGCGGCCACCGAGGGTAAGTAAACCCAACGGTCCGCGGCCATGGACACTACAGTATCCCCCCTCTTACGCCCCCTCTTCTTGGGGCCAGAGCGAGAGAGGAACTTCTTAATGAGAGCAGGAACACTGAGGTTCTCTTTCTGCTTCCAGGACTTCTTCTCAGGACCAAACCCTCTCCAGTTCACCAAATAGAAAGTCCTTCCTCCTACCCTCTTGCAGTCAAGGACCTCCCTCACCTCAAACACATCAGATGAACCGCTGGGAGCAACTGGGGGACTGGGAGTCTTACTGTAGTAGTTCAAGACCACTGGTTTCAGGAGGGACACATGAAAGGTGTTGCGGATTCTGAGGTTTGGAGGCAGCCGAAGCTTATAGGATGAACCTACAAAGAACCTCAAAAAAAGAAACAGGGGTTCCCTACAAAATAAGTAGGCAACCTATAAGCACAGAGGCACAGGGAACATAGCACCCAAATAAGTATATATAACTAAATAAACTGGATAAAAGAGGTCATATGTGGAGAGCAACATCAGTAAGGTATAGATGTTTAATATACCCAAGGACTAACAGAACAACCCGTCTCAGGAATGGCGTCCCATATACTACCTCACCACTTGATGCAAAACATACTACCATGCAACAATTGCTAAATGCTACAATGTATAACTATAGGTACAAAAAGTAGAATACGACTGGTAATAAATATGTATAGCAAAGCCTGGATGCAGCAAGATGCAAAACTAACCAAATACAAGGCTAAGTGGACAACCAGAAGAATATAGAGGAAGACGTACCCAGAGTCATGGTAGAGGAAGGAGGGAGAAATCACCTAAGACCGGCTTCGTCACTAGGCTGACTAGATTAAAATACCAGTGTTTTTTATAAAAATGCTGGAAACGCTAACAGCTCTCACCTGTGGATGATATGCAAATCGGCGCTCAGTCTGCATGCTGAGAGCCACCGCATCACCGGAAGTGCCACGTGACTGCGTGGTGACGAAACATCACGTTAAAAGACATCAGACGAACATTACCATGGAAATGCAGACAAACATTAAGGCACTCCGGAATACGGTGCCCTCAGCGCATGCGGGGACCAGCGTCTATGCACAAAAGACACAGGCCGACATAATAATAGAACATTACACTTGGGATAGATATAGAAGCAATGAACAAATTGGATTCACGAATATGGGTATGCAATAAATTGGCATCAATTAATATAATTGTGTATCCATGATAAATAATAATAATTTTAAGCGAACATATTGCCGAAGATTAACATCATACAAAGTAAAATAAGATCATTAACATTAAGAGATGATAGAAAAGACTTCAGTTGCAACGTGGAGCCCTGCCAGATAAACAGAATATTATCTATATATCTTGACTATAGGAGCACAGCGTCATGTCCAGGAGTATTTTTGACTATTTCTCTTTCCCACAGCCCCAGGAACAGATTGGCATATGAGGGAGCACAAGTCGCCCTCATTGCCATGCCCTGGAGCTGCAGGAAAAAAAACTATCCTTAAATGTAAAGAAATTATGTGTAAGAGAAAACTCCAACAAAACTATCACAAAAGCAATAAGGTCGGAGTCATAGTTGGTCATTTGTAAAAAATGTTTTAACGCTTGTACCCCATGGTCATGACATATAGACGTGTACAGGGACTCCACGTCGCATGTAACCAAAAACATATTCTCTTACAGATGTAATCCATCAAGGCGTCGCAACACATCAGTTGTGTCCTTGATAGATGACGGTAAAGTCTCTACACATCTCTGAAGGAAAAAAAATCTATAAATCTACAGATGTTCTCACAGAGACCACCAATACCCTTGACAATAGGATGACCAGGGGAACTGGTAGAGTTCTTATGGACCTTAGGCAACAAATAAAAGGTCGGTACAATCTGAATAGACAGTCTCTCTCTGAGTTTAGCACTAATGATCTGCTCCTCTATAGCCCTCTGTAATAGAATGTCAAGCTTATAGGAGACAGGGTTTATGTAATGGCCGGAAGGAGGTGAAGGGAAAGTGAGCCCTAATCTACCCACCGCCCTGTCCCTGCCTACTTGCAACGACTCGCCCTAGGCGACGAGGTACAACTGGGCGGCGGTCCCTACGCTGTCTAAGTGCACAGGAAAACAAACAGGGAACATGCAAGGGAAGGGGCAGTAGCCACGGAACGCCACGAGGAAACGGAGCGGCGAACGGACAGTCAGGACCAGGCCAAAGTGAGTACACCCAAGCGGGCAAGGAGACAGAAGCAAGCCAGGGGCAAAGCAAAGCAGGTCAAGCAGAACTGCAGCAAGGCAGAAGCACGGCAGAAGCAGGCTGGAGCAAGCAGCAGTGGGGCCAGGAATCCAAAAGAATTACAAGCACTGAGGGAGAGAACAGGGCAGGTAATAAAGGACAGGGGGCGGAGCTAACTCCGACAGACCAGGCCGCGATAGGCTCTCCCACTCCTGAGCCTGCCACCCTGGTTGGTGGGAGATGGTGTCAGTCGAACAGGTCTGGCCTCAGGTGTGGATTGATTAATCCCAGGAGTATACCTAGATGAAGTACCTGGCAGATCCCTAACAGTTTATCTGTTGTAATATCTCAAAAGGTCTGAGGAACCTGGGAGAAAACTGGTATGAAGACATCTTTAAACTAATGTTCCGTGAGGACAGCCAGACTTTGGTACCTGGAAGATACTGAGGTGGCTCTCTTTTTATATCCGCTTTTTGCTTCATGCGATCGACTGCTGGCAAAATAGAGGACCGGGTATGTTGCCAGATTTGCATAAAGTCCCCAAATGCAGAGTCAGCAGCGGGTAGCTGAAATGTAGCCGACACAGGAAGAGGGACTCTAGGATGTTGACTGTATACAATGTAGAATGGTGCGAAAGTGGTGGACTCACTTGTGTGGTTGTTATACGAGAACTCGGACCATGGAAGAAGATGTACCCAGTTATCATGCTGCAAGGAGATGAAGTGGTGGAGATAATTTTCCATGATCTGGTTAATCCTCTCAACTTGCACATTGGACTGGGGGTCATAGGCTGAGAAAAAGTCCAATCTCACATCCAGGAGTTTACAGAGGGCTCTCCAGAATTTTTAGGTAAATTGAACCCCCAGGTCGGACACGATGTGAAGAGGCAAGCCATGCAAGTGAAAGATGTGTTGAATGAAGAGACTCGCCAGTCGGGGAGCAGAAGGTAGGTCGGTTAGCGGGATAAAATGTGCCATCTTAGAGAACCGGTCCACCACCACCCAGACAATGTTGCATCCTGCTGAGGTGGGAAGGTCTGTGACAAAGTCCATTGCAATGTGCTGCCAGGGGGCATTGGGTACAGGCAGAGGATGAAGTAGGGCGGCCGGCTTGGAGTAAGTAACTTTGTTAGAAGCACACACCGTGCAAGAAGAGACAAAGTCCAGAACATCTTTAGGTAGTGTGGGCCTCCAAAAGTGACGAGCAATCAGGTCTCGGGTCTTATGGACACCAGCATGCCCAGCCAGTTTAGTACTGTGACCCCAGCGGAGAATTCTTCTCCTGTCTGCCAACCGAACAAAAGTCCTCCCCGGAGGGATGTCTCTAATCTGCAGAGGATTAGCAGTGACAATGCATGACGGGTCTATGATAGTCTGAAGGGACTCCACCGTGTCTTCCGTCTCAAACGATCTGGACAGGGCATCGGCCCTCACATTCTTGTCAGCGGGACGGTAGTGGAGCAGAAATTGGAAACGGGTCAAGAACAGTGACCACCTGGCTTGACGAGGATTTAGTCGTTGAGTGGACTGAAGGTAGGTAAGGTTTTTTTGGTCGGTGTAGATCAAGATGGGGTGAGCTGCGCACTCTAGAAGATGTCTCCACTCCTCCAGAGCCAATTTGGTGGCTAGTAGCTCCCGATCTCCAATAGAGTAATTGCGCTCAGCAGAAGAAAAAGGTCTTGAGTAGTAGCCACATACTACTGCCTTTCCTTTGGAGCTCCTCTGGAACAGAAGTGCACCTGCACCAACAGAGGAAGTGTCCACCTCCAATGAGAACTGCCGAGATACGTCAGGATGATGGAGGATTGAAGCTGAAGTGAAGGATTTCTTGAGGCTAAGGAATGTGGACTC
This sequence comes from Rhinoderma darwinii, assembly GCF_050947455.1. Taxonomy (NCBI): domain Eukaryota; kingdom Metazoa; phylum Chordata; class Amphibia; order Anura; family Rhinodermatidae; genus Rhinoderma; species Rhinoderma darwinii. The sequence continues at coordinate 314,804,280 of NC_134687.1, read as the reverse complement.
TACCTCTGGAGTCCATACCTTGGCATTCACACCCTTCTTGGTAAGGGTAGAGATGAGAGCCGTCAGAGATGAGAAGTTTGGAATAAACTGCCGGTAGAAATTGGCGAATCCCAGGAACTATTGTATGGTCTCTAGGCCTTGAGGACGTGGCCTTCAGGATCCATCTTAAGACCTTTTTTCCGAGATTATGTAGTCCAGGAAAGGCAAAGACTTCTTTTCAAAGACGCACTTCTCCAACTTGACATATAAGCGATTCTCTTTTAGTCACAGAAGAACTTGATGGAGATGCCTCCGATGGGTCATCAGAACTGGGGAGAAAATCAAAATATCATCGAGATAAACTACAACACACATATAGAGGAGATCTCAGAAAATATAATTTACGAATTCCTGAAATACTGCGGGAGCATTACACAGTCCGAAGGGCATCACCAGGTATTCGTAGTGCCCATTGCGGGTGTTAAATGCTGTCTTCCATTCGTCACCCCGCCGAATCCGGGTTAGGTTATAAGCCACCCACAGATCTAGTTTAGAAATGTTTTTGGCTCCTCGTATGCGATCAAACAGCTCGGATATAAGTGGCAACCGGTATTTGTTCTTGACCGTGATCTGGTTGAGACCACGGTAGTGAATGCAGGGTCGAAGAGAGCCATCTCTCTTCTTAACGAAGAAGAAGCCGGCCCCAGCCGGGGAGGAAGATTTTCGTATAAAACCCCTCTCCAAATTCTCCTTGATATAGGCTGACATAGATAAAGTCTCCGGCAAGGAGAGAGGATATACCTGTCCACGGGAAAGAGAAGCATTAGGAACCAGTTCAATGGGACAGTCATAATTCCGATGTGGAGGCAACGTCTCAGCTTCTCATTTGTAGTAGACATCCGTAAAACTGGCATACTGAGAAGGTAGACCAGAGAGTGATTGAGGCAGAGGGGGCATAACAGGATGGACTTGTGACAAGCAATGACTATGGCATCTGGAACCCCATTGAAGAACTTCTCCGGAACTCCAGTCAAGAACCGGGGCAAGTAGGCGGAACCATGGCAGACCCAGCAGGATAAGATTGATAGCTTTAGGTAGTACCAGGAAGGTGATCTGTTCTGAGTGAAGAGCTCCGACCCGTAGTGTCAACGGCTCCGTGATGAGCATAATCGGATCGGGCAGTGGTAGACCATTCACAGAGGCAACTGCCAGGGGTCTCTCCAGACGGACTGTTGGTAGACATAAACGATCCACTAGATCCTGCTGGATGAAATTAGCAGCCGCTCCAGAGTCAAGATACGCGGAGGGAGGATGTGACGTCTCTCCGGAGACAATGGCCACAGGAATCGATAATTTGGAAGAGGTTTTAATGTTTGGAGACGTTCCACCTAGAGTTGCCTTTCCAACCAACCCTAGGTACTGGAGTTTCCCGGTTTCTGTGAGCATTGGCGCACAAAATGACCCTTAAGGCCACAATACATACATAGTCCAGAGAAGCGTCTGTGCTGCTTCTCCTGTTCAGATAACCAGACTCTGTCTACCTGCATGGGTTCTTCAGGTAGCGCAAGGGGAATAGTGGTCTCTGGACGGAGGATGCTGGTCTGTGGACCCGGCTCTCCTGTCGATCCTCTTCAGTGCGCTCCCGGATTCTCATCAACCCGGGTGGCTAACAGGATGAGGGCATCCAAGGTAAAAGGAAGGTCGCGGGTTGCCTTTTCGTCCTTGATGTGAGAGGACAGTCCCTGCCAGAAGGTCGCCACCAGTGCCTCATTGTTCCATGCCAGCTCGGCTGATAGGGTACGGAAGGAGATAGCATACTCCCCTACTGTGGAACCCTCTTGCTTGAGGATCAACAGAGTAGCTATGGCAGAGGATATTCATCCCAGCGCCTCGAACACGGCATGAAAGGACTCCAGGAACAAGGCTAGGTCCGAGGATACAGGTCCTTCTTGCTCCAAGATTGGGTTCGACCATGCGAGGGCCTTACCAGCAAGAAGGGAGATGATAAATGCCACCTTGGCCTCCTCGGAGGGGAAGAGATGAGCCCGTAGCCTAAAATGAACCGTGCATTGGTTAATAAATCCTCTACATGCTCTGGGATCACCGTCTTAGCGAGGAGGAAGAGGCAGAGGAACTGTGGATTCGGAACAAACAGGAGGAGCAACGGGCAGTGGCACAGCAACTGCTTCAGGAGGAAGAACCGGAGGTGCAACAGTGAGTAGATCCAGATGGACGAGGATAGAATTCACAGCCTCAAGGAGTTGATACTGACGTGTGTGTAGGTCATGCATCTCTGTCTGTATCTTCTGGACTGCGGTCTTGGGCTGGCCAGCGAGTTCCATGGCCTGTCACGGTCACAGGGTATGTGGACCCACTAGGCTGCTCCGCCGTAGCGGAGATGCAGCTGACCAGGTCACAGTCTATACGATATCTTACAAAAAATATATGTAAGAATGCACTCCTGGATAAATTTGCGTTGGTGCTCTATGGGTTCGGGTTTGGAAACCCACACTATCAGTCCATTGAAAAAAAAACAAAAGCACTCTATGAATACTGGAAGTATTGATTTTAAAAATTGCTTTATTATATTTTCAAATGAAAATGGTATTTTGAAACAAGCGATTTTCTGGACGTTTCGGCCTATCCAAGGCCTTTATCACAATCGCTATAAGAAATAGAGAGATAAACACACATGATGTATATGTTTTTCAGCTATATTAGCATATATACATTTAGGCTTTAAACAAATATTGACAATGTCAAAAATCCACATTGAATACATAAATTAACAAGGCTAGTATCAAACAGAAGATACATTTCCAGTGTAGTAAAAAGGCAATTGAAACATAGGAAAAATATTTCCTTAATAATTTTTAACGCATATCATCACTACGTAAGCAGCATACAAAATATTGGCACGGACCAAGGCAGGAATACTGCTCTGTGGCAAGAAAAGGCGAAATACTAGTAATAGGTACACATGTAGTCAATAGACCAATAGCTATATAATACATATAGATAGTCATTTCAGAGAGAACGAAGGAGGGGTATTGATAAAATACCCCTCAAGACCATACCATAAGATACCGGTAATCAGGTGCACAGAACAGGAATCAAAAAAAGAAGAAATATGGAATATGAAGTCCAGAGCGTGAGGGAGACATACCTTCGTATGATGTTTATCCGGGATTAGTGTAATTGCGTCTGCCAGACGCTCCAAAAGAATTGGTGTGACTACTGTCTTAGAAAAAAACAAAACAGATATAGGGCGCTGGTGGGTGGTCTCACCTACATAGGTGAGGCCACATGGACATTTTATTAAATAAGCCACGAAATTGGAGTCACATGTAAAATAACCCCTAACGGGGAAAGTCCTATTGCTATGTGGGTGCTGGACTGTATCACCCTTTATGATATTAGAACAACATGAGCAGTGTAAACATGGATATGTGCCATTACGTCTTGTTTGCAGGAAACTTTGTCTGGATATTTTAGTGAAACTGCCAACATCAGCTCTGACGACGCGATCACAAATATTAGGGGATCTCTTTGAACACATCATCACAGGATGAGAAAATTCTTCAATGTGAGGGTAAGCAGTGTGTAATGTTGGCCAATGTTTCCGGACAATCTGTTGTAGTTTAAGTACTATGGGATGAAAAGTAAGAACTAACGGTAATCTGACCTGAGTAGATTTTTCAGTTATTGTTCTGTTTGTTGTGCGTAATTTTTCCAATTCTTGTGACATAAGTGGTGGTGGATAGCCTCTCTGTGCAAATTTCTTGGACATTTGTTGTAACCTAGTTATTTTGGTATTGTTGTTCGATACAATCCTGGAGATTCTCGTGAACTGTGATTTTGGTAATGAACATATAGTATTTCTAGAATGACTACTCTTGTAGTGCAGCAATCCAATTCTTTCTGTTGGTTTGGAATAAAGGTCTGATGTAAGATAGCCCTCATGATCCTTCATGATAGTGGTGTCAAGAAAACAAATACTATCCTCATCTGAATTTAGACTGAATTTGAGTTCTACTCTAATTTGGTTGATGTAGTTTAGGAAATTTCCTAAGGACTCTTGGGGGCCATCCCATATACAAAAGATGTCATCAATGTATCTGTACCAGCATATAGCATGTTGTATAAATAGAGGATTGTTGTATATGTGTTCTTCCTCAAAAAATGCCATGTATGCATTTGCATACGGTGGTGCTACGTTTGAACCCATGGCCGTGTCGCAAATTTGTACATAAAAGTCATCCCCAAATAGGAAAAAATTCTCATGTAGAATTAATTTTAGTAATTTAAGACAAAAGGATATGGAATCTACTGTCATAGATGTGGATCTAAGAAGATGGGTGGTGGCCTGTATTCCCTTTTGATGAGTAATGGAAGTGTAAAGACTATTGACATCTAGGGTTACTAAAATACAAGATGGGTTAATCTTCGAAAGTTCCTTAATTCTTTGTAGAAAGTGGCCCGTATCCAAAATGAAGGAGTGTATTGTCTTGATGAGAGGAGTAAGTATTTTTTCTAAGAAGATGGAAAGTGGCAAGAGGATAGAGTCGGTCGAGGCTACTATGGGTCTACCAGGAGGATTCTGTAGGGATTTGTGAATTTTGGGCAAAATATAGAAAACTGGAGTTATATTTGTTTAAAGCCTAAATGTATATATGCTAATATAGCTGAAAAACATATACATCATGTGTGTTTATCTCTCTATTTCTTATAGCGATTGTGATAAAGGCCTTGGATACGCCGAAACATCCAGAAAATCACTTGTTTCAAAATACCATTTTCATTTGAAAATACAATAAAGCAATTTTTAAAATCAATACTTCCAGTATTCATAGAGTGCTTTTGTTTTTTTTCTATGGACAGTCTATACGATAGTCAATGGTAGATAGTAATGTTTGGGTACCTGAACTAGTTCAGACAGTGGCTGTGGCTTCAGCACGGATGGAGACCGGTGCAGCAGGCAGCGCCAGACGTGGCGGGCAGTATCCGATGTGGCAGAAGACACTGGACGTGGCAGAAGACACTGAACATGACATGGACGTGGCAAAAGACACGGACCGTGGCAAACAACAGCAGGTGCAGTAGACACGACTCCAAAACTAGTAGGCACAAGAACAGGAACAGTACGGGATACAGGAACAGGTAACAGGGCACGGGTAACAACTGCAACGGGAAACACTAAGGGACTATTTGCAAGACAGACTGGAATAAATTTAGAACGCTCAGGCAAGGATCAGAAGGGCTGCGGCCTTATTATAGACCAGGAAATCATGGGCCATTGATGATGATGATTTCCTGATGTGCGCGCGCCTGCCCTTTAAGGCCGGGCACGAGCATGTGCGCGCACCCTACGGGACACAGCAGAACGGAGTGGAAGTGAGCGCTGGCGTCTCCTAGGAAGGAGATGGGGACCAGCGCTCACGGATACAAGGCTGCGGGCGTCGGGAGGTGAGTAAATCCGACGGCCCGTGGCCATAGACGCTACATTGAGCTTCGTTTTAGTGTTGTATTTATGTACTGAGCATGTTTCTGGTGCTTTATTTATGCATTGAACTTGTTTCTGGTGCTGTATATATGTATTGAGCTTGTTTCTGGTACTATATTTATGTATTGAGCTTGCTTCTGGTGCTGTATTTATGTATTTAACTTGATTCTGGTGCTGTATATATGTACTGAGCTTGTTTCTGTTGCTGTATTTATGTATTGAGCTTTGTTCTGGTGCTGTATATATGTACTGAGCTTGGTTCTGGTACTGTAGTTATGTACTGAGCTTGTTTCTGGTGCAGTATTTATGTACTGAGCTTTGTTCTGGTGCAGTATTTATGTACTGAGCTTGTTCTGGCGCTGTATTTATGTACTGAGCTTAGTTCTGGCACTGTAAATATGTACTGCGCTTGGTTCTTGTGCTGTATTTATGTACTGAGCCTTGTTCTGGTGCTGTGTAAATGTATTGAGCTTGGTTCTGGTGTTGTATTTATGTACTGGGCTTGGTTCTGGTGTTGTAACTGTTACGCCCATGGCCGGGGATCGTCGTTCAAACTCACCCCTTAACGATCCGGCCATGGACAGCTCTCTTCTCGGCATCTGCTCCCTCCAGGGAGACGCCAAGACTCTCTTCCGGGTACTCCTACTGTTTCCTGCAGGGCGCGCATGCCCGCGCGTGCACGGCCTTAAAGGGCCAGTACGCGTCCAGCGGTCTAATATCAATTATCAGCCCAAATGGCTGATGGACTATAAAAAGGGGCTCTGCCCACTGGTTCCTTGCCTGAGCGTTGTTGTATACCCTAGCTTGTCTTGCAAAAGGTTTCCCATTGTAATCCAGTTCCCAGTGTTACCCGTTCCTGCTGCCTGTACCCTGTATCCTGTGCATGTAATGGATTTGCCTGACACAGCTTCTTTGTCGACGCCAGTGGTTAATCAGCCTGCATCTGTGCCTAGGTCTGTTAGAGTGACTCGATCTGCTACCAATCAGGCTGGGAGGCTGAGGAGTGGGAGAACCTATCACAGCCTGGCCAGACGGAGCTAGCTCCCGCCCTCTGTCTATTTATACCTTAATTTCCTGCTCCTCCTTTGCCTGTGATTCTTTCCTGTTTCCTGGCTCTGCTGCTACTGCTATTATTATTGACCTTGCTTCATTTTGACCCTGGCTTTACTGACTACGCTTCTGCTCTGCGTTTGGTACCCCGTACATTCCTGGTTTGACTCGGCTCTTTCACTACTCCTGTTGCCCACGGTGTTGCCGTGGGCAACTGCCCCATTTCCCTTAGTTTCTGTATACCCTTGTCTGTTTGTCTGTCGTACACATATTGAGCGTAGGGACCGTCGCCCAGTTGTACGCCGTCACCTAGGACGGGTCATGCAAGTAGGCAGTAGTGGCGGGTAGATTAGGGCTCACCTGTCTGTCTCCCTAACCCATCATTACAATGCTATTGTATCTACAAGTGAAAGTCAAGTTGTGCCTTCTCGCTGCATCTGCGGCGTTACCTGCTGTGAAAGTCAAGTCGTGCTCCCGCTACTGTCTACATTGCCTCAGGTACCTGTTCTGAACTATAGACATTGTTTTGTACCTTGTTGGCCAGCTGCTAGTCCGCTACGCGGTACGGCCTAGTGGGTCCACACCCCGCGCCATGACAGTACGCTCAGGCCATGGAACCCGCTGGCCAAGTCAAGAGCCTGTCATCCTCCCAAGCCATGCAGGTGGACCTGCAGGATCTGCAAGCACGACAGGATCAACTTATTGTGGCAGTAGACTCCATGGCACAGCATCTTGTTGCGCTAGTTACTTCCGTCACCACTCCGATTCAAGCTCCTCCGATCGACCCTCCTGCTACACCTCCTGGCAGCCCCAGTTCGGACTCTCGTTTCTCGCTGCCATTGTCACCTTGGTTTCATGGAGACGCAAGTTCGTGCAGGGTGTTTCTGAATCAATGCCAAATCCACTTCACTCTGCACGCCCGAGCATTTCCTTCGGAAGAAGCCAGGAGTTCCAGGGGTTTGTGCGGTTGTTCCGTTCCGTATTTGAGGAGCCTGGACGTGTCTCATCGGCAGCCACTGCTATCTTTTTCCTGCGTCAGGAGGACGCCTCTGTGGGTGAATACACCATCCAGTTCCGGACTCTGGCAGGAGAATTGTCCTGGAACAATGAGGCCTTGGTAGCATCATTCTTGCATGGCCTATTGCCTGAGATCAAATACGAACTGGCTGCTCGAGATCTCCCAGCTGCCCTGGACGACCTGATTCTACTGGCTATGTGTGGACATAAGGCTCAGAGAGAGATCCCAAAAGATTCTTCAGGAGAAACGGCTTCCTGGACTGGCGCCCAACTTCCAGCAATCCCTCTTGCCTTGTTCTTCTGCTGTGCCCGAGGTTCCATTGCAGGTGGATCGGCTTATACTTTCCAATCAAGAAAAACAGCGCAGGTGCACCTCTGGACTCTGCATATATTGCGGCCTCGCTGGCCATGTCGTGCGTCTGTGTCCCCAGAGGCCTAAGAAACCCCAATGCCTGGGATTGGTTGGAGAGACAACCCTGGGCGCTACTGCACTTAATAGAGAACTCTCTTTCAAGCTGTTTATTCCTGTGACCATCATCGCTGGAGAGAGACCTCATCGAGTCTCTGCCTACCTGGACTCTGTCTCCGCAGCCAATTTCATCTGTCAAGACCTCGTGGATCTTCTTCAATTGCCTACTGTTTTGCTGGAGAGACCATTGATCATTGCCTCGGTAGATGGACTGCCTTTGCCTGACCCAGTATTGTCTGTGACCAAGCCTTTGAGGCTCCAAGTGGGAGCTCTTCATTCCGAGCTCATCTCCCTGTATGTCCTGTCCAAGGCCGTCAAACCCGTGCTGCTGGGTTTGCCTTGGCTCCGTCTTCACGCCCCAGTTCTGGATTGGAACTCCGGAGAGCTTCTTCAGTGGGGTCCCAAGTGTCTAGACCGCTGTCTGGGTCATGTCCATCCATCCCAGCCTTCTCCGCATCAGTCATTGACAGGGCTGCCTCCTTGTTACTCTCAGTTCGCTGATGTCTTTGACAAAAAGGAGGAAGAGATATTGCCACCACATCGAGAATACGACTGTCCTATCGACTTGGTTCCTGATTCGTCCCCTCCTCGCGGTAGAGTATACCCTCTCTCCTTGCCAGAGACCCAGTCTATGTCAGCCTGCATTAAAGAGAATCTGGAGAGGGGCTTCATACGAAAGTCTTCATCCCCGGCCGGAGCCGGGTTTTTCTTTATCAAAAAGAAGGATGGATCTCTTCGACCCTGCATTGACTACCGGGGTCTCAATCAGATCACGGTGAAAAACAGGTACCCTTTGACATTGATTTCTGAGCTCTTTGATTGTATATGGGGGGGGCAAAAAAAATTTCCAAGCTTGACCTCCAGGGGTTTACAATCTAATCCGGATCCGTCAGGGAGACGTGATGGACACTACGAATATTTGGTCATGCCCTTTGGCCTGTGTAACGCTCCCGCAGTATTTCAAGAATTTGTGAATGACATTTTTCGTGACCTCCTCTATGTCTGTGTTGTGGTGTATCTCGATGATATCTTGATTTTTTCCCCAGATCTTGTGACTCATCAGGGCCATGTCCGCCAGGTGTTGCTTAGGTTAAGAGAGAATCATCTTTACGCCAAGTTGGAGAAGTGCGTGTTCCAAGAGAAGTCTCTACCCTTCCTGGGCTACATTATCTCTGATCAAGGTCTCAAGATGGACCCTGAAAAGGTTAAGGCTGTCCTGGAGTGGCCACGTCCCCAAGGCTTAAGGGCCATACAACGCTTCCTGGGATTCGCCAACTTCTACAGACTGTTCATTCCCAACTTCTCTTCTCTGACAGCCCCCATCTCCACCCTCACTAAGAAGGGTATGAATGCCAAGGTATGGACTCCAGAGGCGGAAATCGCATTTGAAACCTTAAAAAAGGCCTTCACGTCTGCCTCCATTCTGCACCATCCTGATGTATACCTACAGTTTTCATTAGAGGTGGACGCCTCCTCTGTTGGTGCCGGTGCACTATTGTTCCAGATGGGTTCGAAAAGCAAGACGGTGGTATGTGGTTACTACTCCAAGCTGTTTTCTTCTGCAGAGCGCAACTACTCGATTGGAGATCGGGAGTTACTGGCCATCAAGCTGGCCCTGCAGGAGTGGAGACACCTACTGGAGGGCGCAGCCCATCCTATCCTGGTCTTCACGGACTACAAGAACTTGACCTACCTACAGACGGCTCAACGGCTGAACCCTCGTCAAGCCAGATGGTCATTGTTTGCACGGTTCCGTTTCGAACTCCACTCCCGACCTGCCGACAAGAATGTGAGGGCCGATGCCTTGTCTAGGTCATTTGAGACAGAGGACACTGTGGAGCCCCCACAGAATATTATCAATCCTTCCTGCATCTAATCTGTTAACCCTCTGCAGGTTAGAGACATTCCCCCAGGAAAAACTTTCGTACGGCTGGCAGACAGAGGAAGAATCCTTCACTGGGGTCACAGTTCCAAGCTGGCAGGACACGCGGGTGCCCGTAAGACCCGAGACCTAATTGCCCGTCAGTTCTGGTGGCACACGAGCCCAAAGACGTCATGGACTTTGTGTCCTCCTGTACGGTGTGTGCAGCCAACAAAGTTGCCCACTCCAGACCATCCGGTCTGCTCCAACCACTGCCTGTGTTCGATGCCCCCTGGCGGCATATTGCGATGGATTTTGTTACAGATCTGCCTCTCTCTGCGGGGTGCAGTGTGATCTGGGTGGTGGTGGATCATTTTTCTAAAATGGCTCATTTTGTTCCTCTGACTGGCCTGCCTTCTGCCGCTCGACTGGCTGATCTCTTCATGCAACACATCTTCCGTCTGCACGGATTACCCCTGCATATAGTCTCTGATCGAGGGGTCCAGTTCACCTCAAAGTTCTGGAGAGCACTCTGCGGCTGACTCGGTGTAAAGTTGGACTTCTCCTCAGCTTACCACCCTCAGTCCAATAGACAAGTTGAGAGGATTAACCAAATTATGGAGAACTACCTGCGGCACTTTGTCTCCAGAAGACATGATGTCTGGGTGCAGCTGCTCCCATGGGCGGAGTTCTCTTATAATAACCATACCAGTGAGTCCACCACCTCCAGTCCATTCTTCATAGTTTACGGCCAACATCCTCGAATACCCCTGCCCAGCTCTACTATGTCTCAGGTGCCTGCAGCCGACTCTACCTTCAGGAACTTTCTGCAAATATGGCAGCAGACACGATTCTGCTGGCGGTGGACCGGACGAAGAGAAAGGCAGACACTAGAAGACGAGAACCTCCCCAGTTTCTTCCGAGTACTAAGGTCTGGCTGTCTTCCAGGAATATCCGGCTCAGGATGCCATCTTGCAAATTTGCTCCCAGGTTCCTTGGACCCTTGGAGATTCTGCTGCAGATCAATCCTGTGTCGTACAAGCTTCGACTACTTCCTACCCTCAATATCCCTAACTCTTTCCACGTCTACTTGCTAAAACACGTGGTTCTGAACCGCTACTCCAGGACTCCTAGTTTCACAGTGGCTCCTAGCGGTTCATCCGGAACTTTCGAAGTGAGGGAGATCCTGGCCACCAAGAAAGTAGGAGGCAGGATGTTTTACATGGTGGATTGGAGGGGATTTGGTCCAGAGGAGAGGTCTTGGGAGCCAGAGGAGAACATCGATGCTCCTGTCCCCATGAAGAAATCCCGCTCTGGTCCCAAGAAGAGGGGTTGTAAGAGGGGGGATACTGTTACGCCCATGGCCGGGGGTCGTCGTTCAAACTCACCCCTTGACGATCCCGGCCATGGACAGCTCTCTTCTCGGCGTCCGCTCCCTCCAGGGAGATGCCTGCACTCTCTTCCGGGTCCTCGTACTGTTTCCCGCAGGGCGCACGCGCCCGCCTGGGCACGGCCTTAAAGGGCCAGTACGCGTCCAGCTGTCTAATATCAATTATCCGCCCAAATGGCTGCTGGACTATAAAAAGGGGCTCTGCCCACTGGTTCCTTGCCTGAGCATTGTTGTATACCCTAGTTTGTCTTGCAAAAGGTCTCCCAGTGCTTTCCAGTTCCCAGTGTTACTCGTTCCTGCTGCCTGTACCCTGTATCCCGTGCTATTGTATCTACAAGTGAAAGTCAAGTTGTGCCTTCCCACTGCATCCGTAGTGTTAACTGCTGTGAAAGTCAAGTTGTGCCTTCCCGCTGCATCCGCGGCGTAACCTGCTGTGAAAGTCAAGTTTTGCCTTCCCGCTGCAACCTGCTGTGAAAGTTAAGTCATGCTCCCGCTACAGTCTACATTGCCTCAGGTACCCGTTCTGAACTATAGACATTATTTTGTACCTTGTTGGCCAGCTGCTACTCTACTACGGCCCAGTGGGGCCACACCCCGCGCCGTGACAGTATCTATGTATTGAGCTTGGTTCTTGTGCTGTATACATGTAATGAGCTTTAATAATTATTAATAAGAGAATTAGAGGGACATGGGATATCTCTGTTATCATGGAGATATCATTTTAAGTCATTTATATCATTTAAAGGAGAAATCTCTAAAGATATCCACTTTTTTTTTAAATTATATGATATCTGTCCATTACTGTTAGTTAATTTTTCTTTATTCCGCGACACCTTTTTCTGTCTAATTATATTAATCAACATTTCACCTGGTTTATCGCCCATGTCATACATATGCACCTTAGCATGTCGTAAATTGGCACTATATCCATTCAGAAGGACTGTCCGTAGATGCAATCGAATACCATAAAGAGATTTAAATTAATTAGAATCCGGTTTCTCTTTGTGTCTAAGTTCCAACAAAGGTAGTCTTTGAGTTAGGTCTTCTACGCTATCTTTCTCCATTCTCTTTGATCTTGCTTGATATTGGAGACATTTCCCCCTGATTACCACCTTTTTGCGCACCAGTGTATAATAGATTAAATATCTTCAGATTTATTATTTATAAAATATTCCCGTATTCATTTTCTCAATTCCTCTTTTTGTCCATTTAAGATGAGAATATTCATCTTCCACATGAATTGTCTTATAGCAGTAAAAATTCTCAGACCGAGAACCTGAATAGAAGAATGATCAGACCATGTAATCGAGAGAATTTCTACTTTATTTATTAGTTTATTTATTTGTTCTAGTTGTTTATCTACCAAGAAGAAGTCAATATCAGAATAAGAGGCATGTGGTTTTGAAAAAAATAAATAGTCACGTACAGGTCCATGTTTGTACGTCCAGATATCAAGTCTGCTAAGATGTTCCAAATTGACACTTTTTTCTGATTAGAGACATCAATGTCTGGATTAACCACATAATTAATGTCTCCTCCAATAATTATTCATCCTAGTGCCGTTTTCTAACTTTCAATATTAATAAACCTATATTGGACTCTATTAGGTGCATGACCTTGAAGGAAACATTGTAATATAATATATCTTACACATTGATCAAGTTCCACCTTCTCTGCCCGGGAAGTCAGAGATCCATCGAAAGTAATCAGCACCCCAGCTTTCTTTTCATTAGAAGTGGTATGAAAAATATGGGGGTATTTTCTGTCGAAGAAACTCCTATTGTCTCTGGCCAACAGGTGTGTCTCCTAAGGAAGGCTATCTGGCATTTTGTGTTATTGATATCCTTCCAAGCTATAAACCATTTCAGGGGAGAGTTTAAGCTTTACATTTAAAGAGGCTCTGTCACCACATTATAAGTGGCATATCTCCTACATAAGGAGATTGGCGCTATAATGTAGGTGACAGCAGTGCTTTTTATTTAAAAAAACGATCTGTTTTTACCACTTTATTAGCGATTTTAGATTTATGCTAATGAGTGCCTTAATGCCCAAGTGGGCGTGTTTTTACTTTCGACCAAGTGGGCGTTGTACAGAGGAGTGTATGACGCTGACCAATCAGCGTCATGCACTCCTCTCCATTCATTTAGGCAGCACATAGGGATCCTTTTAGATCGCTATGTGCTGTCTAATACTAACACATTAACAATACTGAAGTGTTTAGACAGTGAATAGACATTCCACGGGATGTCTATTCACAATCTCTGCACTTCGTTACTCTGTCTGTGGTAGTTACAGCAGAGGACGCGTAATCTCGTTGTAACCTGTCATTTACCATGTAATCTCGCGAGATTACGCTTCCTCTGCTGTAACTACCATAGACAGAGTAACGAAGTGCAGAGATTGTGAATAGACATGCCGTGGAATGTCTATTCACTGTCTAAACACTTCAGTATTGTTAATGTCTTAGTATAAGACAGCGCATAGCGATCTAAAAGGATCTCTATGCGCTGCCTAAATGAATGGAGAGGAGTGCATGACGCTGATTGGTCAGCGTCATACACTCCTCTGTGCAATGCCCACTTGGTCGAAAGTAAAAATACTCCCACTTGGGCATTAAGACACTAATTAGCATAAATCTAAAATCGCTAATAAAGTGGTGAAAATAGATCGTTTTTTAAAATAAAAAGCACTGCTGTCATCTACATTATAGCACCCATCTCCTTATGTAGGCGATACCGCACTTATAATGTGGTGACAGAGCCTCTTTAAAGAATATATGTCCAGGCTCATTGTTCAATCCAGACTATTTTTTAAGCTTACCTACTTACTTAAATTTAGACTTTCAATGAAATAAAGAGGCCATTTAGAAAAGAAAATGAAAAAAAAAAACAGAAGAATAATAGCAAAAAGAAAGGAAAAAAAATGAAAAATCAAAAACAAAAAAGTTAAAATGTGACAGAGAGATTGGGTTTGGAGTAGACATGCTTGAGATAGTGTTCGGGGTGCTGACCTTAATTTTTTTCAATGTTTCAAAGCCACGTACTCCCTAATTAAATGCATAACAATAAATGCCACATACTTCTTTATCTCTGCTTCACAGCAGTTACACAACTGCTCCCCCAGGTTTTGCGGGATGCCCTTCATTCTATGAGTTTCAGGGGACCAAGAATCTAAAACTGATGTCAAAACAATGTAATGAAAAATGCAGCTGTGGTCCCATCCTCTATGTTTATTTTTGTAATTTTATACTTAATTACATTTGCATGTACTGATAAATGTATTTTATTTATTAACCATAATAACCATTCTTCTTTCTAAACAGATATAACACCACATTTGTGCATTTTAATTAGTACATGAAATGAAAGGAAGGCAGACGTGTGTTTACAATGCTCATTAATTGATCTTTCACCACTTTGCAGGTAAATTAAGTGATAGTTATGCAATGTGGTTCTCAAGTGAGACCCTTTGTCTCTTAAGCGTGACATGTTTTCAGAAGCAGATGATTTTAATGATCATGGAGCAAACAGAACTGTCCACAGCCTTCTATGGCTGAAGTATTTAAACTATATTTTCCTTTTAAAACTATGAAATTGAATTTAAGATTAGAGTTTTTAATAGTTCACATGCTTGTGTTATGAATTGCACTGGTAGAATCATCAGTTTTAAACATTATATTCATAAATAATATAGTTAATAATAATATTTTTTTAATTAAATAGAAGTTTTGTGTTTATATTAGAGTTGTCAATGTTTTTCAATAAATGATGTTTAGACTAAGGTTGCCAGTAAAAGTGTAACACTGGTGTCTTTTTTTTCCTGTTAGGCTCTGTTCACATCTGTCTTGGGGTCCCGTCCTGACGTTCCATCGGAGGTTTCCATCAGAACGGAACCCTGAGCAGACACAAACTGACAGAGGTTTCCGTTTCCATCACCATTGATTTCAATGGTGACGTAGCCGGTGCCCGTGGTTTCCATTTGTGTCTGTTGTGCATCGTACACATCGTTTTGCCGGAAGTGACGGGTCTGGTGCACAAAAGAGACAAACGGAAACCACGTGCACTGGCTCCGTCACCATTGAAATCAATGGTGATGGAAACGGCAACCTCTGGTTTCCGTTAGTGTCAGTTTGTGTCTGCTCAGGGTCCCGTCCTGACAGAAAACCTCCAGAACGTTAGAACAGGACCCCAACGCAGATGTGAACAGAGCATAAGCTGCAGATCCACCAGAAAATAGAAAATAATGAAGATCCACATTAATTTAGTAAAAGTTAGGCTTTTTTCACAAATGCATTCAAAGCATCCATCAGGGGCTCAACAGCCTTTCTTATTTCTTTTTTACAACAAGACAAGCATAGTTTGCAGAGCTATTTTTGCTATTAAATCTAACGGAGGTGCAACGGAAGCCCAAATTACCCCATTAAAGTCAATGTGGGCTGTTAGAGCTTTCCAGTATCTATTTGAAATTGGATCCTGCACAGCTTCCAAAGCTCTATT
This sequence comes from Rhinoderma darwinii, assembly GCF_050947455.1. NCBI lineage: Eukaryota > Metazoa > Chordata > Amphibia > Anura > Rhinodermatidae > Rhinoderma > Rhinoderma darwinii. Next base: position 314,788,515 of record NC_134687.1, on the reverse strand, counting down.
TTAAATGAAAGCCATGATGCTACTGTGAAGAGAGCCTTATGTAGTCCTTTAAAAAATGTCTTATCTGCAAAACATTTTGATCTACAAAACAATTACTGCCATGGGCGCTTATTTCTTTAACAGGCTATAGAGATTCAATTTGGCATACCTCCCAACCGTTTTGGATTCAGCGGGACAGTCCCGGATTCTGGATGGTGTCCTGTTGTCTCAAGCAGCCAGTGGTATATCTTGGTTTTAACTGTATCTGCGTCATCAGGATTCAGATACAGTTAAATCCAATCTTCAAGCAGGGAACCGTCAGCTCCCTTCTTCAGCATTCACTGTGCGAATGCTCGGCACAGACAGGTGTGATGCAGTGACGTCATCTCGCCTGTCTGCGCTGAGCCACTCATATCACTAGCAAGAGAGCAGAGGGATCTCCTCCACTCCTTGTTAGAACGGGGCTAGCTGTGTATTTTTTTTAATTATTAGGCACTATGGGGCATCATACTGTATGGTGGCACCTGCTAACGGGGCATTATGCTGCATGGGGCACTTGCTAAGGGTGCATTAGAGAGTGGATACAGCTCACCAGTCTTGCAATAACATCAGATAATATTCTGCAGCTTAACCCCTTCGCGCTCAGGTCTGTACTATTAGGTCGCGCTGAGCACATTGTTCGCGCTCAGCTCAGTAATAGTACTGACCTGAGTAAACACGGCACCATTTATTCCCGGCGCGTGCTTGAGCTGTGATAACTGCTGTTTCTGATAGCACGCTATCACAGCTCAATACTCCGGGACTAATTGAAGTGGTCCCGCCCCGGCGATCGCTGCTATTGGTTAGTCAGTGACTACTAACCAATAGCAGCGATCACATACATAATTTCCTGCCCCAGACACCACATCCTGCCGCACCCGCCCTGAACTTCTCTGTTGGCATAGGAGAGTTGTTCCGAGTGGTTGTGTAGGAGAATTGTGAAAAGAAAACTTCAAAAAAACCTTCAAAAACTTACTTTTTTGTACTTCCCACTTGCTCCATCCACTTCCCACACCTGTCCTCCTCCTCCTCCTTGTGTTCCCCTTGTCATCCCCGTTTTTGGTCAGTGATCTATCACTGACCACTTCTTAGTCTTCAGGGCCACATTTTTTGGTCCCTGTGGATTATTTTTTTTATTTTTTCTTCTTTATAAAATACAAAAAGCAAAAAAATCTATATAAAAATGTATTAAAATGTAAAAAAAAATTCTAGAAAGTTATCATCTAGCTAGTTTAGTATTAGGGTTAGTTAGTGTCAGGGAACCGTCAAAAAGCGTAGTGAGGTTTAGTGTCAGGGAATTTAGCATCAGGAAACCGTCACCGTAGTTAGTTTTAGCGTTAGGGATCTATCACTGTAGTTAGCATTAGTGTCAGGGAAGCTCAGAATACTCTAGTTTAGGTTTAGTGTCAGGAACCCGTCACCGTAGTTAGGCTTAGTGTCAGGGAAGCTCGGAATAATCTAGTTAGCTTTAGTGTCAGGGAATCGTCGCCGTAGATAAGTTTAGCGTTAGGGAAGTTAAAAAAAATCTAGTTTGCTTTAGGCCTCATTTACACGAGCGTGTGCGTTTTGCGCGCGCAAAAAAACGCAGCGTTTTGCGTGCGCAAAAGGCACTTGACAGCTCCGTGTGTCATCCGTGTATGATGCGTGGCTGTGTGATTTTCGCGCAGCCGCCATCATAGAGATGAGGCTAGTCGACGTCAGTCACTGTCCATGGTGCTGAAAGAGTTAACTGATCGGCAGTAACTCTTTCAGCACCCTCAACAGTGAATTCCGATCACCATATCGAGTAACCTGTTTAAAAAAAAAGAGGTTCGTACTTACCGAGAACTTCCCGGCCGTTGCCTTGGTGACGCGTCCTTGGTGACGCGTCCTTGGTGACGCGCCTCTCTTGACATCTGGCCCCACCTCCCTGGATGACGCGGCAGTCCATGTGACCGCTGCAGCCTGTGCTTGGCCTGTGATTGGCTGCAGCTGTCACTTGGACTGAATTGTCATCCCGGGAGGTCAGACTGGAGGAAGAAGCCGGGAGTTATCGGTAAGTCAGAACTTATTTATTTTTTTACACGTTCACGTATATTGGAATCGGAAGTCACTGTCCAGGGTGCTGAACCAGTTTAAACTCTTTCAGCACCCTGCACAGTGACTGTCTCCTGCCGGGTTCGGTCAAAACGAGTTTGGCCGAACCCGGTAAAGTTCGGTTCGCTCATGTCTAAGACACTCCGTTTGGATGTTTGTAAACAGAAAAGCACGTGGTGCTTATCTGTTTACATTCAGTTTGACAGCTCTTGCGCGAATCACTCAGTTCGCACGGAAGTGCTTCCGTGCGACCTTCGTGGTTTTCACGCACCCATTGACTTCAATGGGTGCGTGATGCGCGAAAAACGCACGATTATAGAACATGTCGTGGGTTTTACGCAACGCACTCGCGCTGCGCAAAATTCACGCATCGTCTGCACTGCTCCATAGAGTAATATAGGTGCGTACGACACGGGTGAAAAGCACGCGCGTCGCACGCGCGTATATTACGCTCGTGTAAATGAGGCCTTAGTGTTAGGAACCCTCGCCGTAGTTAGCTTTAGTGTCAGGGAAGTCCACTTGTTCTCTAAAAAAAAAAAAAAATACAAAAAAAAAAGTAGCATCCTATTGCTTTGAGTTAGGGATTTTTTATTTGTTTTGCTGTATACGTAATACACGTGTCTAAGCACACAAATTACACGTGTCGCACAAACAACAAAAAAGATGTCCCAAAGGTCATTTTCTGCCGAAGAGGCCTATGCATTCCTTGCCTCCGACACAGACTCGTCGGATGGTGAGACTCTTTTTTTATTTGTCAACCTCCTCATCTAGTGATGAAGAGGAGGGACCACCCTAGGAGACGTCCCAGGACGCCACACTTGAAACCCCCGAGAGAAGTGACCCCGTCGCAGTTGAAGCCCCAGAGCGAAGTGACCCCATATGGACCCCCACACCAGAAAATTATGAGCCCCAAATCCCCGAGTATACGGGCAGTCCGGGGATGAAATTTAACACGGCAGGGCTCAGTGAGATGGACTTTTTCAATTACTTTTTCACTGATGACTTTATTGAGCTAATGGTCTCCCAGACAAATTTATATGCCCAACAATATATTACCAAGAACCCCACATCATTTTATGCCCAATCCCACAGGTGGAACCCTGTAGATGCAGCAGAGTTGGGCAAGTTCTGGGGACTTCAGCTGAACATGGTGCTTCTGAAAAAGCCGTCCATTAGGACCTACTTGAGCACGGACACCTTATACCACACCTGATGTACCGTATGGCCATGTCCAGGATGCGTTATGAGGCAATACTTTGCTTCTTACATTATGCTGATAATGAGCAGTGCCCACCCCGAGATGACCCCAGTTTTGACCGTTTATATAAACTGAGACCCCTATTAGACCATTTCACTGCCCGGTTTTCCCAAGCATACACCCCCGAGAAGTGTATTTCCATTGATGAGTCCTTGGTACATTTTAAAGGGAGGCTTCAATTCCGCCAGTACCTGCCAAGTAAGAGGGCAAGGTATGGTGTGAAGATGTATAAGCTGTGCGACAGTGCATCAGGGTATACCTACAAGTTTAGGATATATGAAGGGAAGGACAGCAGTATTCAGCCCCCAGAATGCCCCCCCTTACTGGGAATTAATGCAAAAATTGTGTGGGATTTGGTGCACCCACTGCTGGACCAGGGTTACCACCTCTACCTGGATAATTTTTATACCAGCGTCCCACTCTTCAAGTGCCTCGCTTCCAGAAGTACTGCGGCATGCGGCACTGCTAGAAGAAATATGAGAGGCCTCCCTAAGACTCTGCTTGGGCAAACACTCAGAAGGGGTGAGAGCAGGGCACATTCTAGCAGCAACATATTGTGTGTCAAGTACAAGGACAAGAGAGATGTCCTTGTATTGACAACAATACATGGCCACACCAGTACCCATGTACCTGTACGAGGTACCAGTACAGAGACCCTCAAACCAGACTGCATCCTGGACTACAATAGGTACATGGGAGGGGTGGACTTGTCAGATCAAGTCCTGAAACCCTACAGCGCCATGCGGAAATCGAGGGTGTGGTATAAGAAGCTGGCCGTGCACATCATACAGATGGCATTGTACAATGCGTACGTGCTACATCGATGTGCAGGCCAGAGGGGAACTTTCCTGGAATTTCAAGAGGTGGTTATCAAAAACCTAATCTTTAGGGACCAGGAAGGGGGGCACCCAGTATTTCTGGAAGCGAGGCCACACGCATCGTATCAGGGCAACACTTTCCAGGAGAAGTTCCCCAAACTGGCAAGAAGGGAAAAAATAAAAAGAGGTGCAGAGTCTGCTCAAAGAGGGGGATAAGGAAGGACACAACATACCAATGTGACACGTGTCCAGATAAGCCAGGGCTCTGTATGAAAGAGTGTTTTAAAATTTATCATACATCCCTTGATTTTTAATTTACACCAGTTTTATTACCCTGATGCACTCCGCACAGCTTATCCCCCTCATCTTTCCCTTCTGAGCCCTGCTATGTGCCCAGGCAGCTAACATCCACATGTAGCGTATTGCCGTACCCAGGAGAACCCACATTACAATTTAAGGGGTGTATATCTCCGGTGGCGCATTCTGGGCACAATATGTTGGACACTGAAATGGCATATATATATATATATAAAATTGCAAATCTCGCGCTGCACCATCTGCTGCACAATACCTTTTAGACAATACCTGTGGGGTCAAAATGCTCACTTTACCTCTAGATGAATGCCTTAAGGGGTGTAGATTTTAAAATGGGGTCACTTCTTGGGGGTTTTAACTGTACTAGTACCTCAGGGGCTTCTGCCTTCATGACTTAGCACCAGAAAAGCTCCAGTAGGCCAAATGGTGGTCCTTCCCTTCTAAGCCCTGCCGTGTGCCCAGGCAGCTGATAACAGCCACATGTAGGGTATTGCCGTACCCAGGAGAACCCACATTACAATTTAAGGGGTGTATATCTCCAGTGGCGCATTCTGGGCACAATATATTGGTCACTGAAATGGCATATATATATATATATATATATATATATATATATATATATATATATATATATATAGAAAGTTGCAAATCTCACGCTGCACGATCTGCTGCACAATACCTTTTAGACAATACCTGTGGAGTCAAAATGCTCACTACACCTCTAGATGAATGCCTTAAGGGGTGTAGATTTTAAAATGGGGTCACTTCTTGGGGGTTTCTATTGCTTTGATACCTCTGGGGCTTTGCAAATGCGACATGGCACCCGAAAACCAATCCAGCAAAATCTGGATTCCAAAGAACACAGCGCTCCTTTCCTTCTGAGCCCTCCCATGGGCCCAAACGACAGTTTATCACCACAAATGGGGTATTGCCGCAGTCAGGACAAATTGGGCAACAAAATGGAGTGTTTTATTCCTTGTGAAAATAAGAAATTTTGAGCCAAAACTACATATTATTGGAAAAAATGTCATTTTTTTTAATTCACAGCCAATTCAAATACGCGCTGTGAAAAAAATGTTGGGTCAAAATGGTAACAACAACCATAAATAAATTCCTTGAGGGGTGCAGTTTACAAAATGGGGTCACTTCTGGTGGGTTTCCATTGCTTTGATACCTCTGGGGCTCTGCAAATGCGACATGGCACCCAAAAACCAATATAGCAAAATCTGTATTCCAAAGAACACATAGCAAGCCTTTCCTTCTGAGCCCTTCCATGGGCCCAAACGGCAGTATATCACCACAAATGGGGTATTGCCGCAGTCAGGACAAATTGGGCAACAAAATGGAGTGTTTTATTCCTTGTGAAAATAAGAAATTTTGAGCCAAAACTACATATTATTGGAAAAAAATTCATTTTTTTTAAATTCACAGCCCAATTCAAATACGCGCTGTGAAAAAACTGTTGGGTCAAAATGGTAACAACAACCATAAATATATTCCTTGAGGGGTGCAGTTTCCAAAATGGGGTAATTTCTGGTGGGTTTCCATTGGTTTGATACCTCTGGGGCTCTGCAAATGCTACATGGCACTCAAAAACCAATACAGCAAAATCTGGATTCCAAAGAACACATAGCGCTCCTTTCCTTCTGAGCCCTCCCATGGGCGCAAACAGCAGTTTATCACCACAAATGGGGTATTGCCACAGTCAGGACAAATTGGGCAACAAAATGGAGTGTTTTATTCCTTGTGAAAAGAAGACATTTTTAGCCAAAACGACATATTATTGGAAAAAATTTAATTTTTTTTAATTCACAGCCCAATTCAAATACGCGCTGTGAAGCAACTGTTGGGTCAAAATGGTAACAACAACCATAAATAAATTCCTTGAGGGGTGCAGTTTCCAAAATGGGGTCACAATTGGGAATTCCTACTGTTTTGGCACCTCAACCCCTCTTCAAACCTGGAATGCTGCCTAAAATATATTCTAATAAAAAAGAGGCTTCAAAATGCACTAGGTGCTTCCTTGCTTCTAGGGCTTGTGTTTTAGTCCACGAGCGCACTAGAGCCACATGTGGGACATTTCTAAAAACTGCAGAATCTGGACAATATATATTTAGTATTGTTTCTCTGGTAAAACCTTCTGTGTTACAGAAAAAAATGTAATAATTTTGAAATTCCGCAAGAAAAATTATATTTGTAAATTTCACTTCCACTTTGCTTTAATTCCTGTGAAATGCCTAAAGGGTTAAAAAACTTTCTAAATGCTGTTTTGAATACCTTGAGGGGTCTAGTTTTGAAAATGGGGTGTTTTATTGGGGTTTCTAATATATAAGCCCCTCAAAGCCACTTCGGAACTGAACAAAAGGCTTTTGAAATGTTCTTAAAAATATGAGAAATTGCTGTTTATGTTCTAAGCCTTGTAACGTCCAAGAAAAATAAAAGAATGTTCAAAAAACGATGCCAATCTAAAGTAGACATATGTGAAATGTGAACTAGTAACTATTTTTGGTGGTATAACCATCTGTTTTACAAGCAGATGCATTTAAATTCAGAAAAATGCTATTTTTTCTAAATTTTCTCAAAATTTTGCAATTTTTCACAAATAAACAATGAATATATCGACCTCATTTTACCACTAACCTAAAGCCCAATGTGTCATGAGAAAATAATCTCAGAATCGCTTGGATAGGTTTAAGCATTCCGACGTTATTACCACATAAATTGAAATAAGTCAGATTTGAAAAATGGGCTCTGAGCCTTAAGGCCCAAACTAGGCTGCGTCCTTAAGGGGTTAAAAACATATGATCCAAAGTGAGGGTGCAAGGTCATGGCTTGAGGATCAGCAAGTAAACATCCAGTATGAAAAGGGCAAATTCCAGCAACTTCTCAGTTAAAAAAATCTGAATTTTTATTAATCCATCTTAAAATAGATACAGCAAACCAGGAATAAAAACTGCCCTACATGCTTCAAGCGTGTAACTCTCATGCCCCATGTACACGACCGTAAAAATCGTCCGTAATTGCGGGCCACTATTACGGACCCATTCACTTCTTTTGTCTATTGACACCTTCCCGTTTATTTACAATAAGGTGTCCAGGCCATAGAAGTGTACCGCAAAAGATAGGACATGTTTTACGAAAATGCGGGCAGTTATCGGCGGCATGCCCGCAACCGCGGCCCGTGATTACAGGCACGGCCGCGTACATGGGGCCATAGTTATGGCCAACGTTTAGTGATTACAAACAGCACAATTATAAAAAACCCTCCCCCACCAATCCAAACCAACAAGGAAAACTGCTCCCATGTCATCTATGGAGATTTAACCCCTACAATGTTAGTTGCTGGATCCAAGTAGTATATTTGATAGTATGGGATGATATCCCTAGTTATATATATGCTGAAACTGAATACATGTATTAAACATGATTATGGATCTACTATCGGCTGATTGTCGTTTGCATCTCAATATATGCACAGGGTTACAGACAGTAAAGATAATGCACGCTATATATTGTTATATTTACACAAATATATGTACTACATATTGCAAACACAGGATGAGCTTTACCTTTTGAGATACGGATGTAGGCATCTTTATCGTGACTCTGATAATGCGTTGAGCGTTAAGTCAAGATAAAGACGGCTACATCTGTATTATGTATTTGTGAACATTATTGATATAAAGTAAAACAATGTATCCCGCCATAAACCTATTGTCGGCAGCATGCCACTTGTGCCTCCTAGTTTACACAAGGTATCATGTGGTAGTAGTGATGTGCATTTTATATTCTAATTCTCTATATAAATATGAACCTTATCAAAAAATGTAAACAATGAAGAATTAAAAAATTATTACTTCAATTCTGTGTATTAAGGACAATTGTTGATATTTTTAGGAACAATGTATCCTGCGAAATAAAAATAAAAATAATTTCTCTTTTCCTTCTTTCTCCTTCTCCCTTCCCTTCCTCTTCATATACATAATTGAACACAATCCCGCAACAATAACCTGTGCCAATCCCCACCACGTGTGGGTTTATTGACAAGTTCTGTACCACGGAATCTAAATGTGGAGGTATCACCGCCATGTGCATTAATAAAATGTCTAGACGCACCTGAGGGATTTACTGGATATTACTGGCATCTGACAATTGTTCAGATATTCTGTTTTTTACATTTCTAATTGTGCATCCGACATATTTTAAATGACAGCTTACACGGTGGATCATGTATACTACATATTCCGTTTGACAATGAATGTAGTTCCGTTTTGTAAATAACCTTTTGCTGTCAAAGGATTCAACATTTTTTTGTTAGCAATGCTATACAAAATGTGTGACATCTATTGGATCCAGATTTATAAAAACATCTATTGCATAGCCATGTTTTCCGTTTAGTTTGACTACTAAACAGGCTAGGTGAGAGCAAATTGCCCAGCGTATGTCACTTTCGTGCCACAAATCGACATCCCTTATCTATGATGTTGCATAAAATGTCATCCTGATGTAAAATATAAAAAAAAATTCTGACTACTTCTACCACTTTGCAATATTCCATTCTGTAAGTTGTTGGGAATGTTAATGCAGAGTGGTTGTTTACATCACCACTATCTAGTTTATTCATCCTTTGAGTTGCAAGAAGGATATTTTTCGTGTTATTATACACTTACAATGTGTTTAGACAGTCAGTCACATGTCTCTTTGGATTGTATGTAAAAACATTCTTGTTGTGAGTATGCTCGTTTAGTACGTGTGACCTCTCCCACTGGTATAGCTTGTTAAGGTATGTTCACAGGTCGTTTTTTCAGGCGTATTTCTGAGCGTAAATGCCTTAAAATATGCCTGGAAAAACATTAGTAAAATGCCTACAAACAGCTTCCCATTGAAATCAATGAGAAATACACTGTGCTATTCACATGAGGTGTATTTTTAAGCTGCTGAATTAAAAAAACGCCTCATAAAAAGAAGCCTCGTAAAATGAAATAGCATGTCATTTCTTGAGGCATTTTTGGAACTGATTCTCCATTGACACTATGAAAAACACCTCAAAAAACGCCTCAAAAGAAGCATCAAATGAAAAAGAAATCTTCAGCTTCAAAAAACGCCTTGAAAACAGTTCCGTAATTTTCAGCCACTTATTTTTGTGTGTGTGAACATACCCTAAGAGTATGTTTGGGATGGTTACTGTTTGCCATCAACCTCCTTTCTATAAATAGATGTATGTACAGATGTAGCCATCTTTATTTTGACTTTTAACGCATTAAATACACAGTAGCAAAATCCGTTATCTTGACCTTTTCAATTACTTTTCAATGGCTTTTGTTGTAGCAAGTTATCAGAGTCAAGATAAAGATGGCTACATCTGTACTCTATGTTCCAGACTATCTCCTAGTAATCTTAGGTCCAAAAGTTCTATGTTTGTTCTATGTAGATTATGCGTGAATCTCAAATTGTTATCATTACCATTGATATATGACATAAATGCTGCATATACTGGCCAAAAAGGGATTATTGGCATTATAAATGTACCTTTCCTCCCACCACGCCATGTATAGATTCGCCATGAACGGGGAGAAACAAGCGCCCATTGGCGCTCCCCTGCAACTGAAGAAAGAATTCACCAATAAAAGTAAAGTAATTGTGTGTCAAAGATAAAGGATTGCATTAATAATATATTCACATAATTCTTCACCATACTCCCCATAGCAATACTGTAAAAGTAATGGCTTATGGCTGTGATTGCTTCATCAGGAGGAATACTACGGTAAAGAGAAGCCACATCGAATGTGACCCATGTATATTTATTCTCCCATTTAAAATGATCAAAAATCCTCAAAATCTCAATGCTGTCACATATATAAGCTGGAGTCCAAAACACCAGTGGATGTAGCAATGTGTAGCAAACCTATACCCGATATTATTTGGCGAAGAGGTGGGGAAAAAAACCCTTATGTTTTTTCAGAATGCTTGTAGGCTCTTGGCTTGATGTTTTAAAATGATTTGAAGACTCACTCCCTCTGCAATGATGTTATCTAGTATACTGGCATTTGTTGGATGATTATTGATCATTATATACGTGTCAACATCACTTAGCATCAGCGTGACCATATTTCTATAAACATCTTTGTCTAACACAACTATCCCCCCCTTATCTGCTGATCTTATTAGGGCACATTCACATGTGGCGGAATTGCTGTTGAATTCCGCTGCGGACAGTCCGCAGTGAAATTCTGCAGCAGCCGTTTTTTATATTTCTTTCTATACATTTTTAGGAAAGTTAGCTCAGACGTTGCAGAAAATAACTGTGCGGAATTTAGGTTATGATCCAGAATTTTCCCTCCGCAGCATGCTCATTACATTGCGGAGAAGAAGTGGAATTTCACTGTGGATTTCAGCCTTTGCAATGCAAAAACTGATATCTGTGGCAAGTCTGCTGTGACGTCTGAATTACCTGTCAAATATGCAAATATTGCTGCAGCTTCGTTGCATAATTTCCCCGAATCTGAACCAACATTTGCAGCGGAGAAATTTACCACGTCTGAACATGGCCTTATAATAGAGGCGTTGTGCTTTGATGATTAATGTTCACATTTTCCTGTTCTAATTCTAAGAGGTTAAACACAGAGAATTGATCCCCAAAATTCAGGTCAGTAAACTGATTAATACCAAACACCTCCATTATTCTGTTTTCTTCCACTATTTCATTGCTTTCCTGTGAATAGAAATTTCTAATTAAAGTAAGTGAACTAGCTAGCTTATTCATTTCCAAAAGAGTACTGAAAATATCAAAATGTTTAGCTGGGACAAAAGTTAAACCCCCTACAGAGTACTTTCAGTTGTTCTTTGGTTAATGTAGTAGAGGACAAATTTGAAACACTTCACTTTTTGCCAGTGAAAATACCATCAGTATGAGTCTCAACTTGCTATTCCGGGCAGGATATCTTCTTGCTCCTCCTGTGCTTCTTCCCTGCCCGGCATCTGCATTTTTTGTCTGCAAAGCATATGTAAATGAAGAAGAAATATTTGTGGTGAAAGGTGTATTGAGAATATTCTTATATTTGTCTTTATTTTTGCTCTTATAAGTTCCATCTCGTTTGTATTGCAGAGGGAAATCATTAAACCCAGCTGCACCCTCACTTTCAGGAACTTCAGAGGAATCATATTCAGATGAACCATCCCAAAAATAATTTTAAAGCTATTCCAGTGGAAGAGGTCACACGTACTAAACAAACATGCTCACAACAAGACATTTTTTAAATACAATCCAAATAGACATGTGACTGACTCAATTAGAGGGGATATCCCCTATGAATATCAAACAGGGCTAAACATATTCTAAGTAAGAAAACGAGAAATAACCTTCTTGCAACTCAAAGGGTGAATAAACTAGATAGTGGTGATGTAAACAATCAATTTCCATTAACATTCTCAACAGTTTACAGAATGGAATATTCCAAAGTGGTAGAAGTAGTCAGAATTTTTTTTTATATTTTACATCAGGAGGAAATTTTATCCAACATCATAGATAACGGATGTCGATTTGAGTCACGAAAGTGACATACGCTGGGCAATTTGCACTCACCTAGCTCTTTAGCAGTCAAACTAAACGGAAAACATGGCTATGCAATAGAAGTTTTTCCCTGTTCCTGTGTCCTGTAACCTTTATCCTGATCTAGTGCCGTGCTGAGCTGTAGCCGTGCTGTGCTGTATACCACGCCTGTCCTGCTTTTCCACGCCTGACGTCTACCTGCTGCCTAGTTCCTGCCTAGCCTGCCTTGCTACTGTCCGAGCTGCCACAGGTACCCTATATGAACTATAGACTCTGACCTGCGCCCTGTTGGCCAACTGCCATACCGCCAAGGCGGTACGGCCCAGTCGGTCCACGAACCTTACGTGACAGTACGCTCAGGCCATGGAACCCGCTGGTCGATCCAAGACCATGACGACGTTACAAGAGATGCGGGCGGATATGCTAGACCTCCGGTCTCGACAGGACCAACTCCTCCAGGCCTTGAACATTTTCGCATGTCGGCAGGAGGCACGAGCTGCCGCTCCTCCTACTACACCTCCTGGCAGTGTTGATCCTTAGACTACACCTCCTGGTAGTGTTGACCCGCGTTTTTCTTTGCCACTTCCGGACCGCTATGATGGAGGCTCAGGTACCTATCGTGGATTTTTGAACCAGTGCCAGATCCACTTCAACCTGTATACTAGGACATTTTCGTCTGACGGCGCAAGGGTCACTTTCATCCTCTCTCTCCTCACTGGCAAGGCTCTTGCATGGGCGACCCCTATCTGGGAGAGACAAGGACCAGAGACCCGTGACTTCCAGGGCTTCCTCTGGACTTTTCGCATGGTCTTTGAGGAGCCTGGACGGGTCTCATCTGCAGCAACTTCCTTGATTAAACTACGCCAAGCAGACACCTCCGTGAGCGAGTACGCCATCCACTTCCTCTCCCTGGCGGGAGAACTGTTATGGAACAATGAGGCCCTGGTGGCTGCATTCTGGCATGGACTGTCTCCTAAAATGAAAGACGAACTTGCCGCTCAAGACCTGCCATCTACCCTGAATGACCTCATCCTTCTGTCCGCCTGGATTGATATGCGGATCCGAGAACGCCTCCAAGAGGTTTCATCGGGAGGGAGGCCTTCCTAGTCTGGTCCCTACTTTGCAGCAACCCCTGCTGTCCTCAGATGTCGATCCTCCTAAGGAGTCTGTGATGATGGACCAGTGTAAGCTATCCACCCAGGAGAGACAACGCAGACACACTTCAAGACTATGCCTATATTGCGGCCTTGGTGGCCATCTTGTGCGCCCGTGTTTCCAAAATTCCCAAAGCCTAGGGTTGCTAGGAGAGACAACCTTGGGTTAGAAAGGGCTTCTGTCTAAATTGTCCATACCAGTGACCATAGTGTCCGGCGAGAGAACGCATCAGGTCTCTGCGTATCTGGACTCTAGATCCGCTGCTAATTTCATCTGTAGAGACTTGGTGGATCTTCTTCAATTACCCACCACCCCCGTGGAGAGGCCGTTGATGGTTGCATCAGTGAATGGACAACCTCTGCCAGACCCAGTTATAGCTATGACCAAGCCGTTGAGGCTTCAAGTGGGAGCTCTTCACTCTGAACTCCTGGACTGGAATTCTGGAGAGGTTCTCCAGTTGGGCCCTGAGTGTCAAAGCCGATGCCTAGTGCAGATTCGTTCGGCTCAGCCTTCGCTGCCTCGGTCATTGGCAGGATTGCCTGGTCATTATGCTGCATTTTCGGACGTCTTCAGCACGAGGGAGGTGGAGACATTGCCTCCACACCGGGCGTATGATTGCCCTATCGAGCTGATTCCTGGTGCATCGATTCCCCGTGGTAGGGAATATCCTCTCTCCTTGCCAGAGACTCTGTCCATGTCCACCTAAGTGAAAGGAAACTTGGAGAGGAGCTTCATACGGAAGTCTCCCTCCCTTGCAGGAGCCGGGTTCTTCTTCGTCAAAAAGAAGGATGGCTCTCTGCGTCCTTGTATTAACTACCGAGGTCTCAACCAGATCACAGTGAAAAATAAATATCCGTTGCCAGTGATCTCAGAACTGTTTGATCGTTTACGTGGTGCCAAGATTTTTTCCAAACTAGACCTGCGTGGGGCTTACAACCTAGTCCGGATTCGCCAAGGTGATTAATGGAAGACTGCATTTAACACCCGTGATGGACACTATAAATATCTAGTAATGCCATTCAGCCTGCGTAATGCTCCCGCGGTCTTCCAGGAGTTTGTTAATGACATTTTTGTTTTGTGGCCCATGGGTGCTTCCAGATGTGGATATCTTCAAAAGCACCCATGAAAATATTGGCATAACTGGGTGCTACCCTAGTGCCCATGGCTGTCCCTTTAATTTGATGGTATATGTTGTGGTCGAATGAAAAAATATTATTTGTTAGCATACATTCCATCCCATTACAGATAAACTCTGCTTGTGCTGTTGTCATATCTCTATCTTTATGGAGGGTCTGTTTTAGACTACGTAGACCCAGGGAGTGTTCGATATTGCTATATAGTACGCTCACATCTAAGGTGATTAGGAGTACATTTTCTTTGCATTTGAGGCTGTTGAGATCGCTTATCAACTGCTTTGAATCCTTTAGGCAACTTTGAGGGTTAGTGACATATTTTTGTAATAAGTCTAAGTAATGTGAGAGACGGCATGTGGGGGATTGCATGCCAGAAATAATCGGTCTTCCCGGCGGATTTATGATGTTTTTATGTATTTTGGGTACATGGTAGAAGAAAGGCATATTGATATTTTTAGGTGTTAGATAATTTCTTTTGTTTTTGTTTAGGATGAGTGCTTTGTGTGCTGTTTCAATTAGAGTTTGTAACTTCCCCGTAATTTCGATGAGAGGATTATCAGTTAGAACGATGTATTAGCTTTTGTCTTGTAATATCCTGAGTGCTTCTGTTTGATAATCTTTGATATTTTGGATCACCGTAGCTCCACCCATGTCTGCCGAACGGATTACCATATGTTTATTGTGTTTCAGATTTTTTAAAGCTAAGTTTTCGTTATAAGATAAATTTATTTGTATTGCAAAACAGCTTGTCTCTATTGTTTCCAGATCTTTAAGTACTAGGTGGTGAAATGTACTTATATAATTCCCTTGATTGGCAACAGGATAAAATTTAGACAGGTGTTTGAGATTGGTATGATTGAACGGGTCTATTGGAACAGTAGGGAGTGGGATATCTGAACCTGTATTGTTTTTTTTCGCTAGTAATTGAAAATGTCTCTTAAGTGTAAGTTTTCTTGTGAACCAATGTAGATCAAGAAATAAATCAAAACCTTTCGCTGTAGCAGTAGGGCAAAAAGATAAACCTTTTTTTTAGGAGTGATAGTTCTGATGAATTGAGAGCATAATCCGAGAAATTGATAATGGAGGTATCGGATTTAGTGGTTATGGTTTTCATTCTTTTTTTCTTTTTGCCTCCTCTGGTCCCTCTGTAGGATTTTTTATTTTTTTGGGGCGAAAGTAATCTGCCGTCATTGATGGTCGGGGACCCTGTGTGGCGGTCTCCCCGAAAAAATTTATATTATCCTTAGGGAGCATGGATTGTAATATTGAGGTCAGAAAAGGTACTTTTTGCCAGCTAAGGTGTTATCTATGATGGTGGTTGGGGAGGTATATAGACTCAAGGAGAACGGTAATGGGCTAGAGGGTGTATGTTCCTAACCTGATGTACTCGCAATTGCCATTGGCAAAGGTCCTTGGGTGGGGATATTGTCATGGATGGTCAATATGGATAGGTTGGTTTGGTCCGTGGATTCTGGAGGGAGGAGTGGGTGTGGGGATATTTGCTAGTTAGGAATATTCTCTTCTGTCTATTGTGCTCAAACCTAGAATCATTGTATTTGTTTCTGTGTGTATGCGTTTTGGTTTGTGTTTGATGTTGGTGTGTAATTGTGTTTTGAGGGGGTTTAGGTGACTGCGTATTGGATTTTGGTGGGTTGTTTTTTGATAGGTCAGGCTTCTTCCATGATCTGATTTGATCAGTGAGATAGTTTAATCTATCCCTAGCTAATTTAAGTGCTTGCTTCTCAACTAGATCCTGTTCTAATTTAAAGATACGATTGGTAATGTTCTGGTAATGTTCTTTTTGCTAGGGATCAACTGTAAAAAACCACAACAAAGGATTTCTAAACACAAGGTGCACAATCCAAGATGAGTAAATGTATACATCGAAAAGTTTTTAGAATGAATGAAATCTATTCCAATATCTGTTTCTTCGTATATCAGAATTTATTGAAGTCGGCTGCGGCAGGGCAACTATCCGGATTTTCTCCTCTTCTCTTCTCGATGTTGTTTCTGGACGAATACTTGTACCAGACCGGAGCCTTGGCTGCAAGTTTTTATGACCGATAACTCATCTAATTAATATATTCAACGTCTATCTGGATGTTGTGCTCCTAGTGCAACACAACCAGGTTAGCTCATTTGACCACCTGTAACTACATCCTCCTCTATATCGGTTGATGCACTATGTGCAATTTGTGTGTCTTTTTCTTTCATATTTTTGCTTTCAGGCCCACATGATTTGTTTTTGCATTGCTGCATTCCAAGAGACATCAAGTTTTTTGTTTTTTTGTTGAGGTAGCTGTGTGAAGGCTTATTTTTTGCGGGATACGTTTTATTTTTTAAATGGCATCATTTTGGCTTACATATAACTTATTGATTAACTTTTATTAACTCCTTCTGGGGCAATGGAAAAAAACGACAATTCCGCTATTGTTTTTTCGCATTATAAACTTTGTGACGTTCCCCGTGTGGGATAAATAATGTTATCTTTATTCTATGGGACGGTACACTTTTTATAAAATAAATTTCTGAGAGCGATAACTTTTTTTATTTTTCTGTTGATAGAGGTGTATTAGGACTCACTTTTTGCCGGGATTTGTAGTTTTGATTTGTACCATTTTGAAATACATGTAACATTTTGATTATTTTTTATTGCTTTTTTTTTTTAAAGGGCGAGAGGAACAAAAAACAGAAGTTCTCCCATTGTTTTTTTTATTTTTTTACGGTGTTAATATTGGGATGGATAACATTTTATTTTTATGGTATGGATTATTACGGATGGGGTGACACCAATTATGTTTATTTTTTAAGTTTTTCTCATAAACCATTTAGTAAATGGGATTGAATTTTTTATTTTTCTAAAAACTTTGTTGAACTTTTTTTTAAACTTTTTTTGTGCTTTTATGGTACTTTAACATCTGACCTCTTCTATAATACATTGCAATACTTCTGTAGGCTAATATGGGACATAAGGAGATCTCTGTAATGAACCATTCAGGTAAAAGAAACTCTGGGGTCTTTTAGAGTTCTATGACTCTGGCGAAAGGCTGAATTTTTAGTATTTGTCTGGAGTGACTTTTTAAATCCAATTACGCAATGATTTAAAGGGGTTGTCTACTTCATATGCAGATAAACACTTATTTGATATGCTTGTAGGTTATAGATATCCATTGTGTAGAAAGTGGAACTGTAAAGATGCACCAAAATTGTTATACAACGTGTGCTATTCAAGATTCATTTTATTTAGAAAAATGTAAATCTCTCTCTATTATTAATAAATGTGCCCTGGTGCAAAGCAGCTAAAAGAATATTAGATGATATAGTGTAAATCTAAGTGAGACTATGCTTTAATCGAGTCCCGACATCCGCCATATATTTACGGTGCTATCGGGAAGGGGTTCCCGCAAAGCGCAGTACAGTTACGTCACGGTGATAGTGCGATGATAGAAGCTGAGCCCGCACCATCACTGCCAGGTGTCAGCTGTATGTTACAGCTGACACCCTGCTGTAACAGCCAAGATCGGAGCTAGTCTCCGATCAGGCCGATTAACCCTTTAGAAGCTGCGCTCTGTAGAGATCACAGCATCTGAGGGCTTTTTAGCCACTGACAACCCAGCGACGCGATCGCTAGGGTTCTCATGGTTGGTATGGCAACTGGAAGCCTAATATTGACCTCAATGTCTACCTTGTAGGGAAGCTTATGAGAACCCGCCTCCGGCAGGTCCTCATCAGGGTTGCCAACCTCCACTTCAGACATTTCTGGACAGCTAAGCTAAAATTTATGGACAGACCAAATATTTTACCGACACATTACGAAATCATTGCTTGTACACTGTGCAGTGTTCTAGGAGTAACTCACCAGTCACAAGCCCCGCTTGTAGCTTTCCCACGCTAACTTAGGTGATGTTTTCTCTGACTAGAGTCGTTCACTTTCCCTTTTTTCCTCCATCAAGCCCATACCACTGTGACGACTTATTCCAGCCACGACTCGTCTCTGCAGAATTTGACACACAGACATGTTTGTTTCTTGCTTTTCCAGCACCCTCCTCCCCACCTATAGCCAATCCTTTAAACAAACTCGTAATCCAGTGATCCAGATGGTAGTAATGATCCCTCAGTGCTCGACACAATAAAAGTGCCCCATCTGTAACCGTGCCCACTGCAGATAACACCACACACAGCCCCCTTGTAGATAGTGCCACACAGCCCATCCTTGTTTTTGCGCCAGACAACCCCCCCCCATTGTGGATAGCGCCACACAGCTCCCCTTGTAGATAGCGCCACACAACCCCTCTTGTAGATAGTGCCACACAGCTCCCCTTGTAGATAGCGCCACACACAGCCCCCCTTGTAGATAGTGTCACACAGCCCCTCTTCTACATAGCGCCACACACAGCCCCCTTGTAGATAGCACCACACACAGCCCCCCTTGTAGATAGTACCAAACATAACCCTTGTAAATAGCGCTAAACACAGCCCCTCCTTGTAGATAGTGCCACACACAGCCCCCCCTTTTAGATGGCACCACACACAGCCCCCCATGTAGATTGTGCCACACAGACCCCTGGTAGATAGCGCCACACAGCGCCCCTTGTAGATAGCGCCACACAGCCTCCCTTGTAGATAGTGCCCCTCTTCCCTCCCTCCTTTTAGATAGTGCCACACAGCCCCCCCTGGTAGATAGCGCCACACAGCCCCTCTTGGAGATAGCACCCCACATCCCCTCCTTGTAGATAGCGCCTCACAGTCCCCCCTTTAATTAGAGACACCCAACCCCCCGTGTAGATAGCGCCATACAGCCCTCCCTTGTAGATAGAGCCCCCTTCTCACCTTCCCTTGTAAATAGCGCTGCACAGCTCCCCCTTCCCTTGTAAATAGCAGCCCCCCTCCCTTGTACTTAGTGCACACAGAGCGAAGAGCGGTAGCCTACCGATACCACTCTCCGCTCTGCTTGACGTGACTCACCGTCAGGAGGAGGTGGTCATGCGGCGAAGGATCACTTTTGACTGGAGTCGGCGACGGCACAGGAGTGGACATGTCAGATGACTGGATTGGTCCACTCCCGACACCGACCTCACTTGGCAGCGGCCGGCCTGCATATTTTCAGATTCCGCAGAAGTCAAGCGGAATCTGAAAATATGCCTAGCCGCAGCCTACTATTCCTTTGCACTGCGCATGTAGATTTTGGCGCATGCGCAGTGCAATGTTCCAGGAGACTGCAGAAAAATCCCGGATGGTGCTTTTTTCTGCCGGACACTAAGGACGGCAGAAAAAAACACCCATTTTTGCGGACGTCTGTAAATTTAAGGACGGTTGGCAAACCTGGTCCTCATAGGCTTGCTGTCAGTGTATGACTGACAGTTCTAATACACTGCACTATGTATGTAGTGCAGTGCATTACAATAGCGACCAGCAGTGCAGGCTTTTAAGTCCCCTAGTGGGACAAAAAAAAAGTTTAAAAAAGTGATTTTATTGTGCAATAGCTGCAATACTTGAAAAAAACTATATACGTTTTGTATCGCCGTAATCGTATCGACCTGTAGAATAAAGTTAACATGTAATTCATTGGCGCGCAGTGAATGCCAAAAAAAACCCCAATAAAAAACAATTCCAAAATTGCTTGTTTTTGGTAATTTCCTCTTACAAAAAAATTAATATAAAGTGATCAAAAAGTCGTATGTGACACAAAATGGTACGTATAAAATCTACAGCTTGTCTCACAAAAAACAAGCCCCCACACAGCTCCATAAACCGAAAAACAAAAAAGTTCTGGCAGTAGTAATGCCGTGATGAAAAAAAATCCCAATGTGAAGGCCGGAGGTGAACATTGCTTCAGTTTCAGAGCCCTAGTATTTAGGAACTAGGAAGGGACATAGCACATCTGCTGGAAGAGAGGATGCCCGTATTATACCAACGCAACTCTTTCCCAGCATAATTTCCCAAACTACAAAGGAAGAAAAGTCCACAAAAGGCGCAGAGTGTTACAAAAGGGGGATGAGAAAGGACACCGTTTATCAGTACGACACTGGCCTGTGCATACCGGATTGCTTCACAGCGTACCACACATCTAGGGATAATTGTTTAACCTATTATTATACCCTCTTATTATGCCCCTGATGTACTCCACACAGATTACAAATCCCGCCACATTATAAACTGAAATATCAGTAATACTCAACAAATCTAATACCAGGCATTGCCATACCCGAGAAAACCCGCTTAACAGTTTGAGGTAAGATTCTTCAGTGGCACAAGCTGGGCACATCAAACTGTGCACTGAATCGGCATATCAGTGGAAATATTGCAATTTTCACTTTGAATCATCCACTGCGTATTAATTACTATAAAACACCTGTGGGGTCTCAATGATCACTACACCCCTTGATAAATGCCTTTAGGGATGTAGTTTCTAAAATGGGGTCACTTTTTTTTCTGGTACATCAGGGATTTTGCAAATGCGACATGGCGTCCACAAACCATTCCAGCAAAATCTATGCTCCAAAAGTCAAATATCACTCCTTTTCTTCTAAACCCTCCCGTATGTCTAAACAGCCGTTTATAACCACATATGGGGTATTACCATACTCGGGAGACATTGCTTTACAAATGTTCGGGTGCTTTTTCCTCTTTGTTCCTTGTGAAAATGAAAAATGCTGATCTAAAACTACATATTAATGGAAAAAATAAAAATTTTCATTTTCACGGCTTAATTCTAATTAATTCAGCAAAAAACCTTTGGGGCCAAAATTCGCACAATACCAGTAGATGATTCCTCCAGGGGTGTAGTGTCCCAAATGGAGTCACTTGTGGTGTGTTTCCACTGTACTAGTACTACAGGGGCTCAGCAAATGCAACATGGTGCCCAGAAACCATTCCAATAGACAAATGGCACTCCTTCCCTTCTGAGCCCTACTGTGTGTCCAAACAGCTGTTTATGACCGCATATGGAATATTACCGTACTCGGGAGAAATTGTTTTGGAAATGTTGGGGTGCTTTTTCTCCTTTAGTTCCTGTGGAAATGTTAAAAAAATTTGTTAAACCTACATTTTATTAGAAATAAATGTATATTTTTATTTACACTTCCTACTTCCAATAATTTCTGCAAAAAACCTGCGGGGTAAAAATGCTCAGGGGATTTGAAAATGTGACATGGCCTCTACAAACCATTCCAGATAAATTTTAGCTCCAGAAGTCAAATGACGTTCCCTCCCGTCTGAGCCCTGCCGTGTGTCCAAACAGCCTTTATGACCACATATGGGGTATTACTGTAATTGGGAGAAATTTTTTAACAAATGTCGGGGTGCTTTTTCTCCTTCAGTTCTTGTGGAAATGGGAAATGATTTTTTTTGTAGTTAAAACTACATTTTATTGGGAAAAAAAATATTTTTATTTACAATTCCTAATTCCAATAATTTCTGCAAAACACCTGCAGGGTAAAAATGCTCACTATACCCCTAGATAATTTTCTTGAGGGGTGTATTTTCCCAAATGGGGTCACTTGTGGGGAGTTTTGGCCCTATAGGGGCTTTGCAAATGCGACATGACCTCCACAAACCATTCCAGCAAAATATGAGCTCCAAAAGCCAAATGGAGCTCCTTCCCTACTGAGCCCTGTCGGGTGTCCAAATGACCACATATGGGGTGTTGCTGTATTTGGGAGAAATTGTTTCACAAATGTAGGGGTGCTTTTTCTTCTTTAGTCCTTGTGGAAATGAATTTTTTTTAAGTTTTATTGGAAAAAAAAATTTTTTGCATTTTCACAGCCCAATTCTAATAAAAATCCATGAAACACCTATCGGGTCAAAATGCTCACTACACACCTAGATAAATTCCTTGTAGGGTGTAGATTCGAAAATGGAATATTTTTTGGGGTGTTTCCTTTGTTTTGGTACCACAAGACCTCTTCAAACTTGACATGGTGCCTAATATATAATCTAATACAAAGAAGGCCCCAAAATCCACTAGGTGCTCCTTTGCTTCTAAGGCCGGTGTTTCAGTCCATTAGCAGACTAGGGCCACATGTGGGTCACGGATGTATCCATCTATAACTTGACTCTGATAGCGTGATATCACACAACAAAAGCCAATGAAAAGTCATTGAAAAAGTCAAGATAAGAGATCTAGCCACTGTTTATTTAATGCATTAAAAGTCAAGGTAAAGACGGCTACATCTGTTTTTTTAAAAACTGCACAATCTGGGAAATACATTTTTAGTAGTATTTCTCTTGTGAAACCTTCTGTGTTACAGAAAAAAGATGAATAAAAAATTAATTTCTGCAGAAAAAATGTAATTTGTATATGTCACCTCTACTTTGCTTTAATTCCTGTGAAACGCCTAAAGGGTTAAGAAACTTTCTGAATGTTGTTTTGAATACTTTGAAGGGTGCAATTTTTAAAGTGGGGTGATTTATGGGTGTTTGCAAAGTATGGGCCCCTCAAAGCCACTTCAGAACTGAACTAGTCCCTGAAAAAATAGCCTTTTGAAATTTTCTTGAAAATGTGAGAAATTGCTTTCTAAAGTTATAAGCCTTTGTAACGTCCTAGAAAAATAAAAGGATGTCCAAAAAACTTTACCAATCTAAAGTAGACATTTGGGAAATGTTAATTAGCAACTATTTTGTGTGGTATTACTTTCTTACAAGCAGATGCATTTAAATTGATAAAAATGCAAATTTTTTTAATTTTTAGCTACATTTTGTTGTTTTTTAAAATTAAATACTGAATGTATCGACTAAATTTTATGACTTTCTCGTGTCACGAGAAAACTCCCTCAAAATCGCTTGAATAGGTAAAAGCATTTCAAAGTTATTACCACATAAAGTGACACATGTCAGATTTGAAAAATGAGGCTCTGTCAGGAAGGTCAAAACTGGCCGCAAGGGGAAGGGGTTAAAACCTATGTAAACTTATGTAAACTTTTGAAGGCAATTTTTTTTTATATAAATCAATGTTTATTTCAATTTGAACAACTTTTGAATTGGTTCTTCGTATAAAAAAATTTACGTTTTGAGATACATATTCTATGTATCCTGTATACATAGCAGTTATATCTTGCGGACAAAGTAGAATCCATCAGTTCAGCAGGGTTGTTTGCTACATGAGGAATCCAGCAATTATAGTTCGCATCTAAGTTCATGAACTTATATTTGATCTATAATAGCTGGATCCTGCTTGTCAGAGGCACGCAGGACCAGCTTTTACAAAAAGTCGTCAGTCCTGCTGACCTGACGGATTTGGCTTTGACCCCAAGATACAGCTTCTATGTATTCAGGATACATAGAAGCTGTATCTCAAAAAGTAAAACTTTTTTTTATTATAAATACTGATTCAAAAGTTGTTCAAAATAATATAAAACATTGATTTATGAAAAAACAATACCTTTAAAGGTGTACATAGCTTTTAAGATGAGCAATTGATGTCATAATAAGTATTTAATGAGGAATAAATTGTATTAATGATTTTGCAAAGCGACACATTATTTCCAATAATTTTATCATGACTATCATTTTAATTGTGTTATATTTGATATGCAGTCTGGCTTTTAACAAATGGGTTTGAGCTTGTTGGTAATGTTAATTTTTCTGAAGCATTTTGTTATGATTGTCTGTGAACCATTTGGACTGATTTCATTTTAAAAGCACAACCTCAGTCTAAAGATACTTCTCCATTTTTTTTTTTATAATAAAAGCCATAAAAAAATCTGTATTGCGAGTGCCAATACATTCATTGTTTGCATTATAACAAAAGTCCTCCTGTATCCCCCTACCCAGGGATTTATATTTCATGGTTTCATCCTCAAGGCAGAAGATCTGTTAGGCAAATATAAATTTCAATGTAGAACACAGTCAAAAATTTTTTCGACCATGAATAATTTATTATGGGTTCAATATTGCCTTCTAATGCTATACGTATTTGCATCCATGTAAAAATAAATATTTATCTGGAAATTCAAATGAAAGTAAAGTTGGTTAAAAGCCATTTGGACTTGTAGAATTAGCAATTCCATAATATAATGCTGGTATCAAAATTACTCTCTTCTAATAAAAGATCAGGGATGTGGTAGAAAAGCCTGCCGCTTCCATACAGGTGCTGTCAGCAGAATACACAATGCTGTCTCAGAGGTCAATAGCCTAAAATATCATGACCTTTCGAAAAAAATCCTCGAGGACTCTGCCTACTGAGTCTTGTCTTTGTTTTTCCAGGAGTTTATAATTATATCCCTAGCGATTCAGTGACATAATTTACAATCATTGGTGTAAGGGGGGGGGGGGCAGGGGGAAACAAACACATTTCACACTGTGACATACCTTTTATAAGCATGCTGGATCGTAATAGTCCTGTTGAATCCTCTACTGTGATGTTCTTGTTATGTTTTGGTCAAAGTGACAAGTGGTAAAAAATAAAGTTGCTGCAACTTAAGGTGCTCGCCATTGCCCTAGACCAGCTGGTTTGCCAACTACATTATAACAGTACAGTTTGAGTTTATTAAAACATCTTGCTTTAAGACCCAAATAATTATATGTTATAATGTCTGTTTTTGCAAAAATTTTGTTCAAAAGGAGACGTCCGGTATAAATCCCTATACAGAGAGTTCCTGGTAGTGGCAGCTGAAGGCGGACAGAATTTTATTATTGAATTAGATGGTTGTGCCAATTTAATTCTGGACCTATTTTGAATAAATAAAATGAAATTATAGGTACACTTTTCTTTCCTAGACCGTCACCCTGGAGAATGGGAATCTTATTACTCTCACCCACAAAGTTCTCCACAGTGCTGCAACTCCTTACATCTCCTCCCTCATCTCTGTCTACCAGACTACTCACGCTGTACATTCTGCCAACGAACTTAGATTAACCCCTTAAGGACGCAGCCTAGTTTTCGCCTTAAGGCTCAGAGCCCATTTTTCAAATCTGCCATATTTCACTTTATGTGGTAATAACTTCGGAATGCTTAAACCTATCCATCCGAGTCTGAGATTGTTTTCTCTTGAGACATTGGGCTTTATGTTAGTGGTAAAATTAAAATTTGGTCAATATATTCAGTGTTTATTTGTGAAAAATAGCAAAATTTAGAGAAAATTTGAAAAAAATAGAATTTTTCTGAATTTTAATGCATCTGCTTGTAAGACAGAGTGTTATACCACCCAAAATAGTTACTAGTTCACATTTCCCATATGTCTACTATATGTTGGCATCATTTATTGAACATTCTTTTTTTTTCTTCTAGGATGTTACAAGGCTAGAACATAAGCAGCAATTTCTCTTATTTTGAATAAAATTTCAAAAGCCTCTTTTTTTTTAGGTACGAGTTCAGTTCTGAAGTGGCGTTGAGGGGCCTATATATTAGAAACCCCCATTTTAGAAACTAGACCCCTCAAAGTATTCAAAACAGCATTTAGAAAGTTTAATAACCCTTTGGGTATGTTCACACGGCCTATTTACGGACGTAATTCGGGCGTTTTTGCCCCGAATTACGTCTGAAAATAGCGCCTCAATAGCGCTGACAAACATCTGCCCATTGAAAGCAATGGGCAGACGTTTGTCTGTTCACACGAGGCGTATATTTACGCGCCGCTGTCAAATGACGGCGCGTAAATAGACGCCCGCGTAGAAGAAGTGACCTGTCACTTCTTTGGCCGTATTTGGAGCCGCTATTCATTGACTCCAATGAATAGCAGCGCTAATTACGGTCGTAATTGACGCGGCGTTCAAGCGCCTGCACATGCCGGTACGGCTGAAATTACGGGGATGTTTTCAGGCTGAAACATCCCCGTAATTTCAGCCGTTACGGACCCCCGCCGTGTGAACATACCCTTTAGGTGTGTCACAGAAATTTAAGCCAAAATAGAGGTGAAATTTACAAATTTCATTTTTTTGGCAGAAAATCCTTTTTACTCCATTTTTTTCTGTAAAACAGACAGTTTTACCAGAGAAATGCAACTCAATATTTATTGCCCAGATTCTTCTGTTTTGAGAAATATCCCACATGTGGCCCTAGTATGCTAATGGACTGAAGCACCGGCCTCAGAAGCAAAAGAGCACCTAGTGGATTTTCAGGCCTCCTTTGTATTAGGCACCATGTCCGGTTTGAAGAAGTCTTGTGGGGCCAAAACAGTGGAAACCCTCCAATAGTGACCCTATTTTGCAAACTGCACCCCTAAAGGAACTTACCGAGGGGTATGGTGGACATTTAGATCCCACATCTTTTTTCCTGCATTTTGTGGAATTAGGCTGTGCAATTGAAAATCATTTTTTTTTCCGATAAAAGGTAAGAATTTATAATTTTGACAAGGAATAAAGGAGAAAATGTCACCATGTCGCATTTGCAGAGCTTCTGAGGTACAAGTACAGGGGAAACGCCTTAAAAGTGACCCCATTTTGGAAACTAGACACCTTGAGGAATTTATTGTAGTTTTCAAGGGGTGCATGCGACTTTTTGATCAGTTTTTATTCTATTTTTAAGAGGCGTGGTGACTAAAAAACAGCAAGTCTACAATTGTTTTTTTATTCCTTTCATTTTACAGCGTTCACCGTGCAACATATTCACTTTATTCTGCGGGGTGATACGATTACGGCGATACAATATGTTTTTAGTTTTTTTATGTCTTATAGCGTTTGCTCAATAAAATACTTTTTGTAAAAAATCATTTACTTTTTGCATTGCCATATTCTAAGGATATGTTCACACGCAGTGTTTTCAGGCGTATTTCATGGTATTTACGCCTCAAAAAAACGCCTGAAAAAAGGAAGCTGAATGCCTACAAACATCTTTCCATTGAAATCAATGAGAAAAACAGCATTTAGTTCATACGGGGCGTCTTTTCACGCCGCTGTTTTAAAAAACGGAGCATAAAAAGGCGCTCCGTAAAAAGAAGTAGCATGTCACTTCTTGAGGCGTTTTTTGGAGCTGATTTTCCATTGAACATTATGAAAAACGCCTCAAAAGACCCTAAGGGTATGTTCACACACTTACTAAAAAAAGTCTAAAAAAACTGAACTGTTTTCAGAGAAAACAGCCTCTGATTTTCAGGCGTTTTTGAATCTGAAAATGAAGCTTATTTTAATTTGGAGCTTGTTTTAATTTGGAGTTTCTTTTGAGGCTTTTTTTCAGGTTTTTTTTTAGACGTTTTTCATACTGTTTAATGGAAAATCAGCTCCAAAAAATGCCTCAAGAAGTGACATGCTACTTCTTTTTACTGAGCGTCTTCTTACGCTCCGTTTTTTAAAACTTATGAACTAAATGCTGTTTTTCCCATTGATTTCAATGGGCAGATGTTTCTAGGCGTTCAGCTTCCGTTTTTCCAGGCGTTTTTCCAGGCGTAAACGTGCCAAAATACGCCTGAAAACACTGCATGTAAACATACCCTAAGAGTCATAACTTTTTTATTTTTACATCAATAAAGCGGTGTGAGGACTTTTTTTTGCATAATGAACTGTAGTTTCGATCAGTACCATTTTTAGGTACATGCGACTTTTTGATCTCTTGTTATTACATTTTTTGGGAGGTGAAGTGAACAAAAAATTGTGATTTTTTTCTTTTATGGCATTCACCGCGCGGGATAGACAACAAAATACTTTTGTAGTTGAGGCCGCTATGGATGTGGCAATACCAATTATGTATAGTTTATTTATTTTTATTAATAACAAAGGACTTATAAGGGAAAAAGGGGGATTTTTACTTTTTATTACTTTTAAAACTTTTTTTTATTTTTACCCAACTTTTTTACTTTGTCCCACTAGGGGACTTGAGGGCAGGAGGCCCTGATAGCAATTCTAATACACTGCACTACATGCGTAGTGCAGTGCATTAGAGCTGTCAGCTACTCGCTGACAGAAAGCATAGTGGGTCCTGACTTGTTCAGAACCCACTAGGCATCTGTAGATGGCATAGCCGGAGGCCATTATTAGGCCTCCAGTTGCCATAGCCGAGTAGCGGGCCGTCGAGGGTGGTTTAACACCTAAAAAGCCGCGATCGCTATTGAACGCGGCTTCTAAGAGGTTAATCCTGTATGTGCCGGAAGGACGGCCGATCCTCCCGTGACGTACTATTAGGTCATGGAGCACGAAGGATGCAGTTACCATGACCTAATAGTATGTCCAGGAGCGGGAACCGGTTAAAATCCTCTATAATCCAAACCTCCCACTCCCGTCTCCAAGATTTTTCTTGAGCTGCACCAGTTTTCTGGAATTCGCTACCCCAGAGAATCAGATTAATTCCCAATATCCACAGTTTTAAACGTGCCTGGAAAACACATATTTTTAGACAGGACTATAACATACCCTAATCTGACTCCTTTCCTTGGCCCCATTAGTCATCAGAATAAGATTACCTCACACTCCTTACACATACCTACTAACTTTTGAATTCGGAAAAGAGGGACATTTTTAAGCCACGCCCCTAACCACGACCAATCTCCCGCATCAGCACATCAAATCACGGCCAGATCCTTCTTCAAATAACAAGATCATATTCTCACTGCGGAGCTCTAGACTTACAAAAAAAAACTATGAATATCACCAATATTATGGATCAGGTTATATCGTCTTCATGTTACTTTTCCTATCTTGGGTATAACATTTGCTCATCACTGCAGCAACAGCTGCAGGACAAACCAACTGGCTGAGAACAATGAAAGTCAAGAGGGAGACCCTGTGGTTGATGACTTTTCAATTGACAGGTAGCAGAGTTACATGATGGGGATTTTTTTTTTCAGTTGTGTAACTCTTCTACAGGTCAATGGAAAAATCATCCACCAGAGCCCCCTTAGAGATCGCTCCATACACAGCCCCCCTGTAGATAGCTCCACACACAGCCCCCTGTAGATAGTGCCAGACACAGCCCCCCTGTAGATAGCTCCAGATACAGCCCCCCTGTAGATAGCTCCACACATAGCCCCCTGTAGATTGCGTCAGATACAGCCCCCTGTAGATAGCATCAGACACAGCCCCCCTGTAGATAGCGCCACACAGAGCCCCCTGTATATAGCTCCAGACACAGCCCCCCTGTACATAGCTCCACACACAGCCCCCCTGTACACAGCGTCAGATACAACCCCCTGTAGATAGTGCCACACACAGCCCCCTGTAGATAGCGCCACACAAAGCCCCCCTGAAGATAGCTCCACACACAGCCGCCTGTAGATAGCTCGACACACAGCCCCCTGTAGATAGCTCCACACACAGCCCCCCTGTAGATAGCTCTACACACAGCCCTCCTGTAGATAGCTCCACACGCAGGCCCCCTGTAGATAGCTCCACACACAGCGCCCCTGTAGATAGCTCTACACACAGCGCCCCTGTAGATAGCTCTACACACAGCGCCCCTGTAGATAGCTCCACACACAGGCCCCCTGTAGATAGCTCCACACATAGCCAACCTGTAGATAGCTCCACACACAGCCCCCCTGTAGATATCTCCACACACAGCCTCCTGTAGATAGCTCCACACACAGCCCCCTGTTGATAGCGGCACACACAGCCGCCAGTAGATAGCGCCACACACACACACACACACAGCCCCCTGTAGATAGCGCCACACACAGCCGCCTGTAGATAGTGCCACACACAGAACCCCTGGAGATAGCTACACACACAGCCCCTCTGTAGATAGCACCACACACAGCCCCCACTTGTACATAGCGCCACACACAGCACCCTTTTGTACATAGTGCCACACAACCCCCTCCACCCTTGTACATAGTGCCACACAACCACCCTTCCCCCTTGTACATAGTGGCACACAACCCCCCTCCCCCTTGTACATAGTGCCACACAACCCCCTTATACTATGTGGCTCAATGCTGCCAGAGCGGAGAGCTCTCTCCACTCTCTTTTGATGTCACTCACCGTCAGAATAAGACAGGAGTCTTGCAGCGGCATTCTCACTGGTGTTGATGCCGGCCCGGGAGTGGACCAATCCAGTCACCTGACCTGTCAGGGGGCGGAGTGTCACCCGCGAGACGCCCGCAAATCCCGGGCTGTCCATTATTTTCTATGAGCCTGGACCACGGTCGTGTGCATAGGCCCACAGAAATGAATGGGGCCACAATTCTACCGTGGATTTTCGGGGGAATTGCGGCCGCAAAAGCACGTTCATGTGCATGGGGCCTAACTCCAACTTTGAACATCATTTTGTTTTAGGTCTAAAATTCTGTGCTTATTCATTTCATAATATACCTTTATAGAGTTTGGAGCTTTGTTTTTCTGGTACAGATTTCCAAATCTCCTGCACAGCCATATAATTAAATTATAAAATTCTGTCTTCCTGCAGATACCTCCAGGGCAGCTTATGAGCTTACTAAAGACAGATTTATTGTTGATTTTAATGCAAACTGTATTAGTTATTATTTAGCTCTATTACTGTGTGAAGGAAAGCATGGGATTAGGAGCTCTTTATCTGGGTAGTCAAGGGGGTCTTAACCCAGGGAAATCACTATCAGTTGAATGGGTATTGGCCGCAGCAGGGTACACTAGTGAACGTGGCTATGTCCTGATGTGACTGATCTAGAGGCCCTGATTCTAAAGTTACACTGTAAATACAAATCCATATTTGTTTGCTATGCAAAATAATATCTTTATAATTAGTGTGATAATAATGTAATTTTTTTCATTTTTTACTCTTTTGGAAACATTATTGCATAGCAACAGTCCAGAAGGAAGAATATATAATTTTGAAACCTGTTCTTTATAAAGCTGCTACTTTACGATTTACATAATCTATTTTCTATTTCTGTATTCATTTTAACATTCAACAGCTGAATCTTGAACATCTAATTGCTAATAAAATAATTCCCAAACTCCTAATAAGTTATGAATAAAACCCTTTATGCATTTGGGTATTATTCTGCTGCTCTGTCTTATTCTAGGAATAAAATGATTCATCAGTTCATGATATAAATCTGCCCCATTATATTTCACATGTCATTTGATGTGAAATGTGATGTGAATAAAAACAATAAATGTAAAAACTGAAAATTTTGTATTCCCGGTGTGAAATGCCTGTTTTTTTGCTTATGTAGGGCTGGATATGAGCTGGCAATGTGGCAATCACGAATGGACAAGAGAACAAATTGCAATTCATGAGAAAGACAATCATGGAAATCATTGTCTCAGTGAGTCAAATCACGAATATCTTTTTCTCTTTAATATAAAAGATGAGATTTACAATATTATTCCAAGCAGGAACTGTCGTGTTGGGCTGCACATCTTTTCAGAACATACTATTGTATAAATCTTCCTGAAATGCGGTATGGCAAAATCTCCATAGAAACAAATTTAGGTATATAGATTGTATATATGAATGAAAATATTTATTTGTATAGAATACACAAGGAATAAAGAAATATTGGGATTCAGAAGAACAAAGAAGAAAATAAATATCAAGGATAAATGCAAACAAATTCACTAAAGAAGAGAATATTTTTCAGTCAGTTCGAGTTTCGCTGATTTTCTAATTGGTTTATCGACATTGTATTATATGTACTGTCAATCTTTGCACATCTAAAAATGTTTCAATAATAAAAAAAACATTAGTGAGAGGACCTGTACACACATTCTTTTCTATGAAGTTAACACAAAGAAGTGTCCACGTCTTCTAGAAACTTCTAGCAGTTACCTCTATACTTACTGCGTAGCTAAAGGCTGATGGACATCGGTACAAAAGTCCTTCTTGGGCCCCCCCCCCAACTTCTCCTCATGGCTGATGGCCCGCAGCTTTCAGCTGCATCGCTGGGTCTCCTAAGTGATCCAACGATGCAGCACTAGCAGCCAGGGGAGTCGATAAGGTCGTAAAACATCAGGGCAATAGCGCCAATACATATATCCCCCCAAAAAAAGACGTGTGTGCGTGTTTGTATATATATATATATATATATATATATATATATATATATATATACAGTGTGGGCCATTTATATGGATACACCTAAATAAAATGGGAATGGTTGGTGATATTAACTTCCTGTTTGTGGCACATTAGTATATGGGAGGGGGGAAACTTTTCAAGCTGGGTGTTGACCATGGCGGCCATTTTGAAGTCGGCTATTTTGTATCCAACTTTAGTTTTTTCAATGGGAAGAGGGTCATGTGACACATCAAACTTATCGAGAATTTCACAAGAAAAACAATGGTGTGCTTGGTTTTAACGTTACTTTATTCTTTCATGAGTTATTTACAAGCTTCTCTTTGTTTACAGCCATTGACATGTCGCAGAGGTTAACACGTGAGGAGTGGATAGAAATTGTGTTGATGTCTGGTGAACGCAGTACCCGGGTCATTGCAGCAGATTTCAATGCAAGACACCCTACGAGACCACCCATCTCCCATGCTACAGTTTGCAAACTGCTTGCCAAGTTTCGTGAAACTGGTTCAGTGTTGGATTTGCCCAAATGTGGACGCATGAAAACTGTCACTAATGAAGAAACATCAGTGGCTGTCCTAGCTTCATTCAGCAAGAGCCCACAGCGTAGCACTCGCCGCATGTCACTGGAGAGTGGCATCAGTCGAACATCCCTTCGGCGGATATTAGCTACTCACAAATGGCACCCTTACAAACTCCAGCTGCTGCAGCATCTCAACGAGGATGACCCAGATCGGCGCACTGAATTTGCAGAATGGGCAAAACAAAAATTGGAACAGGACCCTCAGTTTACACAGAACATTTTGTTCAGTGATGAGGCAAACTTTTATGTGAATGGTGAAGTTAACAAACAAAACCACCGCTATTGGTCTGACACTAACCCACATTGAATAGATCCCTCCAAGACTGTTGGACCACAAAAATTTATGGTATGGTGTGGTATATATGGGGTACAAAGATAGTGGGGCCATTCTTCATCAATGGAAACCTCAAGGCCACGGGATATCTGAAATTGCTACATGATGATGTGTTTCCCTCTTTATGCACTGAAGCTGGCACGTTCCCTGAGTTTTTCCAGCAAGATGGTGCACCACCACATTATGGGTGTCATTTTCAAGCATTCCTAGATGAACAGTTTCCTGGAAAGTGGATTGGTCGTCGTGGGCCAGTTGAATGGCCCCCTAGGTCTCCCGATCTTACCCCCTTAGACTTTTATCTTTGGGGTCATCTGAAGGCAATTGTCTATGCTGTGAAGATACGAGATGTGCAGCAACTGAAACTACGGATACTGGAAGCCTGGGCTAGCATTTCTTCTGCGGTGTTGCTATCAGTGTGTGAAGAGTGGGAGAAGAGGGTTGCATTGACAATCCAAAACAATGGGCAGCACTTTGAACACATTTTATAAGTGGTCAGAAACTTGTAAATAACTCATGAAAGAATAAAGTAACGTTAAAACCAAGCACACCATTGTTTTTCTTGTGAAATTCTCGATAAGTTTGATGTGTCACATGACCCTCTTCCCATTGAAAAAACTAAAGTTGGATACAAAATGGCTGACTTCAAAATGGCACCATGGTCAACACCCAGCTTGAAAACTTTCCCCCCTCCCATATACTAATGTGCCACAAACAGGAAGTTAATATCACCAACCATTCCCATTTTATTTAGGTGTATCCATATAAATGGCCCACCCTGTATATATATATATATATATATATATATATATATATATATATATATATATCATAGGAGACAGAATATCTATAACACTACGAACCGATAGTAATGGATGGGATTAGATACAATGGCTCAGCAGACTTACACATATGATAGGCTTAGATATAAAGCCCAGCTCGCTGACATTGCGGCTCCAGCGCTGGTCCCAGAAAAGGTAAGTATAATAACTGCTTTGCTTTTTTATGTGTTCCAAATTTTTTTTGTGTGCTTGTGTTTTTTTACAGGTTCAGTTGTTGGACTACTTCGGATTCAAGGACTACTTCAATGACGGCTTTTTTTTCTCAATAAAATGGTTAACGAGGGCTGTGTGGGGGGTTTTTATTTCAATAAAATATAAAAAAAATCAGTATTTTTTGAAAAACTTTATTACAACCGCCTTAGTAATGGCCACTGTCTGATTGAGAGTGTCCATTACTAAGGCAGGGCTTAATGTTAGCAGGTGGAAAGGCTATCACTAACCTCCATTATTACCCCGGTACCCACCGACACCAGGGGTATCGGGAAGAGCCGGGTGATCCCAGGTGATCCCCCATTTTTATAACCAGACAGATTCAACATAGCAGCAGAAGGCTAGCATTACCAGGGTGGGATGGGCCATGGTTTCTGGCCTTTCCCACCCTAATAATACTAGCCTGCGGCTGCCCCATTACTCGACCATCTCTACAGATGGTCGGGTACTGCATCGCACCTGACTCTTCCCGATGCCCATGGTGGCGGTGGGTACCGGAGTAATAATGGGGGTTTGTGTTAGCCTCTGTGCCGGCTAACGCTTAGCCCCACCTTAGTAATGGACGCTGTCAATCAGCCAGCAGCCTTAAAGAGGCTCTGTCACCACATTATAAGTGCCCTATCTCCTATAAAGGTGGCAATAATGCTTTTTATTTTAAAAAACAATCTATTTTAAACCACTTTATGAGCGATTTTAGATTTATGCTAATGAGTTGCTTAATGCCCAAGTGGGCGTATTTTTACGTTAGACCAAGTGGGCGTTGTATAGAGCAGTGTATGACGCTGACCAATCAGCGTAATGCACTTCTCTCCATTCATTTACACTGCACTAGCGATATAGAAGAGGCTGGACGCAGCTGCAGGGTGAAGGGAAGCCGACATGACCGTCCTGGTAGGGAAAGGGTTAATTAGTTGAGGGAGAGTTGGAAAGAGCTGAAGGAGGGACGGAGAGGAGTTAAGGGGGACGGGGGGCCGTTACTGCGCTTCCCGCTGTTTCTCGGCATTGAGCCGGAAGCAGCGGGAGGAGTAACATAAGAAGCAAGTAAGCTCCCCGTTGCCCGGCTTTTAGAAATGGCAGAAGCCCTTATGTTAGAGCGGCTGCGTGCCGCTGCTGTGCACCACGGTCCCGGATGGCTAGAGGAGACCGTGGCTGCAATAACGAGGATCCCGGATGCCGTTTCGCCACGTCGGGCACGGCGTTCGGGGTCTGTTGAAAGGGACAGGCTCCCCTCCCCCGGCCCCCTTACGAGCATGGCTATGGCGGCGGGGGGGGAGTCGGCTACAACCGCTCCTGCGCTGGGCAGGCAGAGAGCGGTGCCAGGGGTGACGACGACGCAGGCTGGGTCGACCCGTCCCTCTCGGCGGTCCCGACCTCCAGAGCGCCTCAGTCCGGAGGTAGTCCCGCGGACACGGCGTCGCAGAGGGAGCCCGATCCCGGACGCTGCAGGCCAGGCAGCTGGGAGGACCGCCCCTTCCCAGGCCCTGCGTCCTGGCAGGAATCCCAGGCCGCGACGGGGTCCGGCGGTAAGCAGGGAGTCGCAGGCTGGGCTCCCTGTCACCCCTCCCCCATCAGATGGAAGATTTGGAGAACAAGGTACGGCCGCCCCGCATGGTGATGTTCCGGCCAGAGGGCAGGCTTCGTCAGGATCGTCTAGACGGACGCTTAGATCTGCAGCGACGTCGAGGCAACAGGTCCGGTCGGAAGTCTGGGTCCCGGCGGTCGGGCGGCAGGTTGCCGGCCCATCGGTCAGCGCGTCCTCATCCCCGTTCCGAAGATGTCGTTGGGAGGGACAGTCGTCGGCGAGAGAAGAACTGGAGGAAGGTAAACTGGACGTGTATCGTCGAGGTCAGGATGGTCCGGCTGACGGGAACACAGCGCCTGTGCAGCCCGGTGAGTGTATAACTCCATCATTGTCTTATCCAGCGATTTTTATGTCGGGTGTCGGCGGGGGGGCGGCTAGCGTTGCATCGGGGGCCGGTAGTGGCGCGGGCGGACGCGACGGAGCGGGTTTGGCAGACTTAGTGGGTTGCTTACGGGAGCTGGTGGGGCGCCTGGATAGGGCCGCGGCGCCGGTAGTAACGGAAGTGTCTCCTGCGGTAGTTTGGGAAGGCCCCAGGGACGTGGGATCGTTACAGGCGCGTCCTGTGGTGGCGGTTAGAGAGGCGGTCGCGGTGTCGGTACAGACCGAGGCACAGAAGGACGGCGATCGAGTGCGTATGGACGATCGTGCTCGGGGGGAGGTGTATGTTTGTTTTGAGGGTCCGTTGGGGGCGCATTTAAAGCAGGAGGTGCGTGATCGGATCTGGAAAGACGAATATGTTGAAATTTTTTCTCTCTTGCCGCTGGCTAAATTTAATTTGGATAAGAGCAAGCGGGACGAGAGTAAAAAGGACGAGGAGGAACGGCGGCGGTATAGGCTTATCCCGCAGACGTTCGTTAATTGGTCGCAGGCGTTCGCCATATTGGCTAGTGTGATAGGGGAAAAGGCGCCGGAAAATTGTTCGGCGTTGTTTTGTTATTTTGATGCCATTGGGGAGGCTCATAGGGCGTATGGGGGTCAGGCGTGGCTGCGTTATGATGAGCAATTCCGTCAGCGGAAGGCGGTTCGGCCGGCGATTCGGTGGGACCAGAAGGATATTGCTCTCTGGTTACGGGTTACGGCTCCGGTTAGGCAGCCCTTTCCCGGGAGCGGTGGCCAGGGAGGCCAGTCTAGTCAGAGTGGACAAAGCGGCGGGGGAAAGGCGGGGTTTTGCTGGCAATTCAATGAAGGTCAGTGCAAGTTCGGGGCCACGTGCAAGTTCAAGCACGTGTGCTCCGAGTGTAATGGTGCATCACACGGGGCAAAATGTCTGCGAAAAAAGAGGTCAGGGAACCAGCACGGGGCTGGTCAAGGGGGTGTCGCCGGTGAGGGTGGAAAGGATGGCCCCTTATCTAAGTGAGTATCCGGATAGGGCGGCAGCTAAGTTGCTTTATGAAGGGTTTCGTGTTGGTTTTGTTATTCCTCCGCCTCCTTATGAGGTTCCGGTTACGCGGAGGAATTTAAAATCGGCTTACTTGCATGCGGAAGTCGTGTCGGAAAAGTTGTTAAAAGAAGTTTCGTTGGGGCGCATGTCGGGGCCATTTGTTGAGTCGCCGGTAAAAGATTTAGTTGTGTCCCCTTTGGGTATTGTCCCTAAACGCGAGCCCGGAAAGTTTCGTTTGATTCAACATTTATCGTATCCCAAAGGTTCGTCGGTAAATGACGGGATTGATCACGAGTTGTGTTCCGTAGTTTATACCTCATTCGATAAGGCGGTGGGGTTAGTGCGGGCTGCGGGTCCGGGGGCGCTGCTAGCAAAAACCGACATCGAGGCGGCGTTCAGGTTGTTGCCGGTCCATCCAGAAAGCCAACGGCTGTTGGGTTGTTTTTGGAACGGGGCCTTTTACGTGGATCGGTGCCTTCCGATGGGGTGTTCTCTTTCTTGTGCATACTTCAAGGCGTTTAGTAGCTTCGTGGAGTGGGTAACGAGGGGAGTATCCGGGGTCGATTCGTTGATCCATTACTTAGATGATTTTTTGTGCGTTCGCCCGGGGGGTTCGCCGGTTTGCGGTAATTTGCTTCATGCACTACAGAAGGTGGCGAGGGATTTTGGGATCCCTTTGGCGCCGGAAAAAACGGAGGGCCCGGTAGCGACGATTTGTTTCTTGGGAATCGAAATCGACTCGGTGGCAATGGAGTGTCGGCTCCCGGCGGATAAGTTGGGTGCTTTGAGGCTGGAGGTTCGACGGGCTTGTAGAATGAAGAAAATGGCGCTGAGGGAGCTTCAGTCGCTGCTGGGGAAGTTGAATTTCGCCTGCCGGATTATGCCAATGGGGAGGGTGTTTGGTAGGAGGTTGGCGGCGGCAACGGCGGGAGTGCGCGCGCCGCATCATTTTGTGCGGCTCAAGGAGGAGCACCGAGCTGATCTTCAGGTTTGGGATGACTTCTTGGGCCAGTACAATGGTCGCTCGCTATGGATGGCTCCGGCGCAGGATACGAGTGATTTGAATATTTTTACGGATGCGGCTGGGGTGGGTGGTTTTGGAGCTTATGGGGGAGGTCCGTGGTGCGCGGGTCAATGGCCGGCTAGCTGGGTGTCCAGTGGACTCACGCGGAATCTGGCCCTGCTCGAGCTGTTTCCCATCGTGGTGGCGGCTACCATTTGGGGGGACAGGCTCAGGGATAAGAAGGTCCGTTTTTACTGTGACAACATGGGGGTGGTGCTGGCCATTAATAACATCACGGCGTCCTCTCCTCCGGTAGTTCAATTGTTGCGACATT
The DNA here is from genome assembly GCF_050947455.1 of Rhinoderma darwinii. NCBI lineage: Eukaryota > Metazoa > Chordata > Amphibia > Anura > Rhinodermatidae > Rhinoderma > Rhinoderma darwinii. The sequence goes on along the minus strand of NC_134687.1, from coordinate 314,750,070 downwards.
TAGTGTTGGTGTGTTTGTCATTGAACGCGTGGGTGGTGGCGGTGCATGTCCCGGGTGTTCAGAATTGTATCGCTGATGCTCTTTCTCGCTCGCAGTGGGACCGGTTTCGGCAATTGGCACCGGGAGCGGAACGTCTCGGGTTGGCGTGTCCGGAGCATCTGTGGGATCTGGTATCGGTCCCGTAGAGCAGCTGTTAAAAAGGTCTTTGGCGCGCGCGACGTGGAGTGCGTATGCTGCTTGTTGGAGGCAGTGGGAGGAGTGGTTAAGAGAGTTGGGTGACGTCAATACGGATAGAGACAGGTTGGTGGCACTTTTGTACTGGTTAGGTGACGCCTGGGAGGCGGGGTTTTCAGTAGCGAAGGTTAACCGGTTCATATCTGCAGTGGCGTTTGGGTTTAAGTTGCGGGGCTTTCGGGATGTATCGAAGGAATTTCTGGTATCGCAGGCTTTGAAGGGGTTGCGCCGAGGTAGGGTGGAGGCGGATAGTAGAAGGCCGGTGTCGTTTGCTTTGCTTAGCTCGTTGGGCGGTTCATTAGCATCGGTCTGTCGTTCTTCAGACGAAATGGATTTGTTTCGATTGGCTTTTTCGTTAGCGTTCTTTGGAGCATTTAGAATAGGTGAGTTGGTGTCGCCAAGTACTAAACGGGCAGGGGGGCTGAGATCTGGGGAGGTGAGCCTATTTGCAGATCGGCTAGAGGTATGGTTGCGTCGATCTAAAACTGACCAAGTAGGGAAGGGTAAGCTGATAGTTTTGTTCGCTCTCCCGGGGTCGGTCATGTGCCCTGTAGAGTGCATGCGGGGTTTTACGCAAAACGGGGGGTCTCCAGATTTGCCTTTGTTACGTCATGTTGACGGGTCGTTTTTGTCCAGGTTTCAGTTTGGAGCTGTATTTAAAAAATGTTTGACGGCGGTTGGTGTAGCGGCAGGCTTATATTCATCTCATTCCTTCAGGATTGGCGCAGCAACGGAAGCGGGGCGCTGGGGGTTGGATGATGAAGGGGTGAGGCGTATTGGTCGTTGGGAGTCTAAAAGGTTTAAGTCCTATGTCCGCCCCCATATGTTATGATTGGGGTTGTTTACGCTTTACAAATGTTATATTGGTGGTGCCTAATTGTTTTTTCCGTTTCAGATTCGCCTCCTTGTCTGGTGTGGTTGATGGGTCATTCGTACGTGCACTGGGGGGCTTTGAGGGCGGACGTCCGCCCGGATGGTCGCCAGTTGCGCATTCCGCGACAGGATGCGGTTGTGCATTGGCTGGGTTTTTAGAGGTATGTCATGGAACAGGGTGTTGGCGGAATTCCAGACATATGCGCGGCTTGATAGGGTTCCGGAGGTTTTAGTGTTGCACGTGGGTGGGAATGACTTAGGAGTCCGCCCTTTTCGTGAGTTGGTGCGGGATATCAAACATGATATGTTGTGTTTGTGGGTATCTTATCCCAAGTTGGTGGTAGTGTGGTCGGACATAGTCCCAAGAAAGCATTGGCGGTTAGCTAGATCGGTGGAGAGAGTCAATAAGGCTCGCATAAAGGTTAACCGGGCGGTGTCCCGTTTTGTGGCAAAGAACGGGGGCATTTGCGTAAGGCATAGGGATTTGGAGTCAGGAGTGGGGAATTTCTGGAGAAGTGACGGGGTTCATCTGACCGAGGTTGGCATTGATCTTTGGAGCTTGGCGATAGCAGAAGGCATAGAAAGGGCGGTGGTGGTGTGGAGGAACTCACAGGCTTAAGGTGGTCAAGGCCTGTTTCGCTGTGCGGGGGGAGTCCTTGAGGCCAGTCAGTACAAAATGGTGGGGGGGTCGCATCGGGGGTATGCGTCCCCCAAAAAAGGTACATGGTTGAAGACTTCATCGGGTGTTATCCCTTTGAAGTGGTCTTCTGGTAGAAGGTATATCACTTGAAGGCTTCATCGGGTGTTATCCCTTTGAAGTGGACTTCTAGTGGTCGGTATATCACTTGAGGGCTTCATCGGGTGTTATCCCCTTGAAGTGGACTTCTAGTGGGTGGAGCCATCTGCAGAGGTGAACGGTGCTTCCGAGCTGGTTTACGGCTGGAGGTAATTGGTGGTTTGCAGATGGCTAATTCGGTGTGTTCTTAATAAGGAACATCTGAAGGGGCTTCAAGGACTTCCTCTGCTCGGGTTAATGTTAACGTTTAATTGTTATTTATGATTCTGACCCATGTTGGGTCATGTGAATTATTAGGAGGAATTCTCTGGTGGATTCCTAACTAGTTATCCGAATGTTTCGGATTTAAATTGTTTTTATAAAACTGTGAAATTAATAAACGGCTGCTGTGGCCATTTCACATCCAACCTCGGTGTCATGTGTCTTTACTAAGTGGGGGTGGGGGGGATAGTATGGTCTAAGGTTAACACACGACTCTACCTAGGCAGGTCAAGAAGAGGCTGGACGCAGCTGCAGGGTGAAGGGAAGCCGACATGACCGTCCTGGTAGGGAAAGGGTTAATTAGTTGAGGGAGAGTTGGAAAGAGCTGAAGGAGGGACGGGGAGGAGTTAAGGGGGACGGGGGGCCGTTACTGCGCTTCCCGCTGTTTCTCGGCATTGAGCCGGAAGCAGCGGGAGGAGTAACATAAGAAGCAAGTAAGCTCCCACCCTCCCACCCTTGGTTTGTTATTCCTTAGGTCTTATGTACGTCCGTCTATGAGCGTTGTGTTTTATTTGTGTGCTTATTTAACATGTTTTTCTTTTTTCCGGAGTAGGTTCTGTTGTCATGGCAGCTGGCGGGGGGAGTCCTTGAGGCCAGTCAGTACAAAATGGTGGGGGGGTCGCATCGGGGGTATGCGTCCCCCAAAAAAGGTACATGGTTGAAGACTTCATCGGGTGTTATCCCTTTGAAGTGGTCTTCTGGTAGAAGGTATATCACTTGAAGGCTTCATCGGGTGTTATCCCTTTGAAGTGGACTTCTAGTGGTCGGTATATCACTTGAGGGCTTCATCGGGTGTTATCCCCTTGAAGTGGACTTCTAGTGGGTGGAGCCATCTGCAGAGGTGAACGGTGCTTCCGAGCTGGTTTACGGCTGGAGGTAATTGGTGGTTTGCAGATGGCTAATTCGGTGTGTTCTTAATAAGGAACATCTGAAGGGGCTTCAAGGACTTCCTCTGCTCGGGTTAATGTTAACGTTTAATTGTTATTTATGATTCTGACCCATGTTGGGTCATGTGAATTATTAGGAGGAATTCTCTGGTGGATTCCTAACTAGTTATCCGAATGTTTCGGATTTAAATTGTTTTTATAAAACTGTGAAATTAATAAACGGCTGCTGTGGCCATTTCACATCCAACCTCGGTGTCATGTGTCTTTACTAAGTGGGGGTGGGGGGGATAGTATGGTCTAAGGTTAACACACGACTCTACCTAGGCAGGTCAAGTTGTATCGCTATGTGCAGCCACATACACAAACACTAACATTACTGTAGTGTCCTGATAATGAATATACATCACTACCAGCCTAGACGTGATGTTTATTCAGAATCCTGACATGTCTGTAGCGTCTCTGTGAAATTCCAGCAATGCAAGCGTAATCTCGCGAGATTACGATGTAACGTGTCATTTCAAACTAGATTACTCTTGCCTTGCTGGAATCTCACAGAAAAGATTCAGAAGTGTCAGGATTCTGAATAAACATCACTTCCAGGCTGGTAGTGATGTATATTCATTATCAGGACACTACAGTAATGTTAGTGTTTGTGTATGTAGCTGCACATAACGATATAACTATATCGCTAGTGCAGTGTAAATGAATGAGAGAAGTGCATGACGCTGATTGGTCACTGATTGGTCAGAATCGTACACTCCTCTGTACAATACACACTTGGTCTAAAGTAAAACATGCCCACTTGGGCATTAAGAAACTCCTTAGCATAAAGCTAAAAATCGCTCATAAACTGGTTTAAAATAGATAGGTTTTTTTCAAATAAAAAGCATTACTGTGTGGTCGCAACGGTACTACTACGCCTTGATATCTGTAGGTTCCAAATTAGAAGTAGGTATATATACGAGCTCGGTGAGTAAAATCACTCTGAGACCATGTTCTCAAAAAGAAAGACTCCAATTTATTATCAAAAACAGCGTATATTTATAAGACCCAGAACAAAGAGCATAATTCATATTGTAATCAGCAAAGGGAGAATTCCTCCCTCTGACCTTGAGCGCCATCCCAAACTGTTACTTATATAAACTGTTTTACTGCCAAGAAGAAATACCTTAAGTAATCTGCAGACTATTACAAGGCAAACTAAAATACAAAAATTAATATTACACTGTGCAGTGTATACTGACACAAAACATGAAATTATTCCTTCACAACTGTCACCTACATTATAGCGCCAATCTCCTTATATAGGAGATAGGGCACTTATAATGTGGTGACAGAGCCTCTTAAGGCGGTAGTAATAAAGTTTAAAAAAATACAAAGACATAGAAAAAATATTTTATTGAAATAAAAAAACACGCAAATCTCGTTAACTATGTTATTAAAAAAAAAAAACTGTCATCGAACTAGTCCTTGAATCCGACGTAGTCCAACAACCAAACCTGTAAAAAAACACAAACACAAAAAAACATCATTAGTAACACATGTGGTAGGCTTAGATACATGGCCCATGTGTGATCCTGTCTGTTGGACTCCGTATCTAAGCCTACCACATCTTAGGCTTAGATACAGGGCCCATGTGTGATACTGTCTGTTGGACCCTGTATCTAGACCTACCACAAGGTAGGCTTAGATACAGGGCCCAGCAGACAGGATCATACCACTTGTGATCGTGTCTGCTGAGCCCTGTTTCTAAGCCTACCACATGGTAGGCATAGATACATGGTCCATGTGTGATCCTGTCTGCTGGGCCCTGTAACTAAGCCTTCCACATGGTAGGTTTAAATACATGGCCCATGGATGATCCTGTCTATTGGACCCTGTATCTAAGCCTACCACATGGTAAGCTTAAATACAGGGCCTTAGCAGACAGTAATGTTATACTTACCCTGCTCTTCACCTCTGGGCAAAGTGGAGGTCCAGACGCCATTGAACGTCACGACGTTGTGCGCGGCACACATAGCGTCGTGACGTCATGATGCTGAAGATGTTAGGACCTCCGCTGTGTTCAGGAACAAGGAGGGTAAGTATACTGTCTGTTACTATAGTAACAGAGGCCTGTGTAGTTTATTACATAAGCCCCAGATACTATAGTATCTTTTAATAGACGTAGTGTGGGGGAACCCCTTAGCTTTCGAGGCCCGGTCGCAATTGCTTACTGATACAAGAACAGATTATAATACTAGTTGTCAGCAGGATGCAGAAGAGCCATAAGGTTATATGAGGGAGGTCGCACAGGTGCAAAACACCAATGCTCATGTACACAGCTGTAATACGGCAATGTACAACATTCAATAGAGTTGAACGGAGTCTCAATATGGTGCTGATACAAGTGACATGCTCCATTTTCTTCCATATGTACGGAGGATATCTCTGATAAGACTTTTATTAAGTGGCAGTCACACAGTTATGGTTTACTTATCGTGATTGGTCATTTTGAACATCTGTTATCAGCAGTACGCAAGGTTGTTAAATGGTAATTAGCTGAGTCAACACCAAAAGGTATATGTATAAGGTAACTGTATTCTAATATACAGGGGCCTGAATTAGTAACAGCTATACTACAAGTGTAGTCACTCATCAGCCTTAAGTATGGATGCATCATGACTGTATGTGAAGGTTACACTTACACGTAACAGATTTGCTACAGATTTTTTGTCCAGATTACTTGTGGGTCTGCAGCAAAATCCGCAAGTCCGGATAGTATAAATTAAGTTTGAATTAATTTTAAAATTAAAAAAACTATGCTTGGTTTCTATACATTCGGCCCCCAGAGAGGACGTTTCCTGTCAACACGTGATCTCTGCAGCAAGGTATAGGCTGCAGCAGTAACATGTGATGACACATCATCTTTGGTCACCACAGGTCTCTGTACTTCTGGCCTCCAGAGATGACGTGTCATAACATATGACCGATTTGCTTGGTCTTTGTATATCTGGCTTTTAGCGATGACGTGTGATTACTGTACATCACCTCCAGTGATGATGTGTTGCCACGACATGTGACCGCTGCAGCCAAGACAGGCAGGTTGGGTGTACAGAGACCAGTGTTTTCTTTTTTAAGATGCTCACCGCAGGGAAAGCTGCACCAAAATCCGTACAATTTAGTGCGGAGTTGCAGCTACGCATTCCCTGCAGCTGTCAGTGGATTTTCTGTGATAATTTTCTGCAGTAAATCTCTTCCGTGTGGATCTGGCTAAACAATCCTTCCTTCCTTTCAGATTTTAATTTAAAATTTCCATAGTGTGTTATAAAGTGTTAGCAACTCTTTACATTTATTGACATAAACCACAATTTAAACTAATATTCCAGAAGGTGCCCACTTTAGATATCTGCTAAAACAATATTTAGAGTCCCTGGCAACTACCCATATCGTAGTTATACTTCAAAGACCTCTCACTTACATAGAACCATCAGCAATGAGGTCTCGTTTGCAGGACAAGTTGTATTTTTATAGCAACATTTTAGGGTACTTAGCGTCTAAGCGTCTAAATAGGGTTTTTCCACCAACATTTTAGGGTACTCAGCGTCTAAGCGTCTAAATAGGGTTTTTCCACCAAAAGAAGTGATTGCATATTGCTAAGATACACCATCACTTCCTAGTCAGAGGGCCCTCACTGTCAGGACCCCCATTCACTTTAATTCATATAAATGTATATTATTTCATTCATTTTCGAGAGAGAGATGTAAAAAAAAAAGGTAATTAAGTCCAATTTTTTTGGGGAGTTTTTGATTAGTCTGTTCTTTATTGAATTGATTGTTATGGTTTAGAGAATGCAAAGTAATCTATATGCATATTTATGTTTTTAGCACTTTTATTCAATGAAAACTGTTATATTTATTTTACTTTATGTTTTTATTTAACACCTTAAGGACACAGCCTGTTTTCGCCTAATGGACCAGGCCATTTTTTTCAAATCTGACGTGTCATTTTATGTGGTACTAACTTTGGAGTGCTTTTATTTTTTCAAGCGATTCTGAGATTGTTGTCTCATAACAGATTGTACTTTAAGACAGTGGTAAAATTTGGTCAATACACTCAGTGTTTATTTGTGAAAACAAGAAAATGTATAGAAAATTTTAAAAAATTAGCATTTTTCAAAATTTTAATGTATCTGCTTGCAAGACAGATTGCAATACCATACAAAATACTTACTAGTTAACATTTATCATATGTCTGCCTTATATTGCCATAGTATTTTGAACATTATTTTATTTTTCAAGGACGTTATAAGGCTTAGAACTTTAGCAGCAATTTCTCACATTTTCTAGAAAATGTCTAAATTATTTTTTTTTAGGGACCAGTTCAATTTTGTGGCTGTGAGAGCCCTATATTTTAGAAATCCCCCCCCATAAATCAACCATTTTAAAACTGCACCCCCCAAAGTATTAAAAACAGAATTTAGAAAGTTTTTTAAACCCTTTAGGCGATGAACAGGAATTACAGCAAAGTGGTGGTGAAATGTACAAATTTAATTTTTTTTTTGTTTCTATTCGAATCTATTTTTTTCTGTATCACAGAAAGTTTTTACAGAGAAACGCAACCCAATATTTATTGCCCAGATTCTGCAGTTTTTAGAAATATCCCACAGTGTGGTAATGGATTGAAACACAGTTCTTAGAAACAAAGGTGCACCTAATAGATTTTAGGCACCATGTCAGGTTGGAAGAGGTCTTGTGGTACCAAAACAGTGAAAACACCCCCAAATAGACACCATTTGGCAAACTACACCCCTTAAGGAATTTATAGAGGAGTATAGGGAGAATTTTCATCCAACAGTTTTTGTTTTTTGCTGAACTTAGTGGAATTAGGTCACAAAAATGTAAATCTACATTCTTTTTCCAATAAAACTTAGAAATTCTCAATTTTTACAAGGTCTAAAGAAGAAAAAGCACTCAACATTTGGAAACAAATTTCTGTCGAGTACGGCAATACCCCATATGTGGTCATAAGTGGCTGTTTGGACACACGGCAGGGCCTAGAAGGGAAGGAGCACCATTTGACTTTTGGAGCTCAAATTTAGCAGGAATAGTTTGCGGAGGCCATGTCGCATTTTCAAAGCCCTTGGCAGGATAAAACCGTGGAAATCCCCTACAAGTAACCCAATTTTGTAAACTACACCCCTCAAGAAAATGATTTAGAGGTATAGTAAGCATTTTTACACCACAGTTTTTTTGCAGAAATTATTGAAGGTAGGCAGTGAAAATGAAAATATTTTTTTTTTAATAAAGTATAGGTTAACTAATTTTTCTTAATTTCCACAAGAACTAAAGGAGAAAAAGCACCCCAAGATTTGTAGAGCAGTTTCTCCCGAGTACAACAATACCCCATATGTGGTCATAAACGGCTGTTTGGACACACGGCAGGGCTTAGAAGGAAAAGAGCCATTTGACTTATGGAGCTCAAATTTAGCAGAATAGTTTGCTGTAAAGTCCGTGGTCGTTAACCACGAACTCCTTCGATCGATGCCCTTCTCTTCAGAGATGTCTGCACATGCGGCCGTCCTGTTCCACAGTGACCACCAGGGTGCGCTCGCGAGCTCAGCCCAGCCTTAAGGAGCCAGGTGTGAGATTGAGTTAATTGCTCCCAGATCACCCTGGACTATAGGAAGAGCTCTGCCACTCCCTGTATTGTCTGAGCCTTGTTGTCATTACCCTAGTTTGTCTCTGCAAATGGTTTCCTAGTGTCTTCCAGTTCCCAGTGTTTCCTGTTCCTGCTACCTGTAACCTGTATCCCATGCTATACTGGCCAAGTACCGTATTGAATTGGAGTCGTGCTGGGCTGTGTTCCACGCCTGTCCTATTACACCACGCCTGGTGTCTACCTGCTTCCAAAGTCCCTTCCGAGCCTGCCTCGCTACTGTCTGAAGCAACCACAGGTACACCTATACGAACTATAGACTTTTACCTGTGTCCTGTTGGCAGGGCTTAGAAGGGAAGGAGCGCCATTTGACATTCAGATTTTTCTAGAGTGGTTTGCGAAGCCATGTCACATTTACAAAGCCCCTGAGGGACCAAACAGTGTCCCCATTTAGAAAACGACACCCTCAAGGAACTTATCTAAGCGTATAATTAGCATTTTGACCCCACAGGTTTTTTTTAGCAGAATTTATTTGAGTTAGGCCGTATGTACTGGTATTTTAATTTATAATGTGGGGGCATGTGTAAGTTGTGAAAAGCAAATCAGATTATAATAAAAGGGTACATAAATAATAAAATTAATATTTCATAGATGTGTGGTAAGCCTTGAAGCAATCCTTTATGCACAGGCCAGGTTTTTCTGGGCAGGTGTCGCACTGATAAGTAGTGTCTCTTCTTATGCCCCTTTTGCTACACACTCTGCACCTTTATTGGGATCTTCCCTTCTTTGCAGTTTGGGGAACGATGCCGGCAAAGTGTTGCCCTGGTACAATACGGGCGCCCTCACTTTCAACAGATGCGCTTGTGCCCCCCTCCTTCCTGGTTGTCAAACAAAAGTGCCTTGATAATCACCTCTTGAAAATTGAGGAATGTCCCTGTCCGGCCTGCCCATTGGCATAGCATGTAAGCATTATACAATGCCATCTGTACCATGTGCACAGGCACCTTTTTGTACCACACCCTTGTTTTTCGCATGGCACTATACGGCTTCAGCACTTGATCTGAGAGATCAACCCCTCCCATGTACTTATTATAGCCAAGGATGAAATCTGGCTTGGGGGTCATTGTAGTGCTACCTCGCACAGGGACAGGGGTGCTGCCGTTCCCATGTATCGTGGTCAAGAGAAGGTCATCCCTCTTGCCCTTATACTTGACGAACAACACGTTCTCGCGGCATAGTGCCCTGCTCTCACCCCTTCTGACACTTTGGCCAAGCTTTGTTTTAGTTAGGCTTTGCTGGTTTTTGCACACCGTGCCACATGCTGCAGTATTTCTGGTGGAGAGGCACTTAAATAATGGGATGCTAGTGTAGAAGTTATCCACGTAAAGGTAGTCACCCTGGTCCAGCAATGGGTACATGAAATCCCACACTATTTTCCCACTAACTCCCAGGATGGGGGGATATTCTGGGGGTTCAATTCTGGAGTCCTTCCTTTCATAAACCCAAAACCTGTAGGTGTACCCAGAGCTACTCTCGCACAGTTTGTAAATTTTTTATCCCATACCTCGCCCTCTTACTGGGCAGGTATTGGTGAAATTTTAGCCTCCCCTTAAAATGTACAAGGGACTCATCTATTGTAATGTTCTTTTGGGGGAGGTAAGCATCTTAACAATTGGTGCAGAAATGATTAATGACTGGCCTGATTTTGAATAGGCGTTCATATGTAGGGTTATCATGGGGTGGGCACTGTGCATTATCATTATAATGCAAAAATGTAAGAATAGCTTCAAAGCGTGTCCGGGGCATTGCCATAAGGTAAATTGAGGTGTTATACAAAATATTTGTACTCCAGTATTGCCTGATCCGTGGCTTCTTTACTAGTCCCATATGCAGAACAAGGCCCCCATATTTGAGCATCTCTGCTGCATCTACAGGGGTCCACTTGAAGGGTTTAACATATGATGACATAGTGTTCTGGGTAATAAATTGCTGGTCATATAAATTGGTCTGGTCCACCATTAAATTCATGAAATCCTCCCTGAAAAAAACCTTAACATTTTTTTATTTCTGTGGGACATTCAGTCTCAAAATAAGCTGAGCTGCCTATGAATGCAGGTATCTGAGGCTCATAATTCTAGGGGGGTTCCACACAGGATCACTTATCTGGGGGTTGCCTCATCTAATATCCCGGGTCGCCTTTGCAGGGACTAAGAGGAGGAGGAAAAGATGTGTGGGGCAAATTCCTCGTCTCCCTTGCTGGCCGAATCGGTGAAGAGGCCAGGATGGCGTATGCCTCCTCTGCTGAATAGACCCTTTGGGATGATTGGGACATTTTTATTAGGATGGGGGGTATAGTGCTTTAACACGTGTAACACTGGTGTAATGACAGGGGGGTAGGGAAACAGACAGTGAGCCCTAATCTACCCACCACTCAGTCCCTGCCTACTTGCAACGACCCGCCCTAGGCGACGGGGTACAACTGGGTGACGGTCCCTATGCTCAGTAGGTGCACGACAGACAAACGGACAAGGGGACACAAGCAAAGGGAAATGGGGCAGTTGCCCATGGCAACACCGTGAGCAACAAGAGAGGTGAACGATCCGAGTCAAACCAGGAATGTACGAGGTACCAAACGCAGAGCAGGAGAGTAGTCAGAAAGCCGGGGTCAGTATGAAGCAAGGTCAAATAGCTAGGAGCTGCAGCAAGGCCAGGAAACCATACGAGAAGAATCACAAGCAAAGGGGGAACAGGAAAGGCAGGTATAAATAGACAGAGGGCGGAACTAGCTCCGTCTGGCCAGGCTGCGATAGGCTCTCCCACTCCTAAGCCTGCCATCCTGAGTGGTGGAAGATGGAGTCAGTCTCAGAGACATAGAAGCAGGTGCAGACTGATTACCCATGGGCGTATACACAACTGGCTTTATTTTTACACAGGGGGTTGTGTGTGTTGTGCTTTTACACATTTCAAAATTGCTGAATACAAAAAAAACAGAAGAGAGGAGAAGAAACAAGGAAAATAATAGTTTAGAAAAAATGAAGCATAAAAAATGTACAAAACAAACATCAGTAAAAAAAAAAAAATGATGGCAATATAAAACTGTAAAGAATTTCCTGACTGCCTGGCACTAACTAAAATTTTGTGACGCTGAATCTGCAATTAGTGCTAAAAAAACTAGTATAAAAATTATACTGCAGTAAATTTATACTAAAACTATAAAGCTACGCTATGTAAAATTTAGTGAACGAACTTCTGTAAAAAGAAAACTGAACGTCCATCACTAACTGATGCTAAATCTGTAACACTATAAATTACTGCTAAAAAAAAACTGTAGTGAGAAAAATCATACTGCAGTAAATTTAGACTAAAACTATAAAGCTGCGCTATGTAAAATTTAGTGAATGAACTTCAATAAAAAAAAACATGAATGTCCATCACTAACTGACGCTAGTCATGTATTGCTATATATTAGTGCTAAGAAAACTGTAGTATATAAACTATACTGCAGTAAATTTAGACTAAAACTATAAAGCTACGCTATGTAAAATTTAGTGAACGAACTTCAGTAAAAAAAGTGAATGTCCATCACTAACTGATGCTAAATCTGTAATGCTATTTATCAGTGCTAAAAAAACTGTAGTACAAAAATTATACTGCAGTAAATTTAGACTAAAATTATAAAGCTACAGTAACCACTGACACTAAATGTAACACTATATTTTAGAAAAAACTGTAGTATAAGAAATATAATACAGTAAATTTACACTAACTTTAAAAAAATTGTATAGCTAATTAAAACCGCCCGCCGACACGCCCCCCATGTGCCCGGTGGCGCCGCTAGCAGCCAATATGGCTGCTACAGCGGTAGCGACGCTACTATGGGGCATGTGCCGCCGAGTCTACACCGCGTTCCAAATTTTTATGCAAATGTTATTTTTCGCTGATTTTCCTAGTCGATGCAAATGACAGTTAGTATAATCTTCAAGTCATCAACCGTTGAGGTATAATGCAAATTTTATTGAACAAATCTCCTAATGATAACAGATTTTTTTTTAGAAGTAAAAAACTCAAAATGCACTGTTTCAAATTATTATGCACAACAGAGATCAAAACATTCTAAGGGTATGTTCACACGAGGGTGTCCGTTACGGCTGAAATTACGGGGATGTTTCAGCCTGAAAACATCCCCGTAATTTCAGCCGTACCGGCATGTGCAGGCGCTTGAATGCCGCGTCCATTACGGCCGTAATTAGCGCTGCTATTGATTGGAGTCAATGAATAACGGCTCCAATTACGGCCAAAGAAGTGACAGGTCACTTCTTTGACGCGGGCGTCTATTTACGCACCGTCATTTGACAGCGGCGCGTAAATATACGCCTCGTGTGAACAGACAAACGTCTGCCCATTGCTTTCAATGGGCAGATGTTTGTCAGCGCTATTGAGGCGCTATTTTCAGACGTAATTCGGGGCAAAAACGCCCGAATTACGTCCGTAAATAGGCCGTGTGAACATACCCTAAAGGTTGTAAAGAGAACTAAAATGGTAATTTGTTGAATTTGCAGCATCAGGAGGTCATATTTACAAAAATAGGATGAGGATGCTCCATAGGTTCTCAATACGGTTGAGGTTAGGGGAACATGGGGGCCACAACATGAGTTTCTCTCCTTTTATGCCCATAGCAGCCAATGACACAGAGGTATTCTTTGCAGCATGAGATGGTGCATTGTCATGCATGAAGATAATTTTGCTATGGAAGGCACGGTTCTTCTTTTTGTACCACGGAAGAAAGTGGTCAGTCATAAACGCTACGTACTTTGCAGAGGTCATTTTCACACCGTCAGGGACCCTAAAGGGGCCTACCAGCTCTCTCCCCATGATTCCAGCCCAAAACATGACTCCGCCACCTCCTTGCTGACGTCGCAGTCTTGTTGGGACATGGTGGCTATTCACCAACCATCCACTACTCCATCCATCTGGACCATCCAGGGTTGCACGGCACTCATCAGTAAACAACACGGTTTGAAAATTAGTCTTCATGTGTTTCTGAGCCCACTGCAACCGTTTCTGCTTGTGAGCATTGTTTAGGGGTGACCAAATAATAGCTTTATGCACAATTGCAAACCTCTGGGAGATCCTACACCTTGAGGTTCGCAGGACTCCAGACGCACCAGCGGCTTCAAATACCTGATTGGTGCTTTGCAATGCCATTTTAGCAACTGCTCTCCTAATCCTATTAATTTGTCTGGCAGAAACCTTCCTCATTATGCCTTTATCTGAATAAACCCGTCTGTGCTCTGAATCAGCCACAAATCTTTTCACAGTACGATGATCAAGCTTAAGTGTTCTTGAAATATCCAATGTTTTCATACCTTTTCCAAGGTATTGCACTATTTCACGCTTTTCGGCAGCAGAGAGATTATTTTTCTTTCCCATATTGCTTGAAACCTGTGGCCTGCTTAATAATGTGGAACGTCCTTCTTAAGTAGTTTTCCTTTGATTGGGCAGGTGTCTGAGATTGATTACAAAGAGCCCTAAGACACAATAGCATCCAAGAGTTTAATTGAAAAACTAATAATTAAATGTTTATGACATTTAAATCCAATGTGCATAATAATTTGGAACACGGTGTATAACAATTATGGACCGGGCGGCACGGATCCTTTCATGCCCGGTGGTGTAGCTAGCAGTGGAGGGGGCCCCGGTGGTAGCGATAGCCACCCCCTCTGTATACAAAACCATACATCGCGCCGCTTCCGTGGTTGAAAAGCGCTGATTGACTGGGCAAGACATTCTGCCCTGCAAATCAGCGCCTTTCAATGATGCGCCGCTTGTTCAGTTCCATTAGACCTTCTCAGAAGAAAGCAGATCTGCATTGCCACCGGACAGCGGGGGAACGGGATCATGTGAGTATGTAAAGTTTTATGGTTTATTTCTACTAAAACTATGAGTGGCATTATCTATAGTGAGGGCTCTATCTACATGGGGGGTCTATATATGGGGATGTGGAGCACTATATGCAAGGGGAGCTATATGTAGGGCACTATCTACAGGGGTAGGCTATATATGGGACACTATATACAGGGGTGGGCTATATGTGGGACACTATATACAGGAGTGGGCTATAATTTGGGACACTATATACAGGGATGGGCAATATGTGGAGCACTATCTATAGGTGGAGCTATTTGTAGGGCACTATCTATAGGTGTGGGCTACATGTGGGACACTATATACAGGGGTGGGTTACCTGTGGGGCACTATCTACAGGTGGCTATATGTAGGGTACTGTCTACAGGGGTGGACTATATGTGAGGCACTATCTACAGAGGTGGGCTGTACATGGAACACTATCTATAGGGGAAGCTATATGTAGGGCAGCACGGTGGCTCAGTGGTTAGCACTATTGCCTTGCAGCTCTGGAGTCCATATGTGGGCACTATCTACAGAGGCTCTATGGGGTCACTATCTACAGGGGGCACGTTTTGTGTGTGTGTGTGTGTGTGTGTGTGTGTGTGTGTGTGTGTGGGACACAGTGTATGGTACTATTATAAACAGGGACAGTGTATGGTGCTATTATAGTTAGTGGTGCAGTGTATGGCACTATTATATTTATAGGTGTTGAGAATACTCTCTTTGTTTATAGGTGCAGAAAAGTTTTAAAAGTAAGACGCTGACGACATCTGAGCGGAAAAATGCAGAAATGGGACGTGGCCGGAAGAAATCCATCATAGAGGTCTGGACCGGAGGGAGAAGAAAGGAGAAAAAAAACTAGAATATGAGACATCACTGGTGAGTCACTTAAAAAGGCTCTGTCACCACATTATAAATGCCCTAAATTCTACATAATATGATTGGCGCTGTAATGTAGATTACAGCAGTGTTTTTTATTTTATGGAGTTACAACTAGAGATGAGCGAACTTATGAAAAGTTTGGTTCGGCTGGTTCGCCGAATTTCACGAAAAAGTTCGATTCGGACCGAACTAGTTCTGACCGAACCTGTAATTTCCGTGCGCCGAGCATGGTACTGTCCAGGGTGGTGAAAGAGTTAATGGGCTGCACTAACTATTTCAGCAACCTTGACAGTACCATGCTCGGCGCGCGGAAAATACAATTTTAATGTAATAAGAAAAATATATAAATACGTTCATACTTACATACCTCCTGTCCAGCCTCCAGCGATGACGTTTCACCCATGTCGCCGCTGCAGCCAATCACAGGCTGTAGTGGCGGTCATGCACGTCACGTGACCGCCTCTGCAGCCAATCACAGGATGCCGCGGCCTCTGCAGCCAATCACAGCCTCTCCTGAAATATTCTGTGCTGCTGTGAACTCAGCTCTTACCATTACGTAGCTCTCAGTCTGTTACCTCTCTTCCACTCCTGTCCTCAATAACACCTTCACATGATTGGCAAGTCCCCACCCCGCACAAGATCTGCACGCTGATCTCCTGAAATACTCTGTGCTGCCTTAAACTCCGTGGACAAGTCAGGATCCTGTTTCCCAGTCACTTATTCCCAAGCACTGTAAACTTTCAGATTGGTTGCACTGTATGTTCATTACCCTGCACATAAACCAATCACGTTCTCCGAATATTCACAGCGCAACCAATCTGAAAGTTTACAGTGCTTGGGAATAAGTGACTGGGGCAGAAGAGGATGGAGGTGCAGCCTTATATAGTGGATCGAGCGGGTTCCCCACAGATACTGACCTGTCCACAGAGTTTAAGGCAGCACAGAGTATTTCAGGAGATGACCGTGCGGATCTTGTGCGGGGTGGTGACTTGCCAATCATGTGAAGGTGTTATTGAGTACAGGAGTGGAGGAGAGGTAACAGACTGAGAGCTACGTAATGGTAAGAGCAAAGTTCACAGCAGCACAGAATATTTCAGGAGAGGAGCGTGCAGATGTTGAGGAGTGTATGACGCTGACTGGTCACTGATTGGTCAGCGTCATACACATAAACCCAGCTAAAAACACAATACATGCCCAGTTGGACATAACGAAAAAAAAAACGCCCAGTTGTCCATTTCAAAGCTCATTTGCATATATGCACACGACCGTAAAAACTCCCATTATTACCGTTCGTATTCATGACCCGTAATAACGGGCTCATAGACTTCTATTGGCCACGGGTACCTTCCTGTTTTCTTACGGGAAGGTGCCCGTGCCGTTGAAAAAGATAGAACATGTCCTATTTCAGGCCGTAATAACGGCACGGGCAGCCCATAGAAGTCAATGGAGCTGCCGTAATGACGGGTGGCTACATGTGTGCACCCGTCATTACGGCAGCGTTGCTAGGCGACGTCAGTAAATAGTCCAGGGTGCTGAAAGAGTTAACTGATCGGCAGTAACTGTTTCAGCACCGTGGACAGTGAATTCCGATCAGAACATAGAGTAACCTGTAAAAAAAACAGACGTTCATACTTACTGAGAACTTCCTGCTTCCTCCAGTCCGGTCTCCCGGCCGTTGCCTTGGTGACGCGTCCCTCTCGACATCCGGCCCGACATTCCTGGATGACGATTCAGTCCAAGTGACCGCTGCAGCCAATCACAGGCCAATCCCAGGCTGCAGCGGTCACATGGACTGCCGCGTCATCCCGGGAGGTCGGACTGGATGTCGAGAGGGACGCGTCACCAAGGCAACGGTGACGCGTCCCTCTCTTGACAACCAGCCCGACCTCCCTGGATGACGAGGCAGTCCATGTCACCGCTGCAGCCTGGGATTGGCCTGTGATTGGCTGCAGCCTGTGATTGGCCTGTGATTGGCTGCAGCGGTCACTTGGACTGAATCGTCATCCCGGGAGGTCGGACTGGAGGAAGAAGCAGGGAGTTATCGGTAAGTAGGAACTTCTATTTTTTTTACACGTTGATGTATATTGTGATCGGAAGTCACTGTCCAGGGTGCTGAAACAGTTACTGCCGATCGTTTAACTCTTTCAGCACCCTGGACAGTGACTATCTCCGCCGGGTTCGGTCAAAACGTGTTCGGCCGAACCCGGTGAAGTTCGGATTCGCTGCGAACCGAACTTTTCCCGATGTTCGGACCGAAACCGGGTTCGGTTGTCCCGGTTCGCTCATCTCTAGTTGCAACCTATTTTAGCTTTATGCTAATGACTTTCTTAATGGACAACTTGGCGTGTTTTACTTTTTGACCAAGTGGGCATTGTGGAGAGAAGTGTATTACCATTGTTCGGGCCATGCTGGGAGCTGTAGTTTTAGGCCGTAAAAAAATTATATGGCAGGGGTTGCACTAAATTGAGCTGTATTTGTTCTGGTGTTGTATATATGTACTGAGCTTTGTTCTGGAGCTGTATATATGTACTGAGCTTTGTTCTAGTGCTGTATTTATGTACTGAGCTTGGTTTTAGTGCTGTATTTATGTACTGAGGTTTGTTCTGGTGCTGTATATATGTATTGAGCTTGCCTCTCGTGCCGTATATATGTATGAGCTTTGTTCTAGTGCTGTATATATGTATGAGCTTGGTTCTGGTGCTGTATATATGTCAGAGCTTGGTTCTAGTGCTGTATTTATGTACTGAGCTTGGTTGTTGTACTGTATATATTTCAGAGCATGGTTCTGGAGCTGTAATTATATAGGATATATTTATAATAACAAAATTGCAGGGAAGATGGAATTGTTTTCAATTGATTGTATATTTCATGGGCACCTGTCTGGTAGTCTTCACCCCTTGAACTGCCACCATGCGGTAATACATGACCTGACAATATCTCCAAATGTATGTTTGCAGCAAAATCTATAAAATCAACTTTTAAAACGGCGCACACTATATGCTAGTTACTCATTAAAGGGTCATTGGGCAGTGCCACTATCCTGAAGAGTCACGTAGTCCTTCCTCCAAACCCACCTTTCCATGTTTGATTGACATCCCCCTAGCTGATACAACTTTCTCGGATGGGCCATTGCCTTGTACTACTTGGGGAGCTGTGTGGCCCTATATACAAGTCGGGGGCTGTGTGGCACTATACACAAGGGGGAGCTGTGTGGCACTATGCACATGGGGAGCTGTGTGGAACTATATACAAGAGGTTGTGTGGCACTAATAAGGGGGGGGGGGGCTGTGTGGCACTATTTACAAGGGGAGGGCTGCTTCTCTATCTCAGGGGGCTGTGTGTGGCGCAATCTACAGGGGTCTGTGTGTGGCACTATCTACTAAGGGGGGGGGCTGTGTGGCACTATCTACTAAGGGGGGCTGTGTGGCACTATATACAAGGGAGGGGGCTGTGTAGCAGTATATACAGGGGGAGCTGTATGGCGCTATTTACAAGGGGGCTTTATGGCGATATCTACAGGGGGGATGTATGGTACTATCTACAAGGGGGAGGTTGGGGGCGCTATCTACAAGTGGGGTGTGACACTGTCTACAGGCGGGCCTTTATAGCACTGTTTACAGGGGGGCTGTATGGCACAATCTACAGGGGGCACTGTCTATACGGGGGCTGCATATGGCACCTGGGGGGTAGTCAAGAGTTTGCTATGGGGCCCAGACTTTCCTAGTTACGCCCCTGTATCGGAGATAGCATATTTATAAGGCCTTATTCACACGAACGTGTCTGTTTTGCGCGTGTAAAAAACGCAGTGTTTTGATTGCGTTGCTGTTCCGTATGACATCCGTGTACAGTGCGTGTCTGTGTTTTTTACACGCGTATGTCATCCGTATGTCACACGTTTTTTACGTCAGCAAAATAAGCTGAAGGAGGTGTTTTTAATTTTCCTTATCATTTCTTTAGCAACTGTTGCTTGAAAAACGCATGGCACACGGATGTGCGACTGTGTGCTGTCTGTGATTTTCACGCACCCATTGACTTCAATGGGAGTGTGATGCACAATAAACGCACAAGTATCGGACATGCAGTGAGTTTCACGCAGCAGTCACACGCTGCGTGAAAAACACTGAATGTCTGAATGGCCCCATTAAATTGCATAGGTCCGTGTGACGTGCGTACACGGACGGGAAATACGCTCGTGTGAATAAGGCCTAAGACTAAGGGTATGTTCACACGCAGTGGTTTCAGGCGTAATTCGGGCGTTTTATGCCTCGAACATAATACGCCTACAAACATCTGCCCATTGCTTTCAATGGGAATTACGATGTTCTGTTCCCACGAGCCTTTATTTTACGCATCGATGTCAAAATACTGCGCGTAAAATGACGGCTCATCAAAAGAAGTGCATGTCACTTCTTGGGATGTTTTTGGAGGCGTTTTTAATTGAGCCGTTTTTAATTGACTCCATTAAAAAACAGCTCCAAAAACGGCCGTAAAAAACGCTGCGAAAAACGTGAGTTGTTAAAAAAAGTCTGAAAATTAGGAGCTGTTTTCGCCTGAAAACAGCTCCGTATTTTCAGACGTTTTTGGTCACTGCGTGTGAACATACACTTAGGCTCCTCTAGCTGCACCGCTGGATAGAATTGGATGTATTGTCTCAGCAGACAGTATCACACATGATAGGCTTAGATACAGGGCCCCAGCAGACAGTATCACACATGATAGACAAAGAGCTCATTCAGACGCGCGTGATTCTCGTCAATGTGCTGTGCGTTGAAACAACGCACAGCACACTGACCCATTGATATCAATGAAACTATTCACACATGCGTGAGTTTTCACGCATGTAAGAACAACCCCATTGAAATCCATGGCTCCGTGTGCGTGATTTCCAGCACACGGACGTTATTCACTGAACGAAAAAAATGCTTTCAAGTGCGTGAAAAACACATGCCACACGCAAAGCACATTGATGCAAAAATGCAATGCACACGGACAGATTTACGTGCGTTTTTTACACACGTAAATCTGTCACGCTCATGTGAATTTAGCCTTAGATACATGGCCCCAAGTAAGTATTCTTGTACTAAACCTCAGAAGCAAATTTGGCATTTCTGGGGCCCCAAACTTGTGTCTCAGGGCTCTAATCAAAGACTTTCCCCACACAATGCCCCCTGTATATAGGGTCACACACCCCCTGTATGGTTCCACCCACAGTCCGCCTTCCATACATTCCCCTTGTAAACAGTGCCAAGCAGTCCCCTGTAGGTAGTCCCACATACCCACCTTGTCGCAGCAGACAGTATCACACTTGATAGGCTTAGATACACACATAATAGACTTAGATACAGGGCCCCAACAGTAAGTATCCTTGTACTAACATATGTTCACCCCACAAAAAAAAATTGTGCATGTATGTATATGTGCGCGTGTGTGTGTGTGTGTGTGTGTGTGTATATATATATATATATATATATATATATATATTAATTTTATATATACACTACAGTTCAAAAGTTTAGGGTCACTTAGAAATGTCCTTATTTTTGAAAGAAAAGCACAGTTTTTTTCAATGAAGATAACATTAAATTAATCAGAAATACACTCTATACATTGTTAATGTGCTAAATGACTATTCTAGCTGCAAACGTCTTGTTTTTAATGCAATATCTACATAGGTGTATAGAGGCCCATTTCCAGCAAACATCCCTCCAGTGTCCTAATGGTACATTATGTTTGCTAACTGTGTTAGAAGGCTAATGGATGATTAGAAAACACTTGAAAACCCTTGTGCAATTATGTTAGCACCGCTGTAAACTGTTTTGCTGTTTAGAGGAGCTATAAAACGGACCTTCCTTTGAACTAGTTGAGAATCTGGAGCATTACATTTGTGGGTTCGATTAAACTCTCAAAGTGGCTAGAAAAAGAGAGCTTTCATGTGAAACTCGACAGTCTATTCTTGTTCTTAGAAATGAAGGCTATTCCATGCGAGAAATTGCCAAGAAACTGAAGATTTCCTACAACGGTGTGCACTACTCCCTTCAGAGGACAGCACAAACAGGCTCTAACCAGAGTAGAAAGAGAAGTGGGAGGCCCCGCTGCACAACTGAGCAACAAGACAAGTACATTAGAGTCTCTAGTTTGAGAAATAGACGCCTCACAGGTCCTCAACTGGCAGCTTCATTAAATAGTACCCACAAAACGCCAGTGTCAACGTCTACAGTCAAGAGGCGACTCCGGGATGCTGGCCAGGTGTTTGGATCACACAGAAGAACATTTGTGAGATGCAGAACAACTGAAAAGATGCTGGAAGAGTGCCTGACGCCATCTGTCAAGCATGGTGGAGGTAATGTAATGGTCTGGGGTTGCTTTGGTGTTGGTAAAGTAGGAGATTTGTACAAGGTAAAAGGGATTTTGAATAAGGAAGGCTATCACTCCATTTTGCAACGCCATGCCATACCCTGTGGACAGCGCTTGATTGGAGCCAATTTCATCCTACAACAGGACAATGACCGAAAGCACACCTCCAAATTATGCAAGAACTATTTAGGGAAGAAGCAGGCAGCTAGTATTCTATCTGTAATGGAGTGGCCAGTGCAGTCACCAGATCTCAACCCCATAGAGCTGTTGTGGGAGCAGCTTGATCGTATGGTACGCAAGAAGTGCCCATCAAGCCAATCCAACTTGTTGGAGGGGCTTCTGGAAGCATGGGGTGATTACCTCAGCAAATTAACAGCTAGAATGCCAAAGCTCTGCAATGCTGTAATTGCTGCAAATGGAGCATTCTTTGACAAAAGCAAAGTTTGAAGGAGAAAATTATTATTTCAAATAAAAATCATTCTTTCTAACCTTGTCAATGTCTTGACTATATTTTCTAGTCATTTTGCAACTCATTTGATAAATATAAGTGTGAGTTTTCATGGAAAACACAAAATTGTCTGGGTGACCCCAAACTTTTAAACGGTAGTGTATGTATATATATATATATATATATATATATATATATATATAGCATTCTAGCTGTTAATTTGCTGAGGTAATCGGGAGAAATGTCACCCCATGCTTCCAGAAGCCCCTCCCACAAGTTGGATTGGCTTGTTGGGCACTTCTTGCGTACCATACGGTCAAGCTGCTCCCACATAAGCTCTATGGGGTTGAGATCTGGTGACTGCGCTGGCCACTCCATTACAGATAAAATACCAGCTGCCTGCTTCTTCCCTAAATAGTTCCTGCATAATTTGGAGGTGTGCTTTGGGTCATTGTCCTGTTGTAGGATGAAATTGGCTCCAATCAAGCGCTGTCCACAGGGTATGGCATGGCGTTGCAAAATGGAGTGATAGCCTTCCTTATTCAAAATCCCTTTTACCTTGTACAAATCTCCTACTTTACCAGCACCAAAGCAACCCCAGACCATTACATTACCTCCACCATGCTTGACAGATGGCGTCAGGCACTCTTCCAGCATCTTTTCAGTTGTTCTGCGTCTCACAAATGTTCTTCTGTGTGATCCAAACACCTCAAACTTCGATTCGTCTGTCCATAACACTTTTTTCCAATCTTCCTCTGTCCAATGTCTGTGTGCTTTTGCCCATATTAATCTTTTCCTTTTATTAGCCAGTTTCAGATATGGCTTTTTCTTTGCCACTCTGCCCTGAAGGCCAGCATCCCAGAGTCGCCTCTTCACTGTAGACGTTGACACTGGCGTTTTGCGGGTACCAGTTGAGGACCTGTGAGGTGTCTATTTCTCAAACTAGAGACTCTAATGTACTTGTCTTGTTTCTCAGTTGTGCAGCGGGGCCTCCCACTCCTCTTTCTACTCTGGTTAGAGCCTGTTTGTGCTGTGCTCTGAAGGGAGTAGTACACACCGTTGTAGGAAATCTTCAGTTTCTTGGCAATTTCTCGCATGGAATAGCCTTCATTTCTAAGAACAAGAATAGACTGTCGAGTTTCACATGAAAGCTCTCTTCTTCTAGCCATTTTGAGAGTTTAATCGAACCCACAAATGTAATGCTCCAGATTCTCAACTAGCTCAAAGGAAGGTCAGTTTTATAGCTCCTCTAAACAGCAAAACTGTTTACAGCGGTGCTAAAATAATTGCACAAGGGTTTTCAAGTGTTTTCTAATCATCCATTAGCCTTCTAACACAGTTAGCAAACACAATGTACCATTAGAACACTGGAGTGATGGGCCTCTATACACCTATGTAGATATTGCATTAAAAAACAGACGTTTGCAGCCAGAATAGTCATTTAGCACATTAACAATGTATAGAGTGTATTTCTGATTAATTGAATGTTATCCTCATTGAAAAAAACTGTGCTTTTCTTGCAAAAATAAGGAAATTTCTAAGTGACCCTAAACTTTTGAACGGTAGTGTATATGTATATATATATATATATATATATATATATATATACACAGCATATCTATAGCACTACGACCCTATAGCTATGGATAGGATTAGATACAGTGGCTTAGCAGGCAGTATCACACATGATAGTATTAGATATAGGGCCCAGGTAAGTATAAGAATTGATTTGCATTCGTATGTGTTACAAATTTTTTGGGTGGGTTTGTGTTTTTTTCACAGGTTCTGTTAGACTTCTTCGGATTCGAGGACTTCTTCGATTATGGCTTTTTTTATTCTCAATAAAATGGTTAATGAGGAATGTGTGGGTTTTTTGTTTCAATAAAAAAAAATTCTATGTCCTTGTATTTTTTAAACTCTATTACCAACGCCTTACTAATGGCCGCTGGATGATTGACAATGTCCATTACTAAGGCTAATGTTAGCCGGTGAAAAGGCTAACACTAACCCCCATTATTAACCCGGTACCCGCCGCCACCAGGAGTGTGGGGAAGAGTCGGGTGCGATCCAGTACCTGACCATCTGTAGTTGTAGGTCGGGCTCTGAGGCGGCCGGAGGCTGGAATTATTAGGTTGGGAAAGGCCAAAAATAGTGGCCCTTCCCACCCTGGTAATGCTAGTCTGCTGCTGCTATGTTGTATCTGGCTAGTTATGAAAAATGGGGGGGACCGCACGACGTTTATTCCATTTAAAAAAAATAATGACGTAGGGTTCCCCCCATTTTTCATAACCAGCCAGATACAACACAGCAAACTAGTATTACCAGGGTAGGAAGGGCCACTGTTTTTGGCCTTTCCCTGTCTAGTGATACCAGCCTGCGGCTGCCCCAAATCCCGACCTGCACTACGGATGGTCAGGTACTGGATCGTACCCGGCTCTTCCCAGTACCCCTGGTTGCGGTGGGTACCATTTTAATAATGGGGGTTAGTGTTAGCCTCTGCATCGGCTAACACTAAGCCCCGCCTTAGTAATGGACGCTGTCTATTAGCCAGTGGTCATTACTAAGGCGGTAGTAATAAAGTTTAAAAGAAAATACAAAGACATAGAAAATATATATTTTTTTTAAATAAAAAACCCCCACACAACACTCATTAACCATTTTATTGAAATAAAAAAATCAGTCATCGAAGTAGTCCTCGAATCCGACGTAGTCCAACAACCGAAGCTGTAAAAAAAGCACAAAAAAACCAAAACATTAGTAACACAGGTGGTAGGCTTAGATACAGGGCCCATGTGTGATACTGTCTGTTGGACCCTGTATCTAAGCTGTTAGGCTTTGATACAGTGCCCCAGCAGACAGTAATCTTATACAGTATAAGATTACTGTCTGCTTGGCTCCTGTATCTAAGCCTGCCTTGTGGTACACTTAGATACATGGTCCAACAGACAGTATCACAAATGAGCCCTGTATATAAGCCCATGTGCTGTTGGATTCTGTATCTAAGTCTACCACAAGGCAGGCTTAGATACAGGACCCCAGCAGGCAGTAATGAGGTTACACTTACCCAGCTCTTCGGTGCAGCGTCGTGATGTCATGACGGCATGACGCGAGAAGATGTTAGGAGACTTCCGCTGCGCTCGGGAAGGAGGGTAAGTATAGTGGTATTACTATAGTAACAAGGGCCGTCTATTTTATGACATAGTCCCCAGTTACTATAGTAAATTTCTATAGACATGGTGCGGCCGGTCGCAATTGCGACCGCTGCGACCCCTGTAGCGGCAGTCACCCGGGTATCCTGTCTCCTCTTTGTGTTGTGTGTGTGTGTTTTTTTATTTAACTTTATCGACAAAATGACAACAACCATTTCAAAAATCATTCAAAGACAGTAAATACAGGCACAGTGATGTAGTTGTTTATCATTATTCCACCATTAGTCCTATTCACATAGCCCATAGATGTGACCTCTATGTTTCCTCAACACGGGCTGTGTGTGTGTGTGTGTGTGTGTGTGTGTGTGTGGTGCGTCGCATGACTGACGCCATGTTTAGTCATATTCAGTTAGCCTGTGGATACATTACACAGGACTAATCTGTGGACTATACCATTCTACTGTGACAGGGGCCTCATGCACTATAAGAAAGCTATGTGAGCAGAATGTCTAATACATGTATATTAGAAAACTGTATGATTTCCTGATCTACAAATAAGTAAAAAAATTAATAAAAACTGGACAACCCCTTTAATTTTATTTATTTTTTTACTTTTGATCACTGCTTTTTTATTCTAATCCATTGGAATACCTATGTATTCCAGTGCATGTGTTAGGGCATATCTTAGGTATGGCCCTGGTTTGTCACTATAAGTGTATGTTCACACGGCAGCGTCCGTAACGGTAGAAATTACGGGGCTGTTTTCAGGAGAAAACAGCCCCGTCATTTCAGCCGTAAAGGCATGTGCAGGCGCTTGAACGCCGCGTCCATTACGGACGTAATTGGCGCTGCTTTTCATTGGAGTCAATGAATAACGGCTCCAATTACGCCCCAAGAAGTGACAGGTCACTTCTTTGATGCGGGCGTCTATTTACGCGCCGTCTTTTGACAGCGGCGCGTAAATATACGCCTAGTGTGAACAGACAAACGTCAGCCCATTGCTTTCAATGGGCAGATGTTTGTCAACGCATTCAAGCCGTAATACGCCCGATTTACGTCCGTAATTAGTGTGTGTGAACATACCCTTAGTCTGTAAGCCCCAGCAACCGCAATGCCTGAACTGGCGGTAGCCATCTTCCTTTGTTTACACTCCCATTTATGACATGATCAGTATTGATTGAAGCATATAAAGGGTCTTAACCCCTTAGTGACCACTAGAGATGAGCGAACTTATTAAAAGTTCGGTTCGGCTAGTTCGCCGAATTTCACAAAAAAGTTCGATTCGGACTGAACCTGTCACTTACGTGCGCCAAGCATGCTACTGTCCAGGGTGCTGATAGAGTTAATGGGCTGCACTAACTCTTTCAGCAACCTTGACAGTACATGCTCGGCGCGCGGAAAATACAATTTTAATGTAATAAAAAAATTAAAATAATACGTTCGTACTTACTTTCCTCCTGTCCGGCCTCCAGCGATGACGTTTCATCCCTTTCGCCGCTGCAGCCAATCACATGCTGTAGTGGCGGTCACGCACGTCAGGATGATGTCAGAAGGCCGGCCTCCAGGGATGACGCTTCATCCCACGTGACCGCCTCTGCAGCCAATCACAGGCTGCAGCGGCGATATGGATGAAACATCATCACTGGAGGCCGGACAGGAGGAAAGTAAGTATGAACATATTATTTTTTTATTTGGCATGTATGTATGTTGGCATGTATGTATGTATGTATGTATGTTGGCATGTATGTATGTTGTCATGTATGTATGTATGTATGTATGTATGTATGTTGTCATGTATGTATGTATATATGTGCATGTATGTTTGCATGTATGTTGGCATGTATGTATATATGTGCATGTTTGTATGTATATTTGCATGTATATATTTGCATGTATGTATGTATGTTTGCATGTATGTATGTTTGCATGTATGTATGTTTGTATGTATGTATGTTGTCATGTATGTATGTATATATGTGCATGTATATTTGCATGTATATATTTGCATGCACAGTGAAGGAAATAAGTATTTGATCCCTTGCTGATTTTGTAAGTTTGCCCACTGTCAAAGATATGAACAGTCTAGAATTTTTTGGCTAGGTTAATTTTACCAGTGAGAGATAGATTATATAAAAAAAAAAAAAAGAAAATCACATTGTCAAAATTATATATATTTATTTGCATTGTGCACAGAGAAATAAGTATTTGATCCCTTTGGCAAACAAGACTTAATACTTGGTGGCAAAACCCTTGTTGGCAAGCACAGCAGTCAGACGTTTTGTGTAGTTGATGATGAGGTTTGCACACATGTTAGATGGAATTTTGGCCCACTCCTCTTTGCAGATCATCTGTAAATCATTAAGATTTCGAGGCTGTCGCTTGTCAACTCGGATCTTCAGCTCACTCCATAAGTTTTCGATGGGATTAAGGTCTGGAGACTGGCTAGGCCACTCCATGACCTTAATGTGCTTCTTTTTGAGCCATTCCTTTGTTGCCTTGGCTGTATGTTTCGGGTCATTGTCGTGCTGGAAGACCCAGCCACGAGCCATTTTTAATGTCCTGGTGGAGGGAAGGAGGTTGTCACTCAGGATTTGGCGGTACATGGCTCCATCCATTCTCCCATTGATGCGGTGAAGTAGTCCTGTGCCCTTAGCAGAGAAACACCCCCAAAACATAATGTTTCCACCTCCATGCTTGACAGTGGGGACGGTGTTCTTTGGGTCATAGGCAGCATTTCTCTTCCTCCAAACACGGCGAGTTGAGTTAATGACAAAGAGCTCAATTTTAGTCTCATCTGACCACAGCACCTTCTCCCAATCACTCTCAGAATCATCCAGATGTTCATTTGCAAACTTCAGACGGGCCTGTACATGTGCCTTCTTGAGCAGGGAGACCTTGCGGGCACTGCAGGATTTTAATCCATTACGGCGTAATGTGTTACCAATGGTTTTCTTGGTGACTGTGGTCCCAGTTGCCTTGAGATCATTAACAAGTTCCCCCCGTGTAGTTTTCGGCTGAGCTCTAACCTTCCTCAGGATCAAGGATCTTCCATTTTCTTACTATTGCACCAACAGTTGTCTCCTTGTCACCCAGCATCTTACTTATGGTTTTGTAGCCCATTCCAGCCTTGTGCAGGTCTATGATCTTGTCCCTGACATCCTTAGAAAGCTCTTTGGTCTTGCCCATGTTGTAGAGGTTAGAGTCAGGCTGATTAATGGAGTCTGTGGACAGGAGTCTTTTATACAGGTGACCATATAAGACAGCTGTCTTTAATGCAGGCACCAAGTTGATTTGGAGCGTGTAACTGGTCTGGAGGAGGCTGAACTCTTAATGGTTGGTAGGGGATCAAATACTTATTTCTCTGTGCATAATGCAAATAAATATATATAATTTTGACTAAGTGATTTTCTTTTTTTTTTTTTTATATAATCTATCTCTCACTAGTAAAATTAACCTAGCCTAAAAATTCTAGACTGTTCATGTCTTTGACAGTGGGCAAACTTACAAAATTAGCAAGGGATCAAATACTTATTTCCTTCACTGTACGTACGTACGTACGTACGTACGTACGTACGTACGTACGTACGTACGTATGTTTGCATGAATGTATGTTTGTATGTATGTTTGCATGTATGTTGTCATGTATGTATGTATGTATGTATGTATGTATGTCTGTATGTTGTCATGTATGTATGTATGTATATATGTGCATGTATGTTTGCATGTATGTTTATATGTGCATGTTTGTATGTATATTTGCATGTATATATATATGTGTGTATGTATGTTTGCATGTGTGTATGTTTGCATGTATGTATGTTTGCATGTATGTATGTATGTTTGCATGTATGTATGTATGCATGTATGTATGTTTGCATGTATGTATGTTGGCCTGTATGTATGTTGGCATGTATGTATGTTGTCATGTATGTATGTATGTATGTTGTCATGTATGTATGTATGTATATATGTGCATGCATGTTTGCATGCATGTTGGCATGTATGTATATATGTTAATGTGTGTATGTATATTTGCATGTATGTATGTTTGCATGTATGTATGTATGTATGTTGTCATGTATGTATGTATGTATGTATGTTTGCATGTATGTATGTTGTCATGTATGTATGTATGTATGTATGTTGTCATGTATGTATGTATGTTGTCATGTATGTATATATGTGCATGTATGTATGTTTGCATGTTTTTATTTTTGCATGTATGTTTGCATGTATGTTTATATATATGTGCATGTATGTATTTATGTTTGCATGTATATTTGTGCATGCTTGTATATATGTATGTATGTATGTATCTTTGCATGTTTGTTTGTATGTATGTATGTATGTATGTTTTCATGTGTGTGTGTGTGTGTGTGTGTGTGTGTATGCATGTATGTATGTATGATAGTTTGCATGTATGTATGTATGTGTGTATGTATGTTTGCATGTATGTATATTTGCATGTATATATGTGCATAATTGTATGTATGTATGTATATATGTATGTATGTTTGCATGTATGTTTGTTTGTATATATGTCTGTATGGCCATGTATTATACGGTCTGCTGGCGCCCTGTATCTAAGTCAACTTCGCAGCAGGCTTCTATACATGGTATAACAGTCAGTATCACACATTAAACTGAATCTAAGCCTACGACATGTTTTATTTCATTTTTTTTTTTTTTTACAGGTTTGGTGTTTGGACTACGTCGGTTTCGAGGACTACTTAGATGATGTTTTTTTTTCTACAATAAAATGGTTAATGAGGGTTGTGTTGGGGGTGCTTTATTTCAATAAAATAATTTATCTATAGCTTTGTCTTTTTCTTTTCAAATTTTATTACTACCACTTTAGTAATGGCCGCTGTCTGAGTGACAACATCCATTACTAAGGCGAGGCTTAGTGTTAGCCGGTGCAGAGGCTAACACTAACCACCATTATTACCCCGGTACCCACCACCACCAGGGTTGCCGGGAAGAGCCAGGTACGATCCAGTACCCGACCATCTGTTGTGATGGTCGGATTCCGGGGCGGCCGCAGGCTGGTATTATGAGGCTGGGAAGGGCCAAAAACAGTGGACCTTCCCACCCTTGTAATGCTAGGCTGCTGCTGCTGTGTTGTAGCTGGCTGGTTATAAAAGTGGGGGGGACCCCACGTCATTTTTTTTTAAATTATTATTATTTTTTTTTATTTTTTTTTAAAAAGACATGGGGTTCCACCCAATTTATCATAACCAGCCACATACAACACAGTGTTATTAGCCTGGGAATGGACAAAACCAGTGGCCCTTCCCACCCATATAATGCCAGACTGCTGCGGCCTTGTATATGGCTGGTTATTAAAAATGTTGGGTACCCGTCTATTGTTAAATTTGTTAAATTCAAAAGAAAAACGACGTGGGGGTCCCCCCCATTTTTATAACCAGCCCGATACAACACAGCAGCAGCAGCCTAGCATTACAAGGGTGGGAAGGTCCACTGTTTTTGGCCCTTCCCAGCCTCATAATACCAGCCTACGGGCGCCCCAGTACCCGACCATCACAACAGATGGTCGGGTACTGGATCGTACCAAGCTCTTCCCGGCAACCCTGGTGGTGGTGGGTACCAGGGTAATAATGGGTGGTTAGTGCTAGCCTCTGCACCGGCTAACACTAAGTACCGCCTTAATAATGGACGCTGTCAATCAGCCAACTGCCATTATCTAGGCACTAATAAAGTAAAAAAAACAAAACACAAAGACAATTCTTTTTTATTGAAATAAGAAATCCCCAACAAAACCCTCGTTAACCATTTTATTAAAATTTGAAAAAACGTAGATCTACGCAGTAGTCCAACGAATCGAAGATGTAGTCCAATCGGTACATCAAAATCTGCAACAACATAAAAAAACAGTTATCAATGTGAACAATACCAATACTTCTACTCACATATATACACGCACACACAAACAAACAACCATACACAAACACACACATATATACACAAACACAACAAGATATGCATACACACACACACACACACAAACTCACACATATACAAACAAAAACACACATATCCAAACACACACATATACACAAACACACACATATACACAAACACACACACACACACACATATACACAAACAGATATACAGTTATACACAAACACAACAAGACATACACAAACACACACACATATGCACGAACTAACACATATACACAAACACATATACAAACAAAAACACACATACCCAAACACACACATATACACAAACACACACATATACACAAACACATATACACAAACACACCCATATATACACAAACACACACACATAAAGGAAAAATATGGGAGGGTTCCTCCAGCTCACCTTTGCAGATATGCTGAGTCACTCTAGCACGGATCCCCGTGTCGGCACACGTGAAAGCACAGGAAAAAACAAAGAAATGGATCCAGCGAGGAGTCTGTTGGTTCTGTTAAAATATAGGAATCTTCTTCCAAGTTTTATTTAGGCGAAGGATAAAACATGTGCAGTGGAATGTGGATAAATTCCCAAATGTGCAATAGAGGAATAGAACAGCAAAATAGGAGCGGTGCCAGACTACACACACATAAACACACACCCATATACACACATATACACAAACACACACATATACAAAAACACACACACAAACATCTACACACAAACATATACACAAATACACCAATATATACACACACACACACACACACACACACACACATATACACAAACACACATATACACAAACACACATATACACAAACACACATATACACAAACACACATATACACAAACACACATATACACAAACACACATATAAAGACAAAAACAGACAAAGACACATACCCAAACACACATATATATACAAACACACACATACACAAACACTGTTTCTTTTAAATGCTGCTGGGGAACCCGCTCGATCCACTATATAAGGCTGCGCTACAGTGCAGCATTTAAAAGAAACAGGATCCTGACCTGTCTATAGAGTTTAAGGCAGCACAGAGTATTTCAGGAGATGAGCGTGCAGATTCAGTGCTGCTGTGAACTCTGCTCTTACCATTACGTAGCTCTCAGTCTGTTACCTCTCCTCCACTCCTGTCCTCAAGAACACCTTCACATGATTGGCAAGTCACCACGTAATGGTAAGAGCAGAGTTCACAGCAGCACAGTGTATTTCAGGAGATGAGCGTGCGGATCTTGTGCGGGGTGGTGACTTGCCAATCATGTGAAGGTGTTCTTGAGGACAGGAGTGGAGGAGAGGTAACAGACTGAGCTACGTAATGGTAAGAGCAGAGTTCACAGCAGCACAGAATCTGCACGCTCCTCTCCTGAAATATTCTCTGCTGCTGTGAACTCTGCTCTTACCATTACGTAGCTCTCAGTCTGTTACCTCTCCTCCACTCCTGTCCTCAAGAACACCTTCACATGATTGGCAAGTCACCACCCCGCACAAGATACGCACGCTCATCTCCTGAAATACTCTGTGCTGCTGTGAAATCTGCTCTTACCATTACGTGGTGACTTGCCAATCATGAAGGTGTTATTGAGGACAGTAGTGGAGGAGAGGTAACAGACTGAGAGCTACGTAATGGTAAGAGCAGAGTTCACAGCAGCACTGAATCTGCACGCTCATCTCCTGAAATACTCTGTGCTGCCTTAAACTCTGTGGACAGGTCAGGATCCTGTTTCTTTTAAATGCTGCACTGTAGCGCTGCCTTATATAGTGGATCGAGCGGGTTCCCTAGCAGCATTTAAAAGAAACAGGATCCTGACCTGTCCACAGAGTTTAAGGCAGCACAGAGTATTTCAGGAGATGAGCACGGCCGGCCATTTTTCCGAGCCGTGCTCCCATTATGCACACGACCGTAAAAAAACACCCGTTATTGCGGGTCGTAATTACGACCCGCAATAACGGGCTCATAGACTTCTGTTACCCACGGGTACCTTCCCGTTTTCTCACGGGAAGGTGCCCGTGCCGTTAAAAAAATAGAACATGTTCTATTTTTCTATTTTACGGGCCGTGCTGCTATAATTAGGGTATGTTCACACGCACTAATTACGGACGTAATTCAGGCGTTTTTGCCCCGAATTACGTCCGAAAATAGCGCCTCAATAGCGTTGACAAACATCTGTCCATTGAAAGCAATGGGCAGACGTTTGTCTGTTCACACGAGGGGTATATTTACGCGCCGCTGTCAAATGACGGCGCGTAAATAGACGCCCGCGTCAAAGAAGTGACCTGTCACTTCTTTGGCCGTAATTGGAGACGTTATACATTGACTCCAATGAATAGCAGCGCCAATTACGTCCGTAATGGACGCGGCGTTCAAGCGCCTGCACATGCCGTTACGGCTGAAATTACGGGGATGTTTTCAGGCGGAAACATCCCCGTAATTTCAGCCGTTACGGACGCTGTCGTGTGAACATACCCTTATAATGACAGCACAGCTCGCAAAAGCGGCCGGCTGCCCATGGCCGGCCGTGCTCGTAATTACGAGTCGTAATTACGAGCACGGCCCGTAAAATAAAAAAATAGAACATGTTCTATCTTTTTAACGGCACGGGCACCTACCCGTGAGAAAACGGGAAGGTACCCGTGGCTAACAGAAGTCTATGGGCCCGCTATTTCGGGTCGTAATTACGACCCGTAATGACGGGTGTTTTTACGGTCGTGTGCATGAGGCCCCGTAATGACGGGTGGCTACATGTGTGCACCCGTCATTACGGCAGTGTTGCTAGGCGACGTCAGTAAATAGTCACTGTCCAGGGTGCTGAAAGAGTTAACTGATCGGCAGTAACTGTTTCAGTACCCTGGACAGTGACTACCGATCACAATATAGAGTACCTGTAAAAAAAAAAAAGACGTTCATACTTACCGGGAACTCCCTGCTTTCTCCAGTCCGGTCTCCTGGCCGCTGCCTTGGTGAGGCGTCCCTCTCGACATCCGGCCCGACATTCCTTGATGACGATGCAGCCCATGTGAGCGCTGCAGCCAATCACAGGCTGCAGAGGCCTCTGCAGCCAATCATAGGCTGCCGCGTCAATAAAGAAGGTCGGACTGGAGGAAGAAGAGGGACTCGTCACCAAGACAATGACCAGGTACGTATGAAATGCTTTTTATTTTATTTTTAATCAGCAGCCTCTTTTCTCTATCAGATTGATAGAGACAAGTGGCTGCCGATTTGTATAATATTTTTGACCGGGTTCGGTCAAAATGGGTTCGGCCGAACCCGGTGAATTTCGGATTCGCTGCGAACCGAACTTTTCCGGAAGTTCGGACCGAAATCGGGTTCGGTTGTCCCGGTTCGCTCATCTCTAGTGACCACCAATACGCCTTTTCACGTGAGTCACTAAGGGGCCTTAGGCTAGGCTGACGCCTTTTCACGTGAGCCTAGTCTAAGTCCTGCACGGGTCTCCCGTGCAGGCTGGAGCCGGGGCTCAGCTGTTGATGACAGCTGAGCTCCTGCTCCAACGCCCGCGATCGAAGTTTACTTCGATCGCAGCCGTTGAAACCGTTAAATGCCGCCGTCAATAGCGACCGCGGCATTTAACTTTGTTTACACAGGGAGTGAGCTCCCTCTGTCACCCATCGGCGGCCAGCAAATGCAATCGCGGGTCTCCGATGAGGTGTCATGGCAGGCCGGGGCTTGATAAAAGCCCCCAGGTCTGCCCTGGACATATGCCTGTTAGGAAGCGCCGGAGGCACGTCCTAACAGATTGCCTGTCAGATTTACAATGACAGACAATAATGCTCTGCTATACGAAGTATACCAGAGCATTATAGCAGCGATCTGAAGATCGCACAGTAAAGTCCCCTAGTGGGACTAATGAAATAAATAATAAATGTGAAATAAAAGATGAATAATAAAAATGACAGTAAAAAAATAAATAAAACAATTTTTTTCCACAAAAAGTGGTTTTATTTAGTAAAAGTGTAAAAAATAAATAAAAGTACACATATATGGTATCACCGTGACCATAATGACTCCATTAATAAAGTTAATATGTAATTTAAACCGCAAGGTGAACACCGTAAAAAAAAAAACGCAAAAAACAATGGCGAAATTGCAATTTTTTTCCATTGCCCCCCAAAAAAGTCATAATAAAAATGAATCAATAAGTTTCATACACCCCAAAATAGTACCGATCAAAACTACGTCTCGTCCCGCAGAAAACAAGTCCAAAAAATTACTACATTGATGGAAAAATAAAAAAGTTACGGCTCTTGGAAAGCAACGATGCAAAAACAAATAACTTTAGTTCAAAAGTGTTTTTATTGTGCAAAAGTCGTAAAACATGAAAAACCTCTACATATGTGGTTTCGCCGTAATCATACCGACCCATAGAATAAAGGTAACATGTTATTTACGCCGCACAGTGAACGGCGTAAATTTAAAAACGCATAGAACAATGGCGGAATTTCAGGCAGAAAAAAGCTGCTGTGCCCACATGATCAAAGAGCTGTGCATTGTTATATGTTATATGTACAGCACATGGCGAGGACAGGTGAAGAGTATGTTCACACAGGGTTTTTTTGCAGGCAGATTGTGAAGGAATTTTGAGGCAGATTTTGACCTGTCTGTTTTCACTGCGTTTTTTTGCCGCGGCCATTGAGCGCCGTGGGCAAAAAACTCTGCGAAAAAAACGTTCTCTCTGCCTCCCATTGATTTCAATGGGAGGTTAGAGATGGAACCGAGGGAAGAAAAAGCATGTCACTTTTTTTTCCCGCGAGCGTTTGTTTTTGCTTGCAGGAAAAAAAACACCTCTGCCACCCATTGAAATCCATGTGAGCCAATTTCGGCCGTTTTTGTGGCGTGGTTTCCGACGCGGTTTCTGCATCAAAAACAGCGCCAAAAATCTCTGTGTGAACTAGGCCTAAGTTTTGAACAATATTTTACTTTTTATATATCGATTGAATCAACACTTTTCTTGAGTTACAGCCAGGACCTCTTTTGCTCTTGTATATAGCATTTTTCTTTGTCAATAAAGACCACAATTCACAAAAAAAAGACCCAATGCTTTTTTTAAGCCTATCAACTGAATTTGAATGATATAATCTTCTGTGTAGACGGAAAGATGTTCAATCAATATATTTGACTGATAGCTTAAATGAAGTGTGAAGGTTATTCTAGAAACTTACAGAAAATAGTTTGACATAATCCTATTTAAAATGACATATGATAGAAAACAGAAATTTACGAAAAATGAACAAGAAATGGTTATACATCATTTAAAGCGGTGTCCCTTAACCTGTGGCTCTCCAGCTTTTCTTAAACACTTAGGGTATGTGCACACACAAAATAAAAAACGTCTCAAAATACTGAGCTGTTTTCAAGTGAAAACAGCTCCTGATTTTCCGACGTTTTTTAAGCCACTCGCGTTTTTTGCTGCGTTTTTTAAGCTGCTTTTCTATAGAGTCTATGAAAAACGGCTTTAAAAACGGCTGAAGTAGTGACATGCACTTCTTTTTCAAAACAGCCGCGAAAAGAACGGCCCGTCGGAACAGAACGCCGTTTTTCCATTGAAATCAATGGGCAGATGTTTTGAGGCGTTCTGCTTCTGATTTTTCAGCCGTTTTTCGAGACGTTTACGTCCGAAAAACGTCTGATCACAATACGTGTGAACATACTCTTAGTATACACTAGGAGGTTGGACCCAGTGATTTAAAAATAAAGTAATGAGTATATAGATGTCATATAAACGTCTTATACACACCATGTGGTATGATTCTGCAATAGAAGTCCCAAAGAATTTTATGAGCAGATATTGTATTTTTATTCTCAGTACTTTACTTATTGACATTGATTCCCAAAGAAAAATAAGGTTACTACAAATTTTACCATTTATTTTCCCTTTGAATTCCGTGCAGATAAAACCTATAAGATGAGAGTGGAGAACCTGTTTTTACTACGGCTGTTAAGATGCTTTATTTTGCAGTGCCGTAAAAAAAAACACACAGATGCAGAGTAGCAGCTGCATGAAAAATCGAGTCAGAGTCAACCGGACACCCAGTACAGAAGGCAGATTTTTGTTTTCATGTTTCTGCCCTCTTGTTGTCTGTATACATGACCCACACTAGACCCAGCACAGATCTTATTATTACAGTGAACGCATTATAAGAGCTTTTAACCCTTTTAACCTGGGCTTGCTTCAAATTAAATATTTAGTATAAGCAAAAAAACAGAAAATAATAATAATAATAATAATAATAATAATAATATATTAAAGAAAAACCCTGATAACCCTACCCCCTCAACATTTTTTTTAGTATTTTTCCCATACCAAAAGCTCAATCATTCTAAAAGCAAAAACAAATTCTATGTGTGTAAAAATGGTGAGAAAATAAAACCCTGTCACAAAAAAAGACACAAAAATATTTTTAACAGCAAAAAAAAAAAAAAAGTTAAGACTACTTAACCAGCACGAGCAGAACAGATCTAAAAAGCGTCTGGTCGTTAAGGCCAAAAATATGTGCAGTAATAAGGGGTTAAATAAAACTCCCACAGGTGTCCTGTTTACTACTTTTTATTTTTATTTTTTTAAAGATATACAAATGATCTTATCTCTTTTTCTGTGACGTTTTTGTTGTACGTAGCATAGAATAAAAGTCACCTGAATAATAAGTGAGAACAGCAAAAAGGTTTATGATAAAAAAAAATATTGCAAATACGTTAGATTTTGAGTTTGGGTTTGACTATATATAGATATTCACTGCCTGTATAAATGTTTAAAATTGATATTTATATTGAATTATAAATGCCGGTCAGCACATATTATGCTGTGTTTGTTTGCCGGCACTGGACACTGATGACTGGTCTAGCGCACGCCGGGAAAACCCTCGAGCCTAAGAAGGCTTAGCCCCGCCCTCAATGATGCGTTAACGGCAACCTCAACCAATAGGAGTATACTACATCAAGTTGACGTCTGCTCCTTAGTAACGTCGCGGCCAATGAAAACGATACATACAGCATCGATGGTTACGAGGGGAGCTACAAGCGTCCAAAATGAAGAAGCCACTGTCAACCACATGAAAGAGGCATATTTAATGTGAAGTAAGTGGACCATAGTAGTGGATCTGATTTTAGGATGACAGAGAGGACTTATCTTAAACTAAGAATCGGATATTGATGCAAAATGCTGCTATATCCAGTCACATACCAGGTGATACAATGAATGCAGCCAGTAGTGAGGAGAGCAATGGTCAATAGTGTCCCTGTTCAACAGACTATGTACATGACCTATTAGTATTGGGGATAACAAACACATAAGCCTACCTCACCCATTGCTGCCCTACCTACAAATATCTTGGTCATTAGAGGAATATGAGAAAAAGAGGACATGAGATTAAGAACCGACCAAATACTAGCAATACTCAGAGGAACGGTAGATAGGATATTTGTTCATTAAGGCCCAGCGGTCTGATGGTTTACATCGTAAAAATCCACTGAGCCTCTTTCTGCAAAATCTTCCTGTCACAGTCTCCCCCTCTAGCAGATGGTTTAATATGTTCCATCCCCTGAAATTTCAGGACCATAGGGTCCCCTGCATGACATTCCCATACATGTCTAGAGACAGATGTATCTTTCTCCTAGTGTTTTCCAGTTCCCAGTGTTTCCCGTTCCTGCTGCCTGTACCCTGTATCCCGTGCTACCGTGCCTCTGTGCCTTCTAGAGTTGGAGTAGTTGTGCCCTCCGCCGCATCTACTGTGTCGCACCCCGCCGGGTGTCTGTCTACATCCGGAGCCTCATCTTGCCTGAAACTACCGCTACTGTCTACATTGCCTCAGGTACCCTTTCTGAAATATAGACTTTGCATATATACCTGTTTGGCCAGCTGCTATCCCGCTACACGGTATGACCCAGTGGGTCCACACCCTGCGCAGTGACAGTATGCTGTCTTGAGTACAAACACTGGGGTACCGGTGTACCCCCTTCACTCAAACCTCTCTTTTAGACCTTTTGCTGACACCTTGAAATCTGATATTGTTGAACAATTTTGTCTAGCTCTTATATATTGCCCCTTAGGTATTCCTCTCTCAAGGGGTATCGGGTGCCAACTGTCCCATCTCAATAAATTATTTGTCGCAGTGCTCTTTCGGAACATGACAGTTTGAATATAACCGAGGTCAGTTTTCTGTAACCTAATGTTCAGGAATGTAATGTCCCTCTCTTTGATTTCAGACGTGAAATAAAGGCCCAGATCAATGATGTTTAAAATTGAAAAAACTCCTTAAACTCTTTAGATGTTTCAGACCAGAGAATGAACACATCATCAATGAATCTGAGCCATAAAAAGACGGAGGAGGTGTATTTCTTCATCTCTTCGCAGAACACAACCTCCTTCTCCCACCAGCCCAGGAGGAGGTTCGCATAAGTAGGAACACGGGGGCTCCCCATTGCTACCCCCCTGAGCTGGTGGAAGATCTTGTTGTCAAATAAAAAGAAATTGTGTTCCAATATGAACCAGAGTAATTTGATGACAAACTGATTGTGTGCATGAAAATGAGTCCCCCTATCCTGTAGAAAGTACTCCACAGCCCTACACCAAAGTTGGTGGGGAATAGAACTGTAAAGTGCCTCCACATCAAGTCTAAGCAAGAGGACATTAGAGTCACATCTGATGCCCTTCCGTTTTCTTAGCACCTCCATCATACCTCTCACATACAATGGAAGTGCTGTGACAAACGGTCTGAGGATCTTGTCCACATAAATTTAATAATTTTGCAAGACACTGCCAATGCCTGAAACAATGGGTTGACATTTCAGGGGAGAAAATCCCTTATGGAACTTAGGAAGGCTATAAAATGTAGCAACCTGTGGACAGCTCCCCAAAATAAATGACAGTTCCCTGTTGTCAATGACCTTGTCATGCAGAGCCCCATGTAGGATGCATTTAAGCTCCACTATGTATCTAGGCGTTGGATTCTCAGCCAACACGTGGTAGCACAGCTTCTCCTCGTCGAGGATATTCATGCACATATCTCTATACTGAGTACGATCCATAAGGACAATATCCCCCCCCCCCCCTTTTCAGAGTGTTTGACTATAATTTCAGCCTCTTTCTCCAAAGTCTCCAGTGTCAGCATTTCCTCCCTGGACAGATTGTAGTCCACATATTTATCAACCTCCAATTTCCTTAATTGGTCAGTGACGACTTCTAGGAAGACATCCATCATGGTGTTATCATTAAGGGGTGGGCTCTTAATGGAGGGAACCCTTAAATTGGTAAAGGGTCCCTCACCCAATCCCCTGTGCCCCGCATCCCATAGTTCCTCAAGGACTCGGACATGCGGAAGATCCTCTTCAATAATTCCCAGTTCTGCACATTATCGTTTGTCATGAGTCCTGAAGAACTTTTTCCATTTAAGTTTTCTTGTAAATAAATTTAGGTCTTTGACCTACGTGAAAATGTGAAATCTGTTTGTTGGAAATAATGATAAACCCTTCCTAAGAACTTTATTCTCATCACTGGTCAATCTTCCAGCAGACAGGTTGATAATCTGCATTTCATCTTCCTGGTTATGGGTACCCATCGGTAGGCCTCCCTCTGATCCCTTATGAGATACTCGGAGATCAGGTGGTTTCTGCCTAAAAAACCTTCTCTGTTTGGGGGTCTTCCTCTGTTCCTACCTCTCTGTGCAGGGCGTGATTGATTTCTACCCTGCGATCTATTGTTGCGAGCTGTCTTTAAGGGGTATCTCTGGTTGTCTGAGTCTGAGGCGTCCTGCTCTGAGGACGACAATTCAGTATCGACCTCCTGATGCACACTGACATTCGCCCCAAAATCAAACAGCCTGCCTTCTTTAAAGTCAAGGGTATCGCGCACACACTGACAATGTTTACGTTCTTTAATGTGCGCCGTGAATTTATCAATGGCTTGTTGTAAAGTTGTTTCTATTTTCTCAATCTCCGCACAACCAGCAAATCTCTTCGCCAGATCGATACCCTCTTTAAGTTCTTTAGTCTAATAAGATGCCCATGCATCTTAGGGGACGATTCAATTGACTCCTTTTCCCATTTGTTGAGCAGATCACCTGAACTAGCTGCTGGAATAAGGGTAATCCTGAGCCCTCACGGTACAATATGATTTTTAAGATAGGTCTCAATAGTTTGAACCTTCCACCACGACCTAATGTGATGTTTATAAGACTTGGTAAGATGCTTGAAAGCACTGGTGATACTAAAGTTTTTTGACGGAGATGACAACTTATTCTCCGAAAATACCTCCTTCGCATCACATATCCACTTATCAGTTTTGATGTCAGCTCTCAGAAAGCCTGCCATCCCCTAAATATTATAAATTAGGTAAATTACAAGAATGGTATAATAAGTGTATGTCTAGAATTTGATATATAGATATTTACTGCCTGTATAAACGTTGGAAATTGAATTTGATTAAATATTAGCTAAAAACTTTGGCATTAAAGCCAAACAGGATCTGAACACAGGCGTTTTCAGCACAGATCATAAGCCTTTATAGAGTGTCTAGAGCATATTGGCTCAGTATTGGTATGCACACGACACTATGTAAAGGCAATAGCAGATATAATTATGGTCTGGTTGCCACTAAAATGCAAACTTCCCTACGCGTTTCTGCAACCCTGTAACTTTAGGGGTGCGTCCTCAGGGATATAGTTGCCTAGCAAGTTATAAATGCCGTTCAGCACATATTACGCTGTGTTTGTTTCCCGGCTGACTGGTCTAGAGTGCGCCAGGAAAACTCTCGAGCCTAATAAGGCTTAGCCCCACCCTCAATGGTCGCGTCAACGGAAACCTCAACGAATAGGCGTTTACTACGTCAAGATCACATCCACCGAGTATGTCATACAGCATACAGTATCGATGGTTTCGAGGGGAGCTACAGGCAGCCCAAATGAAGGAGCCGCTGTCAATCACATGAAAGAGGCATATTTAATGCGAACTAAGTGGACCATAGTACTATAGTCAAACTTAATCAAAGATAGAACTTCACTTAAACATCAAAAACTATCCTTACGTCTTCCATTTTCGGCGTTGCGCAAGAACGGCCGTGAGTGAGGAGAGCTCCGTGCACCCGACTCCCAAAACCAGGGTCCCCGCTGTCTAAAACCAGCCCGAGGGATATTCTAATACTATCCTGCATTAAATGAATCTCTCCGGTGTATGGAGCGATTCTTAGTGAAAACCGGAACCCTAGGCATGTCCTTACAGCTCCCGCAGAGAGAACGTCGTGCACCAGGAAAGGCAAGATTGCACCTGAACCATCCAGAAAAACCAGGAGCACTAGCTCTCGCTCTGCATCACAGCCTCCTACAAATCTGCCGGACTCTGAGGAAGGAGAGACTGACAACCCTTTAACAGCCCTATATATATCCTGCAAAACCCTAGCCATAAAAGTTGCCAAATTTAGAGCTCAGTATATCACCATTTCTGTGGCAGCCACAGTGTCAACTACCTTACACTAATTACAGTTTATGTTTCCTAGCAAACGGGGAAGATAGATCCGGAGTATGTATAAAATATAACTTTTAGTGTGTTTTTTCTTTAAGAGCATTTATAAAATAAAACACGTGTACATGAAGATTTTGTATGCCAATGATATATGCAATTTTTCATATATTCTTTATGATATGCATTTTCATAAGATTTTTTAAGACAGCAATTAGTCCACCTTTGTAAGAGTTATTAATCTGTATTGTTTTTCTTCTCTAGAGGTTCCCCTACATTTGTTTATTTTATTTATCTTGCTTGAATAACATATAGCGGTAATAAAGAGATGTTAGGGACTGTTGCCCTCCTACCCCTTTTTTTTGGTGTTATTAATCCTCCATCAGATCTGTCCAATGCCAAGAAAGTGGGAAACCTCTTTTCAATGATAAATGGTAAATTAATGTTCTCTCAACGCGTTTCCTCCTGACCAAACGATTCCGCAGGGGAGCTAGGTCAACAGAGCAGCTTCGTCCAGATTCATTGGGGGCTGCTAGAAGATTTGTGTGGCTGTCTGTTTTTCAGAAGAAGCTTTCCAATGAAAGCATACTTGCAGTGGCAAGAAATCAACCTTCCCATCTGGGAAATCAGAAACCATGCCCGTTACTAACACCAAAAAAAAGGGGTAGGAGGGCAACAGTCCCTAACATCTCTATATTACC
Source organism: Rhinoderma darwinii (assembly GCF_050947455.1). Taxonomy (NCBI): domain Eukaryota; kingdom Metazoa; phylum Chordata; class Amphibia; order Anura; family Rhinodermatidae; genus Rhinoderma; species Rhinoderma darwinii. The sequence continues at coordinate 314,706,501 of NC_134687.1, read as the reverse complement.
TCTATATGTTATTCATGCAAGATAAATGAAATAAACAAAATGTGGGGGAACCTCTAGAGAAGAGAAACAATACAGATGAATAACCCTTACAAAGACTAATTGCTGTCTTAAAAAAATCTTATGAAAATGCATATCATAAAGAATATATGAAAAATTGCATACATCATTGGCATACAAAATCTTCATGTACACATGTTGTGTTTTATTTTATAAATGCTCTTAAAGAAAAAACACAGTAAAAGTTATATTTTATACATACTCCGCATCTATCTTCTCTTTTTTTTCCTAACATTACGGAGAACAAAATCAAAATCATTGTTGTCCAGGTAGTGGACTAAATAATACAACCGTATACTTATTCCTAGCAAACGGGACAGATAGCGGACCTGGAAAAACATCTTAGCTTGGTAGAGGATGAGCTAGCTGGGGCACAAACTGCAGTACAACAAGTGATTAACACTAACCGCCATCTTGTTGAAAAAGTAGATGGTTTGAAGAATCGTTAGAGGCGGAACTATTTGCGAAAAGTAACATTTTACAAGCCTATTACCAGGCTTAGGGGCCACAAAATTTTAATGTTCGGAGATTACTCTGCTAAAGTTAAAATAAAAAAAGATAATCTTTCAGCTCAGTTTGTTCTGACCTGGTGCAAAAGAACATTAGTTTCTGTCACGATCTGTGGGTATGTGAACCCACTGGGCCATACCGCTGTAGCGGTATAGCAGCTGGCCAAACAGGGTACAAAGTCAATGTCTATTGTTCGGATAAAGGTACCTGTGGCAATTCAAATGTAGTGATGGTTTTGACTCGGATGGAACTCTGGCAGCAGGCAGACAACAGGTGTGGAGAAAAATAGCGGGTGTAGTAGGCGACACAACACGACTCTAACTCAGTATAGCACAGGAACACGGTAGCATGGGAAAACCGATACAGGTAGCAGGAACAGCAACACTGGAACTGGAAAACACTCAAGGAACCATTTGCAAGACAGGCAGGAGTAGATACAAACACGTTCAGGCAATGCAGGGAGGGGCAGAGCCGTTCTTATAGTCCAGGGTGATCTGGGAGCAATTAGCTCAATCTCACACATGTGTCCTCTCAACCAGGCCATTGGACTGGGGGTGGTAGGCTGAGGAAAAGTCCAACTTTATATCGAGGAGTTTACAGAGGGCCCTCCAGAACTTTGAGGTGAACTGAACCCTCCGATCAGATACAATATGCAGTGCTAGGTCGTGCGGGCGAATGATGTGTTGGATGAAGAGATTGGCCAGTCGAGAAGCAGAAGGTAGGCCGGTCAGCGGAACAAAATGAGCCATCTTTGAGAATCGGTCCTCTACCACCCAGACCGTACTGTATCCAGCAGAGGGGGGCAGATCTGTGACAAAGTCCATTGCAATATGCTGCCAGGTAGCATTGGGCACAGGCAGCGGCTGGAGAATGCCAGCCGGTTTGGAGTTTGCATCTTTATTTGCTGCGCACACCGCGCAGGAAGAGACAAAGTCCATAATGTCTTTGGGCAGCGTGGGCCACCAGAACTGACTGGCAATCAGGTCTCAGGTTTTATGGACACCTGCATGACCTGCCAGTTTAAAGCTATGTCCCCAGCGGAGGATTCTTCTTCTGTCTGCCAGACGCACAAAAGTCCTCCCTGGAGTAATAGCCACATAGCATTGTCTTGCCTTTGGGACATTTCTGAAGTAGAAGTGCGCCAGCACCAACAGAGGAGGCGTCCACCTCCAACGAAAACTGCAGAGACACATCAGAATGATGGGGGTTCAGGCTGACGTGAAGGCACTCTTCAAGCTATTCAATGCGGCCTCTGCCTCGGGAGTCCACACCTTGGCATTCATGCTTTTCTTGGTGAGGGTAGAGATGGGAGCAGTCAGTGAGGAGAAGTTTTTGATGAACTGTCGATAAAAGTTGGCGAATCCCAAGAAACGCTATATGGCTTCATCTTGAGACCCTGATCCGAGATAATGTAGCCCAGGAAGGGTAGGGACTTTCTCTCGAACACGCACTTCTCCTGCTTGGCATACAGACGATTCTCCCTTAATCGCAGCATAACTTGACGGACATGTCTCTGATGAGTCACTGGATCTGGGAAAAAAATCAGAATGTCATCGAGATGGACCACAACACATACATAGAGGAGATCTCGCAAGACATCATTGACGAACTCTTGGAAGACCGCGGGAGCGTTACATATACCGAAGGGCATTACCACGTATTCATAGTGCCCGTCTCGAGTGTTAAATGCCGTCTTCCATTCGTCACCCCCGCGAATCCGGATTAGGTTGTAAGCCCCACACAGGTCTAGTTTAGAGAAAATGTTGGCTCCTCGTATGCGATCAAATAGTTCTGAAATTAATTGCAACGGATATATGTTTTTACCGTGATCTGGTTGAGACCCCGGTAGTCGATGCAGGGTCGAAGAGATCCGTCCTTCTTCTTGACGAAGAAGAACCTGGCCCCGGCCAGAGAGGAGGATTTCCGTATGAAACCCCTCTCCATATTCTTCTTAATATAGGCGGACATAGACTTAGTCTCTGGCAAGGAGAGTGGGTATACCATTCCACGGGGAAGTTACGCGTCAGGAACCAATTCCATAGGGCAGCGTCTCGGCCTTGCCAATGACCGAGGCTGGGCCGGATGGATATGACCCAGGCAACAGTTGAGGCACCTCGGAACCCCACTGGAGAACCTCTCCAGAAATCCAGTCCAGAACTGGGGCATGTAGTCAGAGCCAGGGCACACCCAACAGCACTGGGTTGACAGCCCTGGGCAGGACAAAAAATGAAATTGTAATGGATCTGCCAGGCACTACGTCTGTGGAGACTCCCAGGGTTAATCAGTCGACACCTGAGGCCAGACCTCTTAGACTGACACCGGCTCCCACCAATCAGGGTGGCAGGCTCAGGAGTGGGAGAGCCTATCGCGGCCTGGTCAGTCAGAGTTAGCTCCGCCCCCTGTCCATTTATACCTGCAGTTTTCTCTTCCTCATTGCTTGTTATTCTTTTGGATTCCTGGCCCCACTGCTGCTTGCTCCAGCCTGCTTCTGCCGTGCTTCTGCCTTGCTGCAGTTCCCCTTGTCTTGCTTTGCTTTGCCCCTGGCTTGCTTCTGTCTCCGTGCCCGCTCGGGTTACTCACTTCGTCCTGGTCCTGACTGTTCGTTCGCCGCTCCGTTTCCTCGTGGCGTTCCGTGGCTACTGCCCCTTCCCTTGCGTGTTCCCTGTTTGTTTTCCTGTGCACTTAGACAGCGTAGGGACCGCCGCCCAGTTGTACCTCGTCGCCTAGGGCGGGTCGTTGCAAGTAGGCAGGGACAGGGCGGTGGGTAGATTAGGGCTCACTTTCCCTTCACCTCCTTCCTGCCATCACAGAATAACAAGCCCTTACCTAGTCTACCATTTCTCCTACGCTGTCGCTATCATGGACCCCCTTGAGACCCTGACCCAGCAGATGCAGGGCCTCTCCCTACAGGTCCAGGCCCTGGCCCAAGGGGTTGGGCGCACCACCTCACCTCTAGAACCCGACCTCAAGTTACCTGACCGGTTTTCAGGGGACCGTAAGACGTTTCTCTCCTTCCGGGAGAGTTGCAGACTATATTTCCGACTTAAGCCCCACTCCTCAGGTTCCGAGAACCAGCGGGTGGGTATCATCATATCCCGACTCCAGGAAGGGCCCCAAGAGTGGGCCTTCTCCTTGGCTCCTGACGCCCCTGAACTTTCCTCTGTTGATCGTTTTTTCTCTGCCCTCGGACTCATTTACGACGAGACTGACAGGACTGCTTTAGCCGAGAGTCAGCTGGTGACCTTACGTCAGGGTAGGAGACCGGTTGAGGAATACTGTTCTGATTTTAGGAAGTGGTGCGTAGCTTCTCAGTGGAACGATCCGGCCCTAAGGTGCCAGTTTAGGTTAGGATTATCTGACGCCCTGAAGGATCTGCTGGTTAGTTACCCCTCGTCTGACTCCCTTGACCAGGTTATGGCCCTAGCAGTACGACTTGACCGACGTCTCAGGGAACGTCAGCTAGAACGCTTCAGTGTGCTCCCCTCTGACTTTTCTGCGATCCCCCCCGAGGTCCCGCCTCCTCGCCCCTCCACGGAGGACTCGGAGGTACCCATGCAACTCGGGGCCTCCATGTCCCCTCGACAACGTAGGGAGTTTCGCAGAATGAACGGTCTCTGCTTCTACTGTGGGGACGACAAGCATCTACTGAACACCTGTCCCAGGCGCAAGAATAAGAAGCCGGAAAACCTTCCGCGCCTAAGTGATCATCGGGGAGGTCACTTGGGCGCACAGGTATTTCCCGTTAATGTGAAACGCAATAAAATTTTGCTTCCCTTTCAGGTCTCGTTTGCTGGCCGGTCTGCCACGGGCAGTGCTTTCGTGGATTCTGGTTCATCTGCTAATATCATGTCTGTGGAATTTGCTATGTCTCTAAAGATGCCTTGTATTGATTTACCTTATCCTATCCCTGTAGTAGGTATCGACTCGACTCCCCTTGCTAATGGTTATTTTACTCAGCATACTCCTGTTTTTGAACTCCTTGTTGGCTCCATGCATTTGGAGCAGTGCTCTGTACTGGTGATGCAGGGATTATCGTCTGATCTGGTATTAGGTCTTCCCTGGTTGCAGTTGCATAATCCCACGTTTGATTGGAATACTGGGGATCTCACCAAATGGGGTAATGAATGTCTTACGTCATGTCTCTCTGTTAACTCTATTTCTCCCCGGGAGGAGGTAAACACGCTTCCTGAGTTTGTTCAGGACTTCGCCGATGTGTTTTCTAAGGAGGCCTCCGAGGTGTTGCCCCCCCATAGAGATTACGATTGCGCTATCGATTTGGTGCCTGGTGCCAAGCTTCCTAAGGGTAGGATATTTAATCTTTCATGTCCTGAACGTGAAGCCATGAGGGTGTATATCCAGGAATGCCTGGCCAAGGGTTTCATTCGCCCCTCGACTTCTCCTGTAGGTGCTGGCTTCTTCTTCGTGGGGAAGAAGGATGGTGGTCTTAGGCCGTGCATTGATTATCGTAACCTGAATAAGGTCACTGTAAGGAACCAGTACCCACTTCCTTTGATTCCGGATCTTTTTAATCAGGTTCAGGGAGCCCAATGGTTTTCTAAGTTCGATCTACGGGGGGCATATAACCTTATCCGCATCAAAGAGGGGGATGAGTGGAAAACTGCGTTCAACACACCCGAGGGTCATTTCGAATACCTGGTCATGCCCTTTGGGTTGTGTAACGCCCCTGCTGTCTTCCAGAATTTTATTAATGAAATCCTGAGAGAGTACCTGGGTAATTTTCTTGTTGTGTACCTTGATGACATACTGGTGTTTTCCAAGGACTGGTCCTCTCACGTGGAGCATGTCAGGAAGGTGCTCCAGGTCCTTCGGGAGAATAATCTGTTTGCTAAGACTGAAAAATGTGTCTTTGGGGTACAGGAGATACCATTTTTAGGGCAAATCCTCACTCCTCATGAATTCCGCATGGACCCTGCCAAGGTTCAAGCTGTGGCGGAATGGGTCCAACCTGCCTCCCTTAAGGCGTTACAGTGTTTTTTAGGGTTCGCCAACTATTACAGGAGATTTATTGCCAACTTCTCGGTCGTCGCTAAGCCTCTTACGGACCTTACCCGCAAGGGTGCTGATGTCCTCCATTGGCCCCCTGAGGCCGTCCAGGCCTTTGAGACTCTCAAGAAGTGCTTTATCTCGGCCCCCGTGCTGATTCAGCCCAACCAAGAGGAGCCATTTATTGTGGAGGTTGACGCTTCCGAGGTGGGAGTGGGGGCCGTCTTGTCCCAGGGTACCAGCTCCCTCACCCATCTCCGCCCCTGTGCTTACTTCTCTAGGAAGTTTTCGCCCACGGAGAGTAACTATGATATTGGCAACCGCGAACTTCTAGCCATTAAATGGGCTTTTGAGGAGTGGCGGCACTTCCTGGAGGGGGCCAGACACCAGGTAACGGTCCTTACGGATCACAAGAATCTGGTTTTCCTAGAATCGGCCCGGAGGCTTAATCCTAGACAAGCTCGGTGGGCACTATTCTTTACCAGATTTAATTTCTTGGTTACCTATAGGGCTGGGTCCAAGAATATTAAGGCTGATGCTCTGTCACGTAGTTTCATGGCCAATCCTCCTTCCGAGAAGGATCCCGCTTGTATTTTACCCCCTGGTATAATCGTCTCTGCCACGGATTCTGATTTAGCTTCTGATATCGCGGCTGATCAGGGTGCAGCTCCCGGGAACGCCCCTGGGGACAAACTGTTTGTTCCCCTGCAATACCGGCTGAGGGTACTCAGGGAAAACCATGACTCCGCTCTATCTGGTCATCCTGGCATCTTGGGCACCAAACACCTCATTACCAGAAACTATTGGTGGCCTGGGTTGCCTAAAGATGTTAGGGCTTACGTCGCCGCTTGTGAGGTTTGCGCTAGGTCCAAAACCCCTAGGTCCCGACCTGCGGGCCTACTACGTCCCTTGCCCATTCCCCAGAGACCTTGGACCCATATCTCCATGGATTTTATCACCGATTTGCCTCCATCTCAGGGCAAGTCGGTGGTGTGGGTGGTAGTCGACCGCTTCAGCAAGATGTGCCACTTTGTGCCCCTTAAGAAGCTACCTAACGCCAAGACGTTAGCTTCTTTGTTTGTGAAGCACATCCTGCGTCTCCATGGGGCCCCAGTCAATATCGTTTCGGACAGAGGGGTACAATTTGTTTCCTTATTTTGGAGAGCCTTTTGTAAAAAGTTGGAGATTGATCTGTCCTTCTCCTCCGCCTTCCATCCCGAAACTAACGGCCAAACGGAAAGGACCAACCAATCCCTGGAACAATATTTAAGGTGTTTCATCTCTGACTGTCAATTCGATTGGGTCTCATTCCTTCCCCTTGCTGAATTTTCCCTGAATAACCGGGTCAGTAACTCGTCAGGGGTCTCCCCGTTTTTCTGTAATTTCGGGTTTAACCCAAGGTTCTCCTCCGTCTCCCCTGGTTGTTCCAATAATCCTGAGGTAGAGGATGTTCATCGGGAACTGTGCACTGTCTGGGCCCAGGTTCAGAAGAACCTAGAGGCGTCCCAGAGCGCACAAAAGATTCAGGCAGATAGTAGACGTTCTGCTAACCCCCGGTTTGTCGTCGGGGATTTGGTCTGGTTGTCGTCCAGGAACTTGCGCCTTAAGGTCTCGTCCAGGAAGTTTGCTCCCCGATTTATTGGGCCTTATAAGGTCATTGAAGTCCTCAACCCTGTATCCTTCCGTCTGGAGCTGCCCCCATCCTTCCGCATACACGACGTCTTTCATGCCTCCCTCCTTAAACGCTGCTCCCCGTCCTGGTCCCCCTCTAGGAAACCTCCTGTTCCCGTTCTCACCCCTGAGGGGGTGGAATTCGAGGTGGCCAAGATTGTGGACAGTAGGATGATCCAGGGCTCCCTCCAGTACCTGGTCCATTGGAGAGGATACGGGCCGGAGGAGAGGACTTGGGTACCTGCTCGAGATGTTCACGCTGGGGTATTGGTCAGGAGGTTCCACCTTCTCTTCCCCACTAAACCGGGTCCTCTTAGTAAGGGTCCGGTGGCCCCTCATAAAAGGGGGAGTACTGTAATGGATCTGCCAGGCACTACGTCTGTGGAGACTCCCAGGGTTAATCAGTCGACACCTGAGGCCAGACCTCTTAGACTGACACCGGCTCCCACCAATCAGGGTGGCAGGCTCAGGAGTGGGAGAGCCTATCGCGGCCTGGTCAGTCAGAGTTAGCTCCGCCCCCTGTCCATTTATACCTGCAGTTTTCTCTTCCTCATTGCTTGTTATTCTTTTGGATTCCTGGCCCCACTGCTGCTTGCTCCAGCCTGCTTCTGCCGTGCTTCTGCCTTGCTGCAGTTCCCCTTGTCTTGCTTTGCTTTGCCCCTGGCTTGCTTCTGTCTCCGTGCCCGCTCGGGTTACTCACTTCGTCCTGGTCCTGACTGTTCGTTCGCCGCTCCGTTTCCTCGTGGCGTTCCGTGGCTACTGCCCCTTCCCTTGCGTGTTCCCTGTTTGTTTTCCTGTGCACTTAGACAGCGTAGGGACCGCCGCCCAGTTGTACCTCGTCGCCTAGGGCGGGTCGTTGCAAGTAGGCAGGGACAGGGCGGTGGGTAGATTAGGGCTCACTTTCCCTTCACCTCCTTCCTGCCATCACAGAAATGAGCTCGAAATGAAGGGCTCCCACTTGGAGCTTCAGTGATTTGGTCACAGCTACAATCGGGTCTGGCAGAGGCAGTCCATTCATCGGGTCTGGCAGAGGCAACAATCAAAGGCCTCTCCAGAGGGATTGTGGGCACATGGAGAAGAACCACCAGGTCTCTACAAATGAAGTTAAATGCAGATCCAGAGTCCAGATAGGCAGAGACACGGTGCGTCCTCTCACCGGACACTATGGTCACGTGGGATGGACAACTTGGAAGAAAGTACCTCCTCACAAAGAGTTGTCTCTCCAATCAACCCTAGGTTCTGGGGCTTTTGGGGGCACAAACGCACAAGATGGCCTCCGAGGCCACAATACAGACAAAGTCCCGAGGTGCGTCTGCGTTGTCTCACCTGGATAGAGAGTTTGAGTTGGTCCATCTTCAAAGACTCCTTAGGTGGAACAGCAGATGAGGAAAGCAGGGGTTGCTGAAATGTGAGAGCCGGACTAGGGAGTCATCTCTCCGAACGAGCCTGAATGAGATTGTCCAGGGTAGATGGCAGATCTCGGGTGGCAAGCTCGTCCTTAATCACGGGGGACAGTCCCTGCCAAAATGTTGCCACCAAGGCCTCATTGTTCCGTAACAACTCTCCCGCTAGGGTGCGGCAGTAAATGGCGTACTCGTCCACGGAGAAGTGTCTCCCTGGCGAAGGTTCAGCAAGGAGGCGGCCGCCGATAAGACTCACCCAGGTTCCTCAAATACCATACAAACTGTCCATAGGAACCCCTGGAAATCACGGGTCTCTGGTCCTTGTCGTTCCCAAATGGGTCTCGCCCATGCTAGGGCCCTGCCAGTGAGGAGAGAGACGATGAAAGCGACACTTGCGCCGTCAGTAGAAAATGCTTTGGCATACAGGCTGATGTGGATCTGGCACTGGTTGAGAAATCCCCTGCAGGTCCTCACATCTCCATCATAGTGGTGAGGAAGTGGCAGAGAAAATCGGGTGTCATCACTGCCAGGAGGTGTAGTCATAGGATCCGTACTCCCAGGAGGTGTAGTTGCAGGAACAGCAGAGGCAATAGGAGCAGGTGCCGGGAGAACTTCAGCTTGCGCATCTAGTCGCTCTGTAATGGAGTTCACCGCCTGGAGGAGTTGGTCCTGTTGTAATTGGCAGACTAGCATATCTGACTGCATGGCTTGTGATGTCGTCAGGGTCTTAAGTTGACCAGCGGGGTCCATGGCCTGTGCGTACTGTGACGATCTGTGGGTATGTGGACCCACTGGGCCGTACCGCCGTAGCGGTATAGCAGCTGGCCAAACAGGGTACAAAGTCAATGTCTATTGTTCGGATAGTGGTACCTGTGGCAATTCAGACAGTAGCGATGGTTTAGGCTCTAATGGAACTCTGGCAGCAGGCAGACAACAGGTGGGGAGAAACATAGCGGATGTAGTAGACGACACAACACGACTCCAACTCAGTATAGCACAGGAACACGGTAGCACGGGCAACAGGATACAGGTAGCAGGAACGGGAACACTGGAACTGGAAAACACTCAAGGAACCATTTGCAAGACAGACACGGGTAGATACAAACACGCTCAGGCAATGCAGGGAGGGGCAGAGCCCTTCTTATAGTCCAGGGTCATCTGGGAGAAATCAGCTCAATCTCACACATGGGTGCGCTCCGGCTCCTTAAGGCTGGACTGAGCTCGCGAGCGCACCCTAGTGGTTACTGAGGAACAGGACGGCCGCATGTGCAGACATCTCTGGAGAGAAGTGCGTCGACAGGATGAGAGGAGTTCGTGGTCAGCGACCACAGACGTTACAGTTTCACACTACAGTTTCCTGCTATTCTAAGAAATCAGTAACTTGGAATGTAAAGGGACTACAGTTACCACATAAGCGCATTATGGTGCTTCGACATTTAAGAGGATTAAGGGCATATATTGTGATTCTACAGGAAACGCACTTGAAAGAACAGGTCTTCCAGAGAATGCACAAATTATCGGTAGGGAAAGTACTGTGCTCCCCAGCTGTGTCTTACGATTATGATTTGGAAGGTAGATACTCACGAGCGGTGTTGGAAGGCTCGATGGGTAGGATGAGCCTGTATTGTACTTACGCACCAAATGATAATAAACTTACTTTTTTTCCAATTCTTGGAGGGGAAATTACTTGCAGAGAAGGAACATCAAATTCACTTGGGGGGGGCAACCTTAACTCAGTATTACGGACGACAGAAGATAGACGAAGAGCAGACGATAGAGTAATATCTGAAAGATCACATGACAAGGTGCTGGCCCCCTATGGTAGACGTCTGGAGGATGCAATTCCCTCTAGAACGTGAATTTACACATTATTCCCACGTTCATGCGGCGGCGTCACGCATTGACTATTTTTTTACCTCTCCAGTGCTCCTCAATAGAGTGACTGCTGTCAGTATTTAGAATCTAGGGATTTCTGACCATGCACCAGTTTCAATGGTTTTGGCAGACACATACAAGATAGGTACAGATATATCATGGAGATTCCCTTCCTTTTTAGCAAAAGACAAAAATTTCCAGAGTCAACTAAAAGGTTGGTGGCTAGTATATAGTGGGGAGGACCAGGCCCATAAAGAACATGTACATCTTTTTGGTGATATGGCGAAGGCAGTCCAGAATCAAGCGCTGTCCACAGGGTATGGCATGGCGTTGCAAAATGGAGTGATAGCCTTCCTTATTCAAAATCTCTTTTACCTTGTACAAATCTCCCACTTTACCAGCACCAAAGCAACCCCAGACCATCACATTACCTCCACCATGCTTGACAGATGGCGTCAGGCACTCTTCCAGCATCTTTTCAGTTGTTCTGCGTCTCACAAATGTTCTTCTGTGTGATCCAAACACCTCAAACTTCGATTCGTCTGTCCATAACACTTTTTTCCAATCTTCCTCTGTCCAATGTCTGTGTGCTTTTGCCCATATTAATCTTTTCCTTTTATTAGCTTCCTTAAAAATTAAAACTAAAGAGTCTTACAAAGAATCAAGCTCCAAGCTTTGTAAGGCGTACACAGCATATGTTGCTACTCCCACGGAGTCACTTAGGGAACAATAGCTCAGTGCCAAGTCAGAGTTTGAACTTTGTTTAGATAGAAGGAAAGGTTCAAGAGGGACCAGATGACAGCTAGTTTTTTTTTAGACGTGGTAACAAGGCAGGATCTCTACTAGCTAGATTGGTAAAAGAATACTTCTGTCCAACGCATATTGGTAGTCTTAGAGATGGAGGAGGGGAACTTCAGAAAGACCCTAAAGTAATTAACAACCTACTACGTGATTATTATCTTACACTTTACACACAAGATCCTTCCGATTTAACAGAAGGAAAACATTTCCTAGATTCTTTAAATTTGCCTTCCCTGACTGATTCTTATCGGGAATCTCTTAATGCTCTAATTACAGAACAAGAGATAGTGACGACGATACAAACACTAGCGAATAACAAGGCTCCAGTGCCTTATGGCTTTTCCAGTGAATTTTATAAGATTATGACAGAGGACCTCTCACCCATCCTGGTCTCAGTATATAATTGTATATTGAACAGTAAAGACTTTTTAAAATAAGTGAATACAGATTATATTAAAGTTTTACACAAAGAAGATAAGGACCCAGCCGACCCGAGCTCTTATAGGCCAATATCCTTGATAAATCAAGATATTAAAATATTATCAAGGATACTGGCAGAAAGGCTGGCTGTGTTGCTTCCCCAAATGGTGGGTCCCCATCAAGTAGGTTTTGTTAAAGGGAAATTGGCGTTTACAAATCTCAATATGGTTTTAGCAGTACAAGATGCAGTTGCCAGCGGGACAAGCTCAGGGAGAGGTTTACCGGCGCTATTGACTTTAGATTGCCTTTGATAATGTGCATTGGGGTTGGCTGGATGCCGGTTCTAGATCACTTTGGAATTCGAGAGATTTTTCGTAATTATTTATACTTAGACCCCCAGGCGAGGATATTTACCTCTGGGTTTTTATCCGCACCTATTCACCTCCAAAAGGGTACAAGACAGGGTTGCCCCCTCTCCCCGTTATTATTTGATCTTGTCCTGGAACCTTTGGCAAGACATTTTTTGGCTTCCAATGAGTATGAAGGTATCAAAGTAGGGAGTCAGGAAATCAAACCTACCTGCTTTGCTGATGACTTCTTGTTATTCCTCAATTCTCTGCATCATCACTTGCAGGGATTGCTGGAGAGGCTACATTATTTTGATTCTTACTCAGGATACAAAATTAATGTTCTTAAGAGTTAACTGCTTTTTTCGGACGAGATAACCTTTGACCACAACAGTAGAAGTAGCTCAGACATCTATTACTTACTTGGGAATTAAGGCCGGTAAGGTGCCTTCAGTGTTGTACAAGCTGAAATACCAGCCTTTGATAGATAAACTACTCAAGGAATTACAGAGATGGACATCATTACCATTATTGTTTTTTGGGAGGACTGCTCTTCTTAAGATGATAAGCTTTGCTTGTCTTTTATATCCCATGCAAACCATACCTTTATTGTTGAAACATATAGATTGTCAAAAGATACAATCAGTGTTCTTGCAATTTTTGTGGGAAAAGAAAAGACCACAAACAGTTTATAAGAAATTGGTCCTGCCTAAATTTGAGGGCGGTCTACAATTACTGATAATAAGGTGCTATAATCTAGCTGCACTTGGTAGACATATTAGGGATTGGATACACAGTACATGTTCTGGAGCAGGGATTAGCGAATTGGTAAATCTTGTGGCTCTATTACACATGCCATATGCACAACTCCCTAGAAATGTTAAGAATAGCTTACTCCTTCAAGATACGATAGGAGCGTGGAAAGTGATTCGGAAGTTATTTGGGCTTCCGTATTGCTTATACAAATATTTTCCATTATAGAAAAAGTCCTTTGCACAGGGTGGTTAAAATAAGCTATTTCAACAGTGGAAAACCAGAGGGATTGTAAGATTGAAAGACCTACATGTAGAAGATGTGAGATTACTGACATGGAAGGAATTCTCTTTGAAATTCAGTTTTGGATATAATTAGTATTTACAATTTGCACAGGTATTAGATTTTTGTAACTCTAAAGAAAGAAATTTAGGTCACTTAGAAATCCCGGGAGCCTTTGATACCTTCATAGGTTCGAGCACTAGTTGTGATTATCATCTATTTATTGTAAAATGAGGACCCAATCTCTTTGCTCTATCAGTTCTTCTATTCAACATTAGGAAAAGGAATTGAATGATCTTGAAGTGATGAACAAACTTTTAGAGCGATGGGACAATGTAAGGAAAAGCGATGGTGAATGAGCAGTGGCGTGAAATGCATTTTCGACTTATGCACAATGCTCCATATGCCTTTGACTTATACTATCGAGACACACCTGCCCATTATCTTCGCACTTGCCCTAAATGCGATCTGCAGAATGTCGAGTTGCCCACAAATTGAGGATTTTTGGAAGGAGTCCTTAAAATTAATTGAAATAAAGTGGGGTGTCCTACTACCCCTTGAACTACAAGCGTTGGTGTATAGCAGCAGGCAGTAGGGGATGGGATTCAGACCAGAAAAGGTAATATGTGTAACTTTTAAGGTCATCAAAAAGTGCATTTTGCGCCACTGGCTGCAATCTTCTGTCCTAGAGGTATTGGAGGTGATTTACACTCTCAAACCTTTGCTTATATATGATAAAATGGTAATAGAGTGACACAAGGAAAAGGCCCCAAATCTTTTTAAAAAAATGGAGGACATTTATTGAAAACATTTACTCTCTTTCGGATATAACCACTTTAATTCGCACATTCCAATATACATCATGGTTTAATCTACAGAATCTTCAGGATACTCTGGGAATACTGTGGGTATGATGGGCAGACAAGGGACCACCGAGGCAGAAATTTTTTCTTTTGGGGTTATTTTTGTTGACTGAATTTAACTTGTTCATTTCAACTGATATGTTTTGTACAAGAAACATAAAAAATGGGTGACAGAAGCATGCTACTCATATACAAATTCACATGTAGATGGTCTATATGAATCAGATTCTTTGAGATTTCCTTCAGACTGTGGTGATATATTTGTTATTTGACTCAATTGGCAGGATAATGTAATGTTAGATTGCATTTTATATATATATGTATTTTTCATACACATTGGCAAAACTGTAACTGACATGCTTTTGTTACCAATTAAACTATTTTCAAAAAAAAAACAAAACAAAAAACAAAACTATCTTTACTGTAGAAGTTAATGTTTATAACAACATAACTTATCCAAACGGGTATCGTGTGCAAAGGTTAAGTTGTGGCATGCTGTCTTGGGCATGGCTTCAACTTTAATCTACCCAAGAAAATCCAACGTGCAAGAAGAGTCCAAGGCACCACCAAATGAAATTTCACTGCTTTATTCGAAGCACATAAGAAAATCACAGTGATGTTTTGGCACACAGGCCTTTATTTTGAGGAAGGCCTTTACAATATATTAAATAGTTACATAGGTTGAAAAAAGACACAGGTCCATCAAGTTCAACCATTCACAATATATTACATTTCCACTGTTATAATAGTCCTATTTTGCCATGAAAAGTACCACAATGCGGGTGGGAATTTTGAAAACGTTGATGCCGTATTGGGTTGGGGCTTAAATGTCCCGTGACGTAGGATTCAAATCTTGGAATGTATAATATTTACAATTCTACTAATTTATCTTTAAATCTACAATGCAGTAAAATACAGTGCCAAATAATAAAGTGAAAAACCTATATCTTTACTAATACTGTTATAGTAATGATGTGTTTCTATTGTACTCCATGTGCTAAAAGCGTCATTAAAAGTTCAGCTTTGTTAGCCGAGTCATAAAACTAAGTAGTAAAATCTAGTTTTGGCTGATTCATAAAGGAGGAGGCATAGGAGCACTCTTTGTTCCTTTTGAGAGACACATCTGGGTGTATCATACTAGTATTGTATGCATACTTTGCTTACCTTTTTAGTGGTTTTTGTATTACGATTGGTGATTGATGCCCGACTGGTGTCAAATTATGCTCTAAAATGTACTCCCATTTCCTAAGGGAAATGTCCTTAGAGATTTCACATCAGACCAACAACTGTGTGTCTGTTTCTTGCTCTCCGAAAGCTGTTGTCCTTTACAATTAGGAACACAAGGTGAACAGATTTGATAGCATTTGTCTATCACCTAACTTTCGGATTACTCTAACAATACCAATAGACACCGTAGTATAGCCGTGGTTTCCATAATTAAATTCTGCATTGTGAACATGTCAAACTCACCTTTATATAAATATAACATGAAAAATACTTCATTTACATAATGCACAAAGACAACGCTTTTTCATTTGAGCTAGATTATTTGATGATTATGGTTTTCTATTTGTGTTAAATTAGAGCATTAGCTTCCTGCATTTTAATGCAATCAAAGATTCTTGTTTTAAAAATAACTTACTTGCCTATAAAGTAAATCACCAGTAATTTGCTTTTGTATTTTACTCTACGACCCAGAAACTGCATTTGTTCTTATGTACTAGAGTGTGAAAGGCTTTCTATACCCATATGTTCATAGTTTGAAGAAAACAGCCAGGTGCTGATAATGAGATACACTTGCTGTATGTATGTATGTACACTACCATTCAAAAGTTTAGGGTCACTTAAAAATTTCCTTATTTTTGAAAGAAAAGCACAGTTTTTTTCAATGGAGATAACATTAAATGAATCAGAAATACACTCTATACATTGTTAATGTGCTAAATGACTATTCTAGCTACAAACGTCTGTTTTTTGATGCAATATCTACATAGGTGTATAGAGGACCATTTCCAGCAACCATCACTCCAGTGTTCTAATGGTACATTGCGTTTGCTAACTGTGTTAGAAGGCTAATGCATGATTAGAAAACACTTGAAAACCCTTGTGCAATTATGTAAGCACCGCTGTAAACAGTTTTGCTGTTTAGAGGAGCTATAAAACTGACCTTCCTTTGAGCTAGTTGAGAATCTGGAGCATTACATTTGTGGGTTCGATTAAACTCTCCAAATGGCTAGAAAAAGTGAGCTTTCATGTGAAACTCAACAGTCTATTCTTGTTCTTAGAAATGAAGGCTATTCCATGCGAGAAATTGCCAAGAAACTGAAGATTTCCTACAACGGTGTGTACTACTCCCTTCAGAGGACAGCACAAACAGGCTGTAACCAGAGTAGAAAGAGAAGTGGGAGGCCCCACTGCACAACTGAGCAACAAGACAAGTACATTATAGTCTCTAGTTTGAGAAATAGACGCCTCACAGGTCCTCAACTGGCAGCTTCATTAAATAGTACCCGCAAAACGCCAGTGTCAACGTCTACAGTGAAGAGGCGACTCCGGGATGCTGGCCTTCAGGGCAGAGTGGTAAAGAAAAAGCCATATCTGAGACTGGCTAATAAAAGGAAAAGATTAATATGGGCAAAAGCACACAGACATTTGACAGAGGAAGATTGGAAAAAAGTGTTATGGACAGACGAATCGAAGTTTGAGGTGTTTGGATCTCACAGAAGAACATTTGTGAGACACAGAACAACTGAAAAGATGCTGAAAGAGTGCCTGACGCCATCTGTCAAGCATGGTGGAGGTAATGTGATGGTCTGGGGTTGCTTTGGTGCTGGTAAAGTGGGAGATTTGTACAAGGTAAAAGGAATTTTGAATAAGGAAGGCTATCACTCCATTTTGCAACGCCATGCCATACCCTGTGGACAGCGCTTGATTGGAGCCAATTTCATCCTACAACAGGACAATGACCCAAAGCACACCTCCAAATTATGAAAGAACTATTTAGGGAAGAAGCAGGCAGCTGGTATTCTATCTGTAATGGAGTGGCCAGCGCAGTCACCAGATCTCAACCCCATAGTGCTGTTGTGGGAGCAGCTTGACCGTATGGTACACAAGAAGTGCCCATCAAGCCAATCCAACTTGTGGGAGGGCCTTCTGGAAGCATGGGGTGAAATTTCTCCCCATTACCTTAGCAAATTAACAGCTAGAATACCAAAGAACCTACTACCACATGGTTGGAAAATAAAGGATCATATAAAATGTGGATAACATCCATGCAAAATATGTTCATATACCCATGTATCAAAAACCTTCTCAAATTCTAACAACTCTGAAACGTTTCCTATACAAAGTTACATCAATTGCAACTCAGAACTAGTAATATACATAATTGAATGTACAGAATGTAATCTAAAGTATATAGGCTGTACAAGCCGCAAATTAAAAATCTGTATACTTGAACATCTAAGTTACATAAGAAACTCTAACATCCAAAACATCTCAAATGCGGCAAGACACTTCATCTACTTCCATAAAAGAACAATAAATTAATTTCGATGTTATGCAATTAAAAAAATTTGTAAATCTAAAAGAGGAGGAAATATGAAAGAAAAAATGCTCCAAAGGGAATCATATTGGATATTTCGTCTCAAAACTAGAGTCCCTGAAGGTCTCAATTTAAAAAGAGAGATTATGCACTATTATTAATACATAATTATAACAGTCAGTAAACATAAAATCTACATAATACTATATACAATATTACGTTAAATCGACTAACACCAGTAGTAGACAACAAACAGTCTAACTTAAACTATCCAATTGTGTAACAGTTTACAACCTCAATTTGTCTATTTAATACGTTTTTAACCAACATATTCTATTAACTAATAGATATGCCTTTTAGCAGACTAAGTCACCCAATGTCTATCAACATCAACACATTCACAATTTAACTTCTTTCTTCGTACACTCAGTCACAATACACACACATTTGACACAATGCGTTATATACATAAAACAAAATAATTCAATAAAGACACCCTAGATCTCCCAATCTGCATATATTCGAATGAAAATACACAACAGAAACAGACATCACTCAGATATCAACTTCATTTATCGGAACCGATAAATTAACAAAATATACTCACCAACATGAAGTCAGCCAGATAACGAACCCAGGTTTTCGATAAATGAAGGCGGATCCGAGGCTACACTCCAGCACCATGCATCCCTGGAACGCAATCAAACACACACCTGAGAACAGGAATATTTAAACTAAGCATTCAAAGTCAGTCACTCCATCTTAAGCCATGAATAAGGACGGAGACACCGTCCAAAACGCGTAGGCTCCCTACTTTCTTCATCCATTCTATCCTTGCAGGATTATAACTAACATATGCCTCAGAAAACTTTCTTTTAACTAAGAATCATTAAAACTTGGAAAAAGCTTCCTTTTAACTACTTCCAGCGCTGGATCCAACCAAACCCCTTTTTTCAAAATAGCAAGTCTCTCCGTGTGCCACCACGAGGATCCGAGCGCCAAGACTACCATTCACAAATTCATACATCTACTACAAGGTGAGCTGGAGAAATTCTTTCTACTTTTGCTTGTAAATACCAAAGGTAATTGCGGCAAATGGAGCATTCTTTGACGAAAGCAAAGTTTGAAGGAGAAAATTATTATTTCAAATAAAAATCATTATATCTAACCTTGTCAATGTCTCGACTATATTTTCTAGTCATTTTGCAACTCATTTGATAAATATAAGTGTGAATTTTCATGGAAAACACAAAATTGTCTGGGTGACCCCAAACTTTTGAACGGGTATGTATGTATGTATGTATGTATGTATGTGTGTGTAGATATATATATATATATATAGATATATATATAGATATATATCCGTGGAGGAGGAGTCAAGGGCCGCCAACAAATTTGGAAGGGAAGTCAACGGCTTGGTAAGAGTGAGGATCAAGTCATCAGCAAAGAGACTTAGTTTATATTCCCAGTTCCCAACATGCAGACCCGATATATCTGGGTTACGTCTGAAGATAGCGGCTAAGGGTTCCATAGCCAGTGCGAACAATGCGGTTGAGAGGGGGCAGCCCTGCCTAGTGCATCTCCGAATATATATAGGGTGGAAATTAGTAGCCGGTAACTTAAGGTGTGCCTCTGGGTTTTTGTAGATAGCTTTTACAGCCTGAAGAAAGGGGCCCCTTATACCCATGCTTTCCAAGACTTTAAAGAGGTATTCCCAAGAAAGGCTATCAAATGCCTTTTCAATATCCAGAGCAAGAAGGACCATTTGGGACCTAGTGGTGTTAATTAATGATGTTAAGGATTTTCCTAACATTGTCAGGGACTTCTCATTGGATAAAACCCACTTAGCCTTTATGAACTAGTTGAGATAGAAACCTATTCAACCGCCGAGCAAGAATTAAAGCAAATATGTTGGTGTTTATATTGAGGAGGGAGATCAGCCTATAGTTACCCGGCATCAAGGGATCCTTTTTAGGTTTTGGAATAACCGTTATCATGGCGGAGAGGAATTCAGTAGGCATGGGCTGGCCCCTCATTAAATCGGTGCAATAGTTCAGCATATGGGGATCTAAATTTTGAGAAAGTTTTTTTTTATTATAGAGCTGTTAACCCATCCGGTCCCGGGGCTTTTCCGAATTTCAAATTTTTAATCGGAAATTCAATTTCTTCAAAAGTAATCCTAGTGTTTAGTGCATTAAGGTAGTTTTGGGACAGTTGGGGAAAATTGACAGCAGCAAGAAAGTCCCTCACCGCGGTCTCAGAGGGGGGAGAGGGATTAGCATACAGAGATTGGTAAAAAGAGGCAAAAGCAGCATGGATATGATCTGGATTAGAGGTAATTTGAAATGGGCATGACTGTATATGAAAAACTTGGTTAACTCTTTGTCGAGCCTTTAGTTGCTGAGGCAAAAGCTTATCTGGTTTATTAGCCCATTCGTAGCATTTAGATTGCGTCCAGCGAAGGGCATTTTCTGCCCTTTGGGGTAACAACATATCAATCTGTAGTTTGGTATCTTTAATAGCACAAACAAGATAAAAGGAGGGACACCTTTGGTTGGCAGTCACTAAGCGAGCAAGTTTGGCTTCAAGGACAGTCTGAGCCTGGGAGCGTTCTCTTTTACACTTAGAAGCTAATGCTATGAGCCTACCCCTTATAAATGCTTTATGAGCAAGCCATACAGTATGAGAATTAACATAAGGAGTGACATTTTCTATTAAGAATTGAGAGAGTTCGGTCTGTGTCTGTGACTGAATAGAAGGGTTGGACAACAGGGATTCGTTAAGTCTCCATGAGAAGGGCATGGTCCCCCTTTTGGAGAAATCAAATTCAGCAAGGACTAGATCATGATCAGACCAAGCAGATGTCACATGTCTAGAATAAGCCAGGAAGGTGAGGGAGTTAGTGGAAGAGAAAATCATATATATGCGAATATATATAGGCGATGGGCTGGTGAGAAATAAGTATAACCCCTCCTCAACCCATTATGTTCTCTCCATGTATCAGCGATAGAGAGTTCACTATTTTAGTGATGAGAGCAGAGTAATGATTTGGGTGTTGGTAGTCAAGGATCAATCCAGTGTGGTATTCAATACAAAGTTAAAATCCCCACTCCGAATCAAATGTTGGTACTGTAGTGTGAGTAAAACATCATGTAGATGTTCAAAAAACAGAACAGGGTCATCATTTGGAGCATATCAATTAACAACAGATATTGTAGTATCATACAGTAGACCGATTAAGATTACAAACCTTCCTTGGGGATCATGTCTACATAGTTACATAGCTAGTACGGTTGAAAAAAGACACACGTCCATCAAGTTCAACCAAGGGACGGGAAAAGGGATGGTAAAAATTTCTACACATAGGAGCTAATATTATTTTGTTCTAGGAAATTATCTAAGCCTTTTTTAAAGCCATCTACTGTCCCTGCTGTGACCAGCTCCTGCGGTAGACTATTCCATAGATTGACAGTTCTCACAGTAAAGAAGGCTTGTCGCCTCTGCATGTTGAACCTTTTTTCTCCAGACGGAGGGATTGCCCCCTTGTTTTTTGAGGGTGTTTTACAGGGAACAGGATTTCACCATATTTTTTGTATGTGCCATTAATATATTTATATAAGTTAATCATGTCCCCCCTTAGTCGTCTTTTTTCATGGCTAAATACATTTAGTTCTTTTACTCTTTCCTCATAACTTAGATTCTCCATGCCCCTTATTAGCTTCGTTGCTCTTCTTTGTAATTTTTCCAACTCCAGGGCATCCTTTCTATGAACTGGAGCCCAGAACTGAACTGTATATTCTAGATGAGGCCTTACTAATGCTTTGTAAAGTGGTAATATTACATCCCTGTCCCATGAGTCCATGCCTCTTTTAATACACGACAATATCTTGCTGGCCCTTGAAGCAGCTGATTGACATTGCATGCTGTTATTTAGTTTATGATTTACAAGTATACCCAGATCCTTCTCAACAAGTGACTCCCCCAGTGTAGCTCCCCCTAGGACATATGATGCATGCAGGTTGTTGGTACCCAGATGCATAACTTTACATTTATCTACATTAAACTTCATTTGCCAACTGGATGCCCAAACACTCCGTTTGTTTAAATCCGCTTGGAATTCACGAACATCTTCCATAGACTAAACTATATTACATAGCTTGGTGTCATCTGCAAAAATAGAAATAGTGTTATTAATCCCATCCACTATATCATTAATAAATAAGTTGAATAATAGTGGTCCCAGTAGTGAACCCTGGGGTACACCACTTATAAGCGGGGACCATTCAGAGTAGGAATCATTTACCACAACACTCTGGATACGGTCCTTGAGCCAATTCTCAATCCAATTACAAACTATATTTTCTAAACCTATAGTCCTTAATTTACCCATTAGACATCTATGAGGGACAGTGTCAAATGCGTTTGCAAAGTCCAAAAACATTATATCCACAGCGGCCCCTCTGTCTAGGCTTCTGCTCATCTCTTCATGAAAACAGATCAGGTTAGTTTGACAACTTCTGTCCTTAGTAAAACCGTGCTGGCTGTCACTTATAATACTATTTTTTGTCACATAATCCTGTATATAGTCCCTCAATAGCCCCTCAAACATTTTCCCCACGATGGATGTTAATCTTACTGGTCTATAATTACCCGGGGAAGAGCTAGAGCCCTTTTTGAGAATAAATTTGCCCTGCGCCAGTCCCTTGGCACTATACCAGTCACTAGAGAATCTCTGAATATTATGAAAAGGGGGACAGAAATAACTGAACTCTGAATTCTAGGGTGTAACCCATCTGGTCCCGGTGCCTTGTGCACATTTATTTTATTTCATTTAGCTTGGACCATATCTACATTCATCCAATTCAGTATATCAACTGATATATTAACAGCACTGACACCAGCTACATCAGCTGCTCTTTCTTCTGTTGTTAATACAGAGCTAAAGAACCCATTTAGTAACTTTGCCTTCTCTTGATCCCCTGTGACCAACTCCCCATTACCATTATCTAGGGTTCCTACATGTTCAGACCTTGGCTTTTTTGCATTTATATACTTGAAGAATTTTTTGGGATTTTTTTTTACTATCCATGGCCACCTACCTTTCATTTTGTATTTTTGCTAATTTTATTACATTTTTACAGATTTTATTACGCTCTTTTTAATTTAAAAAGGCTACAGCTGTACCCTCAGATTTCTATTTCTTAAATGCCCTTTTTTGTCATGTATTGCCCTTTTTACAGAAGGTGTAAGCCATGTGGGGTTTCATTTTAGTTTAGTTTATACTTGTTATATGGAATACATTTTGCACTATAATTACCCAAAGTAGATTTGAAAATCTCCCGTTTATCATTTGTCCCATTATTTAACATTAGTTTTTGCCAGTCTATATCTTGAATTGCAGCCCTCATCCTGTGGATATTGGCTTTCTTAAAATTAAGTGTTTTTGCCCTACCAGCCTGTGTTTGTTTTTTACAGTATAGGTAAAATGTAATTATATTGTGATCACTGTTACTGAGGTTTTCACGAACATTGACATTCCCAACAAGCTCTGCATTATTAGAAATGACCAGCTCCAACAGAGCTTCACTTCTAGTCGGGTCTTCCACAAACTGGCCTATAAAATTTTCCTGCAACAGGTTGAGGAAATGTCTCCCCTTTGCAGTTGAAGCCGAACCATGACACCAATTAATATCCCGGTAATTAAAATCTCCCATTATTACTACAGTATCCGCCTGTGCAGCCCGCTCCATCTGTTTATATAGCTGACCTTCCATCTCCTCAGTTATATTGGGGGGGTCTATAGATTGCACGAAAAGTAATTTTTTCAGTGTTTACCTCCCTTTCTAGTTCCACCCACAAGGTTTCAACCTCCTCACAATCTTCACCCTCTAATGTCTCTTTCACACTCACCTTCATATCACTTCTCACATACAGACATACACCACCGGCTTTCCTATTTGTCCTGTCTTTCCAAAAAAGTTTAAAACCCTGTATATTTACAGCCCAGTCGTGCGAAGAGCCTAGCCATGTTTCAGCAACACCAACTATATCTATATTTTCCTCCAGTACCAAGGCCTCCAGCTCCCCCATTATGCTTCCTAGACTTCTGGCATTTGTGAACACACATTTTAACCTGCCTTTCAGTTTTTCACTTTAATTATAAGAATGTCTAGATTCAGTTCCTTGAAAAGGAAAGGTATTCTTAATTAAAGTGACCTCTCCCCGAGATTTAGATGGGAAGGTGGAGGAATAAAAAGTATTAATAAAATATTTGGGGTGGGAAGTGGGCGTGAAGTGGGATTGCTGTAAACAAATAATATCGGGGTTATGCTTAACCCCATCAGAACTGTTTTGGCCTCGTGGACACAGATTACTTTTTCAAATCTGACATGTGTCGCTTTACAGTGGAGGAAATAAGTATTTGATCCCTTGCTGATTTTGTAAGTTTGCCCACTGTCAAAGACATGAACAGTCTAGAATTTTTAGGCTAGGTTAATTTTACAAGTGAGAGATAGATTATATAAAAAAATTAAAAAAAAAATCACATTGTCAAAATTATATATATTTATTTGCATTTTGCACAGAGAAATAAGTATTTGATCCCTTTGGCAAACAAGACTTAATACTTGGTGGCAAAACCCTTGTTGGCAAGCACAGCAGTCAGACATTTTTAGTAGTTGATGATGAGGTTTGCACACATGTTAGATGGAATTTTGGCCCACTCCTCTTTGCAGATCATCTGTAAATCATTAAGATTTCGAGGCTGTCGCTTGGCAACTCGGATCTTCAGCTCCCTCCATAGGTTTTCGATGGGATTAAGGTCTGGAGACTGGCTAGGCCACTCCATGACCTTAATGTGCTTTTTTTTTACCCACTCCTTTGTTGCCTTGGCTGTATGTTTCGGGTAATTGTCGTGCTGGAAGACCCAGCCACGAGCCATTTTTAATGTCCTGGTGGAGGGAAGGAGGTTGTCACTCAGGATTTGACGGTACATGGCTCCATCCATTCTCCCATTGATGCGGTGAAGTAGTCCTGTGCCCTTAGCAGAGAAACACCCCCAAAACATAATGTTCCCACCTCCATGCTTGACAGTGGGGACGGTGTTGTTTGGGTAATAGGCAGCATTTCTCTTCCTACAAAAACGGCGAGTTGAGTTAATGCCAAAGAGCTCAAATTTAGTCTCATCTGACCACAGCACCTTCTCCCAATCACTCTCAGAATCATCCAGATGTTCATTTGCAAACTTCAGACGGGCCTGTACATGTGCCTTCTTGAGCAGGGGGACCTTGCGGGCACTGCAGGATTTTAATCCATTACGGCGTAATGTGTTACCAATGGTTTTCTTGGTGACTGTGGTCCCAGCTGCCTTGAGATCATTAACAAGTTCCCCCCGCATAGTTTTCGGCTGAGCTCTCACCTTCCTCAGGATCAAGGATACCCCACGATGTGAGATTTTGCATGGAGCCCCAGATCGATGTCGATTGACAGTCATTTTGTATGTCTTCCATTTTCTTACTATTGCACCAACAGTTGTCTCCTTCTCACCCAGCATCTTACTTATGGTTTTGTAGCCCATTCCAGCCTTGTGCAGGTCTATGATCTTGTCCCTGACATCCTTAGAAAGCTCTTTGGTCTTGCCCATGTTGTAGAGGTTAGAGTCAGACTGATTAATTGAGTCTGTGGACAGGAGTCTTTTATACAGGTGACCATGTAAGACAGCTGTCTTTAATGCAGGCACCAAGTTGATTTGGAGCGTGTAACTGGTCTGGAGGAGGCTGAACTCTTAATGGTTGGTAGGGGATCAAATACTTATTTCTCTGTGCACAATGCAAATAAATATATATAATTTTGACAATGTGATTTTCTTTTTTTATTTTGATATAATCTATCTCTCACTGGTAAAATTAACCTAGCCTAAAAATTCTAGACTGTTCATGTCTTTGACAGTGGGCAAACTTACAAAATAAGCAAGGGATCAAATACTTATTTCCTCCACTGCATATATGTGAAGTTTTATTTTATTCTATTTAATTTTAGATTTATGAATGTATATGATGCTAATATACCAACGTATAATGTTCTGTATACCTATAGTGCCTGACGAAGGTCCTTTGACCGAAACGTTGCACCAAACCCTTGGCATCGATTATAATAAAAATTTCAAGAAATTGATACTTACGACTCAGTGTGCCGAATACTTTTTCACAATACGATTGGGTTGGGACCCTATTCGTGCACCTACTCTGATCTAGTGCATTCCGAACAAATCTCTATCGGTATAGTAGTTATAGCAGAGGTTCTGGATCCAGGAGTCCCGGTCCTGACCGGTCTTGGGGATTGAGGCAGTAGAGCCGAGGGGGAATCTGCTGCAATACCTGTACAGCGTAGGGCATCTCGTCCCTCAGTAGGCGATATGACAGCGTAGGTTCTGTTCACTTGAAAGTTAAGCGAAAATGGGAAGCCCCACCGGTATCGGACTTGTGCTTTTTGCAAAGCTTGTGTAACTTCTCGCATGTCCCCTTCTTCGTTGCAATGTAGTTGGTGCTAGATCTGCATATAGGTGAACGGATAGTGGCATGCCCGGTAAAGTCGACGGGTTCCTAGCCACCATAAGGACTTTATCTCTGGGTAGTGAAACTTCAGTATCACATCTCGTGGCAGGTCTTGATTCCTTGGTCGGGTCAGGGGCCTGGGGACTCTGTCCATTAGAAATAGCGTGGTATCAGCATGGTCCACGAGAGTGCGGAAAAGTGTGGTAAGAGCTGGTTCTAAGTCCACAACGGCCATAGGCACGTCCTAATAGATTGCCCTTCAGTTTTACACGGACAGGCAATAATGCTTTGGTATACTTAGTATACCAAAGCATTATAGCAGCAATTCAAAGATCGCATAGCAAAGTACCCTAGTGGGACTAAAAAAATAAGTAATGTGAAATAAAAATTATTAATAAAAATTACCGTTAAAAAATTCATAGAACCCTTTTTTCCATAAAAAGTAGTTTTATTTAGTAAAAGTGTAAAAAAGAAATAAAAGTACACATATATTTGACCTAAACAATAAAATTAATATGTAATTTAAACTGCAAGGTGAACACCGTAAAAAAAAAACGCAAAAAACCATGGCGAAATTGCTATTTTTTTTCATTGCCCCCCAAAAAAGTCATAATAGAAGTTAATGAATAAGTCCCATGTACCCCAAAACAGTGTCTTCTCCTACAAAAACAAGCCCTCATATCACTAAATTGACGGAAAAATAGAAAAATTACGTTTCTTGGATAGAGACGATACAAAAACAAATAATTTTAGTTCAAAAGTGTTTTTATTGTGCAAAAGTCATAAAACATAAAAAACCTATACATATGTGGTATCGTCGTAATCGTACCGACCCATAGAACAAAGGTAACATGTTATTTATGTCGCACAGTGAATGTCGTGAATTTAAAACGCACAGAACTATGGCTGAGTTTCAGGGGTTTTTTCTATTCACCCCAAAGAAAAGTTAATAAAAGTTCATCAAAAAATGATATGTACCCAAAAATGGTGCCATTAAAAAGTAAAACTAATCCCGCAAAAAACATGTCCTCATACAGCTATGTCGACGGTAAAATAAAAAAGTTATAGCTCTTTGAATGTAACTATAGAAAAATGAAAAAAAAAAAAAAAACAGTGGTCATTAGGGCCTAAAATAGGCTGGTCACTAAGGGGGGTTAATATTTGAAAATCTTAAGTCCTCATCAATAAACAAATCTTTAATCAAAAACTATTTTTTTTCCCAAAAAACTCCTTCCCTCAAAATCTCTTAGAGTTATCTAGATGGATGTTACCCCAATTAGGTGTACATGTAAGTGAATTGCATATCCCCATCATCATTTTCCTCCAAATCCTGTGTCCCATATCACACAGTATCAAACCTTTAAATGGTGAATCCGCACACCTGCCAGACTTCAGCACTTGGAAAATATCTTTAAGACCCCTTTTATTATCTGTTTGTAACAAAATATTTTTTATTGGAAACTTATACTAATTTATTAATTGTTGTAGTTGTGAAACCACATAATATAACCTAAAAAGTGCTGCCGCATCCTGACACATTTGCCTTTCCATAAAAATTCATTAACCATTGAATCCAATGTCTTAAATATTTTCTCTGTCAGCCACACTGGGGAGATACTGACTACATAAAGTACTTGTGGTAAAATTACCATTTTAATGAGATTCACTCTAGCCATGAATTCTATTGGCAGTTCATTCCAAATTTTTAATTTGTTTCTGACCCTTGACAGCAGCAGGTAGACATTCAACTCCTCATATTCACCAAGATTGCTAGATATTACAACGCCCAGATATATTTGAAATTTTCCCCCACTAGCAAAATCTGCATCGACGCCAATGGCGTAGATAAAAATCTCCCAAGTGGCAACAGGGCTGTGTATGCCCAATTAAATCTAAGGCCTGCATACCTACCAAACATCTCAAAAAGTTTTACAACTTCAAAAGTGATCAAAAAGTCATATGTACCCCAAAATTGTATCAATAAAAACTACAGCTCGCCCTGCAAAAAAGCCCTCACATCGCGTTTACTATGTTGTAAAAATGACATATTAACTTTATTCTGCGTGTCAATATGATTACAGCGATAAAAAAATTATATTGTTTTTCTTCTTTTTAAAAGTACCAAAACATAAAAAAAATTATATAAGTTTGGTATTGCCGTAATTATATTGACCCGCAGAATAAAGTTAATATGTCATTTTTACCACACGGTAAATGCCATAAAAACAAACCCAAAAAACAATGGAGGAATCACAGTTTTTTTTCCCATTTCTTTCCTATTTCCCATTTTTTTCCAGTTTCCCAGTACATTATATGGTACAATAAATGGTGCCGTGAAAAACTGCAATTTGTCCCGCAAAAAACGCAAGCCCTCATAAGACTATAAGGATGAAAAAAAAGGTATGCCTTTTGGAAGGTGGGAGGGAAAAAAAAAAGTCAAAGAGGAAAAATGGCTGCTGTGGCAAGGGGTTAAAAACAGACAAAATAGTCTGTATTTTACTCTATAGTACTTTTTATTTCTTGGCCTAATTACTGAGTTTTATATTTTTCATTTAGAAGAAAGATTTATAAAGATTTAGCGATTTACATTTAGAACATCTGCAGGAGGTTGTGATTAATTGTAAAATACCAATGTGCCCCCGCCAGACAGAGATTATATTAATGCTTTCTAAAAATGAAGAAAGAAGAGATTGGCAGTCTACAGGGTCTACCACAACTCCGTTGTGAATTACATTTCTGCATGAGACCTGCTTATAATACTAAGTTCTAATTATGGCTAGATGGAGATAATTTGCGGATGGCGTGGTCTGAGCTTTATGGTGTTGATGAAACATATGGCAGACAAGGATAAGGAAAAATTATTTTACCTTCTGATTTGCTATTTGTTAATATATAACATTTTGTGTGAAGTGAGGCTTTGCTTAGTTACCTGCTACACATTAGGTATATTAGGTGGAAAAAGTCATAGGTTTATCAAAGCCCACATATATCTGCATTCCAGCTCTATGCAAATTAATAATGTTATAGTCCTTTGTTGTTACAGTTGTAACATTTACATTTAATAAAAACAGAAGATGTAATAAAAGCAGGAAATTTACTGTTGCTGTAGAGGTTTACTAAATGTTCAGAGGCCATAAATGTTGTGTATACCCGTTGTGTGTGCTGCTCCTACCTCTACCCATTTTGCTTTTTCACAAAAACACTGACATAGAAGCAGGGGTGTAACAAGTTGGAGATGGGCCTCTTACCTATCTACCCTCAATCGGACATAAAATACAACAAGGATATGTGTAACATCGCATATATGTCCTGATGCTGCCTGGCGTAAGGACCTCATACGTGCTGCGGCGTACACCTTTGCTGGAGTCTGATATGACAGTCTGAGGGAATCCGGGGGAGAAGACCCCTTTCCCCCGTGGCCCAGTTGCGGTTGCACCACTTGTGACCACTTTTGATATGCTACTGGTTAGAGGATGCAGCTGAATCCCCCTCCTCCCTTTCTACTCTGTTTTACACTAAATGAATTCTTTGGAGACGTGGTTTTCTGACCATGTAGAGTGCCTGAAAAGGAAAGCAGAAGAAAAGGCTGCTGAAATGTGAGGGAAATTTGATTTTACTCTAAAAATATATAAAACTTTCCTATATTCACATGTACTACATATTTATGAAAAACAAATTATAATGATAGGTATGCTTTTAAATACATTTATACTACAAACTATAATAGAATTTTGCTATGATTGCACATTACTGAGCAGGTAAAACTATATTTCTCATTTTGTAAAGTGCTTTTCTATGTGTTATAGGTAACTTCACATTAAATGCCCAGAAAAAAACTGAAATATGCAGAAGAGGGAAAACATTTTAGGCTGAATTGAGCAAAGGACTTATGCGACTTAAATCTTTTTAGATACACTGCAGACTATGCCAGAATTATTAAGAATAACATTAGATAGGGAGGTTTAAGAGTTTTGTAAATATATCTAAGTGGACATATCCTCAGGCAGATAGGATTCCTATGGGATCATGCTCCACAGTGTCCTTCACAGGGCTTTGAAAGACTCTCCACTATTGCTCATAATGGCTGACATCACTTTGGTTGAAAATATCAGAATAAATAGCTATTCCCTCTGGAAACTGAATCTAGGTGACTGCGGCTGCATGACAAACACAGTCTGCATAAGTAAGCTAGCTTTCCCTATACAGGAACAAAACAGCTCACAAAACTATCTGGCTAGGAATAAACTAAGAGATGAACTAAGATAATGTAGTCATTGGAATTTTTATGAAGACTGTCCTATAATTAAAAAAAAAAAAAAAATTAAAAAAAAATTATATATATATATATATATATATATATATATATATATATATATATATATATATATATATACACACACACACAAATGTAATGATTAACCCCTTTAGGATGCAGCCTGTTTTGGCCTTGTGGCACAGCCGATTTTTTCAAATATAACATGTGTTACTTAATGTGGTAATAACTCCGGAATGCTTTTACCTATCCAAGAGATTCTGAGATTGTTTTCTCGTGACATATTGTACTTTATGATAGTGGAAAAATTTGGTTGATAAATTCAATGTTTATTCGTGAAAAACACCAAAATTTAGAGAAAATTTGCAAAAATTTGCATTTTTCTAAATTTAAAATGTATCTGCTTGTAAAACCGATAGTAATACCACACAAAATAGTCACTAGTTACCATTTCCCATATGTGTACTTTATATTTGCATAGTTTTTTGAACATCCTTTTATTTTTCTAGGACGTTACAAGGCTTAGAACTTTAGCAGCAATTTCTCACATTTTCAAGAAAATTTAAAAAGGCTATTTTTACAGGGACCAGTTCAGTTCTGAAGTGGTTTTGAGGGCCTTATATATTAGAAACCCCCAATAAATTACCCCATTTTAAAAACTGCACCCCTCAAAGTATTCAAAACAGCATTCAGAAAGTATTTTAACCCTTTAGGCGTTTCACAGGAAATAAAGCAAAGTAGAGGGGAAATTTACAAATTTCTCTTTTTTTTGCCGAAATTCATTTGTAATAAAAAAAAATTGTGTAACACAGAAGGTTTTACCAGAGAAATACAACTCAATATTTATTGCCCAGGTCCTGCAGTTTTTAGGAATATCCCACATGTGGCCCAAGTGCCCTATTGGACCGAAACTCCGGCCTCAGAAGCAAAGGGGCACCTAGTGGATTTTGGGGCCTGCTTATTTTTAGATTATATTTTAGGCACCATGTCGAGTTTGAAGAGGTCTTGTGGTGCCAAAACAGTGGAAACCCCCCAAAAGTGACCCCATTTTGGACTAGACCCCTCAAGGAATTTATCCAGGGGTATAGTTAGCACTTTGACCTCACAGGTATTTTGCTATATTTATTGGGGTTAGTCTGTGAAAATGAAAATCTACTTTTTTTCTGAAATAACATAGACATTTTTAATATTTACAAGGAATAAAGAAAAAAATTCACCCCAACATTTGTAAAGCATCTTCTCCCGATTACGGAAATACCCCATATGTGGTAATAAACTGCTGTTTGGACCCACGGCAGCGCTCAGAAGGGAGGGAGCGCCATTTGGATTTTGGAGCGCAGATTTTGCTGGATTGGTTTTTAGTGCCATGTCGCGATTGCAACCCCCTGGAGGGAACAAAATAGTGGAAACACCCCAAAACTGACCCCATTTTGGAAACTAGACCCCTCAAGGAATTTTTCTAGGGGTTTAGTAAGCATTTATACCACACAGGCCTTTTGCAGAATTTAGTAGAATTAGGCCGTGAAAATGAATAGAAACATTTTTGTCCACTAAAATGTTGAATTTTTTCATTTTCACAAGGGCTAAAGGAGAAAAAGTCACCCTAAATTTGTAACGCAATCTCTCCAAGTATGACAATACCCCACATGTGGTAATAATTTATTTTTTTAATAGAAATTAATTATCCTTTGCAGGACTGATCCTTTTTTGCTATTCCATTTTAGTTTTTCACTCCCCGCCTTCCAAACGCCATAACTTTTTTATTTTTCCATGAATTGAGCGGTGTGAGGGCTTATTTTTGGCAGGACGAGCTGTAGTTTTTATTGGTACCATTTTTTGGTAGATGCAAATTTTTTATCACTTTTTATTACATTTTATTTAGAGCTTTGGTGGCCAAAAACAGTGATTTTGGCGTTTAAAATTCTTTATTTCTTACGGCGTTCATAATTCGCTATAAAATACAATTTTACTTTATTCTGCGGGTCAGTACAATTACGGCGATACCATATGTATATAGTTTTTTTATGTTTTGCAGCGTTTGCACAATAAAAACACTTCTTAATAAAATAATTTATTTTCTGTGTCACCATATTCTGAGAGCCGTAACTTTTTTATTTTTCAGTCAAAAAAGCTGTGTAAGGGCTTGTTTTTTAATGACAGGTTGTAGTTTTTATTGGTACTATTTTCGGGTACATGCGACTTTTTGATCACTTTTTATTCTATATTTTGGGAGGGGTGGTGACCCAAAAATAGTGATTCTGGCATGGTTTTTAGTTTTTAGTTTTTTTGCGGCGTTCACCGTGCGGTAAAAATAACATTATAGTTTTATAGCTTGGACGAACGTGGTGATACCAAATATGTGTACTGTTTTTTAACGGTTTAATTTTTTTCCTATAATAAGAGACTTATTATAGGAAAAAAAAATCTTTTATTTTTACACATTTGTAAAACATTTTTATTAACTTTTTTTATTTACGTTTTACACTTTATTTTTTTGTTTTATTAACTTTTTTTTACTTTTTACACTTTATTTTTTTGACCTGCAGCTCTGATCGCTGCTAGAACACATTACACTGCCTAGGTAGTGTAACGTATTCCAACTGTCAGTTTGACGTCACAGTCAATCTGACAGTTAGTCTACGAGGACCAGGCAGAGGCTGATCCTCATAGGCTTGCATACATGGCAGACCCGGGAGCCGTTGTCTGGCCCCCGGGTGCCATCACAAGCATCAGCAGCCCCCACAATTGCATGGGGGCTGCTGATCTGCTACAAATCCACTACATGCAGAGATCGCAATCGAGCCCCGCATGTAACGGGTTAATTGCCGAAATAGCGAAATGAGCTATTGGAGTGTCAGCTGTCAGGGACAGCTGACCTCCCGGTTCCCGATGCACATTGTCGCCGACACTGTCACAGACACTGTCATCGACAGTGTGCATCGTGAACGGCAGTGACATCCTGTTACTGACAGGAAGTCTATCAGGAGGCTGATCCTGATAGGCTTCCGTACATGGCAGACACGGAGGCCATTACTTGGCCTCCGATCGCTATGCTAGCCATCTGCAAACCTCACGAGGTCTGCCGATGAACTAGAAACCCCTGAATGCGGTGATTGCAATCGATCACCGCAATCAAGGGGTTAATTGCCGGAATCAGCGGAAATAAGCCGCTGATCGGCATACAGTGGAGTGTCAGCTGTCAGGGACAGCTGGCCTCCCGGTTCCCAGGAACCACGCAGTAACTGTACGTCCCTGTGCCTTAAGACACTGGCCATAGGGACGTACAGTTGCGTCCTCGTGAGCCTAGGGGTTAAAAGAATGTGTAAATACAGAAATTAGGCAAAATAATGTTACCAAAAGGCAATGAATCCTATGTCCTCAGCAGCTATTTCCAACCATAGTCCTCCCCTTTATCCTCTTATCTAATAAGTCTAAGGGTAAGGCCACACGGAGCGGCAATGACCCGGCCGTAATATGGGCATCATGTTTGTGGCGGCTGTCAAATAGCCTGTTAATGGCCGAGTGTTGTTGCGGTCAGGGCTGGCCTTAGGGTTGTTCGAGCTATTCGAGCGCACAGGGCAATGCACCCTCCCAGCTTGTAGGGGGCGCTACTGGGCTCTGCTTCTACTCTGTGCTCTGCTGTTAAACACATGGAGTAAATAACAGCCGAGGAGAAGAGGACGAAGCTTCGCCCACAGCCCCTCCTGCAAGAAACCTGTGTTCCTGTCAGCAAGGAGACATGTTGAGTGTCTATGTGTGTTTGTTTGTATATGTGTGCGTAGTGGGTTTACAGTATGTGTCTCTGTATTTGTATATATTACAGTGTGTGTGTGTGTGTGTGTGTGTGTGTGTGTATCTCTCTCTGCATATGTTTGTGTCTCTTTATAAAAGTGTGTGTTCAATATTAAAGTAGAACAGATAAAATGCAGATATCTGTGCTGCCTCCTATATACCCTGCTTCCTCCTATATACCCTACTGCCCCTATATACCCTTCTGCCCCTATATACCCTGCTGCCCTTATATACCCTTCTGTCCCCTTATATATCCTGCTGCCTCTTATATAACATGCTGCCCTTTATATACCCTGCTGCCCCTTATATACGCTGCTGCCCCTTATATACCCTGCTGACCCCTTTATACCATGCTGACCCCTTTATACCCTGCTGAACCTTATATACTCTGCTGAACCTTATATATATGCCTCTGTGTGTGTTTATATGTGTCTGTGGGTATAGTTATCATCTATGACATTATCTGTACTCATAGAGTTATCACTGTGTTATCTGTGGTGTTACATAGGACTGCAGATAATATCTAGTACATTATCTGTACTCAGAGATTTATCACTGTGTGTTATCTGTTATATGTTATATGTTATATAGGACTGCATGTGAAATCTACTACATTATCTGTACTTGGCATATATGGGTCTGTATGTGAATGTGTCTTTGTGCTTGTATATATGTGCCTTTTATGTATTAGTATATGTTCCTGTCTGTGTATTTATCTGCCGGTGTGCGTGTGTGTGTGTGTGTGTGTGTGTGTGTGTGTGTGTGTGTGTGTGTGTGTGTGTGTAAATGTGTATGTGTCTGTACGTCTATATATTTACCTGTATGTATATATTCCAGAATGTGTGTGTGTATGTATATTTGCCTGTATGTCTAAATATCTATCTTTATGTATGTACAGTATATATGTTCCAGTATGTGCGTGTCTATATATATGATTCATTTTTGGTTTGTGTAGGGGCGGCAATAGAGAGTCCGATACAGGGCGCCATCCAACCTAAGGCCGGCCCTGGTTGCAGTTAAACGGCCCTTTACTTGCAAAATTGTGCGGCCATTAATTAAAACACGCTTTACGGCTGAACGATTTTGCAGGTAAAGGAACATTTTACTTGACTAAATAATACCTCCATACCGAGACTGAATACCACCACCATACAGTGACCGTATAATACCTCCATTCAGTGACGGGACAACACCACCATACACTGACTGGATAATACCACCATATAGTGACTGAATAACACCTCCATACACTGACTGAATAATAGCTCCATGCACTAACTGAATAATACCACCATATACTGACTGAACAATACCACCATACAGTGACTGAATAATACCACCATACACTGACTGAATAATACCACCATACACTGACTGAATAATACCTCCATACAGTGACTGAATAATACCACCATACAGTGACTGAATAATACATCCATAAACTGACTGAATAATACCTCCATACACTGACTGAATAATACCCCCATACACTGACTGAATAATACCCCCATACACTGACTGAATAATACCACCATACACTGACTGAATAATACAACCATACACTGAATAATACCACCATACTGTGACTAAATAACACTATGGGAGCAAAAAAAAATTGTGCACAACCTTGCAAATATTTGAAAATGCCTGATCGGGAAACATCTAAATTGGTGCACATGTCGTCCTAATGCCAAAATTCTAGTCTTATAGCCAAGTCTACCTCCCCACACAAGAAAATTATAACTAAGTCCCCCTCCGCCACACATTTTATTTAGGATGTATTCACACATTGCGTTCATATTTTATTTTGCTGCAATTTTCACAAAATTAAATGCAGCAAAAACTGCAATATGGCTGCAACATGTAAATATACTCTTAGGGTAAGAACACACAGAGTAAACACTGCGGTTTTTCCACAATGGATTTAATTGCGGAAAATCTGCAAATCTCATCCACACGCTGTGGAAAAAACCCTGCAGAGAAACTGTTAATAAATTGATCTGCGGTGTGTTTTTTTTAAATCCGCAGCATGTCAATTTACGCTGTGGAATCACTGCACTTGTATTGCAGGTTTTCCCTATTGAATTCAATGGGGAGGTAAGTAAAATCCGCGACAAAGAGCCATGTGTTGCGAATTTGCAGCAAAAATTGCAAATGAGAAGAAAAAAAGCCTTTTTTATTGCAAATTAATAAAAAGGCTTATACTTACTCCCGGCCATATTCATAGTGACGCGTTATTCTGTTCTGAGCGCAGCCCGGCCTCCTGGGATGTCGTTTCATCCCATGTGACTGCTATAACCAATCAAAGGCTGCAGCAGTCACATGGACTACAACGTCATCCCAGGAGTCTGCGCTGAGAACAGAATAACGCGTCGCTATGACGGCCGGGAGTAATTATAAGCTTTTTTTATTCCTGCAATCTGTCGGCAGTGGAAAAACTGCACAACTATTTGGTGGAATTCCCTGTGGTTTGTAGGATGGATACTCTGTGTAGTTTTACGCAGCATATCTGCCCTGTTTTCCTACCCTTATAGTCAAGTTGCTCTCCCCACAAAACTTATCTCTAAAGAATCCTTTCTCCCCCACACATAACATTTGCAGTCAAGTTCCCCTCCCCCAGATATGATTTGTAAAGAAGCTCTTACACCACAAAATAAACTATAAAGAAGTCCACCGCCCCACAAAAAAGATTTATAAAGAATCCCCCCACACTCCAATAGCATTTATAACAATGTCCCCTCCCCCACAAAATCGATCTATAAAGAATCACTACACATAAAGCACTTAAAACCAAGTCTCCCCTCCCCCACAAAATCAATGCAATACAGAAGCCCCCATCCTGTTACACATATAATTTATAGTTTCCTCATTCCGTCTCCCTCACACAGCACATAAATGAACAAAGATTAAACTGACGCTGCTGCTCTGTTCACATCACCGTTCGTTTCCACTGAGGGGTTCCGTCTGAGGTTTCCATCGGGTTAACCCCTCAGCGGAGACACAAACGGAAACCTAAGATTCCGTTTCCCTCACCATTGAACTCAATGGTAACGGAAACTTAGCTAATAGTTTCGGTTGGTGACCGTTGTGACAGGGTTCCGTCGTTTTTGACTAAATCAATAGTGCAGTCGACTGCGCTATTGATTCCATCAAAACAACGGAACCCTGTTACGACGGTGACAAACGGAAATCTTTAGCAATGTTTCCGTCACCATTGAGTTCAATGGTGAGGGAAACGGAAGCTTAGGTTTCCGTTTGCCTTTCCATTGAGAGGTTAACCCGACAGAAACCTCCGACGGAACTCCTCAAAGGAAGGGCAATGGTGATGTAAACAGGCCCTTACTCCTGATGTCCGTGGAGGAGTCTACATTGAGGCAGCAGCAGAGGAGAGAGAAGCTGCGGGAGGCGGTACATGGGGCATTAGTCTGTGTGCAGGACAGGCTGTGCTGATTAAAGTAGAAGACAGAAGCCCCTACTGCTCCACCAATCAGCGCT
This sequence comes from Rhinoderma darwinii, assembly GCF_050947455.1. NCBI lineage: Eukaryota > Metazoa > Chordata > Amphibia > Anura > Rhinodermatidae > Rhinoderma > Rhinoderma darwinii. Next base: position 314,668,859 of record NC_134687.1, on the reverse strand, counting down.
CTCTTCACACTGCAGAGAAGAGGAAGGTAACTTTCTCCTCTCTGTCATGCGGCCCGAATGTGAACCCCTTCCCACTTTTTACTTGTCACGCCTAGTGGTAAATACGACCCTGCATATAGCATTAATTCCTCAGCACTCCTCTTCTCACTGGAAAAGGCCAACCACTTCTTATAACAGTTAAGATAAAAACAATTTCAGCTGAAATTTGCCAGAAAGAAATACTATAGCAAGAACCTATAGCAAGCCCTCCTGCCAGGGTCATTGACAGCTGTAGTTATTGTTGCTTTACAGATTAAATAATTTTTTTGACTATAAGGATATGCTAACACAGGACAGACACGCTGTGGAAAAGTATGCAGCATATCCGACCTAGAACCCACAGGGGAATCCGGCCGAAAGACCACACCAAACTGTAGTGCAGATTTTCATCGTGAATCGCCACTGCGAAAAGAAGAGCACAAACCCCCCTTTTTCATGTTTAAATTGAATAAAAAGGGTCAATGCTTACCTTCACTGGCGCTGCCATAGTGATACATATTTGCTTCCCACCTCTGGTCTATCTGCAGCCCGGCCTCCTGTGATGACGCTGCAGCCCATGTGACCACCACAACCTGTGATTTGCAACAGCAGTCACACGGGATGAAACATCATCTCAGAAGGCTGCAAGAGAACAGCTGAGAGAACAAGAAAACGTTGCTATAGCAACGCCAGGGGAGTAAATATGGACTTTTTTTTAAATTAAATTTAAAGGGAGTCTGCCACCAGAATGTCCATATTAAACTAGTAACAGGGTATTGTAGAGGAGACTAACCTGTTTCTAATGTTTATTTTCATTTTCTGCTTGCTGCCTCCTTTGTAGCGAATTCAGTTTTATTACGTTTATGCTAATGTGCATTTAGGTGCAATGAGGGTATCACAGTTGCTCCTAAATGCTCTTACTTCGCTTCCCAGTTCAACCCCCCTCTCTCCCCTCTTACATTGATTAACAGGGGCCAGGCAGCGTAATCGGAGCGTTCATGCCTGGCCCCGTATAATCTGTAACCCGCGCGCATCCCTGCTCTTCACTTGGCATGTGCAGTACGATCTTTCTTCTCGACATTCTAATCGGCAGTACTGCGCATGCGCAGCATCCCTGCTCTTTATTCGGAGCATGCGCAGTACTGCCGATTAGAACTTCGAGCAGGAAGATCGTACTGCGCATGCGCCGAGTGAATAGCAGGGACGCACGGGCGTTACAGATAGTACAGGGCCAGGCATGAACGCGCCGATTACGCTGCCTGGCCCCTGTCAATCAATGTAAGAAGGTAGGATGGGGGGGTTGAACTGGGGAAAAAAAAAAAGAGAATTTAGGTGCAATGGTAATGCCCTCATTAGAATAAATGTAATAAAACGTATTTCTCTACAAAGGAGACGGTAAGCAGAAAATGAAAATAAACGTTAGAAACAGGTTAATCTCCTCTACAATACCCTGGTACTAGTTTAATACGGACATTATTGTGACAGACTCCCTTTAAACAAGAAAAAGGTGGGGGGGTTCAAAATGGTGCTAATTGCGGCAGAATCGCTGCAAAAAAATAACAACATTTTGTAATGTCAGGATAGGGAGACAGACAGGTGAGCCCTAATCTACCCGCCACTAGGTCCCTGCCTACTTGCACAGCCCATCCTAGGCGACGGCGTACAAATGGGCGACAGTCCCTACGCTCAATATGTGCACGACAGACAAACAAGACAAGGGAGCACAAAAGCAAAGGAATGTGGGGCAGTTGCCCACGGCAACACCGTGAGCAACAGAGTAGTGGACGAGCCGAGTCAAACCAGGAGTGTACGTGGTAACAAATGCAGAGCAGGAGAATAGTCAGTCAAGCCAGGGTCAATATGAAGCCGAGGTCAATGATAACAGCAGGAACAGCAGAGCCAGGAAACAAGAGAATCACAGGCAAAGGACAAGCAGCAAATGAAGGTATAAGTGGACCAAGGGCGGGAGCTAGAACCATCTGGCCAGGCTGCGATAGGCTCTCCCACTTCTCAGCCTACCAGCCTGAGTGGTAGCAGATCGAGTCACTCTAGCAGACCTAGGAACAGATGCAGGCTGATTAACCATGGGCGTCAACACAGAAGCTGTGTCAGGCAAATCCTTCACACATTTGCCATTTGTTGCGACTTTTATCTCCCCAATGAACTCAATGAGGAAAAACCGCAACAAAAGTGCAACGATTCCGCAGCATAAATTCACATGCTTTGGATTAAAAATCTGAACTGCCTGTCAATTTATGCACATTTTCTCAGCAGATTTTTCAGCAGATTTTTTTCAGCAGTGTGTGGATGAGATTTGTGCAATGCTGAGGCTTTTCCATAGGTTTCCGTTTGAATGAATACCGTAGTCGACTATGGTATTGATTCCGTCAAAACGACGGAACCCTTGCACAACTGAGACAAACGGAAACCATTTGCACCGGATCAGTCACCATTGAAATCAATGGTGATGCAAACAGAAACCTATGGTTCCCGTTTGTTTCAGTCAGGGCTCCGTTCTGATGGAAAGCTCTGATGGAACGTCAGAACAGAGCCCTGGCGCAGATGTGAATGAAGCCTGATTGGTACATAAGCTTGATGGTTTCACTAATAAATAGGCAATTCACTTGCCAGTTTCTGATATAACTGGTGAAAACAGGACATTGTGCTAGCTATGGTTCTGACTCTAAGTAAACTTGTGGTGCAGGGGATCTTTGTCCCATCATTGAACAGGCATATGAAGTGCTGAGCTGGCAATATGCCATTCCGCCTAGCAATACAAAGTCCTTTTTGTGGATCAGTCACCTGGTAGCTTGCGCTCTACCCAGCAATGCAATCTATCAGCTCACACCCTGCCCGGCTATCAAATCTAGCAGCTCTTGCACAACATCAATTGACGCTTTGCTTCGCTCGGCAAATCCAACCACTCTGTACTGACTTCTTTCTTCCTCTCCTGCTCATCCCACACTCATCACTCTTTCTCTGTCTCTGTTTCTCAACTACCGTTGCTCTAAAGAAAAACGTAATTGTTTTTTTAAAAGACTAGTCTCCTTCCTTTTTTTTTTTTTTTAAAGGAGCTGTATGGGGTTGTATGCCACAACTAACCTCTGATCCTAATGTGCCTTCACAGAGTCCCGTCTGTACAAAACATATAGTGCTCTATGGAAGAGAACCTGTTCTTCTAATACAAAGACAGTTGCAATACATAACATAACATTAGGTGCTTAACATATATACTTGAGTGGGTTCGGTGCACACCCTACATAAAGTCACTTCCAGGAAACAGAAGACAAGAATGCAATAGCTGTTATGTGGAATATGATAGTAGACTACTGTGGATGGGTGTATCAATATATTAACCCTGAATAACGTAGATCCTAACAGTAAGCTCTTTTCACCCTAGTGCCTGCAAAGCAACGATGCTGAAAATAAAGTACATTAGGCAAGTGAGAACAGTACATTTTCACAATACATTTTGTTCTAAGTGTTGGCCCAGGCGTTGCTGTTATTTTCCTGAAGTCAAGACGCCAGGGAATGAGAAATAAAGTGTTCATTTGCTTGTCAGTTAAGTGGTGCCTGCAAAGATGCTTATTCAACCAAAGTGCTGTGTTTCCCATTGAAAAAAATAATAATCTGTAGCACAGGATATCAACTGTATAGCTGAACAATGTTCTGTGAGAGATTGCAACAGATATTTACCTTCTGTAAAGTACCAATTTAAGCAGGAAAATTAAGATCCTTGCTGCAACCTCCTAACAGTCACATTAAAATTGGGAAAACCTTCCTGAAGATTTCTCTTATTTTAAATGTAGATTTTTAATGTATGTCCCGTGTAAATATAGATGGCACATAACTTAGGTTTCTTAAGTACATTTTAACACCTTAGTAACTAATTTTAGTAAAATTTTTGACCCCTCTCTGAAACTCCCAGTTGGATGGAGGAAGCTGCAGATGGACGCAAATTTATTCAGACGCTGCAGGAGAAATATGGTATGACTTGGCACAAATTCAAATGAACTGGGCAACCATCTATTATATGAAAGGGCGGATTGGCGATTGTAATTACCGCGAAGATTCCTGGTGGGCCGCTGGGCTGCCAGGCCGGGCCATCCCTCCTCCTCTGCGGTTACATGTATTTTAAGTATGTTTTCACTGCAGGCCGTTGGGACGTTCTGTGCGGAGCTAGCGCTGCCGTCACCCTCAATTCTTGTCTCCGCCTGCCCCTCTCCGAACACCTGTTGGCGCGCGGCACCGCCATCATCATTGTTTTCCGGCTCCTGAGCTGAGCCGACTTATATTTAAGTAGAGTGGCCACAAGCCAGTCACAGCCAGGAAATGTAACTTGTGTGAGTGACAATTTGTGAGTGTGTCTGTGTTTTTTTGGCTGACATGATCTCTGTACTAGGGGCTGATAATCAACCCCACCCCTAAGGCTATATAAGTGACGGGTCACCCTAGTACAGAAATGATGTCAGCTTACACAGAAGTAATCAGCCCCTGGACTAGAGGCTGATTACATATGTATGGACTGACAGGATTTATTTACCAGGGGCTGATATAACTTATGGAGCCTAGGGGCTGATTATAAGCCCCTAGTACAAAAATCATGTCAGCACAGCAGGGGTGGATTGGGAGCTTAAAGTGGCCCTGGAAAAAAATCTAAACGTGGCCCCATGTTGTGGGTGGGGCCAGCACAAGTAGGCGGAGTCAGCAATCCATTAGCTTAAGTCACATTGATGATAGATCTAATAATGCAGCCTTTTTATTATTGTCAGCATTGGGCTGTGTTCACATCTGCATTGGACGCTCTTAGGTGCATTTCACACCACAGTATTTCTATTAATATAATTTATGTGCTGATAAAGCTCCCTGGAGATGCATTAAATGGTTTAAAATACAGATGTCTCTGCTATCCGTCCTCCAAAGGAGCCCATGTTAAAAAAAAAAAAAAAACTTTTTTAGCCTCTGTTGGGTGTATGGAGGTCTATGGATCCATTTATCATAGGCGTCAGGAGCTTTCCCGCCAGATACAGTAAACTGATATAAATACCATGGTGTGAAAGAAGCGTTAGAACAGGGGTAGGAAACCTTTTTTGTATGGCATGCTGATAAAAATAAATAAATCAAAGATGAAGTACTCCGTGTGCCATGCAAACATGAAAGTCATATAAAACAAACTGTTACCATGAATGTGACATAAATTAATTGATCAGTTAATTAAACTCACATAGGAGAGACCGTGGCTACTGAGCACAAGCTTGGGGGGGCGCAAAGCAGAGACCGTGGCTACTGAGCACCAGCTTGTGGGGCACAAAGGAGAGACCGTGGCTAATCAGCACCAGCTTGGGGGGTGGGGGTAACAAAGGAGAGACCACGGCTACGGAGTGTTTACTGAACTCTTTGTGGTGCTGATCACTAAGAGAGAGAGAGAGAAGTGCTGCATTGTGTGCTTGCCAAGTGTTCAGAAGCGAAAAAGACAATGAAGCACTGCTCTTTTTCCTGGTGACCAGCACTGCCAAGCGCATAATGAAGCGCCGCTCTCTCTCCCTGTCTTGAACACCACCAAGCGCACAGCAGCACTGCACACTGGGAGTGGGAAGTGTGCCAGCAAACCCTGCCCCGCGTGCTGGCTGCAGCACCAGTGCCATAGGTTGCTGACCCCTGCCTTAGAAGCTTCTACAGCAGGTAAAAAAATAGTGACCAAAATAGTGCAGCATGCCGGACTGCAAGTGGTAGGGGTACTATGGGGAATAGAAAGTGGCAGGGGGGTCTCATGGGGTGCAGGGGACACTGAGGAGGATTTTGAACCTTTATTTGTGGTGGGGGGACAGATGGTGGCAGAGGCTCTATGGGAGGAGGGGGAGAGAGGCATAGAAGAAGGTAGAGGTTAAGTGGTGGGCAGAGTGGAGAGTGTTGGTGAAATCTTGGCCGTATTTAGAGTTGATTCTGCCCTATAACTCCTGAAGTTAAGGAAACTGCGTAGCTCGCTGACATTGCAGCTACAGCGCTGGACCCAGGAAACGTAAGTGTAATAATTGCTTTGCTTTTTTATTTGTTAATAATTATTTATTTCTTGGTGTTTTTTTACAGGTTCAGTTGTTGGACTACTTTGGATTCGAGGACTACTTAGATGACAGCGTTTTTTTATTCTCAATAAAATGGTTAATGAGGATTACGTGGGGGTTTGTGATTCCAATAAAATATTTCTTTTTAATGTCTGTTTGTTTTTTCTACTTTATTACACTGCCTTAGTAATGGACGCTGGCTGATTGACAGCGTCCATTACTAAGGAGGGGATTAGTGTTAGCCAGTGCAGAGGCTAATACTAACCTCCCATTGTCACCATGGTACCCACCGCCACCTGGTACCGGGAAGAGCCAGGTACGATCCAGTACCCAACAATCTGTAGCGATGGTCCGGTGCTGGGGCGGCAGCAGGCTGGTTTTATTAGGCTGGGAAAGCCCAAAAACAGTGGCCCTTCCCACCCTGATAATTCTAGCCTGCTGCTGTGCTGTATCTGGCTAGTTATGGAAAAATGGGGTGTACCCCACGATTTATTTAAAAAATGACGTGGGGTCCCCCCTATTATTCATAACAAGCCAGATACAACATAGCAGCAGCCTAGAATTACCAGGATGGGAAAAGCCATGGGCTTTCCCTGCCTAATAGTACCAGCCTGCATCCGCCCCATTGCCCGACCATCACTACAGATGGTCGAGCACTGGATCGTACCCAGCTCTTTCCGGTACCCCTGGTGGCAGTGGATCCTGGGGTATTAATGCTGGGGTATTAATGGGGCAGTAATGTTAGCCTTTTCACCGGCTAACACTAAGCCCATCCTTAGTAACGGAAGCTGTCAATCAAACAGCGGCCATTACTAAGGCAGTAGTAATATAGTTAAAAACAAAATTTTATTGCAATAAAAAAAAAAACACACAACCCTCATTAATCATTTTATTGGGAATGAAAAAAAAAACCCACTGTCATCGAAGTAGTCCTCGAATCCGAATTACTCCAACAACCGAACCTGTGAAAAAACACAAAAAAATAAATAATCAGTAACACATAAAAAAGCAAAACAATTATTATACTTCCCCTTCCTGGGTCTAGCGCTAGAGTGATGGGAAACTCCTGACGTCACTACCCATATATGGATAGTAACATCAGGAGCAGTGCTGGAGTCCCCGAGCAGAGCACTAGTAGAGCCTCTGACCCAGGACTACAGTCCAGAGAAAGCTCCTGACGTCACTGTCCATGTATGCACAGTAATGTCAGGGTCTTCCCCAGAGTCCCCGGGCATAACAATAATAGAGGCTCTGCCGTATATATATATATATATATATATATATATATATATATACACACACAGTGAAGGAAATAAGTATTTGATCCCTTGCTGATTTTGTAAGTTTGCCCACTGTCAAAGTCATGAACAATCTAGAATTTTTAGGCCAGGTTCATTTTACCAGTGAGAGATAGATTATATTAAAAAACACAACAGAAAATCACATAGTCAAAATTATATATATTTATTTGCATTGTGCACAGAGAAAAAAGTATTTGATCCCCTACCAACCATTAAGAGTTCAGCCTCCTCCAGACCAGTTACAAGCTCCAAATCAACTTGGTGCCTGCATTAAAGACAGCTGTCTTAAATGGTCACCTGTATAAAAGACTCCTGTCCACAGACTCAATTAATCAGTCTGACTCTAACCTCTACAACATAGGCAAGACCAAAGAGCTTTCTAAGGATGTCAGGGACAAGATCATAGACCTGCACAAGGCTGGAATGGGCTACAAAACCATAAGTAAGACGCTGGGTGAGAAGGAGACAACTGTTGGTGCAATAGTAAGAAAATGGAAGACATACAAAATGACTGTCAATCGACATTGATCTAGGGCTCCATGCAAAATCTCACCTGGTGGGGTATCCTTGATCCTGAGGAAGGTGAGAGCTCAGCCGAAAACTACACGGGGGGAACTTGTTAATGATCTCAAGGCAGCTGGGACCACAGTCACCAAGAAAACCATTGGTAACACATTACGCCGTAATGGATTAAAATCCTGCAGTGCCCGCAAGGTCCCCCTGCTCAAGAAAGCACATGTACAGGCCCGTCTGAAGTTTGCAAATGAACATCTGGATGATTCTGAGAGTGATTGGGAGAAGGTGCTGTGGTCAGATGAGACTAAAATTGAGCTCTTTGGCATTAACTCAACTCGCCGTGTTTGGAGGAAGAGAAATGCTGCCTATGACCAAAAGAACACCGTCCCCACTGTCAAGCATGGAGGTAGAAACATTATGTTTTGGGGGTGTTTCTCTGCTAAGGGCACAGGACTACTTCACCGCATCAATGGGAGAATGGATGGAGCCATGTACCGTCAAATCCTGAGTGACAACCTCCTTCCCTCCACCAGGACATTAAAAATGGCTCGTGGCTGGGTCTTCCAGCACGACAATGACCCGAAACATACAGCCAAGGCAACAAAGGAGTGGCTCAAAAAGATGCACATTAAGGTCATGGAGTGGCCTAGCAAGACTCCAGACCTTAATCCGATCAAAAACTTATGGAGGGAGCTGAAGATCCGAGTTGCCAAGCGACAGCCTCGAAATCTTAATGATTTACAGATGATCTGCAAAGAGGAGTGGGCCAAAATTCCATCTAACATGTGTGCAAACCTCATCATCCACTACAAAAAACGTCTGACTGCTGTGCTTGCCAACAAGGGTTTTGCCACCAAGTATTAAGTCTTGTTTGCCAAAGGGATCAAATAGTTATTTCTCTGTGCACAATGCAAATAAATATATATAATTTTGACTATGTGATTTTCTTTTTTTATATATAATCTATCTCTCAGTGGTAAAATTAACCTAGCCTAAAAATTCTAGACTGTTCATGTCTTTGACAGTGGGCAAACGTACAAAATCAGCAAGGGATCAAATACTTATTTCCTTCACTGTATATATATACACATAGACACACACTCATATATATACTGTAGCAGTGCAGCTACTAAGGTTCAGGATTTGGGCCCAAAATTATATATTTAAAAGGTCTGGGTTGCTGGAGTGGAAGAGAATAGTGGAGGTTCCACTCCGTCTTTAGGACAGTCCAAGATTTGGGCTGCCTTAGGAGTATCATTAGCTGCCAGCTGTTAAGGCTCCTTTAAGAAAGGTGTGATCTATTCGCACAATGCTCTCAGTCTGAGGTCTTATTCACACGAACTGCCCTGGCATGCGCGGTGCAACAATGAAGCTGGGCAGAGTACACCTCACTGCACGGTGCGTACCCAAGTAGTACAAGGCAATGACGCATCAGAGAAAGTTGCATCAGCCAGGGTAATGTCAATCAAACATGGAAAGGTGGGTTTGGAGGCAGGGCTATGTGACTCTTCAGGATAGCGGCACCGCCCCATGACCCTTTAATGAGTAATTAGCATATAGTGTGCGCCGTTTTAAAAGTTGATTTTATAGATTTTGCTGCATCTGAAAAAAACATACAAGGGAATGTTTGGAAATATTGTCAGGTCATGTATTACTGCATTGTAGCAGTTCAAGGGGTTAAAACTACCAGACAGATTCCCATTTAATATACAATTAATTGAAAACAATTCCATCTGCCCTGCAATTTTGTTATTATAAATATATCCTATATAACTACAGCACAAAAACCAAGCTCTGACATATATACAGTACCAGAACAAAGCTCATACATATATACAGCACCAGAACCAAGCTTATACATATATACAGTACCAGAACAAAGCTCAGTACATATATACAGCACCAGAACAAAGCTCAGTACATATATAACCCCCAGAACAAAGCACAGTACATATATACAGCTCCAGAACCAAGCTCAGTACATAAATACAACACCAGAACCAAGCTCAGTGTATATTTACAGAACAAGAACCAAGCTTAATACATATATACAGCAACAGAACAAAGCTCAGTACATATGTACAGCTCCAGAACCAAGCTCAGTACATATATATAGCACCAGAACCAAGCTCAGTATGGGGCTGGGTGATTTAATCAAATTAATTTGCCCTCAAGGACTCTCACGATTCTGTTTCTTAACAGAATCGTAGAATTGAGTCCTTAGTGGCGCCGTCGCGCCGAGCTGCAGGAGGAAGCTCAGCCCCGCCACCTTGTCACTTACTGGTCCGCCCCATTCTCTCTCTGCTTCCCCACGGAACTGCTGTACTGAAGAAAATGATACAGGATGGAACAGCAGTTCCGTGGTGAACACTGCCCTGTAGATACTGCTCTGCTGTAGATAGCACCTCCTTGCATATCACACTCCCCCTTGTACCTTGTGTCACGGTGCGGGGTGTGGACCAACTGGGCTGTACCGCGTAGCGGACAGGCAGCTGGCCAACCAAGTACAATACAATGTCTATAGTCCAGAAAGGGTACCTGTGGCAATGTAGACAGTAGCGATGATTCAGGCTTAAGGTAAGGCTCCGGCAGCAGCTAGACACCCGGTGGGTGTAACACAGCAGATGCAGCGGAAGACACAGCTGGACTTCAACTCCAGATGGCACAGAGGCATGGTAGCACAGGATACAGGGTACAGGCAGCAGGAACGGGTAACACTGGGAACTGGAAAACACTGGAAGACCATTTGCAAGACAAACTTTAGGTATACAACAATGCTCAGGCAATGATCAAGAGGGCAGAGCCCTTTTTATAGTTCAGCAGCATTCTGGACTGATTGCAGATTACCTGCAATTGTGCACGCACTGGCCCTTTAAGGCCGTGCACGCGCGGGGAAACAGTATCTGAAGCAGGAAGTGAGTGCCGACATCTCCCTGGAGGGAGATGCCGCAGATAACTCACATGTCCATCGCCACGGCCGTCAGAAGTCAGAAAGTCAGAACGGTGGGCCGCGGCCATAGACGTTACACCTTGTAGATCACACCACAACCCCCCCTTATAGATCGCGCTGCTGTAGATAGCACCCCCCTTGCTGATTGCACACCCTCTTGTACCTTGTAGATCACACCACAACCCGTTATTTCCCTTATAGATCGCGCCGCTGTATCTCCCCACTAGTAGCTGAGTCCCCGGCCAAAGCGTCGGCAATCCCTGGTCAGGGAATCAGCTCCTAGTGGCAGCTACAGTGGCGCCATCTACAAGGAAGGGGGGGGGGGGTAGTGTTGCGATCTTCAAGTGATGGGGTGGTGCTGTGATCTACAAGTGAGGGGGTGGTGCTGTGATCTACATGTGGGTGTGCTATCTACAAGGGAGGGGGTGAGCAGGTCTGCTGGGGTTGAACAACGCAAGCGGCGCGATGACGTCATCACGCCGCTTACGGTGTTGTAACGCGCTGATTGGCAGGGCAGAATGACTTGCCCCGCCAATCAATAATTCAATAACTGAAGCGTCATTGCTCCACTAGCGTCATTGAAAGGCGCTGATTGGCGGGGCAAGTCATTTTGCCCTGCCAATCAGCATCATTGTAAGGCGTTGAATGGTTGGGCATGGCCATTCAGCTCTTATGCATGTAATTGTATCTGCGTTTTATAGACGCAGGTACAATTAGTGCAGGAGGGGGTGGCGGCGGCTGGTTTCAGTGGTGCCGCCGCCCTCTCAGAGAGCTCATCTCAAGCTCATCTCACCTCATGGATGGTGCGGCCATGTACAGGACTGTACAGGAGAGCGGCCCCTGAGCAGTGGAGCTGCCGGCCCACCGGAAAAATTCCCAATGAAGTGCATGGCCAATTCGTCCCTGCAGCCCAGTATAGGGGATACATGTGAGATCACTGGGGGTCTGACCGTTGGGACCCCCAGCGATGAGTATAAGGGGGGACCGAACTTCCTCTTAAACGCTCGATGAGAATGGAGCAGCGCTCCATTGATTTCTATGGGACATCTGAGACCGCTGTCCTCGCCAGCTCTGCATTCTCATCAAGCATGTCAGAGGAATTTCGGTCCCCTGTTCTACTTTTCACTGGGGGTCCCAACGGTTGGAACCCCAGCGATCACACATGTATCTTGTATCCGTTAAAATAGCTTTTTTTTCACCCCTTCCTTCCACAGAAAAATGTGATAAAAGTTAATTAATAAGTCCCATTTACCTCAAAATTATACTAATTAAAACTACATCCCATCCCGCAAATATCAAGCCTGCATATGGTTACATCGACAGAAAAAAATCAAAAGTTATGGCTCCTTGAACAGAACGATTCAAAAACAAATAATTTATACTAAAAGTGTTTTTATTGTGCAAAAGTAGTAGAACATGAAAAAAGCTTATACACATTTGCTATTGCCATAATCGTATTGAACCATAGAATAAAGTTAACATGTTATTTGTGCCGCACAGTAAACGGTGTATATTTAAAATGCAAAAAAATAATTGTGGAATTGCTGTTTTTTTTTCTCCATTCCGCCCCTATATGCAAGTCAAAATATTTACATTAACCCCTTCCCGCACCTTGACGTAACTGCACGTCAAGGTGAGCAGTAACTTTGCGCACCTTGACGTGCAGTTACGTCTGTACTTTGACAGTTAACCGTCGCATGGCCCTACACCGCAGCGGCAGTTAACTGTGAAGGGTGTCTGCCCTGCATTCCCTGTTGCTGATCAGCAGCCGCTGATTTCGGCAGATAACTGCTCAGATGGTGGCGTTCGATTGCGATCTCCGCATTTAAGGTGTTTAGCGCAGATTGGCAGACCCCCAGTGAAATCACGGGGGCCGGCGATGGTACCCATGGCAATCGGACGCCAGACAAGGGCAAAGTACACATATTTGGTATCACCGCATTCGTAACGACCCAAACTATGAAACTATAATGTTATTTTTCCCGCACGGTGAACATCGCAAAAAAAAGTAATAAACAATGCCAGAATTACTATTTTTTTGTTACCACCCCTCACAAAATATACAATAAAAAGTGATCGCATGTACCCCAATATAGTACCAATAAAAATTACAACCCGTCCCGCAAAAAACAAGCCCTTACACAGCTTTTTGACTGAAAAATAAAACGTTATGGCTCTCAGAATATGGGGACACAAAAAATAAATTATTTTATAAAAATATTTTATTGCGCAAACGTAAAAAAAACTATATACATATGGTATCGCCGTAATCGTATCAACCTGCAGCATAAAGTAAAATTGTCATTTATAGCCCAGGGTGAACGCCGTAAAAAAAAAAGAATAGAAAACATTGTCAGAAATTAAGGTTTTTGGTCACTTTGCTTACCAAAAAATGGAACAAAAAGTGATCCAAAAAAAAAATATTGCATGTACCCGAAAATGGTACCAATGAATACTACAGATTGTCCCACAACAAATAAGCCTTCACACAGCTCCAGTGGAGAAAAAATAAAAAAGTTCTGGCTCCCAGAATATGGCGATGCAAAATGTGCAGAGTGTTCTAAAAGCGGATAACATCCGGCACCATTTATCAGTGCGACACTGGCCACATATCTATGAATTATTATTTATTTACTCCATTATTATACCCTCTTATTATTCCCTGATGTACTCTGCACAGATTACATATGCCCCCCACATTATAAACTGAAATAGCAGCAAAACCCCAAACAGAACTATTACCAAGCTAAATCTGTGCTCCAAAAGCCAAATGCCACTCCCTCTCTTATGAGCCCTGCAGTGTGCCCAAACAGCAGTTTGCGGCCATAGATATGGCATCGCCATACCCGGGATAACCCGGTTAATATTTTATGAGGTATTTGTCTTGAGTGGCACAAACTGGGCACAAAATATTGTGCACTAAAATGGCGCGAGTGGAAAATTTTAATTTATACTCCGCACCACCCGTTGCACATTAACGCCTTCGTGCACCACGACTTAATAGCATGTCGTGGTGTGCGAGGGGGATGTATGGAGCGGGCTCACACGCTGAGGTGATGCTATAGGTTGCGGGTGTCAGCTGTGTATTACAGCTGACACCCGGGACTAACGGATAGAAACTGCGATCGCGCTGTTACAGGAGCCTGTAAAAATGACAATATACTGCAATATATTAGTATTGCATTGTATCACAGATCTAATGATCACTGGTTCAAGTCCCCTAGGACTAATAAAATGTGTAAAAAAATAAAATTGAATAAAAGTTATTCGTGAAAAAAATTTAATTAATATTTAAAGTCCAAAAGAAAACCCTTTTTCCCATTTTTTCGCTAAAGCAATGTAAAAATAAAAAAAATACACAAAATTGGTATCGCTGCGTCCATAAAAGTCCAAACTATTACAATATAACATTATTTAACTCGCACGTGGAAACGCCGCAATTAATAAAGAATTTAAAACGCCAAAATCGCTGTTTTTTGGTCACCTTAGCTCTAAAAAAAAGTTAATAAAAAGTGCTCAAAAAGTTGTATGTACCAACAACTGGTACCAATAAAAACTACATTTCCGTAATCAAAAGAAATTGCTTTACAAATGCTGGCTTTTTTTTTTTTTTTCCTTTATTCCTTGTAAAAATTAAAAATGTCTACGTTTTGTCAGAAAAAAAGTAGATTTTCATCTTCACAGACTAATTCAAATACATTTAGCAAAAAAACAGTGGGGTCAAAATGCTAACTATACAACTAGATAAATTCCGTGAGGGGTGTAGTTTCCAAAATGGGGTCACTTTTGGGGGTTTCCACGGTTTTTGTCCCTCCAGTTCATTGCAAATGTGACATGGCACTGAAAACGAATCCAGCAAAATCAGCGCTCCAAAATCCAAATGACGCTCCTTCTCTTCTGAGCCCTGCTGTGGGTCCAAAAAGCAGTTTATTACCACATATAGGGTATTGCCGTAATCGGGAGAAATTGCTTTACAAATGCAGCGGGGGGGGGGGTTATTTCTCCTTTATTCCATGTAAAATTTAAAAATTCCCAAATATTTTCAGAATAAAAAGTAGGTTTTCATCTTCGCAGACTAATTCAAATACATTTAGCAAAATAACTGTGGGGTAAAAACTGTACTCCTATATAAATTCATGGAGGGGTGTAGTTTCCAAAATTGGGTCACTTTTTTTTTTACTGTTTTGGCACCACAAAACCTCTTCAAACCTGACATGGTGCCTAAAATATATTCCAAAAAAAGTAGGCCCCAAAATCCACTAGGTGCTCCTTTGCTTCTGAGGCCTGTGTTTCAGTCTATTAGCACACTAGAGCCACATGTGGGATATTTCTAAAAACTGCATAATCTTGGAAATATATATTGCATTTCTTGTGTAAAACCTTCTGTGTTACAGAAAAAAACTGTAGTACAAATAATTTTTGGCAAAAAAAAATAATTTTGTAAATTTCCCCTCTACTTTGCTTTAAACACCTATGACGTTAAAACACTTTCTGAATGCTGTTTTGGATACTTTGGGAGGTGCAGTTTTCAAAAACTTTCTAATATATAAGGCCCTCTAGCCACTTCAGAAGTGAACCGGTCCCTGAAAAAATGGGCTTTTAAAATTTTCTTGAAAATATGAGAAATATCTGCTACAATTCTAAGCCTTGTAATGTCCTGGAAAAATAAAAGGATGTTCAAAAAACGATGCAAACATAAAGTACACATATAGGATATATGAAAAAATAACTATTTTTTTGTGGTATTACTGTCTGTCTTATAAGCAGACACATTTAATTTTAGGAAAATGAACATTTTTGAAAATTTTCTCAAAATATTGCTCTTTTTCACACATAAATATTGAATTTATCGTCCAAAGTTTTTTTACTAACATAGAATACAATATGTCACGAGAAAACAATCCCAGAATAACTTGGATAGGTAAAATCATTCCCAAGTTATTACTACATAAGGTAACACATGTCAGATTTGAAAAAATTGGCTTCGTCCTCAAGGCCAAAACAGTCTCAGTCCTGAAGGGGTTAAAATATAACTCGTCTTGCAAAAATCAAGCCCTCATACAGCTATGTTGACGGAAATATAAAAAAGTTATGGCTCTTTGAATGCGTCGTTGAAAAAATTGCTGGGTCATTAAAGTGTCCCTCCAAAGTTATCCTCCCGCCCAATCTGACATAGGGCGTGGAGAGCCGTAACTGCATGCTGTGCAGTGCAATTACCAAGACAACTGTACGACGTCCCGTGAGTATCATGCACGGGTCCTATTTTAATTATTAGGACCTGTGCATGATACTCACAGGGTGACGTACGGTTGCCTCGGAATTGTACCACCCAGCGTGCAGCTACGGACTCTCCACGCTCTATGTCAGATCAGGTGGAAGAGTAATATTGGAGTAGGGCTGTGCAATTAATCGAAAGATAACGGAACCCAAAATTTTGCGCAATTAATCGACATCATCTTGTGCATTTCGTTTTTTTTCTATTATTTGTTTTTATACTGTGTGGGGGGCAGTTATGGGGCATTGTACTGTCTGGTGGGCAGTTATGGTGGCATTATACTGTGTGGAGGGCAGTTATGGGGGCATTATACTATGAAGGGCAGTTATGGGGAGCATCATACTGTGTGGAGGGCAGCTACAGGGGCATTATACGGTGTTGGGGCTGCTATGGGGCATTATATTGTGTGAGGAGCACTATGGGAGCAGTGTCAGGGGGTATGTTATATACAGTAGTATACAGCAGGCTCAGGCGACAAACATAAATTCAATGGTGTAGCATGCAAATAAATGAATATTTGATTAAATAATCTTTCATTAATCGTAATCGAGGTTAAATGTTCAATTAATCGTGATTTTGATTAAGGTCATAATCGTCCAACCCTACTTTGGAGGTAAATTTTTAAGGCCAAAACAGGCTGGTCACTTAAGGGTTAAAGAGCATTAGGCTACAACACTTCATTTTTACGGCGCTCTAGTCCAAGTGCCCTACACTGAAAGGTACAATACACGGTGATCAAACAATGGCATCTTCAAGTCCCTAACCAAATGCCTTTTTTATGAAAAAAAAAAAAGAACGTCACATAATTGGTATCACCATGTATGTGTTTTTTTTTTCATCTCGCCTACCAAAAAAACCAGAATAAAATCTGATCAAACCGATTATGACTGATTTTTATCCCATATATTTCACAGTCACAGAAGCCACTGCAGAGCGGTTCTCCTAAATGGGACACTGTTAGATTGCTCTTCTCATTCGCAGTAAAGTTCCCAATGGTAAGGACAACTGAGGCCTGGAAGTGGAGACATGGAGGACTACTGAGGCGTGGAAGTGGAGACATGATTATAATAAATAATTTTGAATTCTTGAAAACAAGAGAGAGACAGAGCAGGAATACACCACTGTAGTAGGCAAAGACCACCTACTACAGTGGTGCGTTCCCACCTTGTCTGTGCCTCTCCAAGCCATGCACTATACTGGCTGGCTGCTGCCTGCTAGCTCAGTAATGCCTCAGAGGATTCCCACCCATTTTAGGTAAATCATATCATTAAAGGGGTTTCCACAATCATCGATAATCACCTATCAACAGCATAGTTGATAATTGTCTGATCGATGGGAGTCCCACCATTGATTGTGAGAACTGGGGTTAACCCCCGCCTGCTGCCAATTTGGACCCACCCACAACATGGGGCCACTTTTGCATGTTTTTCCAGGGCCTCTTTAAGTTCCCAATCCGCCCCTGATTACATGGTCGTGCCGAATCTTCCAAAGCAGAAGCCTCTCTTTTCAGCGGCTCTCCACTGTTGACGCCCCTAATGGAACAACTCCTTTAAAGCTAGAATCTCCTTGCTTACAATAAGCAACACTGACACTTTTTGCTACAAGACTTTCTATCCCTGAGAGAAGTAACTAGGAATTGTGTTCTTTACTACAGAAACTGGGCACCATGAACTGTTTTTATTTTACTTCCATTCTGGGCTTAAAATAGTGTGTGTCTCCAAAAAGTCAAGACAATAATGAAGTAGAGAATTTTTATATAACTTATCTTCATAAAATGAAAAGGTTGTTTTTACTGGATTTGAGATTGACTGAGAATCGACCTGATCAACCTAATGGACCATCATATTTAAAATATGCAAAACTCCATTTCAGAATTAACCAGTGCAATAGTATGGTGTCGTTTACATGCTTGACAGATTGAAAAAGACCCTTCTGCTCTTTTCCTTCACAATGGTGCTGTTATGCCTGTGGTGGCTGTCCGCCGGCATGTCATACTTGCCAACAGTTGCGACCGCAGGACACTCAGAGCTTACCGGCGTCTCCCTCCCCGGAGACGCCGGCACACATGGCTGAAGCTCTCTACTGCTTCCCCTAGGGTGCGCGCTCACTTGTTCCCGACCTTAAAGGGACACTGCACACCAGTAAAATTGTCCCTACCCAATCCCAACGCACCCTAGACTTTAAAAAGGACCCTGCCCTCTTCCTCCTTGCCTGAGCGTTGTTGTGTCTTCGCATGTTTGTTCTGCAAATGGTTACTTAGCTGTATCCTGTTTTCCCATATCCTGTAATTGTGTTTAGTTCCAGTGCAAAGTCTAGAGTCGAGTTCACTAGTGTCGGAGTCGCTACATCTGTGTAAAGTGTCTGCCAAGCCAAGTTTCAGCCAAGTCAAGCGTCCGCCAAGTCAAGCGTCCGCCAAGTCAAGCGTCCGCCAAGTCAAGCATCCGCCAAGTCTTCTATCCAGGTACTCTTGTCCTAAAGACTATCTTTGACTCTTGTTTGGCCAGCTGCTACTCCGCTATGGCGGAGCGGCCCAGTGGGTCCACATACCCCACAATCGTGACAGGTACAAACAGTTCCTATTTAAAGTATTCAGCCCTTAGACTTTTTCATACTTTATTGTGCAAGAACATCATCATCATCATCATCACCATCAATCACAGGGAATTTAACTACACTGATGAACAGAAATAGTCCCAAAGTGAAAACGAATATTTACAAAGTGATCAAAATTAACGCATAACAGTGGAAGAGTCAAATCATTTTGAAGGTGGAAGTGAATTCAGAAAAATTGTAACGTCGGGGTAGGGAGACAGACAGGTGAGCCCTAATCTACCCGCCACTCAGTCCTTGCCTACTTGCACGACCCATCCTAGGTGACGGCGTACAACTGGGTGATGGTCCCTACGCTCAATAAGTGCATGACAGACAAACAGACGTGGGTACACAGAAGCTAAGGGAAATGGGGTAGTTGCCCACGGCAACACTGTGAGCAACAAGAGTAGTGAACGAGCCGAGTCAAACCAGGAGTGTACGAGGTACCAAACGCAGAGCAGGAGAGTAGTCAGTAAAGCCAGGGTCAAATTGTAGCAGAGGTCAATAGTACAAGCAGGAACAGCAGAGCCAGCAAAGGAAAAGCAGGAAACAAACGCATAAATAGACCGAGGGTGGGAGATCGCTCCGTCTGGCCAGGTTGTGATAGGTTCTCCCACCCCTCAGCCTGGCAGCCTGAGTGGTAGCAGATCGAGTCACTCTATCAGACCTAGGAGCAGATGCAGACTGATTATTCACGGGCGTCGACACAGAAGCTGTGTCTGGTAAACCTTTACAGTACCCCCCTTTTATGAGGGGCCACTGGACCCTTCCTAGGTGGACCTGGCTTATTGGGGAACCGAAGATGGAAGTTCCTGAGAAATAACCCGGCGTGAACATCCCGGGCGGGTACCCAAGTCCTCTCCTCAGGCCCGTATCCTCTCCAATGGACCAGGTACTGGAGGGAGCCTTGGACCATCCTGCTATCCACAATCTTGGCCACCTCAAATTCTACCCCTTCAGGGGTGAGAACAGGGACCGGAGGTTTCCTCGAGGTAGCCAAGGACGGGGAGCAGCGTTTGAGGAGGTAGGCATGAAACACGTCGTGTATTTGAAACGACGGGGGTAACTCCAGCCGGAAGGAGATAGGGTTAAGGACCTCAATGACCTTGTACGGCCCTATATACCGGGGGAGCAAATTTTTTGGACGGAACTTTAAGACGCAAATTTTTTGAAGATAGCCACACCAGATCCCCGACCACAAACAAGGTGTTAGCAGAACGTCTTCTATCTTCCCGAGTCTTTTGTATGCTCTGGGACGCCTCTAGGTTCTTCTGAACCTGAGCCCAGACTGTGCACAGTTCCGATGAACTACATCTACCTCGGAATTGTTGGAACTACCAGGTGAAACGGAGGAGAACCGTGGATTAAACCCAAAATTACAGAAAAAGGGGGAGACCCCTGACGAGTTACTGACCCGGTTATTAAGGGAATATTCGATGAGGGGAATGAAGGAGACCCAATCATATTGACAATCGGAGATAAAACATCTTAATCTAGAGACTGATTAGTCCTCTCAGTTTGACCATTCGTTTCAGGATGTAAGGCCGCGAAGAAGGACAGATCAATCTCCAACTTTTTAGAGAAAGCTCTCCAAAACAATGAAACAAATTGTACCCCTCTGTCAGAAACAATATTGACAGGAACCCCATGGAGACGCAGGATGTGTTTGACAAACAAGGTAGCTAACGTTTTGGCATTGGGTAGTTTCTTGAGGGGCACAAAGTGGCACATCTTACTGAAGCGGTCTACTACAACCCACACAACCAACTTGCCTTGAGATGGAGGCAGATCGGTGATAAAATCCATGGAGATATGGGTCCAAGGTCTCTGGGGAATGGGCAAAGAACATAGTAAGCCCGCTGGTCGGGACCTGGGAGTCTTGGACCTAGCACAAATTTCACAAGCGGCGACGTAGGCCTTAACGTCTTTAGGCAACCCATGCCACCAATAGTTTCTAGCAATTAGGTGCTTGGTACCCAGGAAGCCTGGGTGGCCAGATAGTGCAGAGTCATGATTTTCCCTGAGTACCCTTAGCCGGAATTGCAGGGGAACAAACAGCTGGTTCTCAGGAAGGTTCCCGGGAGCTGAACCTTGATCAGCCACAATTTCGGAAACTAAGTCAGAATCAACAGAGGATATGATTATACCTGGGGGCAAAACATAAGCAGGATCTTCCTCCGAAGGAGGGCTGGCTATGAAGCTACGCGACCGTGCATCAGCCTTGATAGTTTTAGACCCAGCCCTATAGGTGACCACAAAGTTGAATCTAGTAAAAAACAACGCCCATCGAGCTTGTCTCGGGTTTAGACCTCCGGGCAGATTCTAGGAAAACTAGAGTCTTGTGGTCGGTAAGGACAGTTACCTGGTGCCTAGCCCCCTCCAAGTAGTGGCGCCACTCTTCAAATGCCCATTTGATGGCCAAGAGTTTGCGGTTGCCCACGTCATAGTTATTCTCAGTGGGCGAGATCTTCCTGGAGAAGTAGGCACAGGGATGGAGATGGGTGAGGGACCTGGTACCCTGGGACAAGACAGCACCCACTCCCACCTCAGAGGCGTCAACCTCCACGATGAATGGCTCCATTTGGTTAGGTTGAATCAGCACTGGTGCAGAGATAAAGCACTTCTTAAGGATCTCAAAAGCCTGGACCGCCTCCGGAGACCAGTGGAGGAGATCAGCACCCTTGCGAGTAAGATCCGTAAGAGGCTTAGCGATGACCGAGAAGTTAGCAATAAATCTCCTGTAATAATTAGCAAACCCCAGGAAGCACTGTAACGCCTTCAGGGAGGCAGGTTGGACCCATTCAGCCACAGCCTGAACCTTGGCAGGGTCCATGCGGAATTCATTAGGAGTGAGGATTTGACCCAAAAATGGTATCTCCTGCACCCCAAACACACATTTTTCGGATTTAGCAAAGAGTTTGTCTTCCCGAAGGGCCTGGAGCACCTTCCTGACATGCTCAATGTGGGAGGACCAGTCCTTGGAAAACACAAGTATGTCATCAAGGAACACTACAGGAAATACCCCCAGGTAGTCTCTTAAAATCTCATTTATAAAATTCTGGAATACCGCGGGAGCATTACACAACCCAAAGGGCAAGACGAGGTATTCAAAATGACCTTCGGGCGTGTTAAACGCAGTCTTCCACTCATCCCCTTCTCTGATTCGGATAAGGTTATAAGCCCCCCGAAGATCAAACTTAGAGAACCATTGGGCCCCCTGAACCTGATTGAAGAGATCAGGAATCAAAGGAAGGGGATACTGGTTTCTTACAGTGACCTTATTCAAGTTTCGGCAATCGATGCACGGCCTAAAACCCCCATCCTTCTTCCCTACGAAGAAGCCAGCACCTACCGGAAAAGTATAGGGGCGAATGTAACCCTTGGCCAGACTTTCCTGGATATATTCTCTCATGGCCTCACATTCGGGACAAGAGAGATTAAAAATCCTACCCTTAGGGAGCTTAGCTCCTGGTACCAAATCGATTGCGCAATCGTATTCTCTATGAGGATGTAACACTTTGGATGCCTTTTTAGAAAAAACATCAGTGAAGTCCTGAATAATCTCAGGTAGCGTGTTCACGTCCTCAGGGAGAGAAATAAAACTAACAGAAAAACAGGATGTCATGCATTCATTACCCCATTTGGTAAGATCCCCAGTATTCCAGTTAAACGTGGGATTATGCATCTGCAACCAGGGAAGGCCTAAAACCAAATCGGACGATAATCCCTGCATCACCAGTACAGAGCACTGCTCCAAATGAATGGAGCCAACAATGAGTTCAAAAACAGGGGTATGCTGTATAAAATAACCTTTAGCAAGTGGAGTGGAGTCGATACCCACTACCGGGACAGGTTTAGGCAAATCAATCAATGGCATAGCTAGAGACATAGCAAATTCCACAGACATAATATTAGCAGAAGACCCTGAATCCACGAAGGCACTGCCGGTGGCAGACCTACCCTCAAAAGAGACCTGAAAGGGAAGCAAGATCTTATTAGGTTTCATATTTACGGGAAATACCTGTGCGCCCAAGCGACCTCCGCGATGGTCACTTAGGCACGAAAGTTTTCCTGCTGGAGTTTTCTTACGCTTAGGACAGTCGTTCACTTGATGCTTGTCATCCCCACAATAGAAGCAGAGACCATTCTTCCTGCAGAGCTTTCTACGTTGTTGGGGAGACACGGAGGCCCCGAGTTGCATTGGTTCATCCGAGTTTTTCGTTGAAGAACGAAGCAACGGAACCTCGGGAGCCATCATAGGGGAGCCAGAGGAGAAGGCACAAAAACTTTCAAGTCGTCGTTCCCTGAGACGTCGGTCCAGACGTACCACTAAAGTCATAACCTCATCTAGAGAGTCAGAAGAGAGATAGCTAACTAACAGGTCTTTCAGGGCGTTCGACAGACCCAATCTAAACTGGCACCTCAAGGCAGGGTCATTCCACCGAGAAGCTACACACCACTTCCTAAAGTCAGAACAGTACTCCTCAACGGGTCTCTTACCCTGACGTAAGGTCACCAGCTGACTCTCGGCAAAGGCAGTCTTGTCAGTCTCGTTATAGATTAGCTCGAGAGCAGAAAAAAAAAAGGTCAACAGAGGAAAGTTCAGGGGCATCAGGAGTCAAGGAGATGGCCCATTCTTGGGAGCCGTCCTGGAGCTGGGACATAATTATACCCACTCGACGTAAAAGCTCCTCCTCGCATTTTGCGAGGCGTATTTGATGGCCGATCATTGAGCTGTTCTTCTTTGAATTCAATGAAGAACGGCTCAAATTACGTTTCAAGGAAGTGTCCTGCACTTCTTTGACGAGACAGTCATTTTACGCGTCGTCGTTTGACAGCTGTCAAACGACGACGCGTAAATGACAGGTCGTCGGCACTGTACATTGGCAAACCCATTCAAATGACTGGGCACATGTTTGCCGACGTATTGGAGCTGTATTTTCAGACGTAAAACGAGGCATAATACGCCTCGTTTACGTCTGAAAATAGGTTGTGTGAACCCGGCCTTAGCGTAAGTTTACACGGCTTATTTTCAGCCATTTTTCGGGCCGTAAACGCCCGGAAGCTGAACGCCTCCAAACTTCTGACCATTGACTTCAATGGGAAAAATGGCGTTTCGCTCCAACGGACTGTTTTTTTATGCTCCATGTGAAAAAACAGCGCGTAAAAAAACTCCCCGTAAAAAGAAGTGCATGTCACTTCTTGAGCCGTTTTTGGAGCCGTTTTTCATTGTGTCAATAGAAAAAACAGCTCCAAAAAGAGCATCAAAAAACATTTGATGCTTAAAAAAACGGTTGAAAATCAGAGGTTGTTTTCTCTGAAAACAGCTTTGTATTTTACAGCCGTTTTTACTTAAGCATGTGAACATAGCCTAAGGGTGGTGACTCAATAAGAGCACCACACCTCCACCATTTATTTAGCTTCTTACATTAACTAAACTAATGCACTATACCTAGAAGGCTCTGTTTCATAAACACAAGTCCTCCGAGGCACAGTTCTAAGATTTGCATAATGTAAGAAGTTCTCTGCAAAGCTCCTATACTATCTGACTGCGCTGATCACATTTAGTTGTTCTATATTCCCAGATTCTATTCCGTCACCTCCCTTCCTCTGCCGACAGTCCCGCCACCTACTGATAGTGACGGGAACAGACCTAGCTCTCTTACACCTATGCTATCTTACTTTTAGCGCTGATCATGCCGCTCTCCAGCTTCTATGGCAGAGTTTCCCAACCATTTCAGGCTCGAGGCACCCCTGGAAAAATAAAATTTACTCAGGGCACCCCTACCAAAAATTGTATACAGAACGACAAAAAACTGCTAAAAACAAGCACTACACTCTTAGGGTATGTTCACACAGCGTTTTTTTGTAAGGCAGCAAAAAATCTGCCTCAAGATTCCTTTAGGAATTTTGAGGCACATTTTGAATTGACAGCGTTGTTTGACGCTTTTTTTTTTTACAGTTGTTTTTTGCCCACATTTTTTTTAAGCTGTTGAAGCGAATGCAAAAGCCACAGGCAAATAAACTTCAAACGAGTGACGCAGATTTTTTTCTGCCTCCTATTAATTTCAATGGGAGGTCAGAGGCGGAAACCACTCAAAGACCATCAGACCCCACTCACAGTAAAATGACCATCAGACCCCGCCCACAGTAAAAATGACCATCAGAGCCCCACTCACAATAAAATGACCATCAGCCCCCCCCACAGTAAAATGACCATCAGCCTCCTCCAGTAAAGTGATCATCAGCCTGACCATCAGCCTCAGCCCCCCCAGTAAAGTGACCATAAGCCCCCTCCTTTAAAGAGACCATAAACAACCTCCAGTAAAGTCATCATCAACCCCCCACTCACAGTAAAATGACCATCAGCCCCCCCACTCGCAGTAAAATCATCAGCCCCCCAGTAAAGAGACCATAAGCCCCCTCCAGTAAAGTGACCACCAGCCTCAGCCCCCCCAGTAAAGTGCTCATCAGCCCCCTCCAGTAAAGTGACCATCAGCATCCCACACACAGTAAAATGACCATCAACCCGCACTCAGTAAAGAGACCATCAGCCCCCTCAGTAAAGAGACCATAAGCCCCCTCAGTAAAGAGACCATAAGCCCCCTCCAGTAAAGTGACCATCAGCCTCAGCCCCCTCATTAAAGAGACCATCAGCCCCCTCAGTAAAGAGACCATCAGCCTCAGTCCCCCCAGTAAAATGACCATCACCCGCAACCCCCTGTAAAATGATCATCAGCCCGCGACTCACAGTAAAATGACCATCAGCCCGCCACTCACAGATTCCCCCAGTAGATAGAACCACACAGCCCCCTGTAGATAGTGCCACACAGCCCCCCACTCACAGTAAAATGACCATCAGCCCCTCTAGTAAAGTGACCATCACAAACAGAAAATGTGCTTACCCCTGGGGAAGGAATAAATAAGGAGGTATAAGAGAAGAGAACTACAACTTCCATTATGTCCAGGCTGTTATGATATATCAGAGGACATTACAGGGAGGAAGTATAAGAGGAGAGAACTACAACTCCCAGGATGTCCAGGCTGTTATTATGTGATATCAGAGGACATTACAGGGAGGAGGTATAAGAGGAGAGAACTACAACTCCCAGCATGTCCAGACTTATTATGTGATATCAGTGGACATTATAGGGAGGAGGTATAAGTGGAGAGAACTACAACTTCCAGCATTCCCCTGGCTCCATTTCTCACACAATTGCTAACAAACTATATAAGAAATACTTACCCTGCCCAGCGTTAATGTCCCTTCTAGTGGGAAGTGGCGGGCGGTACTTGTAGCAGACGTGCGCGCTACAAGGGGCGGATACGCAGAGTAACTTTACGCAGCGTATCTGCCCCATGTAAACTCAGCCTGTTCACAAGGTTTTTGTCAGGCAGAATAAATCTGCCTCAAGATTGCTTCAGGAATTTTGTCGCCTTTTTTTATGTTTTTTTTTTTTTTATGTTTTGTTAAATGAATCCGATAAAAAACCGCAGGCGGTTTTTGTTAAAAAAAAAAAACACGGCAGAAAAAAACTTCAAACGAATAGCGCATTTTTTTTCATCCTCCCATTGTTTTCAATGGAGGTTCAGAGGCAGAAACCGCTCAAAGAAAGGGATGCCACTTTTTTTTTACACGAGCAGTCAAAAGCTGCCCTGGAAAAAAAATGCTGCTACCTCCCAATGAAATCAAAGGGGGAGATTTGGGGCATTTTCTTGTTCTGATTCCGACGTGGTTTCTGCATCAAAATTAGAGCCAAAAAACTTGTTTGAACTAAGCCTAAGAAAGCATAGGAGGAGGAGAACTGCACGATCAGCGCTATAAGTAAGACAGCATATGAGCCGAGGAATGGGGTAGATCTGGCGGTGTTAGTAGGTGGCGGGGCCAGTGGCAGAGAGAGGGAGGTGACAGAATAAAAAAGAGGATGAGGTAGAGTGAAAACGGCTCATGTCTATGTGCTATGCAGGGGCCACAGCAGTGGTCTTATATCACACCGCAGACATATACTAGGACTCTATGTTGCCACTATACCACAGAACTATATAGAGTGAAGAAGAGGGCTATGCGAAAGGACCGAGAGCTGCTGCTTGGACGTCGGTGCAGGGTAAGAAAGGCCCCTCAACTTATGTCCAGCATGGTACCCCCTCCTTTACTTGCACAGGTGTAGTAATGTAGCAAGTAGCATTTCTGCAAGGTCAAGGCAAAGGTCTAAATTATAACATGCAGATGCTTTGATCTCTTAGGGTATGTGCACACGATAACTGGCTTTTACGTCTGAAATTACAGACTGTTTTCAGGAGAAAACAGCTCCGTAGTTTCAGACGTAAATGCTTCACCTCGCATTTTGCAAGGCGTCATTGACGCCCGTAATCTTGAGCTGTTCTTCATTGAATTCAATGAAAAACGGCTCAAATTACGTTTCAAAGAAGTGTCCTGCACTTCTTTGACGAGGCAGTCATTTTACGCGTCGTCGTTTGACAGCTGTCAAACGACGACGCGTAAT
The DNA here is from genome assembly GCF_050947455.1 of Rhinoderma darwinii. Classification (NCBI taxonomy): domain Eukaryota; kingdom Metazoa; phylum Chordata; class Amphibia; order Anura; family Rhinodermatidae; genus Rhinoderma; species Rhinoderma darwinii. The sequence goes on along the minus strand of NC_134687.1, from coordinate 314,641,641 downwards.
TTACAGGTCGTCGGCACAGTACGTCGGCAAACCCATTCAAATGAATGGGCAGATGTTTGCCGACATATTGGAGACGTATTTTCAGACGAAAAACGAGGCATAATACGCCTCGTTTACGTCTGAAAATAGGTCGTGTGAACCCAGCCTTAAAGGGACTATCCAATAGGTATTTAAAAAATAAATAAATAAACAGCTGCAAATGTTATAAAAAAAACAAAACAGTACTTACCTCTTCTTTCACCTGGCAATCCAGCGCTGACACCCTGGTGATCTTAACAATCTTTCTTTACAACCGGCCAGCAAGTGGGGTACTCCTGGCATTACGGCTCAGCAATGGGAACAATGATGCCAAGAATACAGCATGTGACCACTGAGGCCTCTGATTCAGTCACCTGCTGGTCGCTTGTAAATAAAGACTGCTGGGACCGCCGGAGCGTCAGTGCTAGATCACTGGGGGAGAAAAAGAGGTGAGTACCGATTTCTTTTTTTATTTCATAACATTTGCAGCTGTTTTTCAAACATTTTTAGAAATTGTATATTCACATAAAGCGGTTGAGGTGCAGTGGCAAACCGCATCAAAACCACATTTGGATGAACATTTTTTTACAGAAACAAATCTATTTTATGTTTCACCTATTAAAACTGTGTGGGCCAGTGACTGCATCTCAAAACCCTGGCAAATCGCGTTTAAATTTCAGATGCAGTTTTGATGCGATTTTTGACCGCACCTCAGCCGCTACGTGTTATACTTACATTTTTTGCTTTTGCCATTTTCCTTGTCTGTCTAGGTCTTCTTTTTCTAGGTCTATCAAGAGAACAATAGAGCTTCCATTCTATCATTCAAATTCTCCACCTACTCAATGCTGCGTTTCCACCGCCAAAAAAAAAATAAAAAAATAAAATAAAAATCGCAAAATAAAGATTATACTTACCCAGATCTCTATGCTTCTGCGTCCAGCCCGGCCTCCAGCCAATCAAAGGCTGCAGGGGTCACATGGGATGAAACGTCATCCCAGGAGGCTGGGCTGCAGGATGTCAGAGGGACGTATCGCCATAACTAAAGGTAAGTATAGGCTTTTTTTTTACCTGCTGTTTTGCATAGCGGACATTCTGGCTGAAATTTTTCGTCTGGAATTACCTACGAGGACCAGGGCAGATACGATGTGTACTTTTACGCAGCGTATCCTCCCTGTGTGAACATAGCCTTAGGCTTTATTCAGACTAACAGGAATTACGTCCGTGCAACGTGCGTGATTTTCACGCGCGTTGCACGGACCTATATTAGTCTATGGTGCTGTGCAGACATGTGCGTGATTTTTACTCAGCGTGAGTCCACTGAAAAAAAGTCACGACATGTCCGTTCTTTGGGCGTTTTGCGCGAATCACGCACCCATTGAAGTCAATGGGTGCGTGAAAACCACGCATGCCGCACGGAAGCACTTCCGTGCGAACTGCGTGATTCGCGCAACAGCTGTCAAAAGGATGAATGAAAACAGAAAAGCACCACGTGCTTTTCTGTTTACAAGCATCCCAACAGAGTGTCATTATGATGGTGGCTGCGCGAAAAGCACACAGCCGCGCATCATATGCTGCTGCCACACGGAGCTGTTAAGTGGCTTTTGCGCAGGCAAAACGCCACACTCGCGTGAATCCAGCCTTATCATGAGATTAACCAACAAAAGTTTGCCCTACCATTCAGTAGTTTTAACCCCTTCTGCTCACTGCTAGAGAAGTACAATATTTTGTATTTAATGTTTAATTGCATAGTACTACTGAAGAAAAACTGTCAAAAATATAAAAACTATTTTCCGTGGGTATCGAGTTTGAAACAAAAAACCCTTTCTGAATAAAGTGTCCCTTTAACCCCTTCCCGACATCCACCATATATATACGGCGCACGTCGGGTGGGAGAATATGGAGCGGGCTCACGGGCTGAGCCCGCTCCATAGAACGAGCGTGTCGGCTGTGTGCCAACACTTCAGGGTAATTAGCAGGATCCCGCACGCGCGTGATCCTGCTCGTTTAACCTGTTAAATGCCGCGGCCAATAAAGTTTAGTTGACCAAAAACAGGGTAAAACAGGACACCCCCCCCCCCCCCCTGCATCGCGATCGTGGGGTGCTGTTAGTTGGAATGGCTGCCTGGGGGCCTGATGAAGGGCTTCATAGGAGAGGGTCAGTATCACAATATACTGCAATACATTACTATTGCCGTATATCATGCAAGCTGGTTCAAGTTCCCTATGGGGACAAGTAAAAAACTGTTAAATAATGTTTTTTTAATGAATATAAAAAAAATAAAAATTTAAGGTTAAAGTAAAAAACATTTTCCCTCAAGCACAATGTAAATTTTTTTTACAATTAACCTAACTGGTAACAACGCGTCTGTAAAAGTCTGAACTATTACAATATATTATTTCTTAGTCTGCACGGTGAACGCCGCAAAAAATGTAAATTTAAATTGCCAGAATCATTGTTTTTTGGTCATTTCATCTCCCACTAAAAAAATTTAATAAAACGTGATCAAAAATGCTTGCCCAGCAAATAATAAGCCCCCACACCGCTCAACTGACGGAAAAATAAAAAAGTTATGGCTCTCAGAATATGGTGACAAAACTTAAATGTTCTTTTTAACCATCAATTTTTTCCTTGTAAAAGTAGTAAAACATAAAAAACCTATATAAATTTGGTATTGCCGTAATCGTATTGACCTGCAGAATAAATTTAACATGCCTTTTTTTTACCACATGGTGAATGCTGTAAAAACAAAACCCCCCAAAAGATTGAGGAATCACAGTTTTTTTCCTATTCCACCCCACAAATATTTATTTTCCAGTTTCCCACTACATTATATGGTACAATAAATGTAGCCATGAAAATCTACAACTCGTCCCGCAAAAGACAAGCTCTCATATGGCAATATTAATGAAAAAATAAAAAAAAGTTATGGCTTTTGGAAGGTGTGGAGGAAAAAAACTAAAGTGAAAATCCGAAAAATGGCTGCGGCGGGAAGGGGTTAAGAAAACTCAATAGAATTACCTGTAGTCCTATGGAAAAAGAATATATTGTAATATGAAGAGTTGGAACAAATTACAAACTCAACCTATTTGTTCACGTTAGCTATAAAATGTTGCTAGTTATTAAATTGTGCATTACTTCTTTTATCAATGTGCTCAGACTTTTTCTTATATAATATGTATCGCAGTGTTTACACAAGAAGGTTATATACTAGACACTAGGAAGACAGCTACCATTGACAAAGCAAACACAATGTCACATGCATGTCATGGTTCAAAGTGTTCAAATGTTTGCAGAACTATAGCAATAAATTCAGCCATCTGAATAGTGTCAAACATTCGATAACTATGAATAATTTTTTTTTTTTCCTAATATCCAATGGTTAGGTCTGCTGCAAAGTTTGTGAATGATGAAAATGTGTCCATGCATTTATATACAACATTGGATCACAGTAGATTTATTAAGGCTTTTTTCACCATTATCAATATGAAAAGATTCAAAGGTTAAAGACCAAAGGTCAAAAATCAAACAGCCAAATGGGCCACAAATGCCACCATAAGAACAAAAGAACACTCCAAACAATCTCTTGCGTCAATTAATCCAGGATTTGGCGGCACCATGTGAGGAGACCCTAAGGTGGGAATCACACATGCAGTTTTTGGTGCAGTTTTTTAAGCCAAACACAGTAGGGGAACCAAAAAGAGAAAATATATAAGGACCACACACATACACAGAGGTTTTAAGCAGTTTGTGGTGCAATTTTTGGCTCTGTTTTTTTAACCAAACACAGGAGTGGACACCAAAGAAAGGAGTTAAATTAGTCCAAAACTGCATCAAAACTCTGTGTGTGATTTTGGCCTTAAAGAGAACCTGTCACCTGCTCTAAATAGCAGCTGACATCACAGTTAGGCCTCATTTACACGAGCGTGTGCGTTTTGCGCAGGCAAAAAAACACAGCGTTTTGCATGCGCAAAAGGCACTTGAGAGTTCCGTGTGTCATCAGTGTATGATGCGCGGCTGCGTGATTTTCGCGCAGCCGCCATCATAGAGATGAGGCTAGTCGACGTCAGTCACTGTCCAGGGTGCTGATAGAGTTAACTGATCGGCAGTAACTCTTTCAGCACCCTCGACAGTGAATTCCGATCACCGTATCGAGTAACCTGTTTAAAAAAAAAAGAGGTTCGTACTTACCGAGAACTTCCCGGCCGTTGCCTTGGTGACGCGTCCTTGGTGACGCGCCTCTCTTGACATCTGGCCCCACCTCCCTGGATGACGCGGCAGTCCATGTGACCGCTGCAGCCTGTGCTTGGCTTGTGATTGGCTGCAGCTGTTACTTGGACTGAATTGTCATCCCAGGAGGTCAGACTGGAGGAAGAAGCCGGGAGTTATCGGTAAGTCAGAACTTTTTTTTTTTTTACACGTTCACGTATATTGGGATCGGAAGTCACTGTCTAGGGTGCTGAAACAGTTTAACTCTTTCAGCAACCTGGACAGTGACTGTCTCCTGCCGGGTTCGGTCAAAACGAGTTCGGCCGAACCCGGTGAAGTTCGGTTCGGTCATCTCTAAGACACTCCGTTCGGATGTTTGTAAACAGAAAAGCACATGGTGCTTTTCTGTTTACATTCAGTTTGACAGCTCTTGCGCGAATCACGCAGTTCGCACGGAAGTGCTTCCGTGCGACCTTCGTGGTTTTCACGCACCCATTGACTTCAATGGGTGCGTGATGCGCGAAAAACGCAGATTTTTAGAACATGTCGTGAGTTTTTTTCAGCGCACTCACGCTGAGCAAACCTCACGGACTGTCTGCATGCCCCCATAGACTTGTATAGGTCCGTGCGACCCGCGTGAAAAGCACGCGAGTCTCACTGACGTATATCACGTTCGTGTAAATGAGGCCTTAGATTACAGGTGCCTCACAGATTCTGCCACTTTTTATGTTTTTCTTCTAGCCCCCACCATTTATACAAAAGAGAAGAAAGCCATATAGTAAGAATAAACAGCTTTATTGATCACATAGTTACACACATAGAAAAAGTTTAAAAAGGTACAAAAAGGACAAGAGGACTCTGTAACGTTCCAGTGTAAGCATGAATGGCAGACTCCCTATGGCATATAAGGGAATGTAACAAACGATCTAGGAAATAAGTATGGGGTATAAGTGGTGAAGATAATAATGAACTCTAGTTAGCATACCTTGTCTTTATACATGTAGTACATATGGATAGACAGAACTAGAGTCAAGTGCTAGTAGCAAGTAACAATCAGTCACAGGACTGATAAATCCACCCTTCCCCCTTACTTCCAGAAAGTCTTACCCATTTGAAGTTAGTAGGAGAGTCTGACAAACGTGCGGAGAACCCCAACGCGCGTTTCGCGGCATGCTTCCTCAAGGGGTATCACGATTGATGAGATATCTCTGCCGTTAGTTTTGGTGCCCAATATGCAAATACAGCCTTTGACTGTGAAGTGGGCGGGTAACACCTGTCACTTAATAAGGGGTAACCGCCCACTTGACAGTCAAAGACCTCATTTGCATATCGGACACCAAATCTAACGGCCCCGATATCTCAGGAACGGTGGGGGCTGGAAGAAAAACATAAAAAGCATCAGAATCTGTGAGGCACCTGCAATCTAACGGAGATGTCAACTGACATTATTCCTCTTTAACCCCTTAATGACCAGCCTATTTTGGACCTTAATGACCAAGCTATTTTTTACGTTTTTCAATCGTCGCATTCCATGAGCTATAACCTTCTTATTTTTGCGTCGACATAGCTGTATAAGGTCTTGTTTTTTGCGGGACAAGTTGCACTTTTTAATAGCACCATTTTTAGGTACATATTATTTATTGATTAACTTTTATTAACTTTTTTTTGGGGGGGAATAGAAAAAAAATCTGAAATTCCGCCACTCTTTTTTGCGTCCTAAATCTACGCCGTTTACCGTGTGGTATAAATAACAAAATAACTTTATTCAGTGGGTTGTTACGATTGCAACGATACCAAATTTGTATAGTTTTTGTATGTTTTACTACTTTTACACAGTAAAAACGCTTTTTTTTCAAAATTATTTGTTTTTGTGTCTCCATATTGTAAGAGCCGTAACGGTTTTATTTTTTCGCCGATGCGGTTGTATGAGGGCTTTTTTTTTGCGGGACGACTTGTAGTTTTCATTGGTACCATTTTGGAGTAGATGCGACTTTTTGATCACTATTTATCACATTTTTTTAAAGTCAGTATTCACAGAAAACAATTTTTCCATAGTTTTTTATTATTTTTTTTACGGCGTTCACCGTGCGGGTTAAATAATGTAATAGATTTATAGTCGGGGTCGTTACGGACGCGGCGATACCAAATATGTGTAACTTTTTAACTTTATTTTGTTTTTTTAATAGTAAAGCATTTTGTAAGGGGAAAAGCTGGGTTTTTCATTTTTTTTCACATTTTTTTTTAAATTAACTTTATTAAACTTTTTTTTCACTTTTTTACTAGTCCCATTAGGGGACTATAATATGCGATTCTGCGATCACATTTATAATACACTGCAATACTTTTGTATTGCAGTGTATTACTGCCTGGCCGTTTAACACGGACAGGCATCTGCTAGGTCATGCCTGCGGCATGATCTAGCAGGCATTCACTCCAGGCAGCCTGGGGGCCTTTATTAGACCCCCGGCTGCCATTAGAGACACAGACACTCGGCGATCGTATCGCCGGGGGTCGGTGGGAGAGAGAGGGAGCTCCCTCCCTCTCTCCAAAACCACTCAGATGCGGTGCTCGCTATTGAGCACCGCATCTGAGGGGTTAAACGTGTGAGATCGATACTAATATCGATCTCACACGGCAGAGCAGGGACGCTCCCAGATCTGACAGTTCCCTGCTCTGTTTACTTATTCCGATGCCGCGACGTAAAAAGTCTATGGCATCGGAATAAGGCCCGTTAGTGACCGACGTAGAAACACGATGGGTCGGTCACTAACGGGTTAAGGAAAGACTGATATGTATTTTGTCTCCACACCTGTGTTTGGTTCAAAATGCCTGAACTAAAAATTGGATTTGTGATTCTAGCCTTTAGGCCACAATCACACACACAGTTTTGGTGCAGTTTTTTTTTACAGAAGTGGATCCAGATGGAAGGAAATATATAAAGGAAAAACTGATACATCTCCTTTCTTTTGTGTCCACTCCTGTGTTTAGCTCGAAAAACTGAGCTAAAAACAACCACAAAAACTGCATCAAAACAGTGTGTGTAATCCTGGTGTAAGGGTAAGGCCACACGGTGCGGCCACATTGCGTTTTTAAACTGCAGCAAGTCATTTTTCAATAGAAGTCAATGGTGAAATTTGTGTAATAGACGGACTGCTGCTATTATATTACAATGTGTTTTTTGTGCGGTTGACCGCATCTTCATTATGTCTGGCCGCATGCAGTTAATGACCGCGCTGCCAAAGTTGTTGCTGAACTGCTTGCGTTTTGCTAACAGTTCTGCAATGCATGAACTATATACAGGAAGCACCTAACAAGCTTCAACACGGGTGAAAACTATGTCCATAAACTATGTGCGTACAAAAACACAACAGAACTCCAGCATTACAGAGAGAAGAAATTCATGCAGTTAACCGCATACAGTTTTCAAGCGCAACAAAACCGCATCAACGATGCACCGTGTGGCCTTACCCTAAAGGAAAATAACAGTTCTTCCTACTCAGATTAGAATACACGAAGGGGCTCAGCTATTAAATTTTGCACCAGAAAAATTGGCACGCTATTGTGCAATTTTCTCTAGTGCCATGACTAAGGTGGGCTATGACAAGTACCTCACAGTTTGCTTATTAACAGTTGGGGAGCAAAGGGCCTATTTGCTATTTTTGGACAGGGCCCATGACATGTGGGTTGACTTGTTTGTATACAGTATAAACAATAAACTGTATATATAAACATACAAAATGTATTCTGATGACCTACTGTATTTACTTTCTGTATGTTAAATATTTAGTCTATGTATTATAAAGCACAGAATTCTGATATATTTTGTTAAAAAATACTCTATGGATATATAAGAAGACGCTTTAACAGAAATATAACAATTTCCATGCAGTAATTTGTTTGTTGATTACTGTGGTCTACTATTTGTGTTTGTGAAGGGGGTTCTGATATGTTTTGTGTTGAAATCTGTCCATTTATAACATAATAAATGATATTGCTCCCATATTGATTATTCACCGGACTGCTCTCTTTGCTAAGTGTTGAAAGTCATTTGACTATATAAAAACTACATCTGTTATCTTCTAAGGCCCATCTGGCACTGAACAGCATAACTGTGGAGTATTGCTTGCAATAATTATATATATGTGTATATATATATATATATATATATATACACACATGTAAAAGGGCGCGTGGTGTAAAAGCAGGGTTCACCTACTAGTGTCACCCACGATTACTACCTCCTTTATATCAGGGTCACTAGGGTTATGTCTAGTTCCCCTACCCTTCTTCTTATACTAACGTCAATCTACTTGCTTTTGCTATTCAGTAAGGGAAAACGATTGTAAGTAAATAAAGGTAATATTTATTATTACAAACAGTAATCACTCTTAGGGCTTATTCAGACGAACGTATAATACGCCCGTGCTACGCGCGTTGCACGGACCTATGTTAGTAAATGGGGCCGTTCAGACAGTCCGTGATTTTCACGCAGCGTATGTCCGCTGCGTAAAACTCACGACATGTCATATTTGCCCGTTTTTCACGCATCACGCACCCATTGAAGTCAATAGGTGCGTGAAAACCGCGCACGGCACACGGACGCACTTGTGCTGCGTGCTACAGTAGTCAAAACTATGAATGAAAACAGAAAAGCACCATGTGCTTTTCCGTTTACAAACATAAAAACAGTGTCATAATGATGCCAGCTGCGCGAAAATCACGCAGTCACGCATCATATACTGATGATACACAGACCTTTTGCGGAACTTTTGCGCGCGCAAAATGCAGCATTTTTTGTGCGCGCAAAACGCACACGCTCGTGTGAATTCAGCCTTAGTCTATGTTCACACAGAGTTTTTTGCCAAGTTTTTTTACGCAGACACCGCGCCGCAAAACTCGTCAAAAACGGCCCTAAAATGCCTACCATTGATTTCAATGGGAGGCGGAGGCATCTTTTTCCCGCTAGCGGTAAAACCGTCTCGCTGGAGAAAGAAGGGACATGCCCTATCTTCGGGCATTTACGCCTCTGACCTCCCATTGACATCAATGGGAGGCAGAGAAAGCGTATTTCGCTGTGTTTTAGGCCCACGGCGCTCAATGGCCGTGGGCGAAAAACGCAATGAAAAACGCTGCGAAAATCAGCGCGCAGGGAGAGGAAAATCTGCCTCAAACTTCCAAACTGAATTTTGAGGCAGAAATTCCGCCTGCAAAAGACTGTGAACATAGTCTTAGAATATACTAACACTACACGGCACAGTATAAACAAGGTATCACAATCCTAATCTATACCACCACCCACTTGCCTAAACATACATATATAGGTTGCATTACAATACATACACATAAGTTATGTTGTAAGGGTATGTTCACACGCAAACTCAAAAACTTCTCAAAATACGGAACGGTTTTCAAGGGAAAACAGCTCCTGATTTTCAGATGTTTTTTAAGCCACTCGCAATTTTCGGTGCGTTTTTCGCTGCGTTTTTTACGGCCGTTTTTGGAGCTTTTTTCGATAGTCAATGAAAAACGGCTCCAAAAACGTCCCAAGAAGTGACCTGCACTTTTTCGTGGCCGTTGTTTTACGCGTAAAAAAAACGCTGCGAAAACCGCTCCATCGGAACAGAACGCCAATTTCCTATTGAAATCAATGGGCAGATGTTTGGAGGCGTTCTGCTTCCAATTTTTCGGGCGTTTACTGCCCGAAAATAGGTTGTGTGAACATACCTTACTTCTCACACGCTCACTATGTCTGTCACACTCCCTCCTAAATAACTGTACCTGTACACTAAGGGTTAACAAGAGAGGTGGAGGATAAAGGGTTACCAGGGAAGTCAGGTAAAGGGTTAACAATGGGAATGTTAAGGCAAGTGGGAAAGGGTTAACAAGGGATGTGTACCAGGGGATGTGCAGGTCAGCAAGGGTTACTCAGGGGTAGCAAGGGATGTATTCACGGGATGACAGGGAGAGAGAGAGAGAGGTTGAGGCTGGGTTCACACGACCTATTTTCAGGCGTAAACGAGGCGTATTATGCCTCGTTTTACGTCTGAAAATAGGGCTACAATACGTCGGCAAACATCTGCCCATTCATTTGAATGGGTTTGCCAAGGTACTGTGCAGACAACCTGTCATTTACGCGTCGTCGTTTGACAGCTGTCAAATGACGACGCGTAAAAATACAGCCTCGTCAAAAGAAGTGCAGGACACTTCTTTCAGACGTAATTTGAGCCGTTCTTCATTGAACTCAATGATGCACAACTCAAAATTTACGGCTGTCAGAGAACCCTCGCAAAACGCGAGGAGGAGCATTTACGTCTGAAACGAGGCAGCTGTTTTCTCCTGAAAACAGTCTGTCTTTTCAGACGAAAAAGACTGCTACCGTGTGCACATACCCTCAAAGTGTAGCTTTGGCTACACTTGACAATATGGCTGGGTTCACACACCCTATTTATGGACGTAATACGGCCGTTTTAACCTCGAATTATGTTCTAAAATAGGCACCAAAGCGCCGGCAAACATCTGCCCATTCATTTGAATGGGCTTTACGATGTTCTGTGCCGACAGCCATTTTTTTTACGCGCCGCGTCAAAGAAGTGCCTGTCACTTCTTGAGACGTAATTGGAGCCGTTTTCAATTGACACTATGGAAAAACAGCTCCAATTACGTCCATAATGGACGCTGCGAAAAACGCCTGCACTTGCCCTTACGTCTGAAATTCTGGAGCGGTTTTCTCCTGAAAACAGCTCCGTAATTTCAGGCGTGTCAGACGTGTACATGTGAACATACCCTTAGCCTGTCGTTGTGGTGAGGCAGGAGACAGGAGCCACAGACAGGAGCAGGTCGTTGGTGGAGGGTGAGGTCCCACTAGAGAGGTGAGCTCCGGTGGTGGTGTGGGAGGCAGGACTCAGCTGCTCCTCATCAGTGGAGTGGTGAGGGAGGTAGGCTCCACTGCTGAGTGTACCGACACAGGGCTATTTAACCCTTTAATGACCAGCCCATTTTAAACCATAATGACCAAGCTTTTTTTTGCGTTTTTCCATCATTGCATTCAAAGAGCTATAACTTTTTTATTTTTGCGTCGACATAGCTGTATACAGTCTTGTTTTTTGGGGGACAAGTTGTATTTTTTAATAGCACCATTTTGGGGTATATATAATTTATTGATTACCTTTTATTAACTTTATTAACTTTTTTGGGGGGTAATGAAAAAAAAAACATAAATTTCGCCACACTTTTTTGCGTCTTAGATTTACACCGTTTACTATGTGGTATAAATAACATAATATCTTTATTCAGTGGGTCATTACGATTGTGGCAATATCAAATGTATATATTTTTACTACTTTTACACAGTAAAAACACTATTTTTTCAAAAGTATTTGTTTTTGTATCGCCATGTTTTAAGAGCCATAATTATTTTATTTTTATGCTGATGCAGCTGTATGAGGGCTTGCTTTTTGCGGGACGACTTCTAGTTTTTATTGGCATGATTTTGGAGTATATGCGACTTTTTGATCACTTTTTATCACATTGTTTTGAAGGCAGGATGAACAGAAAACAGCAATTCTGGCATTGTTTTTATTTTATTTTTTATGGCTTTCTCCGTGCGGATAAAATAACATAATCGCTTTATAGGTGGGGTCGTTTCAGAAACGGCGATACCAAATATATGTAAGGTTTTAATTTTTTTTCTTTTCTTACTAAAGTATTTTATAAGGGAAAAAGTGGGTTTTTCAGTTTTTTTATTTGGGATTTTTATTTATTTATTATTAACTTTATTAAACTTTTTGTTAACTTAAATTTTTTAAGTATTTTATTTACTTCACTATGCGATCTTCTGATCGTTTTTATAATACACTGCAATACTTCTGTATTGCAGCGTATTATTGCCTGTCAGGGTATGTTCACACGCAGTGTTTTCAGACGTAATTCGGGAGTTTTAGCCTTGAATTACGTCTGAAAAAAAACACCCCTAATACGCATACAAACATCTGCCCATTGCTTTCAATGGGAATTATGATGTTCTGTTCCCATGAGCCTTTATTTTACGCATTGCTGTCAAAATACGGCGCGTAAAATGGCGGCTCATCAAAAGAAGTGCATGTCACTTCTTGGGATGTTTGTGGAGGCGTTTTTAATGGACTCCATTGAAAATCAGCTCCAAAAACGGCCGTAAAAAACGCTGCGAAAAACGCGAGTTGTTAAAAAAACGTCTGAAAATCGGGAGCTGTTTTTGCCTGAAAACAGCTCAGTAATTTCAGACGTAATTGGCGTTGCCATGTGAACATGCCCTCACTGTTCACACGGCTTAGCAAAATACATCTGTAGCAACTTGCGTTTTTCGCTGCATATTTTACGGACGTTATTGGAGCGTTTTTTTCAATGGAGTCAATGAAAAACGGCTCCAAAAACGTCCCAAGAAGTGACATGCACTTCTTTTTCGCGGACGTCTTTTTACGCACCATATTTTGACAGCGTCGCGTAAAATAACACCTCGGGGGAACAGAACAGTGCGTGTGAACATACCCTCAAACTGACAGGCACCTGCTAGGTCATGCCTCAGGCATGGCTTAGCAGGCATCCACCACAGGCAGACCTGGGGGCCTTTGTTAAGCCATTGGCACACTGCGATTGCAATTGCAGGGTGCCGATGGGGTGAGAGAGGAAGCACCCTACCTCCAAAACCACATGGATGCGGCGCTCGTGAGTGCCTGCGTGAAATCCTGCGAGAGAGCGCGTGCAAAAGCTCATGAGAGCGTGCGCGCGGGAAGTTCAAATATGGAGACAGGAGATCAAAAGCAGTATCTCCTGTCTCCATCAATTTAAAGCAAAGCAGGACAATGACTGGTTGTCCTGCTTTGTCTTTAGGCCGTTTCTCATGACCAGGGGTGTGTGTCTACAGCCCTGGCTCATGAGACTAATATATATATATATATATATATATATATATATATATATATATATATATATATACACTACCGTTCAAAAGTTTAGGGTCACTTAGAAATTTCCTTATTCTTTAAAGAAAAGCAGTTTTTTTCAATGAAGATAACATTAAATTAATCAGAAATACACTCTATACATTGTTAATGTGCTAAATGACTATTCTAGCTGCAAACGTCCGGTTTTTAATGCAATATCTACATAGGTGTATGGGCATGCCCCCACGTGGCGGATTTCCTCCGCAACTGTCCGCATCAATGCCGCACCTAATCCGGGTTGCGGATTACGGCTGCGGATCTGCCCAAAATGTGCAGTAAATTGATGCGGACTAGCTGCTGCGGACTGCGGGAAAAGTGCTTCCCTTCTCTCTATCAGTGCAGGATAGAGAGAAGGGACAGCACTTTCCCTTGTGAAAGTCAAAGAAATTCATACTTACCGGCCGTTGTCTTGGTGACGCGTCCCTCCTTCGGCATCCAGCCCGACCTCCCTGGATGACGCGGCAGTCCATGCGACCGCTGCAGCCTGTTATTGGCCTGTGATTGGCTGCAGCCGTCACTTAGACTGAAACGTCATCCTGGGAGGCCGGACTGGAGACAGAAGCAGGGAGTTCTCGGTAAGTATGAACTTCAATTTTTTTTACAGGTAGCTGTATATTGGGATCGGTAGTCACTGTCCCGGGTGCAGAAACAGTTACTGCCGATCGCTTAACTCTTTCAGCACCCTGGACAGTGACTATTTACTGACGTCTCCTAGCAACGCTCCCGTCATTACGGGAGCCCCATTGACTTCCTCAGTCTGGCTGTAGACCTAGAAATACATAGGTCCAGCCAGAATGAAGAAATGTCAAGTTAAAAAAGCAAAACGCATCCGCAGCACACATAACATGTGCATGACAGCTGCGGACTTCATTGCGGAAATTAGAATCTCCATTGAAGTCAATGGAGAAATTCCGCCATGAGTCCGCAACCAGTCCGCCACTGCTCCACAACAGACAGAGCATGCTGCGGACACCAAATTCCGCTCCGCAGCCTATGCTCCGCAGCGGAATTTTACGCATCGTCTAAACGAACACTGCTAAATTAAAGTGGAAGTCAATGGAGAAACGGCTCCGCTGCGGATTAACTCTGCAGAGTGTCCGCAGCGGAATTTAAGTGAAATTCCGCCACGTGTGAACCCAGCCTATAGAGGCCCATTTCCAGCAACCATCACTCCAGTGTTCTAATGGTACATTGTGTTTGCTAACTGTGTTAGAAGGCTAATGGATGATTAGAAAACACTTGAAAATCCTTGTGCAATTATGTTAGCACCGCTGTAAACAGTTTTGCTGTTTAGAAGAGCTATAAAACTGACCTTCCTTTGAGCTAGTTGAGAATCTGAAGCATTACATTTGTGGGTTCGATTAAACTCTCAAAATGGCTAGAAAAAGAGAGCTTTCATGTGAAACTCGACAGTCTATTCTTGTTCTTAGAAATTAAGGCTATTCCATGCGAGAAATTGCCAAGAAACTGAAGATTTCCTACAACGGTGTTTACTACTCCCTTCAGAGGACAGCACACACAGGCTCTAACCAGAGTAGAAAGAGAAGTGGGAGGCCCCGCTGCAACACTGAGCAACAAGACAAGTACATTAGAGTCTCTAGTTTGAGAAATAGACACCTGACAAGTCCTCAACTGGCAGCTTCATTAAATAGTACCCGCAAAACGCCAGTGTCAACGTCTACAGTGAAGAGGCGACTCCGGGATGCTGGCCTTCAGGGCAGAGTGGCAAAGAAAAAGCCATATCTAAGACTGGCTAATAAAAGGAAAAGATTAATATGGGCAAAAGCACACAGACATTGGACAGAGGAAGATTGGAAAAAAGTGTTATGGACAGACGAATCAAAGTTTGAGGTGTTTGGATCACACAGAAGAAAATTTTTGAGACGCAGAACAACTATAAAGATGCTGGAAGAGTGCCTGACGCCATCTGTCAAGTATGGTGGAGGTAATGTGATGGTGTGGGGTTGCTTTGGTGCTGGTAAAGTGGAAGATTTGTACAAGGTAAAAGGAATTTTGAATAAGGAAGGCTATCACTCCATTTTGCAACGCCATGCCATACACTGTGGACAGCGCTTGATTGGAGCCAATTTCATCCTACAACAGGACAATGACCCAAAGCACACCTCCAAATTATGCAAGAACTATTTAGGGAAGAAGCAGGCAGCTGGTATTCCATCTGTAATGGAGTGGCCAGCGCAGTTACCAGATCTCAACCCCATAGAGCTGTTGTGGGAGCAGCTTGACCGTATGGTACACAAGAAGTGCCCATCAAGCCAATCCAACTTGTGGGAGGGGCTTCTGGAAGCATGGGGTGAAATTTCTCCCGATTACCTCAGCAAATTAACAGCTAGAATGCCAAAGGTCTGCAATGCTGTAATTGCTGCAAATGGAGCATTATTTGACGAAAGCAAATTTTGAAGGAGAAAATTATTATTTCAAATAAAAATCATTATTTCTAACCTTGTCAATGTCTTGACTATATTTTCTAGTCACTTTGCAACTCATTTGATAAATATAAGTGTGAGTTTTCATGGAAAACACAAAATTGTCTGGGTGACCCCAAACTTTTGAACGGTAGTGTATGTAATACATGTATATATATATATATATATATATATATATATATATTGGACACTTCACTTTACAATACACATACATATATGTGCGTTGGCTAGACTATTCCAATGATCCAATAGCCAACACTACAGTGACACATGCGTGTTATGAGTGTTAAGACGCCGAATACAGCAGGTATTCACTGATATGGCTTATAATGACTTCCAACTAAAAGGGTGAGTGACGGGTTGTTTTTAATTAAAATAAGTATATACACATGGAATCAATCACTGATGCACTTTAGATGTTTTGTACTTTTTTTGTAAATTTTCACTGTATGCAACAATATGTACTTTCGCATATGTATACCGGGTGTGTTTCTCATCCGCATCTATGTCACATGTGTTATTTATTATTATGCATTTGCACTTTAGCACTTTATTTCTGTACACGTTATGATACAATTCCACTTGTTTCTTAATGAGCTATACTCCCTATTTAAACCTTGTGATCACTTTGATGTTATGCTTGAAAATGCCCTCAATGTGAGGGTGAAACATTGAACCGAGGTGTGGTGGTGATATTTTTTGAGTACTGCTTCTTCGTCCATTCTTCGTATAGATATTATTTTTACTGCATTATTCATTTCACCAAAACACATTGGGGGAGGGGGAATTACTACTGTGCCTGGGTCTAGAAAGTGTTGGGAAATGTGCCAAGTTCTGGCACAAATTAGCGCAGTTTGTCACAATTATGATGTTTGTACCTCAATAGACACTGGAAGGGGGCATGGCTTAGTGGGAAATGGCATGGCTTAAAATCTGGCATAAAATAAGCCAAATCAAAAATAGTTTAAGGAAGAGAAAAGTGTCTAACAGGTCATGTAAGATGCGCCAAAATTATCATACAGCATGTACCACTGATGAATTTGGCTAATTGTGTGCTTGCCTGACTTACTGAAATAATGAATATTATAATTCCCAAAGCTTATACAGTCAATAATTTTTTTTTTTATTAAAGGCCAATTAGATGGATTAGGAACAATATCAAATTTGAAAATAACAATATAATAAATTGTACAATAAAAGATCAACACCAGTTTGAGGTGCATAGTCATTTTGTTTGCTACGTAACCCACTATCCATTATGTAGAAAGCAAAAAAAAGGTGTATGGGTCCTCCAACACATTCATGTCAGCTTTTGTATGTGGCCCAGTATGTACAGATGAGCAAGCTAGTGCTATGCCCCGGATTTTCCAAACAAGCACCTTGCCCTGTATGTCAGCGGTTGAACGAGTGCCTGGCCCTATGTATTTGTCTTAGTAAGCGAGTGCCTACTATCCCAGGACTGACCCATCAGCCAATCAGAGTCTTCTATACAAAATGTTTTGCAGGCAAAGTATCAGTAGATTAACAGAAGGACCATCAATATAAAATGTAGCCTTTAATTAACAAAAATACATTAGTCAAGTGCTCAGAACTAGGTCGCACCATAACAAGTGGAGAAAATATATATGGATCAGAGTGAAATACTGATACTAGATTGGTATATGTCACTCTCACGATCTGTGGGTGTGTGGACCCACTGGGCCTCACCGCCGTAGCGGGATGGCAGCTGGCCAAACTACAGTGTACCAAGTCAATATATATATAGTCCAAGCACAAGGGTACCTGTGATAGTCCAGACAGTAGCAAACGGCTAGGCACAGATGGCAGGTGATGCAGATGAGACAGATAACACCAGACGTGGTGTAACACAGCAGATGTGGCCGATGGCAGAACTCGACTCCAACACTATAGCAGACACAGGAACAACTATAACACGGGATACAGTATACAGGTAGAAGGGCACGGGAACAGCTGGAACAGGATAACACTAAGGGACCATTTGCAAGACTAACAGGAATATGAACAACGCTCAGGCAAGAAGTAAAAGGGCATAGCCCTTCTTATAGTCCAGGGTGATCGTGGGCTAATTAATGATATTTTACATGTGTGTGCACTGGCACTTTAAGGCCGGGCGCGAGCACCCTACGGGACACAGCAGAGTGGAGTGAAAGTGAGTGCTGGTGTCTCCTGGGAAGGAGATGCGGGCAAGCGCTCACCAGACCATGGCTGCGGCCGTCGAGTAGTGAGTATTCCCGTCGGCCCGCGGCCATCGATGTTACAGTCACCCTATAGACAACGCTATAATATAATCTCCCTGCCTGCAGCGGAGCACCTGCCCCGATAACAGCAATCCCCCTCGGCATCCTCCTTCTTAGGCTGTGTTCACACAGGGCAGATACGCTGCGTAATAACATCAAGCATCGGTCACATGGGAGGAAGTGTCATCCCTGGAGGCCGTCCCTCTGACGTCATCCAGGCCGGCCTCCTGGGATGATGTTTCATCCGATGTGACTGCCGCTACAGCCTGTGATTGGCTGCAGCGGTCACATGGGATGAAACGTCATCCCAGGAGGCCATGCTGGAGGGAGGAACACAGACTTGTGTGTAAGTATGAGGTTTTTTTCTTCCTGAGTTGCATCGCTGCAAACCCACCGCAAAAAAACGCAACAACTGCTATTTGTTGCGGGATTTACATCCCCATTCAATTCAATGGGGAAAACCCCCAAAAAAGAAGCAGCGTTTACACAAATACAATAGACATTCTGCGGAATAAAATTCCGCACTGCAGGTTAATTCCTGAGCGTTCCCACGGGACAGATGCGCTGCGTAAAAACCACACATTGTGGTGCGTTTCTTGGGACGGAATTTCCGCTGCGGAAAGCAGCGGTAAAAATTGTTCATACTTACATAGGCCGTGGTTGTGGCGACGCATCCCTCCATTGCAGTCTGAACTTCCTGGATGACGCTGCAGCCCATGTGACCGCTGCAGCCTGTGATAGGCTGCAGCGGCGATCACATGGGATGTAACATCATTCCAGGAGGCCGGCCCCTGATGTCATCCAGGCCAGCCTCCTCGGATGACTTATCATCCCCTGTGACCGTCGCTGCAGCCAGCAGTAGTCACATGGGATGCAACATCATCCCAGGAGGCTGGACTGCAAAAAGAAGGAGAGCATTCTGGGTAAGTATGATTTTATTTATTTTTGTGTAGTTGCGATTTTTGAGGTGTAATCGTTGCGAAAACGCTGCAAAAGTCACAAACTTGGCTTTCTGTTGCGGGTTTTGCATCCCCATTGAATTCAATAGGGAAAAAGCACAACGGAAAATCAACAAAAACACAGCATAAATTGACATGCTGCGGAATTAAATTCCGCACCGCAGGTCAATTTATTAATGTTTAAGCTTCTTTTTTTCCCGCAGTGTGGGCATGAGATTTTCTAAATCTCATCCACTTTGCTGCTACTCTAAATGCTGCGGAATTTCCACACAGAATTCCGTTGCAGAAATCCCGCAGGAACCCGGCCGAAGGGTATGTTCCCACACACAGGATACACTGCAGATTTTCTGCAACAGAAAATCTGCAGCAGAATCTCTAAAAAAACCGCTGGTAAATGTGTCACAGAAATCCGCACTAAATAGTGCTCATATTGCTGCGTAAACGCTGCGGTTTTTCAGCAGCAGTTTTACCTGCGAATTTAGTGTTAAACATTGGTTAGATAAAAATATATGTGCACCTGCGGATTTCCAGCGGTTTTTACTGCGTTTCTGCTGCGTAAACGTAAAAACCGCAACAACATAGATCTGCTGCGGAATTAAAAATCGCACCGCTGAACACTTTTCCCGTGATTTTTGTGCTTTTTTTTCCGCAGCGTGGGCGTGATATTTTCTACATCTTATTCAATATGCTGCAGAATTTCCACACACCATTCTGTTGTGGAAATTCTGCAGCGTTGACATTACGTGGGAACCCAGCCTTATACCCTACTATGTCCCTAAGGCCTCATGCACACGACCATATTTTTTCCCACCCGTAAATACTGGCGTAAATACGGGTCCGGTGTCACACGTATTCCACCCGTTTTGCACCAGTATTTACGAACCCGTGCTCGTAAATATGGGTCCGGTGTCACACGTATTCCACCCGTATTTACGAGCACGTTTTTGGCGGCAAAATAGCACTGCACTAATCGGCAGCCCCTTCTCTCTATCAGTGCAGGATAGAGAGAAGGGACAGCCTTTTCTGTAATAAAAGTTAAAGAAATTCATACTTACCGGCCGTTGTCTTGGTGACGCGTCCCTCTCTTCACATCCAGCCCGACATCCCTGGATGACGCGGCAGTCCATGTGACCGCTGCAGCCTGTGATTGACCTGTGATTGGCTGCAGCGGTCACAGGGCCTGAAACGTCATCCAGGACGTCGGGCCGGATGTCGAGAGGGACGCGTCACCAAGGCAACGGGCGGGAGACCGGACTGGAGGAAGCAGGAAGTTGTCGGTAAGTATGAACGTCTTTTATTTTTATTTTTTACAGGTTTATACTGATCGGTAGTCACTGTCCAGGGTGCTGAAAGAGTTACTGCCGATCAGTTAACTCTTTCAGCTCCCTGGACAGTGACTATTTACTGACGTCGCTTAGCAACGCTGCCGTAATGACGGGTGCACACATGTAGCCACCCGTTATTACGAGAGCTCCATAGACTTCTATGGACTGTCCGTGCAGTTATTACGGCCTGAAATAGGACATGTTCTATCTTTTTCAACGGCACGGGCACCTTCCCGTGAGAAAACGGGAAGGCACCCGTCGCCAATAGAAGTCTATGAGCCCGTTATTACGGGTCGTGATTACGACCCGTAATAACGGGCGTTTTTACGGTCGTGTGCATGAGGCCTAAATATGGAAAACACCTATCTTGGACAATTGACCCGCATTAATAAGTCAATGACAGCACAAAAAATTTTAAATAATTCTAAAGAGATGTTCTTATAAGGCAAATATAAGTGCCAACAAAATAAAATTTCTCGTTTCCCTATAAAAAAAACAAGGTTCATCAGGCACAAGGAATATCTTTTAAAAGTTAGATGTCAAGATGCCATATGTATGTACAGCAACATAAAATGTAAGTAGTCCAAAAAAAGAAAAGGGACAGCAGAGCCTTAGTGTAGGCACGGACCTAACTGGGTTTGTAGAATAGGAACAGAATTTGATAAAAGGGGTTAATCATAAAGGAGGTGGCGTTTAAGCCCATTAGGTCAGCAGGGATCGGGTTAGAAAGTTAGGGGGGCCAGGACTACCTTTATCAGGAGAAGTTATCAAGAGGGTCATTGTCTTCCCGATTCTGAACTAGACAACAGCCCGCCCGCCCTTTGTGATATTTTGGTGAGCGTTTCTGCATTTTTCTTTCTTTGTCATCAGTTGGTGGTGAGGAGGTCTAGGATGACACTTATTGAGGAAGTCGGAGCCCATCGGAGGAATGGAAGCCCTGTCATGGAGCATGGTTAATGGTGGATCCTGATGGGGGTGGTCCCGGGGAACAGGTGGTTGCGGTACCATGACAGATATGTCAACCCGGATTCGGCGAGGTGTGATTGGGCAGGTTAACAAAGAACATCATGTTCATGTTTATAAATTATGCTTATAAATCAAAGTATATAGTGGATGTGCAGTCCATGTCTAGTTTCTCACAATACTGATATCATATAGTCTATCCCCCTCTTTTTTTTTTTTGCTTTACTTGGCACCAGCTCTCCACACATTTGGCCCAGCCGATTTTAATTTATGAATGACCTTATTATAAGTGTTTCTGATCTTGCTTGTGCTCTCAGTTGGCCACTGGGAGCGCATGGTAAGGTGAGCTTATTCCATCTGTTCACATGTTGTGGTACTGCGTGGTGGTATCTGTTGCTGTAGTCAGGGGCGGATTGACCATTGTAATTACCGGGAAGATTCCCGATGGGGTGCTCGTTTATAAGGCATAGTGGGCTGTTTGGCCTGCCCATCCCTCCTCTGTGCGCCGCTTACATTCATTGTGTATGTATCTTTTCTCGGCCCGGCCAGGCACACAATGTCTTGGCCCAGTGTCCGAGCATTGTGAGAAGTGGGCCGCTTGGCGCTGCAGCGCACACAACGTCCTGATGCTGGCCAGGCCAGCATCAGGACATTCTGTGCGGAGCTAGCAATGACCGGCCGTCAGACTCTGAGACAGTATTTGTCTCTGCCCCCCTGTCCCAACCCCCCTCGGCACGCGGAACTCTTTCTTTGTCTTCCACCTCCTGAACTGAGCAGCTGAGCCTGACATACATTTAAGCAGAGCTGAGCTAGTGCGAGTATGACAATTTGTGTATGTATGTCTTTCTGACCATATCATATGCATTTTTTTTCCAAGCTGAGATGAGATCTATGACTTATGGGTTGACATGATCTCTTTACTAGGGGCTGATAATCAGCCCTGCCCCCAAGGCTACATAAGTGACAAGTCTCCCTAGTATAGAAATCATGTCAGCTCACACAGAAGTAATCAGTCCCTAGACTAGAGGCTGATTATTTATGTATGTATTGTCATGATTTCTGTACCAGGGCTGATATAACTTATGGAGCCATGGGGCTGATAATCAGCCCCAAGTCCAGAAATCATATCAGCCCAGGATAGGGGATACATGTGTGATCACTGGGGGTCTGACTGTTGGGACCCCCAGTGATGAGGAGAACAGGGACTGAAATTCCCCTGAAGTGCTCTATGAGTATGGAGTGCTGGTGCGCATGAACGACCTGCGCTCCATTAATTCCTATGGGTTTTGCAGGACCGCTGTCTCCGGCAGCTCTATAGAAATGAATGGAGCGCTGGTCGTTCATGCGCACCAGCACTCCATACTCATAAAGCACTTCAGGGGAATTTCAGTCCCTATTCTCCTCATCGCTGGGTATCCCAGCGGTCAGACCCCCACCGATCACACATGTATCCCCTATCCCGTAGTTAGGGGATACATGTGTTTTGTGGGAAATCCTCTTTAATGTAAAAAAATATTAATTAAAAAACTGCACGAACAATTAAGTTAACACGTTATTTAAACCACATGGTGAATGGCATAAGAAAAAAATCCTGCAAAATGTAATTATTTTCCCATCCCACTTCCGCAAAAAAATTGTTAAAAGTTAATTAATAAGTCTCGTGTACCCCAAAATGATACCAATCATAACTACATCCCATTCCGCAAATATTAAGCCTGCATACGGTTACATCGACAGAAAAATAAAAACGTTATGGCTCTTTGAACACAACGATGCAAAAACAAATACATTTTTATTAAAAGAGTTTTTATTGTGCAAAAGTAGGAGAACATAAACAAACCTCCACATATTTGATATTGCCGTAATTTTATAGAACCGTAGAATAAAGGTAACATGTTGTTTGTGCTGTACATGGAACGTTAAAGATTTAAAATGCAAAAACTAATTGTGGAATTTCAGTTTTTTTTTTTCTCCATTCCCCCTCTCAAAAGTTAATACAAGTTAATCAATAAACTATATGTAAGTCAATATGGTTCCATTAAAAAATACAACTCGTCCCGCAAAAAATCAAGCCCTCATACAGCTATGCCAGTAGAAAAATAACAAATTATGCCTCTTAAGATATGGCGACAAAAACAAAAAAATTTGAAAAAAAAGAAGTGTTTTTACTGTAAAACATAAAAAAAACCTGTATAAATGTGGTATCCCTGCAATCATAAGAACCTGCTGAATAAAGTTATTGTTAGTTATACCACACGGTAAATGGCATAAATTTAAGACACAAAATGGACTGCGAAATTTCTGGATTTTTTTCCTTTTCCCCACCCAAAAAGTTTATAAAAGTCAATCAATAAATTATATGTACCCCAAATTGGTGCTATTAACCCCTTCCCGCTTTGGCCACTTTTGACCTTCCTCACAGTCTCATTTTTCAAATCTGACATGTTTCACTTTATGTGGTAATAACTTCGGAATGCTTTCACTTATCCAAGCGATTCTGAGATTGTTTTCTCGGGACACATTGGACTTTATGTTACTGGCAAAATTTGCTCGATACATTCAGTATTTAATTGTGAAAAACACCCAAATTTTGTGAAAAATTGCAAAAATGTGCATTTTTCTAAATTTAAATGTATCTGCTTGTACGACAGGCAGTTATACCACACAAAATTGTTGCTAATTAACATCCTCCATATGTCTACTTCAGATCGGCATTGTTTTTTGAATATTCTTCTATTTTTCTAGGACGTTACAAGGCTTAAAACTTTAGCTGCAATTTCTCATGTTTTCTAGAAAATTTCAAAAGGCTATTTTTACAGGGGGCAGTTCAGTTGT
This sequence comes from Rhinoderma darwinii, assembly GCF_050947455.1. Taxonomy (NCBI): domain Eukaryota; kingdom Metazoa; phylum Chordata; class Amphibia; order Anura; family Rhinodermatidae; genus Rhinoderma; species Rhinoderma darwinii. The sequence goes on along the minus strand of NC_134687.1, from coordinate 314,617,654 downwards.
GAAGTGGCTTTGAGGGCTTTATATATTAGAAACCCCAAATAAGTCATCCTATTTTAAAAACTTCACCCCTCAAAATATTCAAAACAGCATTTAGAAAGTTTCTTAACCCTTTAGACGTTTCACAGGAATTAATACAATGTAGAGGTGAAATTTACAAATTTTCCTTTTTTTTGCAGAAATTCATTTTTAATCAATTTTTTGGGGTAATACAGAAGGTTTTACCAGAGAAATGCAACTCGATATTTATTGCCCAGAGTCTGTCCTTTTTAGGAATATCCCACAGTTGGCCCTAGTGTGCTAATGGACTGAAGCACCGGCCTCAGAAGCAAAGGAGTACCTAGTGGATCTTGGGGCCTCCTTTTTATTAGAAAATATTTTAGGCACCATGTAAGGTTTGAAGTGCTCTTGTGGTGCCATAACAGTTAAAATCCCCCAAAGGTAACCCCACTTGGCAAACTAGACCTCTCAAGGAAATGATCTAGGGGTATAGTGAGCATTTTAACCCCCTCCTAAATGGTTGTTTGGACACACGGCACGGCTTAGAAGGGAAAGAGCGCCATTTGGCTTTTAGAGCTCAAATTTAGCAGGAATGGTTTGCGGAGGCCATGTCACATTTGCAAAGCCCCAGAAGGGACAAAACAGTGGAAACCTCCCTCAAGTGACCCCATTTTGGAAACTACACCACTTGAGGAATTAATCTACAGATGTAGTGAGTATTTTGACCCCACAGGGGTTTCATAGATTTTATTAGAATTGGGCAGGGAAAATAAACAAAATCCTTTTTCTTCAAAAAGACGTAGCTTTAGCTCAAAATTTTTCATTTTTACAATAAATAAAAGAAAAAAAGAAACACCTGTTTGTAAAGCAATTTCTCCTGAGTACGGCAATACCCGATATGTGGTCATAAACTGCTGTTTGGGCGCACAGTAGGGCTCAGAATGGAAGGAGTACCATTTGGCTTTTGGAGTACAGATTTTTCTGGATTGGTTTTTGGTTGCTATGTCGCATTTGCAAAGCCCCTGTGGGACTAAAACAGTGGAAACCCCCCACAAGTGACCCCATTTTGGAAACGACACCCCTCAAGGTATTCACATAGGAGTGTAGTGAGCATTTTGACTGCACAGATTTTTCATAGATTTTATTAGGATTAGGAAGTGAAAATAAAAAAAAATCCCTTTTTCTTCAATAAGATGTAGCTTCAGCTCAAATTTTTTCATTTTCTCAAAAAGTAAAGGAAAAAAAAGAACCGCAATGTTTGTAAAGCAATTTCTCCTGAGTACGGCAATATTTGATATGTGGTCAACTGCTGTTTGGGAACACGGCAGGGCTCAGAAGGGAAGGATCGCCATTTGGCGTACAGATTTAGCTGGATTGGTTTCTGGCACTATGTCGCATTTGCAAACCCCCTGTTGGACCAAAACAGTGAAAACCCCCACAAGTGACCTCATTTTGGAAACTACACCGCTCAAGGTATTCACCTACGGGTGTAGCGAGCATTTTAACCCCACAGGTGTTTTGCAGAAATTAGTGTGCACTTGATGTTGCAGATTGAAAATTGTATTTTTTCCACAGATATGCCAATACGTGGTGCCCAGCTTGTGCCACTACAACAAGACAGCTCTCTACTTATTATGCTGTGTTTCCCAGTTTTAAAAACACCCTATATGTGGCCCCAATCTTTTGCCTGGACTATCGACAGGGCTCAGGAGTGAGAGAGTACAATCCGAAATTGAGGCCTAATTTGGTGATTTACAAAGTATCGGTTCACAATTGCAGAGGCTCTGATGTGAAATAATAAAAGAAACCGCTGAGAAGTGACCCCATTTTGGAAACTACACCCCTCAAGGCATTTATTAAGGGGTGTAGTGAGCATTTTCACCACACCGGTCTTTTCCATAAATGATAGCACTGCGGATGGTGCAAAGTAAAAATTTCAATTTTTCTCTAGATATGACATTTCAGTGGGAAATATGTCGTGCCCAGCTTATGCCACTGGAGACACACACCCCAAACATTTTTGAAAGGGTACTCCCAGGTATGGCGATGCCATATATATGGAAGTAAACTGCTGTTTGGGCATGCTGTAGGTCTCAGAAGGGAAGGAGCGCCATTTAGCTTTTGGAGCGTGGATTTTGCTTGGTAGTAGCTTTCTTTGGAGTTTTACTGGTATTTCAGTTTATAATGTGGGGCATATGTAAGCTGGGCAGAGTATATTAGGGACATAGTCAGGTGGTATAATAATGGGGTAAACAATAATAAAAAAATCCATAAATATTTGTAACGCTGTGAAGCAATCCTTTCTGCACAGGCCGGTGTCGCACTGATAAATGGTGTCCTTACTTATCTCCCATTTGGTCCACACTCCACACCTTTGAAGTTTGAGGAATTTTTCTGGGAAGGGTTGTCCTGGTATAATACGGACGCCCTTGCTTCCAGCAGATATATTTGAGTCCTCCCCTTCCTGGTTCCCTAATTTTAGGGCCTTGATAAATCGCCACTTGAAACAGAAGAAATGTTCCCCTCGGGCCGGCACAACTGTATATTTTTCTTTTCTGACTTATTAGATCCGTAATTAACTTTATTTTTTCATAGACATAGTGGTATGAGGGCTGTTCTTTTGTGGGACGAGCTGTAGTTATTATTGGTACCATTTTGGGTTACATGTGACTTCTTGATCACATCCTTTTTTTGGGAGGCAAGGTAATAAAAAAACAGCAATTCTGGCATAGTTTTTTAGTTTTATTTATACAGCGTCCACCATGCGTTATAAATTACATGTTACTTTCATTCTGCGGGTCAGTCCGATTCCGGCGATACCTAATTTATTGCACTTTTTTATGTTTTACAACTTTTTGCACAATAAAACAACTTTTGTAAAAAGAATGTATTTTTTTCTGTCGCCATGTTGTAAGAGCCATAACTTTTTAATTTTTTAGTCGACGGAGCTGTATGCGGACTTGTTTTTTTGCGAGACGAGCTATAGTTTTATAGCTACCATTTTTTTACAACATGCAACTTTTTCATCAATTTTTATTTTAATTTTTGGAAGACAGTGACGGAAAAAAAAAAAAGCAATTCTGGCATTATTTTTTAGGTTGTTTTTTACGCCATTCACTGCGAGGGACAAATAACATAATATTTTTATAGTTCAGGTCGTTCAGGGATACCAAATATGTATGGTTTTATTTCATTTTTTTCAATAATAAATGACTTGATAAGGGAAAAAGGGCAATCGTGTTTTATGTTATTACTTTAAACTTTTATTTTATTTTTTACAACTTTTATTTTTTATTTTTTTACACTTTTTTTGACAATTTTCTTTAGTCCCACTAGGGGACTTGAAGGTCCAACTGTTTGAGTGATGTTCTAATACATTGCACTACCTAGTGCAATGTATTAGAACTGTCAGTTATTCACTGACAACAAGCCGATCAGGCTCCGGTCGGGACCTAATCGGCTTCCGTAATGGCAGACAGGAGGCCATTGTTAGGCCTCCTGTTGCCATAGTAGCAGTTGGCAGCCTTGCCATCGCATGGCAGGCTGCCGATTTGCTACAAACTACTTTGATGCAGCGATCGCATTGAATCGCTGCATCGAAGGGGTTAATGGCAGGAATCGGAGCTAGCTCCGGTTCCTGCCGATACATCACCCACTGCTGATGACGCCGGCTCAGCTTCTGAGCCGGAAGCTGAGCTGGCGCCATCTTGCCAATGGTACCGGAAGCCTTTTAGGCCCCGCCGCTGAGCGTGGCATAGGAGGCTTCCGTTGCTGGCAGACCGGGAGGTAATTATTAGGCCACCGATATATACATATATACACACACATATAAACACAGATATACACACACACACACACACACACACACAAACACACATATATACGCACACATTTATATATACACACACACACACATGTGTGTGTATGTATGTATGTATGTGTTGTATGTGTGTGTGTGTGTGTGTGTGTGTGTGTGTGTGTATGTATATCATAGTTGGCATGAAATTTTTTTCTAGGGACACTTATGGTGTGTCGTCTTTGGTGGGTGTGTCGAATGGGGGCATGGCTTATCTGGTAGGGTGTGGCTTTCCAGAATATCTGCATACAAATAAACGAACAAAAATGTCTGCACTAGTTTGAGTGACAACTACTATGGTGGCCGGTATCTCTCTGGTTTTCTGGTTGTTTACAGGCAGGTGATGTCTCACTTTATCACTAGGGCTGGGCGATATGTGCTGACCACTAGTGGTTGTGTTTTGCCCCTTGTAGATGATGCTCCACACTGCCCCAGTAGATAGTGCCACACACTTCTCCCTATAGATAATGCCACATGCCCCCCCCTGTAGATAGTGCCACAGTGCCCTCTGTAGATATTGCCACACTGCTTCCTGTAGATAATACCACATACTGCTCCCTGTAGACATTGCCACGCACTGCTGCTTGTAGTTACTGCCACGCACTGCTTCCTGTAGATAATTCCACAGTGCCCCCAGTAGATAATGCCACATGGCCCTCCTGTAGATAGTGCCACACAGCCTCCCTGTAGATAGTGCCACACAGCCCCCTGTAGATAGTGCCACACAGCCCCCTGTAGATAGTGAAACAGAGCCCTCTGTAGATAGTGCCACACAGCCCTCTGTAGATAGTGCCACAGAGCCCCCTGTAGATAGTGCCACACAGTCCCCTGTAGATTGTGCCACGCATATGCACTCTGTATGGCACTATTATTCTGATATTGTTTGTCTTTTTTATCTGCACAATAAAGACCTCAATAAGTAGAATTAGGGCAAACAAAAAAGGAGGAGGTGTTGCAGATAACAAATCCAGCCACCTGTTCGAATTCACCTGTTTGTTGGGCAAAAGTAAAATAAAAGATATAGATTTTATAGTTCTTTATTTTTAACGTTTTATACAGAGCTAGGTGGCGTTTTTCACTTTTTCAATTTTGCATGTTTATGGGGGCAAAAATTCTACAGCCAGATGTCAGCTTAAAGTCTAAACTAAAATATTAGAATGTCTACATAAACAGTGGTTTTTTTTGGGGGCGTTTATGTAGCGTTTTTAGGGTTAGTAGCATTAGAAATGCTATATGTATGGCGTTTTTGGGGCATTTTCTTCACAGGCTTCTCTATAGAACTTCAAAAAATGCCAGGAAAAATGCCTGTACAAAATCACACAGAATAAAATCACGGCAGTAAAAATGCTTATAAAAACACCACTAAAAACGCATTTAGAAAACATTACTAAAAATTCTACGCATGTTTATTTTTTTTTTAAATTGCAGAAAATAAAGTGGATGTGAAAGGGGTTTAAGGCTGGGTTTACACATTTCGGTCAAAATGCATTTTTTTTTCTGCAACTGTGGCAAAGCCGCACCATTTTACCCTGACTTTCACATAATTATGGCAAAAGGGCTCGGTTTTGCCACAAATTGTGGCAAAAAATGCTTTTTGACCACGACGTGTGAACCCAGCCTGATGTTTTCTTCTCAACTATTAACTTTTATGGTTTGTCAATTAGTTGGGGGTCTAGAAATAAATATGTGTGGTTGAGACACATAGATTATACTTCTGTTTCCTGGAACTTGTTTTAAAGAGGCTCTGTCACCACATTATAAGTGCCCTGTCTCCTACATAAGGAGATCGGCACTATAATGTAGGTGATAGCAGGGCTTTTTATTTAGAAAAACGATCTATTTTTACCATGTTAGGAGCGATTTTAGCTTTATGTTAATTACTTTCTTAATGCCCAAGTGGGCGTGTTTTTACTTTAGGCCAACTGGGCATTGTGGAGAGGAGTGTATGACGCTGACCAATCAGTGACCAATCAGCGTCATACACTTCTCTCCATTCATTTAGTCAGTGCATAGTGACACTGGGTTATTCACTATGTGCTGTCTTATACTGACGCATTAACATTACTGAAGTGTTTAGACAGTGAGTAGACATTCCTTTCAGCCAGACACTTCGTTATCGTTTCTGTGGTACTTACAGCAGAGCAAGCGTAATCTCCCTGTAACCTGTCATTTACAGCGTGATCTCGTGAGATTACGCTTGCTCTGCTGTAAGTCCCACAGAAACGTTAACGAAGTGTCGGGATTGTGAATAGACGTCCTGGCTGGAAGGAATGTCTATTCACTGTCAGGACACTTCAGTAACGTTAATATGTCAGTATAGGACAGCACATAGCGAACAACGCAGTGTCACTATGCGCTAAGTAAATGAATGGGGAGAAGTGTATGACACTAATTGGTCACTGATTGGTCAGCGTCATACACTTCTCGCCACAATGCCCACTTGGTCTAAAGTAAAAACCCGGCCAGTTGGGCATTAAGAAACGAATTAGCATAAAGCTAAAATCGCTACTAACGTGGTAAAAATACATCATTTTTCTAAATAAAAACCACTGCCATCACCTACATTATAGCGCCCATCTCCTTATGTAGGAGATAGGGCACTTATAATGTGGTGACAAAGTCTCTTTAAAATGTAATCATTGAGCTGTAAGTACGCACATGGTTGTTATGCTCAAACAGTTAATTGGATTAATGTTGTAAAATGCATCTCTTTAACCAGGTTTCACTACAGAGCTGACCCCAACAGGAAATACCTTGAATTCAACACAACAAAACTACACTGATAACTTATTTGGTCATATGTTCAGTCCATGTAAGAGATGGTAAAAAAATTAATTGGGGAAGAGGGAGCGAAACAGGCAATAGTATAGGACAATCTGTGAATTGGAAGAGAGTACAGCAGCAGCGTGAAAATTCAAAAACTCCCCTAAGAAAATCTCAACAATCAAATTCTAATATATGAATGGTTGAGCTGAGTTCTCTTCAAGAACAATAAGGCTACATGCTGAAATTATTTCTGGACAGTGCTGTATTGACTTATATAGGGAGGTTGTGTCATGAGCCACGTGATTTGAAACTCTTGTTTTGAAATCCGCCCCAGCCTGATTTTGTTGTGAAATTTGTGGCATAATTCATAAGGGAAATTGCTGTTTTTCTACCCTGTTATCCAAATAATGAATACAAATAAGTGGTAGAAGACATTTTATTTCACCACACAGCTAAAAGCTTTTAATTATTTTCATGAATTATAGTCTGGAACGTTACTATAAGATAACAACATATTATAGTGTTTGTTATGTAACATTTTATGATTGCAATTTGTTAACTGAAGAATTTTGAAACACTCTTCTTAATATTAAATATATATGAAAAAATGTTGTGTTATTAAATACTTAGGTATTATGAAAGAACACAATGCATCTGAAAAGAAAAGTGTTTTAATTCTGTTTAATGCTGGAGATATATATCGAATATATACAGTCATGAGAAAAACACAGTACACCCTCTTTAAATGCTATCGTTTTACATATCAGGACATAATAAAAAAAAAGATCTGGTCCTTAGAAGGTCTGAAAATTAGGTAAAAACAACCTCAGATGAACAACAACACATGACAAATTACATTGTGTTATTATTTATTTATTATTTGCTATTAATTTATTTATAAAGTTCCAGACGAAAACTAGGCCAAAATGGAAAAGCCATGTGTGAAAAATTGAAGTACACCCCTACTGCTTCCATAGGCATGAAGAGGGTAAGTAGCAGCAAGATGCTTCTAATGAAATGCCGTGGATTCATTGATCATCAGCAAATGTGACCACCTCTCTCAGAAGTTTTGTCAGTTTGCTGGTCTGGAGCATTCAGGCATGTGTTAACACAATGCCAAGGAGGAAAGACATCAGCAATGATCTTAGAGAAGCATTTGTTGCTGCCTATTCATCTGGGAAGGGTTATAAGGCCATTTCCAAAGAATTTGAAGTACATCATTCTACAGCGAGAAAGATTATTCACAAGTGGAAACATTCAAGACAGTTGACAATCTTCCCAGGAGTAGACGTCCCAGCAAATGCAGCCCAAGGTCAGAACGTGCAATGCTCAGAGAAATTGAAAAACACCCAAGAGCTACATCTCGGACTCTACAGGCCTCAGTTAGCATGTTAAATGTTTCCGTTCATGACAGTACAATTAGAAAAAGACTGAACAAGTATGGCTTGTTTGGAAGGTTTGCCAGTAGAAAGCCTATTATTTCTAAAAAAGAACATGGCAGAATGGCTTAAGTTTGCAAAGTTATATCTCAAGAAACCGCAAGACATGTAGAGCAATGTTCGTTGGACAGACAGGACCAAAGTGAAGATCTTTGGCTATAATGCCCAGAGCCAGGTTTGGGGAAAACCAAACACAGAATATCAGCACAAACAACTGTCAAGCATGGTAGTGAAGGGGTGATGACTTGGGCTTGTTTTGCAGCACAGGACCTGGGCACCTTGCAGTCATTGAGTCGACTATGCACTCCCCTGTAAACCAAAGTATTCTAGAGCCAAATGTGAGGCCATCCATATAACAGCTAAAGCTTGGCCGAAACTGGGTCATGCAACAAGACAATGATCCCAAGCACACAAGCAAATCTACACCAGAATATATGAAAAAGTAAAGAATCAAGTTGTTGCAATGGCCTAGTCAAATTCCAGACCTCCACAAAATTGAAATGCTGTTGCGGGACCTCAAGGCCCTGTTCACACTGAGTTTTATTACGGGGTTTTTGCCGTGGAAACCGTGGCAAAAAACGGCCGAAATTGTTTCCCATTGATTTAAAAAAACACAGCAAAATTTGCTGCAAAAAACATGTCACAAAACGTCTGTGGTGCAAAACCACTTAAAAAAAAACGGATCGGATTTTTCAAGGAAGAATTTTCTGCCTGCAAAAAAAAATGTGTGAACAGGGCCTAAGAGAGCTGTACATAAGCAATGCTCAAAAACCTCAATGAACTGAAGCAACGTTGTAAAGAAGAGTGGGCAGAACGACGTTCCTCCAGAACGATGTAAGAGACTGATAAAATCATACAGAAAATGACTACTTGAAGTTATTGCTGCTAAAGGTGGTTCTACAAGCTATTGATCATGGGGTGTACTTCGTTTTTCACATATAGTTGCTCCATTTTGGCCTAGTTTTGTTAAATAAATAATGACACTGTGTAATTTGTCATGTGTTGTATTTACATACATTTTAGACCTTCTAAGGACCAGATGTTTTTTTTATTATGTCCTGATATGTAAAACCATTGAATTCAAAGAGGGTGCACTTTGTTTTTCTCATGACTGTTTGTGTATGTATATATATATATATATATATATATATATATATATATGTATATATATATGTATATATATATACATATATATATATATATATATATATATACATATACACAAAAGTCAAAAGTAGGAGCAGCACTTTGATTATTTGCCTATGAAGGCCGATGCTTCCAAACAAGGAGTGACCCCTCCTCGTACAGCATATATCCAAGAAAAAGAGAACGAAGCAGCACTATATGTATATATATATATATATATATATATATATATATATATATATATATATATATATATATCCAAGAAAAAGAGAACGAAGCAGCACTCCAAAAAACTTGGGTTTATTCAACCAACATCCACTACAACGTTTCACCCTCTCTATGAGGGCTTTTTCAAGTCAAGTTTTCTTGTATATATATGTATGTGTGTGTGTATTATAAATCATAATTACGGGCACGGTCGTGTGCAGGGGGCCTTAATCAGAACTCTGTTAGTAATAATGATTGCCATACTAAGGGTCATTTTACGCCAGTCTCTTATTTGTACACATTTATAGTGTCTATTTCTGAAGGCAGCTAATGTTATAACTTGAATATCTGGCTATGAGCATCCATTTTCTGAATTGTGAAGCATATTTATTTATTGTAAGTAAAATACCATGCTAGTGCTGAAAAAAATAAAAAACGATCTATAGACCTTTAACATTTAGAGAATGAGTAAAACATGAATGAACCTAAAATAGTATTGTATAGTTATGTTTAAAAGAATAAATAATAGAATACTTCGGGCTAGGAAAAATTAAAATTTGCTGTAATATACTTCTATTTGTCAATTTTATTTATATTCATGAAAGAAAATATTCTTCCAAGCTGGAATAAACTAAACCAAAATGATGACAATCTAAGTTACAGTAAGCAAAGTTGTCACATTAATTTAAGTGGTTCTGCTTTTATGATTAACATGCAATTAAATGGTAATCTTCTAGCCTCACTGAGAGCAAAAGGAAAAACTCACTCAAGGGTGTTCAGAACATATCAACAGCTTATCAAATGTGAACGGCATACTAAATGGTTTTACAAATTTTCAAATTATGAGCCGTCTAAATTGTTTGGTTATATATTCTGAACACAAGCAATATAAAATAAATGCACATGAGAGAAAATGTTTTTTCTTCTCTTCGAAGAACCGTGTGGATTACACGTTACGGCATAATGCAAATGTTCTAAAATATAACTTTCTGATATATTTTATGTTGCAATTCCTCACCATTTCAATATATTCGTTTTCTGATAGTGAATGAAATCAGCTGCTCTCAGCTGAAAAGTGGATATAATTGTATCCAGTGTACACATTATGAGCTAAAAAGCCGGTAGTCCAGACTGTATTCGCTTCTCAGCTGAGAACAGGACTACATATGTACTGATTTAGACTCTGATCTTCTTAATCACTGACACTAAAGATCTTGAAAAAGGTGAGAAATTTAAATATAAAGTAAATTTAGAAAATTGCAGAACTTTTAATTATACAGTGATTAAGATTTATTTATCCAAAACCAGAAAATAAGGTCTAATAACGGTCTAAAATAAAGAGGGAATTTGTACCTTAAAAATTTATGGCATATCCACAGAATATGCTATACATTTCCAATATATGCAGGCTCCAGAGATGGACCCACACCTATCCGGGCCCCCTGACCCTATACTACCTTCTGCCTGGGGCTCTGGCAAACTGTTTGACAAGGTGGCTAACTTGCTACGCCTTGCTACGCCAATAGAAGTGAATGTGTTTCTGTAACTCAGACGCTATAAAAACAGTGTAGCATAACGCGCTTGGCTGTTTACAGAAAACCCAGCTACCTCGTTAGACAGTGGCCAGAGCCCAGCCTCAGCCTATAGGATGGCGAACAGGGGGCCCTTTTCTAGAGATAGGTGTGGGTCCCATTGGTGGGACCCGCATCTATTAAACATTTATGGCATATCCTGTGGATATGCTCCTAAATGTCTGAGATAGGACTACCCCTTTAATCATGAAAAAAGGGGAGGAGGAATAGGGTAGAACGAGAAATGAGAGACAAGGTACTTGGTCAGAGAGTATAGAAATATAAATTCATGTTTATTTTATTTAGATAAGTCAAAATAAGCATGTGATCCTGCATATTGATAAATAGACAAATACATCAAAGCCCATATAATTCATAATGACATGGCCATATCAATGTTAATTCATAAATAACAAATTAATCAGTGAATAAATGAAAAAAAATTAGAAATATTTCATGCCATATTACATCAATAACCATAACCATAGTAGGGGCCACTAATGAACTGCTGCCAATGAGATTGGTCATACTTTGCTGCCAATAATAAGTTAGTATAGGATACCAATAGTGCTCAAGATATATATACACAGTATACAAAATATTCATTGATAGTCCTCTCAGCAATTGCACAGTCCTAGAATTTGTAAAGTATAGATAAAGGAAAGCACAGATATAGGAGAGCACAATAATGGTATAATATATGGATTTACCTTGAGTTAGGCACTACACTAGTCTAGAGTAAAATAAGTCACTGGTACCAGCTTATGGCAAAATGCAGGTAAATGTTAGGGTATGTTCACACACTTAACAAAAAGGGAAAACAGCTCCTGAATTTCAGCCGTTTTTTAAGCATCAAGCGGTTTTTACGGCCATTTTTGGAGCTGTTTTTCTATTGAGTCAATGACAAAACGGCTCCAAAAACGGCTCAAGAAGTGACATGCACTTCTATTTACGGGGCGTCTTTTTACACGCTGTTATTTGAAAATGAGACATAAAGGCTGGGTTCACACGACCTATTTTCAGACGTAAACGAGGCGTATTATGCCTCGTTTTACGTCTGAAAATAGGGCTACAATACGTCGGCAAACATCTGCCCATTCATTTGAATGGGTTTGCCGACGTATTGTGCAGACGACCTGTAATTTACACGTCGTCGTTTGACAGCTGTCAAACGACGACGCGTAAATTGACTGCCTCGGCAAAGAAGTGCAGGGCACTTCTTTGCAACGTAATTTGAGCCGTTCTTCATTGAACTCAATGAAGAGCAGCTCAAGATATACGAGCGTCACAGACGCCTCGTATATTACGAGGAGGGGCATTTACGGCTGAAACGAGGCAGCTGTTTTCTTCTGAAAACAGTCTGTCATTTCAGCCGTAAATGCCTGTTATCGTGTGAACATACCCAAAATAACGCCCCGTTGGAACAGAAACGCTGTATTTTCCATTGAAATCAATAGGCAGATGTTTGTAAGCGTTCTGCTTCCGATTTTTCAGCCATTTTTCGGGACGTTTATGGGCCAAAAAATGGCTGAAAACAGCCCGTGTGAACATACCCTAACCAGCAAAAAGCAGCCCATATTGATCGGCCACAGCCGGATGGAGATTGCCAGTGTCCAGAAGTTAGGAGAAAAAATATATTTTTGACCTCATCATACACTAGGCCTATTATTCAATAAAAAAAACATCTGAAACAAATATGGAATAATTAATATTTTACTTTAAATAATTTTTTATATCTTCTGCAGCACAGCAGGATTTTAAAATATTGCTAATTCTTTGTTCTGTAATATACTCTGGCAGACAGCATAGCTCTAAGTGGAGATCTAAATGAGCCTAAAATACCAGATATTTCTTTCTGTAATATTTGAAAGCAATTTCAGGCCATCTATTTGATCTGTAAGAATTCCAGTTTCATCAAAAGATTCTCAGAATAGTGTTTCATAGCTTTAACTGTACCTCATAAAGGTCAATGAAAAAAAGATATTTTTTTTTTGTCCAAAGCCTTAAACCAAAATGACTCACTTGACATCCCTTTAAGCTGTGTTATTGTGCATCATACTTTTTTTTAATCTTTTTTTTTTTCCAGAAAATAAAGCAGCACTAAGACTTGGTTTTATCCAGCTGACAAGTGAATTCTTATTTTGTACCAAGTGATATGTTATTATATATACCTGTTTCACAAAGTTATTTCAGTTTTATATATCAAAATGACAAATTGGTGACTCAAGTGTTTTCATTAATGCAACACTGCCAAAAAGAAAGACAAAATTGTATTAATAGAGAACTTAAAATGTAGAACAACATTTACAGTCTCTAACAATTGCTAATATGATCATGTTATGTGTTTGCGTATTTCCTGTTATGATCAGTATTACAGAATATGTTGAACTGTCATCGCTCTTATCACAGAAGATAAAGTAGATTTTTGGAAATAAATATTTACTCTCTGCTTAGTGATTTAGCCCAAGGTCACACATGCAGGTTTTTTTTTAGACAAACCCATGGAGTGGATAGAAAATAGAGGAGAGGCATCCGTCTTTCCTTTATACCTTTTCCTTCTGTCCCTATGTTCTTTTTTCGCCTGTTTTCCCAGATCCCTTAATAGACTTAAGTCTATGAGGAATCTGTGAAAACGGGTCCCACACGGGTGCAAATCGGCCGTGAAAAACAGCCGTTTTTCACAACCGATTTGACACTTGTTTGTGTGAATATAGCTTTAGCCTCTCTGTCCTGTGTTTATAATAGAATGTGGTGACATGATATAACCGTGAACACATACATTTTTGTATTGGCACTGCTATTATGGGCTTTTCCAACACCCCTTTAAGAGTTAATATCCCTGGTTGTTTAGAGTGGTGATCCAGAGTATAGGGAAGGGAAGGTATTATCTCTGGTGGTCTAGGGTATTAAAGGGGTCAATTTCCTTGGTGATCTAGAGAAGAAAAGGGGTTACTATTCCTGATGATCCAGGCTGAATAAGTTAGCGTAACTGGTGGTAGAATGGGATAATTTCCTATGTGCTCTTCTGTAGTTAAGGGTTAATATAACTGGTGATCTATGGGTCAATTTCCTTGGTGGTATAGGATTAATTTCCTTGGTACTCTAGGATAATGAATGGGTTAATTTCCATAATGCTCTGAGGTAGTTATGTACATAAGTTGAAAATAAACACGTCCATTAAGTTCAACCTTTCTGAACAAGTCACACGTCATTCTTTGCTAGATTACTTATAACCCTCTATGCCATTTGTCAGTAAATAATCATCTAGCATTTTTTTTAAATGCTGACGTCGTATCTGCCATTACTGCCTCTTAGGGCCCATTCAGACGTGGCCGAATTGCTGTTGAATTCTGCAGCAGCCGTTTTTTAAATTTATTCTATACATTTTTAGGAAACTTAGTTCAGACATTGCGGAAAATAACTTTGCGGAATTTAGACTGTTGTGCAGATTTTTCCCTCCGCAGCATGCTCATTAAATTGCGGAGAAGAAGCTGAATTTCACTTGGTAAAAACTGAAATCTGTGGCAAGTCCGCTGTGTTGTCTGAATTACCTGTCAAATATGCAAATGTTGGTGCAGATTCGTTGCGTAATTCCCCCGAATCTGCACCAAAATTTGCAGCGTCTGAACATGGCCTTATTTAACCCCTTAACCCCTTCCCGACATCCACCGTATATATACGATGCTGTCAGGCAGGGCTTCCCGCAAAGTGCAGTACAATAACGTCCCGGTGATAATGCGCGCTCAGGAGCTGAGCCCGCACCATCACTGCTGGGTGGCAGCTGTATGTTACAGCTGGCACACTGAGGTATCGGCCAGGACAGGAGCTTGCATCCGATCTGGCCGATTAACCCCTCAGATGCTGCGTTCAATAGAGATCGCAGCATGTGAGGAGTTTTTAGCCACCGGCACCCCAGCAACGTGATCGCTGGGTTGCGGGTGGCTGCAAAGGCAATCAGAGGCCTAATACTTACCTTCCGGTCTGCCAGCAACAGGAGCCTCCTATGCCCCGCTCAGAGGCGGGGCCTCAAAGGCTTCCATCGGCAAGATGGCGCCAGCTCAGTTTCCGGCTCCGAAGCTGAGCCGGCATCATCAGCAGTGGGTGTCCGCTGTATGCTATAGCAAACACCCCGCTGTATCGGCAGGAACCAGAGCTAGCTCCGATTCCTGCCATAAATCCCTTCGATGCAGCGATCCAATGCATTCGCTGCATCAAAGTGGTTTGTAGCAACTTGGCAGCCTGCCATGAATGGCAAGGCTGCCAACTGCAAATATGGCAACAGGAGGCTTAACAATGGCCTCCTGTCTGCCATTACGGAAACCAATTAGGCCCCGACCGGAGCCAGAGCCCGATCAGCTTGCTGTCAGTGAATAACTGACAGTTCTAATACATTGCACTAGTAGGTAGTGCAATGTATTAGAACATCAATCAAACAGTTGGATTCCCTAGTGGGACTAAAGGAAAGTGTGAAAAAAAAGTGCAAAAAAAGTAAAAGTTGTAAAAAATAAAATAAAAGTTTCAAGTAATAACATAAAACACGATCGCCCTTTTTCCCTTATCAAGTCATTTATTATTGAAAAAAAATAATAAAACCATACATATTTGGTATCGCCACTTCCGTAACAACCCGAAATATAAAAATATTATGTTATTTGTCCCTTGCAGTGAATGCCGTAAAAAAACAACCTAAAAAATAATGCCAGAATTGCAAAAAACAAGCCCTCATACAGCTCCGTCGACGAAAAAATTAAAAAGTTATGGCTCTTACAGCATGGCGAAAGAAAAAATACATTCTTTTTACAAAAGTAATTTTATTGTGCAAAAAGTTGTAAAGCATAAAAAAGTTCTATAAATTAGGTATCGCCGGAATCGTACTGACCCCCAGAATAAAGTTGACATGTAATGTATGACGCGTGGTGAACGCTGTATAAAAAAAAACAAAAAACTATGGCAGAATTGCTGTTCTTTGATCACCTTGCCTCCCAAAAAAAAGGATAACAAGTGATCAAAAAGTCGAATGTACCCCAAAATGGTACCAAGAATAACTACAGCTCGCCCTGCAAAAAAATATCCCTCATACCACTACATCTATGAAAAAATAAAGTTAGTCAAGTCTCCAATAATCTGTAAGGGAGAAAAAGAAAAAATGCACGGCGCCACAATAGTGCAGATAAAAATTGTAAAAAACAAAAATAAAACACAAGGTGAGGTATAAGCTCACCTATAGGAGTAGTGCTAGGTCAGGCACAACTCTGATGTGTGCATGGGTTAATAGATGAATAGCTGCTGCCAAGGTCCGATCCAGGAAACAAGGATTGTTACCGCCAGAGTAATGTGAGAAAAAGACCAAATAAGGACTTATAACGGCGCTGCTATAATGAAGTTTTAAAATTAAGGTATATAAATAAATAATAAATGTTTTATTGGTAGGTAGGCTACGCGTTACGACATCGAACTGATGTCTTCATCAGGCCAAGCTTATTTATTTATATACGTTGATTTTAAAACTTCATTATAGCAGCGCCGTTATAAGTCCTTATTTGGTCTTTTTCTCACACAAGTCTCCAATAAGTCAGGAAAGAAAAATATGCAGTTGTGCCGACCCGAGGGGAACATTTCTTCTGTTTCAAGTGGTGATTTATCAAGGCCCTAAAATTAGGGTACCAGGAAGGGGAGGGCCCAAACATATCTGCTAGAAGCGAGGGTGCCCGTATAATACCAGGACAACACTTCCCAGCAAAATTCCCCAAACTGCAAAGGTGCGGAGTGTGGACCAAAAGGGGGATAAGAAAGGACGCTATTTATCAGTGCGACACTGGCCAGTGCAGAAAGGATTGCTTCACAGCGTAACAAATATTTAAGGATTATTTTATTGTTTACCCTATTATTATACCCCCTGACTATGCCCCTAATATACTCTGCCCAGCATACATATGGCCCATATTATAAACTGAAATACCTGTAAAACTCCAAACAAAACTACTACCAAGCAAAATCCACGCTCCAAAAGCTAAATGGCGCTCCTTCTCTTCTAAGCCCTACAGCGTGCCCAAACAGCAGTTTACTTCCACACATATGGCATCACCATACCTGGGTAGAACCCTTTTAACAATTTTTGGGGTGTGTGGCTCCAGTGGCATAAGCTGGGCACGACATATTGCCCACTGAAATGTCATATCTAGGGAAAAGTTTTAATTTTTACTTTGCACCATCCGCAGTGCAATCATTTATGGAAAATACCTGTGGGGTGAAAATGCTAACTACATCCCTTAATAAATGCCGTGAGGGTGTAGTTTCCAAAATGGGGTCATTTCTCAGTGGTTTCATTTATTATTTCACTCAGAGCCTCTACAATTGTGTACCAATACTGTGTAAGTTGCCAAATTAGGCCTCAATTTCGCATGGTACTCTGTCACTCCTGAGCCCTGTCAATAGTCCAGGCAAAAGATTAGGACCACATGTAGGGTGTTTCTAAAACCAGGAAACACAGCATAATAATTAGAGAGCTGTCTTGTTATGGTGGCACAAGCTGGGCACCACATATTGGCATATCTATGGAAAAAATACCATTTCCACTCTGCAACATCGAGTGCACACTAACTTCTGCAAAACACCAATCCAGCAAAATATGCAATCCAAAAGCCAAATGCCGCTCTTTCCTTTCTGAGCCCTGCGGTGTTCCCAAACAGTAAATTATGACCACATATCGGGTATTACCATACTCAGGAGAAATTGCTTTACAAAGGTTGTGGTTCTGTTTTTCCTTTATTTATTGAGAAAATGAAAAACTTTTGCGCTAAAGCTACGTCTTATTGAAGAAAAAGATTTTTTTTATTTTCACTGCCCAATCCTAATAAAATCTATGAAACATCTGTGGGGTAAAATGCTCACTACCCCCCTAGGTGAATACTTTGAGGGGTGTAGTTTCCAAAATGGGGTCACCTGTGGGGGGGTTTTCACTGTTTTAGTCCCACAGGGGCTTTACAAATGCGACATAGCGCCCAGAAACCAATCCAGCAAAATATGTACTCCAAAAGCCAAATGCCGCTCCTTCTCTTCTGATCCTTGCCATGTGCCCAAACAGCAGTTTATAACCACATATGGAGTATTGCCATACTCCAGAGACGTTGCTTTACAAATGTTGGGGTTCATTTTTCCTTTATTTGTTGAGAAAATGAAAAATTTAGAGCTAAAGCTATGCCTTATTGAAGAAAAATAATTGTTTTTATTTTCACTGCCCAATTCTAATACATTCTATAAAACACTGTGGGGTCAAAATGCTCACTACACCCGTAGATGAATTCCTCAAGGGGTGTAGTTTCTATATTGGGGTCACTTGTGGGAGGTTTCCACTGTTTTGTCTCTTCGGGGGCTTTGCAAATGTAACATGGCCTCCGCAAACTATTCCTGCTAAATTTGAGCTCCAAAAGCCAAATGGCGCTCTTTTACTTCTAAGCCCTGCCCTGTGTCCAAACAGCTATTTAGGACCACATGTGGGGTGTTGTTTTAATTGGGAGAAATTGCTTTACAAATGTAGCAGTGCTTTTTCTCCTTTAGTCGTTGTGGAAATGAGAAAAAATTAGCTAAACCTATATTTCTTTGAAAGAATGTAGATTTTAATTCTCACGGGCTACTTACAATAATTTCTGCAATAAACCTGTGGGGTCAAAATGATCACTATACCCCTAGATAATTTCCATGAGGGGTCTAGTTTGCCAAATGGGGTCATTTTTGGGGGATTTCCACTGTTTTGGCACCGCAGGAGCCCTTCAAACCTGACATGGTACCTAAAATATTTTCTAATAAAAAGGAGGCCACAAGATCCAGGTGCTCCTTTGCTTCTGAGGCCGGTGCTTCAGTCCATTAGCACACTAGGGCCACATGTGGGATATTTCTAAAAACTGAAGACTCTGGGCAATAAATATTGAGTTGCATTTCTCTGGTAAAACCTTCTGTTTTACAAAAGAATGTATTAAAAATGAATTTCTGCTAAAAAAAAAAAAAAAAGGGAAATATGTCATTTTCACGTAGGTAAGAAAAATGAAAATGCGGCACTCACCCGTTTGCAATTCTTCTAAACTTTATTATGACATCTTGGCAAAGATAAAAGCGTTACAGTTAGGGCATGACCACACATGGCGGAATTCCTCCGCAACTGTCCGCATCAATGCCGCACAGAATCTGCGTTGCAGATTCTGCAGCGGATCTGCACAAAATGTGCAGAAAATTGATGCGGACTGGCCGCTGCGGACTGCAGGAAAAGTGCTTCTCTTCTCCCTATTCAGTGCAGGATAGAGAGAAGGGACAGCACTTTCCCTAGTGAAAGTCAAAGAATTTCATACTTACCGCCCGTTGTCTTGGTGACGCGTCCTTCTTTCGGCATCCGGCCCGACCTCCCTGGATGACGCTCCAGTCCATGTGACCGCTGCAGCCTGTGCTTGGCCTGTGATTGGCTGCAGCCGTCACTTACACTGAAACGTCATCCTGGGAGGCCGGACTGGAGACAGACGCAGGGAGTTCTCGGTAAGTATGAACTTATATGTTTTTTTACAGATACATGTATATTGAGATCGGTAGTCACTGTCCCGGGTGCAGAAACAGTTACTGCCGATCGCGTAACTCTTTCAGCACCCTGGACAGTGACTATTTACAGACGTCTCCTAGCAACGCTCCCGTCATTACGGGAGCCCCATTGACTTCCTCAGTCTGGCTGTAGACCTAGAAATACATAGGTCCAGCCAGAATGAAGAAATGTCATGGTAGTAAAAACAATACGCTCCGCAGCACACATAAGATCTGCGGACTTCATTGCGGAATTTTGACTCTCCATTGAAGTCAATGGAGAAATTCCGCCATGAGTCCGCAACCAGTCCGCCACTGCTCCGCAACAGACAGAGCATGCTGCGGACAACAAATTCCGCTCCGCAGCCTATGCTCCGCAGCGGAATTGTACGCATCGTGTAAACGAACACTGCTAAATTAAAGTGAAAGTCAATGGAGAAACGGCTCCGCTGCGGATTAACGCTGCGGAGTGTCCGCAGCGGAATTTAAGTGAAATTCCGCTATGTGTGAACCCGCCCTTACAGGCAACTTGCTGTCCTCCCTGTAACGCTTTTATCTTTGCCAAGATGTCATAATAAAGTTTAGAAGAATTGCAAACAGGTGAGTGCCGCATTTTAATTTTTCTTACCTACATGATATTGCAATACTGTCTCTTTTCATGCTGAGCACCGCCCGAAGTTTGCTTAACCAGGAAACCCTGACTCTATTTGTATCCGCATACCTGTTCCGTACTGCGAAGATTAAGGCTGGGTTCACACAACCTATTTTAAGACGTAAACGAGGCGTTTTAAGCCTCGATTTACGTCTGAAAATACGGCTCCAATACGTCGGCAAACATCTGCCCATTCATTTCAATGGGTTTGCCGACGTACTGTGCCGACGACCTGTCAAACGACGACGCGTAAAAAAGACGGCTCGTCAAAAGAAGTGCAGGACACTTCTTGAGACGTAATTTGAGCCGTTTTTCATTGATTGCAATGAAGAACAGCTCCAAATTACCAAGCAATATAATTTCCTTGAGGTGTGTAGTTTCCCAGATGGGGTCACTTTTGGGGGATTTTGACTGTTTTGGCACCGCAAGAGCCCTTCAAACCTGACATGGTGCCTAAAATTTATTCTAACAAAAATAAGGCCCCAAAATCCACTAGGTGTTCCTTTGCTTCTGAGGCCGATGCTTCAGTCCAGTAGCACGCTACAGCCACATGTGGGATATTTCCTAAAACTGCAGAAACTGGGCAACAAAGATTGAGTTGCATTTCTCTGGTAAAACCTTCTGTGTTATAAAAAAAATTGTACTAAATATTTATTTCTGCAAAAAAATATGAAATTTGTAAATTTCACCTCTACTTTGCTTTAATTCCTGTGACATGTGTAAAGGGTTAAGACATTTTCTAAATGCTGTTTTGAATACTTTGAGGGGTGAAGTTTTTAAAATGGGGTGACTTTTTGGGGGTTTCTAATATATAAGGCCCTCAAAGCCACTTCACAACTGAACTGGCCCCTTTAAAAATGGCCTTTTGACATTTTCTTGAAAATGTGAGAAATTGCTGCTAAAGTTCTAAGCCTTGTGATGTCATAGAAAAATAAAAGGATGTTCAAAAAACAATGCCAATCTAAAGTAGACATATGGGGGATGTTAATTAGCAACAATTTTGTGTGTTATATCTGCCTGTCTTACAAGCAGATACATTTAAATTGAGAAAAATGCTAATTTTTGCAATTTTTCGCTACATTTTGGTGTTTTTCACAATTAAATACTGAACATATCGAGCAAATTTTGCCAGTAACTTAAAGTCCAATGTGTCTCGAGAAAACAATCTCAGAATCGCTTGGATAGGTGAAAACATTCCGGAGTTATTACTACATGTCAGATTTGAAAAATGAGGCTCGGTCAGGAAGGTCAAAAGTGGCTAAAGAGGGAAGGGGTTAATAAATATCCCCTAGTATGTTTTTTATGTACTTTATTGTAGTTGGTGTTGTTATTTGCAGGTTGTTATACGATTGTTAGTTGGATGAATTACTTTTGCCTGAGGATACATAATACTTTAAATGTGAATATTAGTATAGCATGCCATCATATCATGCCCCATGCCAATTTTATAATGCCCTTATTATAAGACGATTTTGTAAAAACTGTAGAGGTTTTTGCTTCTAGGGAGTCATCATATTTCATAGTTTAAGCTCTATTTTAGTTTTCTTGAAAGTTCACCTATATTTCTTGAATGTATAATATTATTGACCTTACAGTGTATAAATAGCAAATTAAATCCTGCTGCTGCCTCTCAAGACAGGGAGTTATAAAATTCTGATTAACGCTAAGTCACCTTCTCAGTGACATTGTGTGAAAAAAAATCATACACATTTTTATTTTTATTTACATCATATATGATGCAGCAATATTGTGTGCCTTTTTTAATACCAGTGCACTATAAAAAAATTAGGAGGCGTTTTTCCACTACAGTAGATGATGGCGAGATTTTATTACTTGCTGATCTGTAGAGGACCCCCACGATTCCTAAAGCAAAGGGGCACAGAACCAACAGTATTTTCTATTTACCAGGCACTGTGCAAATACTTGCAACACAACAACATTCAAGTAGATATAGCTGAGTTGCAGAACCAGGTTGGAAGTGGTCAATAAATCTGCATGCACTGTGACCACATTTTAGGGATCAGCACCCCACTAATCGGTAAGTTATGGCATATCGTAGAGAATTGGCATAACTTACAATGGTGGGAAAGCCCTCTAATTTTTGTTCAGTGAATTATGACTAATATATGGGGGAAACCAGGATAACAAGGAATGTACACGAAGTGGTCAGTTTATTATGACCAGTAGGACATTGTATGTAATATAATTATGTAGATATAGCCACATTATAACTGCTATATTGTTAATATTAAGAATATTGGTGGAACATTCTGTAGAGTCGGCTGATGAACCCTGTGGGTTCAAACACGCCAAACACGCCAAAGGCCAGCGCTGCATTCAGCAACTACAACAGTGTTTGTCACAATATATAATAATCTCAGAAACTATAAAAAGAGAAGGAGTGTGGATGAATAACTGGTGCCAGAATAAGCAAAACTTCTGCACTTATGAATTGTCCCAGATCAGGAGCTTTTAAAGTTTTCAGAGAGTGGAGCGGAGGGCAAAAAAATAGCAGTGAACCCAATATCTGCACTAGTAAATAGCTATTACATGTTGGAGCTCTGTAGAGGGTATTAGACCCGTACAAGCAAAAAGCAACAATGCATCACATAACAGTTACATAGTACGGTTGAAAAAAGACATATGTCCATCAAGTTCAACCAAGGGATGGGAGAAAGTGAAGGGATGGAGGAAACTATGGAACTTTGTTTTACCCCTATTGATTCATAGGAAGGTTAAAAAAAATATATAAATGTAAATAAATATAAAAATGACCCATAATAAGGAATTGACCAATCTTCCCTAAAAAGTAAAAATTCCCTCCTGATCCCAAGTGGTGACTCAACTGGATCAACAGTCAAACAAGTTAATCTGAATCAAGGACCAAGTCAGATTTTACCCTCTCCACGTACAGTACAATTCCAGATATTATAATATATAGGAAAAAGATGTCCCAAAGATTAATAAGTAGCTAGTTGTAATAATCTCTGATTCAGTGCACTCAAACAACACATCAATCTAGACTATAGCTGAAAAAATATGGCAAGTGTCTAGTTGTGGTCAACCTTCTTTGCGGGTAGCGCACTATAAACTTGTTCTTGTTTTCATCAAATGTATTTTGCATCATACTTAACTGCAGGAAATGTTGCAACAGATAAGGTTTTTCAAAAGTTTTAGCTTGCAGCAATAAGTGTTATAAAAAAACAACAATGCAGTGTTTTTACCTAGCTCATACAAGCTACAAATTTCATAGTGAATTTTTTTTCACTACATTTACAATTCAAGGCAAATTTTAGCAGCAGATGTTTTAGCAAAGAATATCTTCCTACCGTCGAATAGGATAATATTTCTAAGGGAAATGCAATATGTCAATACCTTTTTACTCTCGGAAAAAATTGACACATATTGTTATCTTTTCACAAAACAAGAAATTCTTAAACTCCGTGAGTGACTCTTGCATGACAAATGTGTCTAAACTGCTAAGGGCACATTCAGATGTGGTGGAATTGCTGTGGCATTCTGCTGCGGACAGTCCGCAGTGGAAATCCTTTGCAAACAGTTTGTCCATTGGTTTCCACACCTTTTTAGCTATGTTCGTGCAGACGTTGTGGAAAACTCTGCTGCGAACCATAGGCTGCGGTGCAGAATTTTTAGTCCGCAGCATGCACTGTCTGTTGCGGAGAAGAAGAGGAATTTCACTGCATATTTCAGCCGTTGCAATGCAAAAACTGAAATCTGTGGCAAGTCCGCTGTGTTTTCTGCAACGTCTGAATTACCTGTCAAATATGCAAATGTTGGTGCAGATTCGTTGCGTAATTGCCCCAAATCTGCACCAACATTTGCAGCGGAAAAATTCTGCCACGTCTAAACGTGCCCTGACAGTGTTTTAGAATATCTTATCCCTTACTCTGTAAAATATTATTTACATCTTTGTATAATAGGCAGATATAGTATCTATATAGTATCAGTGTAATAATGCACACATCAGATTTATTTTTAATGTTTTTTTGGCAGCGGCATTTGGTTGCACGTTTAATTTAAGAAGAAGTCTGGGTGGCAACAGATACAGCTCTTCTGTTGCATCTTCTCTTTTGTGCAGCAGCTGGCACAAGCAGGCCAGGGGCCCTGATGAGGAGGCAACCTGTCAACACAGACACTCTTCCAATCTGCGCCTCTGGTCTTTAACCCCTTTAGGACGCAGCCTGTTTTGGCCTTGTGGCACAGCCGATTTTTTCAAATCTGACATGTGTCACTTTATGTGGTAATAACTCCGGAACGCTTTTACCTATCCAAGCGATTCTGAGATTGTTTTCTCGTGACATATTGTACTTTATGTTAGTGAAAAAATTTGGTCGATAAATGTAATATTTATTTGTGAAAAACTTCAAATTTTAGCAAAAATTTGCAAAAATTACAATTTTTCTAAAACAGATAGTAATACCACACAAAATAGTTACTAGTTAACATCACCCATATGTCTACTTTATGTTTGCATCATTTTTTTTCACGTACTTTTATTTTTCTAGGACGTTACAAGGCTTAGAACTTTAGCAGCAATTTCTCATATTTTCAAGAAAATGTCAATAGGCCATTTTTTCAGGGACCAGTTCAGTTCTGAAGTGGTTTTGAGGGCCTTAAATATTAGAATCCCCCAATAAATCACCCCATTTTGAAAACTGCACCCCTCAAAGTATTCAAAACCACATTCAGAAAGTATTTTAACCCTTTAGGCGTTTCACAGGAATTAAGGCAAAGTAGAGGTGAAATGTACAAATTTCATTTTTTTTGCCGCAATTCATTTGTAATAAAAAAAAAATCTGTAACACAGAAGGTTTTACCAGAGAAACGCAACTCAATATTTATTGCCCAGATTCTGCAGATTTTAGAAATACCCCACATGAGGCCCTAGTGTCCTAATAGACTGAAGCACCGGCCTCAGAAGCAAAGGAGCATCTAGTGGATTTTGCCTTCTTTTTTTCGGAATATATTTTAGGCACCATGTCAGGTTTGAGGAGGTCTTGTGGTACCTAAACAGTTGAAACCCCCCAAATGTGACCCCATTTTGGAAACTACACCCCCTCAAGGCATTTTTCTAGGGGTATAGTTAACATTTTGACGCCACAGTTTTTTTGCAGAATTTAGTGGAATTAGTCTGTGAAGATGAAAATCACCTATTTTTCTGTGGAAACATAGAATATTTTCATTTTTACAAGGAATAAAGGAGAAAAAGCACCCCAAAATTTGTAAAGCAATTTCTCCCGATTACGGCAATACCCCATATATGGTCGTAAACTGATGTTTGGACCCACAGCAGGGCTCAGAAGGGAGGGAGAGCCTTTTGGATTTTGGAGCGCAGATTTTGCTGGATTGGTTTTTAGTGCCATGTCGGGTTTGCAACGCCCCGGAGGGCCCAAAACAGTGGAAACCCCCCAAAAGTGACCCCATTTTGGAAACTACACCCCTCAAGGAATTTTTCTAGGGGTATAGTGAGCATTTTGACCCCACAGGATCTTTTTTAGAGCTAAGGTGACCAAAAAACAACGATTTTGGCACTTTCAATTCTTTATTTCTTACAGCGTTCACCGTGCGCAATAAATTCCGTTTTACTTTATTCTGCCGGTCGGTACGATTACGGCGATACCATATGTGTATAGTTTTTTTTTAAGTTTTGCAGAGTTTGCACAATAAAATGACGTTTCTATAAAATAATTTATTTTCTGGGACACGCTATTCTCAGCCGTAACTTTTTTATTTTTTCGTCAAAAAAGCTGAGGGAGGTCTTGTTTTTTGTGGGACGGGTTGTAGTTTTAATGGCATGATTTTGAGGTAAATGCGACTTTTTGATCACTTTTTATTATAGATCTTGGGAGGGGTGGTGACCAAGAAATAGCGATTCTGACATAGTTTTCCGTTTATTTTGTTTGCGGCGTTCACCGTGCGGAAAAATTAACATTATAGTTTCATAGTTTGGGTCGTTACGAACACGGTGATTGCAAATATGTGTACTTTTTTTTAACATTTTCATTTTTTTCCTATAATAAATGACTTATTATAGGAAAAAAACAACTTATTTTTACACTTTTATAAAACATTTTTATTAACTTTTTTTTAAACTTTTTAGACTTTATATTTTTGTTTATTAACTTTTCTTTTACTTTTTACACTTTATTTTTTTGACCTGCAGCTCTGATCGCTGCTAGAATACATTACACTACCTAGGTAGTGTAACGTATTCCAACTGTCAGTGTGACGTCACAGTCACTCTGACAGTTGGTCTACGAGGATCAGCAGAGGCTGATCCTCATAGGCTGACATACATGGCAGACCTAGGGGCCGTTGTCTGGCCCCCGGGCGCCATCACATGCATCAGAAGCCCCCACGATTGCATGGGGGCTGCTGATGCGCTACAAACCCGCTACATGCGGAGATCGCAATCGAGCCCCGCATGTAACGGTTAATTGCCGAAATCAGCGGCGATGAGCCGTTGATCGGCAACACTGGAGTATCAGCTGTCAGGGACAGCTGATCTCCAAGTTCCCGATGCACACTGTCGCCGACAGTGTGCCATCGGGAACGACACAGTCACTTCCTGTCACTCTGACAGGAAGCCTATCAGGACCAGCCGAAGGTTGGTCCTGATGGGCTTCCGTCCATGGCAGACCCGGAAGCCATTGTTTGGCTTCCGTTTGCCATAGTAACTATCGGCAAACCCTGCGATTTTGGACCGGGTCTGCCGATATGTTAGAAACCCCCAAAATTCGGCGATTGTACCTGATCGCCGAATTTAAGGGGTTAATTCGCCGAAACCAGCGGCAAAGGACCGCTGGTCGGCAAGAGTGGAGTGTCAGCTGTCGGCGACAGCTGACCTCCCGGTTCCCGGTGCACACTGTCGCCGACAGTATGCACCGGGAAAAACTCAGTAACTGTACGTCCTTGTGCGCTAAGACACTGGCAGCAGGGACGTACAGTTGCGTCCTGGTGCGCCTAGGGGTTAAAAGCATCAGTTCTGTATATTTTTTTCTTCTTTTTCTACATTTTTTTTACACCATGTAGGATAAAAAACATTATATTTTCATAGGTTGGATAGTTACGGATGCGGCGATACCAATTATGTTTGATTCTTATTGTTTAACCCCTTCAGGACACAGCCTGTTTTGGCCTTGTGGACACAGGCAATTTTTTTCAAATCTGACATTTGTTACTTTATGTGGTAATAACTTTGGAATGCTTTTACCTATCCAAGCAATTCTCAGATTGTTTTCTTGTGACATATCGTACTTTATGTTAGTGGAA
This sequence comes from Rhinoderma darwinii, assembly GCF_050947455.1. Taxonomy (NCBI): domain Eukaryota; kingdom Metazoa; phylum Chordata; class Amphibia; order Anura; family Rhinodermatidae; genus Rhinoderma; species Rhinoderma darwinii. Next base: position 314,590,165 of record NC_134687.1, on the reverse strand, counting down.
AAATCTGGTTGATAAATTCAGTATTTATTTGTGAAAAACACCAAAACTTAGAGAAAATGTGCAAAAATTTGCATTTTTCTAACATTTAACTCTATCTGCTTGCAAAATAGATAGTAATACCACACAAAATAGTTACTAGTTAACATTTCACATATGTCTAATTTATGTTGGCATTATTTTTTGAACATCCTTTTATTTTCTAGGATGTTAGAAGGCTTAGAACTTTAGCTGCAATTTCTCACATTTTCCCACACTTTCAGTTCTGAAGTGGCTTTGAGGGCCTTATATATTAGAAAGTCCCCATAAATCACCCCATTTTAAAACCTGCACCCCTCAATGCATCCAAAACAGCATTCAGAAAGTTTCTTAAGGGTATGTTCACACACAAACTCAAAAACGTCTGAAAATACAGCGCTCTTTTCAGACAAAACAGCCTCTGATTTTCACGCGTTTTTGAAGCTGAAAATAAAGCTTCTTTTAATTTGGAGCTGCTTTTCAGGCTTCTTTTGAGACGTTTTTTGAGGCATTTTTCATAGTGTTCAATGGAAAATCAGCTACAAAAAACGCCTCAAGAATTGACATGCTACTTCTTTTTACGGAGCGTCTTTTTACGCTCCGTTTTTTTAAAACAGAGGTGTAAAAATACGCCCCGTATGAACTAAATGCTGTTTTTCCCATTGATTTCAATGGGCAGATGTTTGTAGGCATTCAGGTTCCGTTTTGTCAGGCATTTTTTTCGAGGCGTAATTGCCCCAAAATACGCCTGAAAACACTGAGTGTGAACATACCCTCACCCTTTAGGCGTTTCACAGGAATTAAATCAATGTAGAGGTGAAATTTACCAAATTAATTTTTTTTGTACCACAAAAAGATTTACCTGAGAAATGCAACTCAATATTTATTGCCCAGATTCTGCAGTTTTTAGAATTATCCCACGTGGCCCTAGTGTGGTAATGGACTGAAACACTGGCCTCCGAAGCAAAGGAGCACCTAGTGGATTTTGGGGCCTCATTTTAATAGAATATATTTTAGGCATCATTTTAGATTTGAAGAGGTCTTGTAGTGCCAAAACAGTGGAAACCCCCCAAAATGTACTCCATTTTGGAACCTACAACACTTAAGGAATTTTCTTAGGGGTATAGTTAGCATTTTTACTGCCCAGGCTTTCTGCTAAATTTATTGGAATTAGCCTGTGAAAATTAAAATCTACTTTTTTTCTAACAAAAACTTCAGGCCGTGAAAATGAATGTTAACATTTTTTTCCACTAAATATTTTGCATTTTTAATTTTCACAAGGAATAAAGGAGAAAAAGCACCCCAACATTTGTAAAACAATTATGGCAATACCCCATGTGTGGTAATAAACTGCTGTTTGGACCCACAACAGGGCTTAGAAGAGATGGAGCGCCATTTGGAGAACAGATTTTGCTGGAATGGTTTTCGGCTGCCATGTCGCGTTTGCAGAGCTCCTGAGGTACCAGTGCAGTGGAAACCCCCAAAAAGTGACCCCATTTTGGAAACTGCACCCCTCAAGGAATTTATCTAAGGGTGTTATCACTTTTATGACCCCATAGTTTTTTTGCTGCAGACACAGAGCATGTAAGTCAAGGAAAGCACCTCAACATTTATTTGGCTATTTCTTCTGAGTTCATAAATACCCCCAAAGTGGTTTTAAATATGTTGTCTGGACACATAGCAGTGCCTGGAATTGAAGAAGCACCACAAGGATTTTGAGGTCTTATTTTTACTTGGATGATTCTTGGGCTCAAGCATAGGCCTAAAAAAATTGTGCAGATCATACACATTTGTAATAGTATTAGGTATTCATCTAGTGGTATAATGAGAATTTTTAGTTTTGCTATAAGGTTTTTTAGTGTCCAATATTACAAATTGGTAAAAGACAAGAATGATAAAAGGGGGGGGGGGGGTTTAAAAGTAGCACATTTTGAATCCAGGGAGGTGTGGTAGATGCGGAAGCACTTCCTCATGCAGAGACAGGGTTTGAATGGACAAGTGTAGCACTGATATATGGTATCCTCTCGGATACCCGTTTTTGTGTAGACACGACACCTTTTTTGTGCCCTGCGTTTTTTTTGCTGTTGCAGGCACTTCACCTGGAAGTCTTGCCCAGCAACTATACGTGAAGCTTTACTTGGAGCAGCAGAAGTTTCCCCCACATCGTCTCCGAGCAAAATAATTTAGATAATTTTTACTTGGTACTCCAAATATGTACCCGGGTGGCCAGCTTTTCTGAAGATCAAAAATGAATTATATAGTGCCATCTGGACAAGATACATTGACAATTTCTTGTACCAAATTTTGCTTTTCCTCATGGCACTGTATGGTTTTAAAACCTGATCATTCAGTTCAACCCTCCCATGAATTTATTATATGCCTGTATGCACACAGGCTTCATCGTGGATGATGTGAATCCACGTGTGGGGACAGGAGTGCAGCTGGCATCATGTATAGTTGACAACATGCATACATCTTTTTTGTCTCTAAATTTGAGAGGAAGGATCCCATCCTGCAGCAATGCCCTACTTTCACCAATTTGCAGGGATTGGCTGATGAGGGTCTTGGGAAGGTGCCTCTGATTTTTTTGCACCGTCCCACACGCCACTGTTTTTTTTTCTAGAAGTCATTTGAACAGGAGTACACTTGTACCAGTTGTCCAAGTACAAGTTGTACCTCAGATCAAATAGTGCGTGCAGAGTGGACAGTCTGGGGGCTATATTGTCCTGTCCTTCCCCTCATAAATCTGGAAAGCATGTGTGTATCCGGCCTCAGATTCACACAGCTTGTACGTCTTGATGCCGTATCTGGCACACAAATTGGGAAAATATTGGCAAAAACTCAGCCTCCCTTGAAGTGCATCAGGGATTTATCGATGGAGATTTCTTCTTGAGGGGTGTAAATTGTTGAAAAATGTTGAGAAAAAATATTAATGAGTGGTCTAATTTTAAAAAGTCTGTCAAAATTGGGGTCATATTGTGGGGGGCATTGGAAATTGTCACTAAAGTAAATACATTTCTGAAGGGCCTCAAAGCAGTGTCTGGTCATTGTATTTCGTTACAGAGGACAGTGATACAAAATGTCCAGGGGCCAGTAGGATCTCACTTCGAGCTTTTTTAATGAAACCCATGTCGAGGACTAACCCCCAATATTTCTGCATTTCTGCACAATTGGTTGGTTGCCACAAATTGGGCTGGGCATGAAAGGAGTTGGGGGTGTTCTAAAATAAATTGGTGGGGATAAATGATGGTTTGGTCCACCATAGTCTGAATCAAATTGACTGTAAAAAAACTATTTAAAAAAGCCCATTACAGGCAGACCTTTCGTCTGCATGTGAATTCCTGCCGCAGCCATAAATTCGGGGATTTGGGGGTGTAAATTGTTGGGTTGACCAACCAATGCTGACAGCACCAAGGTCAGGGAGAACGGCAGTTCCAGGTTTAGGCAGAACCTGGGCACAAACCTCCTGCGACTACAAAGAGGTTCTTCAGTATCACTGGAGGAGGACGATAGAATGAACTCTGGTTAAGCATCGCTTGCTGAGTCTGTATCAGATGCAATCATGGCATACACCTCTTCAGTGGTGTAACATCTCGCTCCCATTTTAAAATGTGTGTGTATGTATGTATATGTAATGTATATATAGATGTAGCTCAGTGAACTGTAACAAACAGTTGTATGACAAAGATTTTTTTGTAACATAAAACACTAAAAACACTAACACTAGCTAACACTAACACTAAGTTTTTATTTATTTTTTATTTTTCACATAAAACACAACACTGACTAACAAAATGTATTTTTTATTTTTGCTATAACACTTAGCAGTGGCATATCTACCGCTGTAGCAGCCATAGCGGCTGCTAAGGAGCCTGTGGCATAAGGGGGTCCATCCCTCTATCAGCCGCTATGGCTGCTACAGCGGTAGCGACGCCACATTCAATAATATCTGCAAACTTAAGACGCAGATACTATTGAACACTGGTATCTCCTTGCTCTGTCATCTACTAGGCTACAGGGCTTAAGCCTGCAGCCTATCAGGCGCAGGGACGGTATTCCTGCGCAGGCCGGCGTGATGATGTCACTGGATCATGCTGGCCTACGCAAGATTCCCGTTGGCATTGTGGAGCAGCACCGTTCGTCGTGAGAACGGGGCCTAGGTGAATACAACTTTTTTGTTTTATTTGTTTGGGGGGCAATGTCTACAAGGGGGGTGGGATGGAGAGCTGTATAGCACTATCTACAAGGGGGGGTGGAGGGCTGTATAGCACTAACTACGAGGGGGAGGTGGGGGCTGTATAGCACTATATACAAAGGGGGCACTGTCTACAATGGGGAGGTGGGGGTACTGTCTACAAAGGGGAGGTGGGGGCTGTATGGCATTATCTACAAAAGGGAGGTGGGGGCAGTATCTACAAGGGGGAGATGGGGCAGTATCTACAAGGTGGAGATGGGGGTTGTATAGCACTAACTACAAGGGGGAGATGGGGGCTGTATGGCACTATCTGCAAGGGGGAGGCGGGGGCACTGTCTACAAGGTGGAGGTAGGGGAACTGTCTACAAGGGGGAGGTTGGGTCACTGTCTACAAGGGGGAGGTGGGGGCTGTATGGCACTATCTACAAAAGAGAGGTGGGGGCGCTCTACAAGAGGCAAGTGGGGCTGTGTGGCAGTATCTACAGGGGGGCTGTGTGGCATTATCTACAAGGGGGTGTGACACTATCTACAGGGGGGGCTGTATAGCACTGTCTACAAGAGGGGCTGTATGGCACTATCTATGGGAGGAGCTATATGGTACTAGCTACAGGTGGGGCTGTATGGCACCCGCTACAGGTGGGCTGTATGGGACTGGCTACAGGGCGGGCTGTATGGCACTGGCTACAGGCACTGGCTGCAGGGGGGCTGTATGGCACTATCTATAGGGGCTGTATGGCAGAATCTACAGGGGGGGCTGTATGGCATAATCTACAGGGGGGCTGTATGCACAATCTACAGGGGGACACTATCTACAAGGGGCGCTGTGTGTGGCACCGAGGGGAGGGCCCAGTCAAAAGTTTGCTACGGGGCCCAGTCTTTCCTAGTTACGCCCCTGACACTTTGTAACACTTACTACACTTACTAACTGAAACTTACTAACTAACACTTACTAACTGACAAGCTCACAGACTGACAAGCTAAAGGACTGATGCTGACAAATAACATGACTAATTGACAGTGATGGATTGACACTGACGGACTGACAAATGGCGCGACGGATTGACGCAGATGAACTGACAACTGACACTATGGATTGACACTGACCAACTAACAAGTGACACAACTAATTGAGAGTGACGAATTGACGCTAACTAACTGACAAGTGACGCGACTAATTGACAGTGACGGACTGACACTGACGGACTGACACTGACAACTGAAGCTATGGATTGACACTGACAACTGACACAACGGATTGACGCTGAGTAACTGACGCGATTGATTGACGCTGACTGACAACTGACGCGAACATTTGACGTAGAGGAGCTAGACAACTACTAACTATTTTTTTTAATGAGTTATGATGAAAAAAAATTATATTCTCCCTTATACACTGGGAGGTGGTGGGGTCAGGGAGCTGGAGATGAGAGGCGTGGTAGGGGTTAAGGGTGCTTTTTTTTTTTTTTTACTGAGGGACACACAAAACGGCATAGGCTCTGTTCTCTTCTACTTCTCTTCACCTACTAGGAGTTCATAGCCTGAGACCGTTATTTTTCACCCGCACTGGGTGAAAACGCACTGTGATTGGTGGGTCACCAATCACAGCAATTGCCAGCAATGGACCACTGCATCTGGTCTATTGCATGTCAAATGGCGCAGGGGCGGGAATGTACAGATCTACCGATCACATCGATCGCCAGCATTGGACTGCTATTATGGGTCAATTGCCGGTGACAGGGGAGTGTTAGCTGTCGGGGACAGCTGATCTCCCTTTTCTCAGTGCACACTGCCACTATCAGTGTGCACCGGGAACGACAAAGTTACTGTATGTCCTGGTGTGGGAAGTAACCCCTCGCCAGGACGTACAGTTGCCTCCTTGTGCGGGTAGGGGTTAAAATATTTTGTGGAGAAAAATGGGAAAACTGTTTTTATTTTTACTTTTAGGCTTGGGCTAGATGGCGACTTTGTCCGCGACAAAGATTGTTGTGTTGCATTGTATACATTGCAGTATTGTGGCCGTGCTGCGTCCCACAAGTTCCAGCAACTGTTGCCAGAAATCCAAATTTAATGGATTTTTTTGTGACTGTCAAGTTGGGTCACGGCAACTTGCAAAATGCTAATGATCACATTTACTTACATTAATACTAAGTATGCAGCGTAACACGACGATCTTTGGACATGTGACCTGTGTCGCGGCTAAAGTCGGCGTTTAGTTCTAGTCTTAATTTTATATAAATATATATATATATATATATATATATATATATATATATATATATATATATATATATATATATATAAATATTCTAAAAAGCTTTATTGAACATCTTTTTGCGATTTTATTTTAGCCCAACCGGGGGATTTGAACATGTGACTGTGCAATACTCATGGGTTGAAGTGTATTGTTCATTAAGCCTTCTCCTATTAAGCCCTGCCTTTGGCCAAGCTGACAGACCAGCAGGTCTTCATTAGGCCTCCAGCAACCATGACAGCCAATTGAAACTTTGTAATAGCATGACATAGGGGGCCCCCGTCTGTCTAATGGCTTAGATGCTGTGGTTGCTATTTACTGCAGCATCGAAGGGTATGTTCACACGGCAGCGTCCAATACGCCTGAAATTACGGAGCTGTTTTCACGCGAAAACAGTTCCTGAATTTCAGACGTAATTGCTCGTACTCGCAATGGAGTCAATGAAAAACGGCTCCAATTACGTCTCAAGAAGTGACATGCACTTTGATGCGGGCGTCTTTTTACGTGCCGTCTTTTGACAGCGGCGCGTAAAAAAAAAGCCGGTGTGCACAGAACATCGTAACCCCATTGATTTTAATGGGCAGATGTTTGCCGGCGGTTTGGAGCCGTATTTTCGGACGTAATTCGAGGCGTAAAACGCCCGAATTACGTCCGTAAATAGGGCGTGTGAACATACCCTAAGTGTTGATCGGTAAAATATAGATAACTCCCTGCATTGTATGTACTGTGCACCTGAGCCCACTCCATACATACCCCTCCCAACTAATATGTACATGTGCATCAAATTTCAGGAAGAGGTTAGTAGCTAGGAGAGGACAAAACTGCAGGAACAGACCAGCTGCTCATAACACAAATTTATGTTTAAACAATAAAAAATGGGAAGACAACATTTCTTAGTGATAGAAGGCCATTGAAGCTTAGCCTTGATAGAATCTATCATCTCTCGATCACTCGTCATGAACTGTTATAATAATAATTGTAATGATCTTTATTGCTATGATTCTTATTGTATTATTATTTTTATTACTATTATTACCATTATTAATATTACTATTTGTGGTCTCCAACGTGTGTCTCTCAGTCTGTTTCAGAGCTACAACTCCTAGGTAGTTGTCAGGAGATGCTGTGGATTCTAATTTTGCAAAAACTGGAGAGTCATTAAAGACCATTTATTATATCCATACTGTTATGTTAGTAGTTTTATCATTTATTCTTAATATTAACATTATGGCATCATCATTACTACAGTATGTTGGTTGTTAAATCTACTACATTAGCAAATACAATTGATAACTCATTATTATTAATGTGAAATGTTATGGTTGCATAAAATACTGAATGAAAAATAAAAAATATTTTTTTTTTGTTCTGATTTAAAAAAATACCAAAATATTAACAAAATGTTTGCCCTCATTTATTTTATTTCACAACATTAACCTTACATAAAGCATAATACAGCAATGTAAACCTCTGCCATTATATTAAAACACTATTTTCAATGCACCCTTTTGGGCATTTAATATCATTTTGTAATCTCAATTGTATATGGAAGCAATAAAAAATGCTGACCCAAGGGGATTATAATGTTGCTGCACATTATTTGAAATTTTCAATATTATATTAAACCCGAAAACAACAGCATTTGACGTACATTGACAAATTATGTTTTATGTAGTAATTATAGTTGGTGTATTTTTTTGTGTAATTATTATTACCTATTTTGGGAATTAAAGTGTTGCTTCATACATGCTTGGCAGTTTGCCTAACTATATATGCTTTAAAAAAAAAATACAGAAGTATTGTCTGTCATGTACACAACAGCAGATGGAGCAAGCTAGTATAATGCAATATTGCTTTCATTAGCCCCTTGCAGGCATTGATACCAGACATCAGGTGCTGGACAGATGCGAGCATGCACCAAGGACTTAACTTGGCAAATGCTTTAATATACAAATTCTGCGAAAGGATTGGTGGATTCTTTAAACAAAAACAAAAAAGTTTTGAGCCGGATTGATTCTATCAATGTGCAATAATAACTTTAAGCACTGGCGTAGCTATAGGGGTCGCAGCGGTCGCAATTGCGACTGGGCCCCGAAGCCAGGGGGCCCACAGCCTCCCGCACCACATCAATAAAAAGTTACTATAGTAACTCGGGCCGCGAGCCCCTGTTACTATAGTAACAGACTGTACTTACCTTCCTGGTTCCGGATCGCAGCGGAGGTCCTGACGTCAAGCGCTGTGCGCAGCGCATGATGTCACAGCGCTATGAGCCGCGCACAGCATCGAGACGACAGAACTACCGCCGCGGCTGAAGAGGAAGGTAGATTAGCCCTGACTGGCGGGGTCCGACTCCCGGGAACCCGCCAATCAGCTGTTTTGAAGGGGCCGCAGCACTCGTACTAGAGCTGCTCCCCTTCATTCCGGTCACACTGTGAATCGGTGTCGGCGATTCACAGTGTGAGCGAGTAGTGAAATGAAGGGGAAGCAGCTGTCGTACGAGTGCTGCGGCCCCTTCAAAACAGCCGATTTGCGGGTCCCGGGAGACACATCAGCTATTGATGGCCTATCCTGTGGATAGGCCATCAATGTTTAGGGACTGCACAACCCCTAAGCCTACGATGTAGCAGGCTTAGGGGGCCCATGAGACAGGATCACAGATTGTGTGATGCTGTCTGCTGGGCCCTGTATCTAAGCCAATCACATGGTAGGCTTAGATACATGGCCCATGCGTGATCCTGTCTGCTGGGCCCTGTATATAAGCCTACCACACTGTAGGTTTAGATACAGGGCCCCAGCACACAGTAATCTTATACTGTATAAGATTACTGTCTGCTGGACCCTCTATCTAAGCCTACGTTGTGGTAGGCTTAGATACAGGGTCCCACAGACAATATCACACATGGGCCCTGTATCTAAGCCTAACACATGTGTTACTAATCGTTTTTTTTGTGTGTTTTCTTACAGGTTCGGTCGTTGGACTGCGGCGGATTCCAGGACTTCGATGAAGTTTTATTTTTTATTATCAATAAAATGGTTAATGAGGGTTGTGTGTGTTTTTTTTTATTTCAATAAAATATTTTTTCTATGTCTTTGTGTTTTTTTTTAAACTATATTACTACCGCCTTAGTAATGGCCGCCGGCTGATTGACAGCATCCATTGCTAGGGCGGGCCTTAGTGTTAGCCGGTGCAGAGCCTAACACTAACCCCCTTTATTAGCCCGGTACCCACCTCCACCAGTGGTGCTGGGAAGAGCCGGGTACCATACAATATCTGACCATCTGTAGTGATGGTTGGCCACTGGGGTGGCCGCAGGCTAGTATTATCAGGAGGGGAAAGGCCAGATACAGTGGCACTTCCCACCCTGGTAATGCTAGGCTGCTGCTGCTTTATTGTATCTGGCTGGTTATGAAAAATGGAGGGGACCCCACGTCATTTAAAAAAAAATAAAAAAATAAAAAATTGGAAAGAACGATGTGGGGTCCCCCCCCAATTTTCATAACCAGCCAGATACAACACAGCAGCAGCAGGCAGCATTACCAGGGTGGTAGGTGCCACTGTTTTTGGCCTTCCCCAGCCTAATACTACCAGCCTGCGGCCACCCCGGTGCATGCCCGTCACTACAGATGGTCGGGTACTGGTTCGTACCCGGCTTTTCCCAGCATCCCTGGTGGCGGTGGGTACCGGGGTAATAATGGGGGTTAGTGTTGGCCTCTGCACCAGCTAACATTAAGCCCCGCCTTAGTAATGGAGGTTGTCAATCAGCCAGCGGCCATTACTAAGGCGGTGATAATAAAGTTTAAAAAGATACAAGCACATAGAAAAAATATTTTATTGAAATAAAAAAACACAACCCTCATTAACCATTTTATTGAGAATAAAAAAAACGCCGTCATTGAAGTCCTCGAATCCGAAGTCCAACAACCGAACCTGTAAAAAAAACACAAACACACAAAAATAATCAGTAACCCATAAAGAAGCAAAATTATTATTCTTACCTTTCCTGGGTCCAGCGCTGGAGCCGCAATGTCAGCGAGCTGAGCCCTGTATCTAATCCAATCATGTGTGATACTGTCTGCTGGGCCCTGTATCTAATCGTATCATGTGTGATACTGTCTGCTGGGCCCTATAGCTAATCCAATCATGTGTGATACTGTCTGCTGAGCCACTGTATCCAATTCTATCATGTGTGATACTGTCTGCTGGGCCCTATATCTAATCCAATCATGTGTGATACTGTCTGCTGGACCCTATCTCTAATCCTATCATGTGTGATACTGTCTGCTGAGCCGCTGTATTCAATCCTATCATGTGTGATACTGCCTTCCGAGCCACTGTATCTAATCTGATCATGTGTGATACTGTCTGCTCAGCCACTGTATCTAATCCTATCATGTGTGATACTGTCTGCTGAGCCACTGTATCTAATCCTATCATGTGTGATACTGTCTGCTGAGCCACTGTATCTAATCCTATCATGTGTGATACTGTCTGCTGAGTCATTGTATCTAATCCTATCATGTGTGATACTGTCTGCTGGGCCACTGCATCTAATCCTATCATGTGTGATACTGTCTGCTCAGCCTCTGTGTCTAATCTTATCATGTGTGATACTGTCTGCTCAGCCACTGTATCTAATTCTATCATGTGTGATACTGTCTGCTGAGCCAATGTATCTAATCCTATCCATAGTTTATAGGGTCGTAGTGCTGTTTTTCCATGGAGTCCATGGAAAACGGCTCCATTTACGTCTGAAGAAGTGACAGGCACTTCTTTGACGCGGGCGTCTTTTTTACTCGCCGCCTTTTGACAGCGGCGAGTAAAAAAAATGCCCGTCGGCACAGAACATCGTAAGACCCATTCAAATGAATGGGCAGATGTTTGCCAACGCTTTTGAGCCGCATTTTCGGACGTAATTCAATGCTAAAACGCCCGAATTACATCCGTAAATAGGGTGTGTGAACCCAGCCTTAGTGACGCCCCGGCTGCTGGTGCTGCATTGTTGGGTCACTTAGGAGACCCAGCGATGCAGCTGAAAGTTGCGGACCGTCGGCCATGAGGAGTTTGCGGGGGGGGGGGGCAATAAGAACTTTTGCATTGGGGCCCATGAGCCTTTAGCTACGCCCCTGGCTTTAACCCCTTGCGTACCTTTCGCCGTAATAGTATGTTGCTGGCCGCTTATTCCAGCGTACCTTCGACGTACTATTACGGCGCAGGAATCAACTGTCACTATGTGAAATCACATAGTGACAGAACAGCGGCGGCAACTGTCATTGACAGCTAACCGTCTCTGCTACCGGCCTGGGGACCAATTAGCAGTCCCCAATGCCGGCGATTGCTGTGATTGGTCAGTCTCTGAAGACAGACCAATCACAGCCGTCTGTGACGTCGTCTGCAGGAGAAAGCTCCTGTCACTTTCTCTGATCTCCTCACTTCTGTGAGATACGTGAGGAGATCAGAGAAAGCGGTGTAAAAAAAAAAACCACTATTTTTATTAACCCCTTCCCGAAAATGGGCGTATAGTAACGCCCTGAGGATGAAGCGGGCACAGGAGCTGTGCTCGCTCCATCTTCATCGGATGTCGGCTGTAATATACAGCCGACATCCCACTGCAACTACAGCGATCACTGTCCTCTCCGATCGCTGTAGTTTAACCCCTTAAATGCCGCTGTCAATAGCGACAGCGGCATTTAAGTGATTGATACAGAGGGAGGGGGCTCCCTCTGCACCCCATTGCCCCCCCCCGCGAAAAATCGCGGGGTTCTGATGGTTGCAATGGCAACCAGGAAGCCTAGCAACGGCTTCCTGGTTGCCAGGTACGAGAGCCTATTAGGTCCTGCCCAAGGCAGGACGTAATAGGCTCAACTGTCAGTTGTAAAGTGACAGTTACAATACACTGCACTACATCAGTACATACAGAAGTAATGCAGTGTATTGTGCAGGGGATCAGAAGATCAGATCTTCCAGTCCCCTAGTATGTGTAAAATAAAAAGTGAAAAAAAAGTAAAAAAAAAGTTTTCGATAAATAAATAAATACAAGTTTTACGTAATAAAAACAATAATCGCCTTGTTTCCCTGATCAAGCCCTTTATAATTAGAAAAAAAATGAAAAAAAAGACAAAAACTAGACATAATAGGTATCGCCGCGTTCGTATTGACCTGACCTAAAAAAATATCATATTATTTATCCCGTACGGTGAACACTGTAAAAAAAATACCATAAAAAACTATGGCAGAATTTCCTTTTTTGGTCACTTTGTTTCCAAAAAAATGGAATTAAAAGTGATCAAAAAGTCGCGCGTAGCCAAACATGGTACCAATAAAAACTACAGTGTGTCACGCAAAAAACAAGCCCTCACAAAGCTCCATCGACAAACAAATAAAAAAGTTATGGCTCTCAGGAGATGGTGACACTAAAACATTTTATTTAGAAAAAAGTTTTTTTTTTTGTTGTAAAAGTAGTAAACATATAAAAACTATATAAATTTGGTATTGCCATAATCGTATCGAACCGCAGAATAAAGTAAACATGTTGTTTATACTGCACAGAGAACGCCGGTAAAAAATTATAAAAAAAAATAGTGAAAGAATTTCTGTTTTTTGGTCTCCTCACCTCAGAAAAAATGGAATAAAAACTGATCAAATTATCGCATGTACCCCAAAATGATACTAATAAAAACGACACCTCGTTCCATGAAAATCAAGCACTCACATAGCTCGTCAACGGAAAAATAAAAAGTTCTGACTCTTGGAACGCAATAATGCAAAACGACGGCCCAGACTAATTTATATGTGCAGCAGTTCTTCACCTAAAACCCCACGTCATCATTTGCAGCCCCCACTGGTAGACCCTGTAAATGCAGCGAAAACGATGACATTTTGGGGTCTGTGCTACATATGGGGCTAGTGAAGAAGTCAAAGATTAGGCAATACTGGAGTGCGGATATTTTGTACAACACCACAGACACCCTTTAGAAGTGCGACTCCTGCACCCAATAATCCGGCCTGTGCATGAAGGATTGGTTCAAAGCGTACGTCACTATCCAGGCATAATTAATTTTATTATTCATTCTCCCCATTATTACATCATCCTATTATGACCTATTGCACTCCGCCCAGCTTACATATACCCTGATGTACTCCACATAGCTTACATATACCCTGATGTACTGCGCACAGTTTACATATACCCTGATACACTCCGCCCAGCAAACATATACCCTGATGAACTCCGCCCAGCTTACATATACCCTGATGTACTCCGCCCAGCTTACATATACCCTGATGTACTCCGCCCAGCTTACATATGCCCTGATGTACTCCGCCCAGCTTACATATGCCCTGATGTACTCCGCCCAGCTTACATATACCCTGATGTACTCTGCACAGCTTACATATACCCTGATGTACTCCGCGCATCTTACATATACCCTGATGTACTCCGCCCAGCTTACATATACCCTGATGTACTCCGCACAGCTTACATATAGCCTGAAACACTCCGCCCAGCTTACATATACCCTGATGTACTCTGCCCAACTTACATATACCCTGATGTACTCCGCACAGATTACATATGCCCCCACATTATAAACTGAAACACCAGTAAAACACTAAACAAAACTACTACCAAGCAAAATCTGCGCTCCAAAAGCCAAATGGCGCTCCTTCTGGGCCTGGCAGTGTGCCCAAACAGCGGTTTATGACCACATATGGGGTATTACCGTACTCTGGAGAACCGCTTAACAATTTATGGGGCGTATGTCTCCAGTGGTACAAGCTGGGCCCAACGCATTGGGCACTGAAATAGCATATATGTGGAAAATGTCAATTTTCAATCTGCAACATCCACTGTGCACTAATTTCTGCAAAACCTTTGGGGGTCAAAATGCTCACTACACTTCTAGATGAATTCCTTGAGGGGTGTAGTTTCCTAAATGGGGTCACTTCTCGGGAGCTTTCACTGTACTGGTACCTCAGCGCAATGCAACATGGCGTCAAAAACAAATTTTGTAAAATCTCCACTCCAAAAACGAAATTGCACTTTTTCCGTTTAGACCCTTGCCGTATGTCCAAATAGCCGTTTACAACCACATATGGGGTATTTCCGTAATCAGGAGAAATTGTGTAACACATTTTGGGGTGTCTTTTCTCCTGTATTCCTTGTGGAAATTAAAAATTCTGAGCTAAAGCTACAGGTTATTGGAAAAAAAAAATGTTTTCATTTTCACGGACCTATTCTAATAAAATCTATAAAACACCTGAGGGCTCAAAATGCTCACTACACCTCTAATTTAATTCTTTCAGGGGTATAGTCTCCAAATTGGGATCACATCTGGGGAATTTCTACTGTACTGGTACTTCAGGGACTCTGCAAATGCGACATGGCCCCCAGAAACCAATTCAGCAAAATCTGAGCTGCAAAATCCAAATAGTGCTCCGTCCCTTCTGAGCCCTGCCATGGGTCCAAACAGCAGTTTATTACCACATAATGGGGTATTTCCGTAATCAGGAGAAATTGCTTTACAAATGTTGAGGTGCTTTTTCTCCTTTATTCCTTATAAAAATTAGAAAATTCTGTGTTTTTTACCAAAAAAAGTCTCTTTTCATCTTCACAGACTAATTCCAATAAATTCAGCAAAAAACCTGTGGGGTGAAAATGATAACTATACCACTAGAAAAATTCCTTGAGGGGTATAGTTTCCAAAATGGGGTCACTTTTGGGGGGATTCCACTGTTTAGGTCCCTCCAGGGCGTTGCAAACGTGACACGGCACTGAAAACCATTCCAGTAAAATCAGAGCTCCAAAATCCAAATGGGGGTCCTTTCCTTTTGAGCCCTGCTGTGGGTCCAAACAGCAGTTTATTAGCACATATGGGGTATTTCCGTAATCGCGAGAAATTGCTTTACAAATGTTGGGGTGCTTTCTCTCCTTTATTTCTTGCAAAAATTTGAAATTTTTACGTTTTTCCAGAAAAAAAGTAGATTTTCATTTTCACAGACTAACTCCAGAAAATATAGCAAAATACCTGTGTGGTCAAAATGCTAACTATACCCCTAGATAAATTCCCTGAGGGGTGTAGTTTAAAAAATGTGGGTCACTTTTGGGGGTTTCCACTGTTTTGGCACCACAAGACCTCTTCAAACCTGACATGGTGCCTAAAATATATTCTGAAAAAAGGAGGCCCCAAAATCCAAGAGGTGCTCCTTTGCTTCTGAGGCCTGTGTTTCAGTCCATTAGCGCACTAGGGCCACATGTGGGATATTTCTAAAAACTGCAGAATCTGGGCAATAAATATTGAGTTGCGTTTCTCAGGTAAAACCTTCTGTGGTACAGAAGAAAATGTATTACATATGAATTTTGTAAAAAAAAAATGAAATTTGAAAATGTCAGCTCTACTTTCCTTCAATTCCTGTAAAACGCCTAAAGGGTTGAAACACTTTCTGAATGCTGTTTTGTGGATGCTGTGGATACTTTGAGGGGTGCAGTTTTCAAAATGGGGTGTTTTATGGGGGTTTCTAATATATAGGGCACTCAAAACCACTTCAGAACTGAACTCGTCCCTGAAAAAATCGCTTTTTGAAATTTTCTTAAAAATATGAGAAATTGCTGCTAAAGTTCTAAGCCTTGTGAGGTCATAGAAAAATAAAAGGATGTTCAAAAAACGATGCAAACATAAAGTAGACATATGGGAGATGTTAATTGGTAACTATTTTGTGTGGTATTACCATCTGTTTTACAAGCAGATGCATTTAAAATTGGAAAAATCATAATTTCTTCATATTTTCGCTAAATGTTGGTGTTTTTCACAAATAAGCAATGAATTTATCGACCAAATTTTTACACTAAACTAAAGTACAATATGTCACGAGAAAACAATCTCAGAATCAATTGGATAGGTAAAAGCATTCCGGAGTTATTACCACATAAAGTGATACATGTCAGATTTGAAAAAATGGGTCTGGTCCTCAAGGCCAAAATGAGCTGGGTACTCAAGGGGTTAAGCATGCATATTGGTTTAAAAAAATCTCTAAAAAAAACGATCATTAACTGTAGTATCTCAAAGAACAATGTTGTAATTATTTATTAACCCCTTCCCCCTGCATGCATTCTGGGCCTTAATGACCAAAGCAAAACTAACAGTTTCACTATGTCTTTATTTTATATGTTTTTTTCAGCAGAAACAGGGCTTTATTTTGGTGGTATATACTATAGGTTTTCTGTTTTTGTTTTTTTTTACATTTTAGAAAAATGCAAAAAAATGTGGAAAAAAAAAACAGTTTTCTTCAATTTGTTGTGTAAAAGTTTTTAAGTAAATCATGTATTTACTTTTGCATGCCTCTAGATTTATTTCTGAATTTGTTCTGATTGCTTGGATACCAAATATGTTGGTGTATGTTATTTCACGGGCACTTGGCAAGGCCTCAAACTAAAGGTGTCCAATTTGGCCTAAGGATGACTGTTTCCAAAGCTAATTTTTAGGCACCATAGTGTCTTTGCAGAGGCCCTGTGGTGTCTGATCATAAAAATACACCTAAAAATGACCCAATCTGGGAAAGAAGACCCCACAGGGTTTTTACCTATCGGTATAGTTTGTACCTAGGCCTTTCAGATTTTTTCAGTTCTTTGTTGAAATCTGACATAAAATATATAAAATGTTTATGACACTATGTATTATCACAGACCTGAAGATATTCATCTAGGGGTATAGTGAGAATGAAAAACGAAAAAAGTTTTTCCCTACAGATGTAAAGACGCCCCCCCCCCCCACCCAGAATTATCATTGACAAGTTCACTTTCGCATAAGGAATCCCTCCCTATTTTGGCTTTCCCTAATTCAGTAATTTGCTACTGTATGGTAGGTCTCAAATCATGAGTAATTACACAGTCCTGGTTTTGAAGGGCAAAAGGGGCAAAAAAAACGTGAATCGCTTCTTCGGCCATGTTTTCGGCAAACGCTGCATTTCTTCTGCGGATATCTTTGCGTCTCAGTGGCAGGGAGAGGATGTAAAGAGTGACGCTCCGTGAGTCTCTTGACATCTGATCATTGGCGGCCTACTTCCCCTCCTTCAAATAAAAGATGTTCAATAATTTTTTGGGGGAATTCCAGATATGTCATGGTTCCCTGGGCCTTTTTGAATATTACATAGGAATTGAAAGTAGAACCCTGCATCAGATAAATTGCCACTTTCGTGTACCAGGCTCTAGTTTTCCTTTTGATCAAATAAGGTTGGAGAGCCTGTTCTGAAAGGTCGACGCAACCCATGTACTCTGTAATACAGAGCGGTTTCTTTCTGTCTGCAGTAGCGCCTCTCTCTGACAGTGACCTTGGTGTCAGCATGTATAGTGCTCAGCATAAAAACATCTCTCCAATCATTGCACTTAAGTGCAAGAAGTTCATCACTTGCGAAAGCAATTGATTCCCCCTTTGCCAGGCGCTGTGAGAGAAGTTGTGGTGGCAATCCTTTGCGGTTTCTGCGAACCGTCCCACAGGCCCCTGTTTTGTCAGCATGAAGTCTTTTGAAAATTGGCACACAAGAATAAAAATTGTCAGTGTACACTCTGTAGCCTTTTTGAAGGAACGGCTGCATAAGGTCATAGACTATTTTTCCACTGACACCAAGGTTTTGTGGGCATCCTGGGGGATTTATTTCACGGTCTCTGCCCTCATATAAATTAAAGCCCCATGTTTAACTGGTCTGAGGCCGGATTCACACGAGCGTGTGTTTTTTGCGCGCGTAAAAAACGCGACGTTTTGCGTGCGTTGTAGTTGCGTGAGGCATGCGTTTTTGCGTTTTTTACACGCGTATGACATATGTTTTTCACGGGCGTTAAAAAAACGGAGGGTGGAGTAATGGAGAGGCCAGCCTACAAAAAGGCACCCTTCTCAAATACCTGCTTGATGCGAGCACATGTTCTCATCCTTTTTGCACGTTGCAAAATACTTTGTGTCGTTTACTGTGTTTCTTGGCTTGTTGGCGTCTATAAAAGGCAAATTATGCCGTTGACTCCGCTGGCCGGCCGTGTGCTGCTATGGTGGATGGTTTCTCGGCGATTTGGCGAGCGGCGTCCCATGCTTCAGGAGGGAACGCGGAGAAGAGGGAGGATTTGGGTTCATCCTCTTGTGGCACAGCGCACCTCCAAAGGCCACTTTCATACCCTCTATGATGACCTCCGCCGTCACCCCGAAAAATGTAGGTCGTTTTGCCGCATGTCTGTAGCCACGTTTGATATTCTGCTGGACCAGATTCGTACAGGAATCACCTACCAGGACACAAACATGAGGCGCTGCATTTCCCCCGAGGAGCGACTCCTTGTGACGTTGAGGTATGTGTGTTTTTTATACAATTAGTGCTTACAGGATGGTGTGTGGGTGTCATGTCCTACATAAAGTGTATATTTGTTTGTGTTCTTTTTTCTCACACTTGTAGATTTCTTGCAATAGCTACCATTCGTTAAATTTTGAATTCCTTCTGGGAGTGAGCACAATTTCTGGCATTGTGTCAGGCACATCTGTGGTGCTGTGGCAGAGATTAAAGCCCACAGTGATGCCTCAGCCCACGACCGAGCACTGGCTTAGTATTTCCGAATATTTTCTGGCCGCCACCCAATTTCCTCATTGTATTGGTGCCCTAGACGGGAAGCACATTCGTGTGAAGAAGCCCCCCCACTCTGGCTCCAGATACTATAATTACAAACAGTATTTTTCTATTGTCTTGTTGGCCTTGGCCGACAGTAATTATTGTTTTACAATTGTACATATTGGGTCGTATGGTAGCTCTGCTGATGCACGCATATTTCGCTCATCCCGAATGGGCCATCGTCTTATGGGCAATCAACCTTCTGTGCCGGTACCGAGCATCGTGCCTGGCTCGCGAGGACCACCAGTCCCATATGGATATATAGAAAACCCAAAAGCACTCCAAGAGACAAGTGATTATTTTGATTCAAAGGAAGAATTTTATTTTCATTCATTCCACATGGTATGTTATAGTATAAATCAAAACGTATTGCAAGCGATAGGTATTTTTTGACTTTTCGGCCTAACCAAGGCCTTTCTCACAATCGCTGTAAGGAAAACAAATAATATAACATCACATCTATGTATCATATATTATGCCTAAATTTATCATTTTGTGTACAATCTTTCTGTATTCAATCCTTTATATCAAATCCCTTATATAGTCGGTTATATCCGTTTTACGAAGGATGATCATTTTTCTTACGAGTGTATACAGCCAGAAGCAACTGGTCTCAATGACAATGTGTATTTATCGGTGGATCATATTTCATTACTTATATACCATTATATAAATATAGGTCGGTGTTGTTCATCTGGTTTGTTATTTTTTAAAACTTTGATCATAGAATATATGGTTGATCTAATGTTCAATGTTTATGTCTATTTTCTGTCCTATACAATACACTAGATGTGATGTTATATTATTTGTTTTCCTTACAGCGATTGTGAGAAAGGCCTTGGTTAGGCCGAAACGTCAAAAAATACCTATCGCTTGCAATACTTTTTGATTTATACGATAACATACCATGTGCAATGAATGAAAATAAAATTCTTCCTTTGAATCAAAATAATCACTTGTCTCTTGGAGTGCTTTTGGGTTTTCTATATATCCATTAGTGGGGTACAACCCGAACCTGGATAGCACCAACGTATTGGAGTGCATCCTTACTATCTCAATCTAAACACCAGTCCCATATGTCATCGTTGCAGATGAGGGTTTTGGGCTGACAAGCCAAGTAATGCATCCATTTGCAAGAAGGGGCTTGGATGACCGTAGGCGCATCTTCAATTGCCGGCTAAGCCGAGCTCAAAGATGTGTTGAATGTGCGTTTGGCATTATGACAACCAAATGGCGGGTGTTTCTCACAATGATGCAACTGACGCCGCAGAATGTGACCAGTGTCATACAAGCGTCTGTCGTTCTTCATAACTTTAGCCGCATACATGACGCAGGGTTTGATGCTGAATATATTCGAAGAAATGCTACCACATCAATCATTCCGGGCCAAATTCCACTAGCAAAGGCACAAACATCTGGTATCCGAGTGCGTGACATTTTTGCCGAATATTTTGACAGCCCCGATGGAGCACTGCCATAGCAGGACGATGCTCTGTGAAGGGTGGCTACGTGGAGATTATTGCCACAATTTATCAGTAGTGAGGGAAAAGATAGTCATTTGGGGGGGGGGGAGTTTAGTATTAGGGACTCGCAAGACATGAGGACCCTTGACGTGGGTTGCGAGCTTATATATTTTGGGGTTTCGCCGTATTGTTTTGCTGCCAAACAACTAATTGTATGTGAACCACATTGGCATATCCAATGTTCGCAAATATAATCACAAATGCCCTTCGTGCGTCCTTTATCATAGCACTGCAAGTCCTCAGAAAAGTTTTTTTAGATTTTAGCAAAACCCCAAAAGATAGACTAATACCTCAATTATGGCATGCAACTATCTTGGGCCCTGGCCTGCATGTTGCAACGTTACCTAAGGACATGTTTGGGAAAGATTGTTACAAAACATATATGTAGGGAAACACACACACTTTTGTTGCTCCAGAAATCAACACTTTATTGTGTAGTGGGCCAACAGAACACTCCAAACAACATATAAAAAAAAAAGAACAGAACAACGCACCAACATGATGCACAATTGCGATACATGAATTAAAATTCGGCGAAAATTCCGAACCACAACGATGCTGCGGCCACAGCACTACAACTGCTGATATCGGTGGCCTGGGGAGTTGTAGCTGTCCATTTCAGCACCACTATGCTGTTCATGGGCCTGCAGAGGATGTTCCTCAACAGCATAGTGGTGCTGATGCGGAGTGTGGTAGCCCGCAGGTGTTTTCCAGGGGTCGGCTAAAGTTTTCCAGGGGTCGGCTGTAGGGTGGTAAAGGCCGGTCCCGTGCCGGCACATGACCAGGTGACATGCGGGACGGCATTGGGTGCTGGTACTGTTGGCGTGGCAAGGGGTTGGCAGGCTGGGAAGGGCCGCGCCAATGCTCAATTGTCTGGAAGCACTGGCGTGGATTGTTAGGAGGTGTGGCCGAGTCGATTAGGCCGAGTATGGGGCCTTGGAGGCGCGCCATACGGTAATCGCCGGAGTAGCGGCGCAATGCTGCTGCCAAAGGCGTCACAGCCGACCTCCTCGGCGCAGCGCCGCAGGTACTCGAGTACCCTGGAGTCCACCTGGGAACCTGCGGAACCAACACGTGGCTGCGCCTGTGCCTGGCTGCTGCCGTCGTTTTATGCGCTCGGTCCCGTGGCACCTGGGGTTGGCTGCACGCCTGTGGGGCTGGTTCTGGTGCAGTCGCCTCTGGGGTTAAGGGCAGCATGGGATGTTCTTCTTGTGGCGCCTGCACCTCCTCATGGCCAGCCTCCTCTTCAGTGTCAACAAGATTGTCACTGCATCTGTAATAAAAATGTCTAGTTAGATTCGTAACATTGCCACAAGGGACACACAACCTGTTTTGGTTGAATGACATGTGAACACAGACATTTCTTCAAAGTACACTCATTACTTATGGCCGCATCTCCATAATGTCCTTGAGGAACATCAGCTGCTGGGTGCATATGTATTTGCGCTTTTTGCTGGCACCATCACCACTGCGCCCTCTGGCACCATATTCACGGCGGAATTGATCCCGGAAGCTCCTCCACCGGGTTTTGACATCATCAACTGTAGAAAGGAACCAAAAAACAAATTTTTAAACTGACACCCGGTGACATAACCGAAATCTTCACTTGGTGGAAACTTTACCAGTCCCTTACACACCAAGATACATTATACACAAGCTAAATGATGCTGTGACACACCCGCTACGTTGGCCATTTGGAACATGTTATTAAACACAAGGATACACTACAGCATGTGTGTTTTCCATGGCATATATAAAACAATGTACTTACCGATGCTCTTGCGGTCCCGTGTGCTGGCTTTAGCCCACTCATTGTTGAAGAGGGTCTGTGGTACCTCATCCCAAGCAACCTCCTTGCCTGTGAGGTTGTGGTAGGCCTCTGCCCGTGTGTCCCACAACTGTGGCCTCTCCTGGACCAGGCAGATTAGCTTCTCTACGTCACAGGCGCGAGGCATTCCATCATTTGTCGGTGTCCACAGCAAGCTTGTGCCCAACAAGTGAGAAGCTACTTCCTGGTGTATGCGTGTTTGGGCAAGTTTGGTCAACTCATTTCCATAGACTTAACAAGTGTTGCGTGAAAAACGCAGTTCGCACAGAAGTGCTTCCGTGTGGCATGCGTGCTTTTCACGCACCTATTGACTTCAATGGGTGCATGATGCGTGAAATACGCAGAAAGAACGGACATGTCGTGACTTTTTCGCAACAGACCAATGCTGCGTAAAAATCGTGCACATGTCTGCACGGCCCCGTTCGTCTGAATAAGCCCTTACTCTCACATATTTTGTATAGCTTTACGCCATATCTCGCTCTCCTTGATGGTATGTACTGCCTAAAACACAATCTCCCCTTAAAATTTATAAGGGATTCATCCACACTCAAGTTCATGTCAGGAGTGTCGGATTTCAGAAATTAATCTTTTAGCGCAGTAAAGGCTTGCACGGACCTATATTAGTCTATGGGGCCGTGCAGACAGTTGCGTGATTTTTACGCAGCGTGAGTCCGCTGCGAAAAAGTCACGACATGTCCGTTCTTTGTCCGTATTTCGCGCATCTCACACCCATTGAAGTCAATGGGTGCGTGAAAATCACGCGCACCACACGGAAGCACTTCCGTGGGACGAGCGTGATTCGCGCAACAGCTGTCAAACTATGAATGAAAACAGAAAAGCACCACGTGCTTTTCCATTTACAAACATCCAAACGGAGTGTCATAATGATGGCGGCAGCGCGAAAATCACGCAGCCGCGCATCATATGGTGATGACAGACGGAGCTGTTAAGTGCCTTTTGCGCACGCAAAACGCCGCATTTCTTGCGTGCGCAAAACGCACACGCTCGTGTGAATTCGGCCTAATAAAGGGCCTCAGCTTGTGACGGCGATCGTGCCCGGGATCACTTCTTGGCAGGCTTTCTAAATTATTACTAAAATGCAGGAAACGCATTAATGCCTCATACCTGCTCCAGGACATTATTGATGAAAAAACTGTCATTTCATGAATAGGACTTGCTGTCCAGTAAGAACGGGTGGACGTTTTTTTTACAATGCCCATATTTAGAATGAGCCCTACAATTTTTTTTATCTCGCGGACATTGGTAGGAAACCAGACCCTTGCATAACCACATACAGGCTTTTCCATCAAAAACTGCCTCGCATAAAGGTTTGTCCGGTCGACAATTAATTGTAAATTACTAAAGCAAGATAGACCCTGCTAGCCGATGGGCATTATATTACCACAAAATTTTAAACAAATTTGCTGTTGAATCAAACAAAAAGCCCTATTTTACGGCTAGCTACATTAGTATAAGCTAAAATATAACTTTTATTAATTATTCCTAAAAGGACAATACAAAGAAGGAACACACACTTTAAAATTTTGCCAATGTTAACTGACAATGAAAGAGCTGATTGACACGTTGCTAGAAAGCACTCGTTTGGTGCGAACTAAGTGTCAGCGTGAAGACAGCGACTGCAGATACGCTGTATTGATATAGTTAGGCAGTAAATATAGCTAACTGCCAGTTAAACATTGAATTAAAAGTTAGAGAGAAGCCCCCCCCCCCCCCGACATGTTTCGCTACGAGCGTATCGTCCTCAGGGGTTCAAATGGGGCAACTCTTTCATTGTCAGTAAACATTGGTGAAATTTTAAAGTGTGTGTTCCTTCTTTGTATTGTCCTTTTAGGAATAATTAATAAAAGTTATATTTTAGCTTATACTAATGTAGCTAGCCGTAAATAGGGCTTTTTGTTTGCTTCAACAGCATATCTGTTTAAAATTTTGTGGCAATTAATTGTAAAAGCGCATCCGTAAAAAAATTAAATTTAAAAAAAATTGTGTGGGGCAAAATTTGTGGTGTCAATGTTTATGCCCAGAGTTGACATAAATTGGGGCACCTGAGGGATAAAGTTTGCTGCAGGATCCCAAAAAATTGGCGGTACTATAGGATTACTAGTTACCGCACGTGCGCCTGTGGCTTCGGCAACAGCGGCACCTTTCATAGGGGGAGTTGTTTCGGAAGCATCTGAAGCAGTACTTGTAGTCTCATCATAGCATATTTCCGCTTCTGAAGCGGTTCCTGTGTCACTGCCTGAATCAGGGCACAAAATAGCATAAGCTTGCTCTGCGCTGTAAAGTTTGTGCGCCATTCTAATACGTTTCCTTTAATAGTTTTTTTATTATTTTTTTTGTAGAATATTTTTTTTTTTAATGACATTTACTATAAAAATGTAAATAAACACTAACTAAAAAAACAGGGGGGTTATTACAATGTAATGTATTTTTCACTGTTTGTAACTATGTTTCTATTCTCTCCACAGGTCTCTGTCTCTCCTCTCACAAAACCACAAATGAGAGGAGAGACGGAGAGCAGAGGAAAGAGCCCGCTGTTTACATTCAGCGGGTGGTGATCGCTGTAATAGGGTGTTTCCAGCGATCACCTCCTCTTATCAGAGGGTCCCCTGACGTTGTTTCCAAGCCTCCAGCTGTCACCTAACAGCTGAGGTTTGGAGATATACACTCTGCTTGCAGCGCGATCTCGTTCTAAAGCGCCGCTGTGGAAAGGCGGCACTCTAGAATAAAGCCCACTAATTACCGCCGTGAAAAGACTTATCGGCGGTCATTAAGGGGTTAATAAGTGTGGCCATGAGTTTTTATGTGATATTTATATGGGCGCCTTTGCCGCAACAGAAGAGGCCGTACCGCAGACAAAAAGAAAATAAGGGGAGGCCTCCATGACTGAAATAGATGGGAGGGACTCAG
Source organism: Rhinoderma darwinii (assembly GCF_050947455.1). Classification (NCBI taxonomy): domain Eukaryota; kingdom Metazoa; phylum Chordata; class Amphibia; order Anura; family Rhinodermatidae; genus Rhinoderma; species Rhinoderma darwinii. The sequence continues at coordinate 314,564,785 of NC_134687.1, read as the reverse complement.
AGTTGGCTGGCCTATGAGAGATTAGGTTAAGGATAGGAGGAGGGCTTGGGGGATTAGGGGTGGGGATTGAAGGGGATGTACCTGTTTCCTGTTGTGCTCTTCCCTCTCTTCGCCATGACACAGAAGCAGGAGCATGTCTTACATCCCTGCTGCATCTGACGAGGAGGCGATGGAGCTGCTGCGGGCCGTGGCAGCCTCTCAGGGTCCGGGATGGCTCGGAGCACGAGTGGCGACGCTGCTGCAGGGACAAGCGGCGCTCCGGTCCAGGAGCGGGCAGAGTCGTCGGGAGCGGGCGTGGAGCGCTCCACCATGCCGATGGTCTCGGGGCTGCTGGAGCAGGCCGAGGTACAGGACCGGCATGCCAGGGGGACGGGCAGGAGAAGAGGAGAGCCCATCTCCCCCGTGACTCAGGCCAGGGCTGGCACTCCCGGCATGACGCGCAGCACGAGGCGCTCGCGACCGCACGGCTAAGTCCGGAAGACATCCCGCGAGCGCGGCGGTGCAAGAGGAGCCCCTCAGTGGACCCTTCAGGCCAGACCCCAGGGCGGCCTGCCGCTGCTCTTTCGTCTGGTCCCGGGAGGAATCCCAAAACGCGGCAGCGCCCGGCGGCAGCGGCGAGGAGGACGCGGCCTTCACTTCCGGCCACACCCCCTCCTTCTTCTGTACGTGGTGGAAGGGCAACGGCGACCCTGCATGGCGATGTGCCAGCCAGAGGGTCGGCTCATGGTGACGACGAGCGGGCAGTGGAGGTGGACACGAACAGAGGATGCAGGATGAGGTCGGTGGTTGGAGTGCCAGGGACGGAACAGCGTGGAGCTGGTTCAGCAGGACGGATGAGGCAAGAACTGGAGCTCGGCCAATTGGATGATGCGATGTCGCCCCCCCTTTTCTCAGACGGAAATTGGAATTCCCCGTGCACACACTGCCAAAGCGGACAGCGCCAGAGGGAGTCCGGAGCATTGGAGGACGGTGAGCGGCGGGCCTCTGCACGTGGACATGGGGGTCCGGCTGATGGGTTCACAGCCCCTGGGCAGCCTGGTGAGTTGACACCTACATTACCTTTTCCAGCTTTATTGATGTCGGGTATCAGTGTAGAGTGCGTCGCGGCAGAGTCGGGGGCCCCGGGGTTACAGGCGGGTGCAGGGGGGGATAGTTTGACGGAGTTAGTGGGTTGTTTAAAGGTGTTGGTGGGGCGGCTAGGCGGTTTCCCTTCCCAAGAACCGGCAGGCGTGGCGCCGGCCGCGGTGTGGGGGGGCAGCGTTGGTAGCGCTCCGGTTCTTCAAACCGGAGGGGGGTTAACCGCGGGGGTAGCGGTTGCAGTGGCGGCGGCGGTTCAAACAGACTCGCCAAAGGAAGTGGATAGGGTGCGTCTGGATAATCGCGCGCGCGGGGAGGTTTATGTTTGTTACGAGGGCCCGTTAGGGGAGCATTTGAAGCAGGAGGTTAAAGAAAGCATTTGGAAAGATGAGTATGTGGTGATCTTTTCCCTGCTTCCGCTGGAGAAGTTTAACTTGGATAAGGTGAAGCGGGATGAAACAAAAAAGGACGAGGAAGAAAAGAGACGGTACAGGTTGATTCCAAAAACATTTGTCAATTGGATGCAGGCTTTTGCAATTTTGGCGAGTGTTATTGGAGAAAAGGCGCCGGATAATTGTTCCGGCTTGTTTTGTTATTTGGATGCGGTGGGGGAGGCACATCGGGTTTATGGGGGCCAGGCTTGGCTTCGTTACGATGAACAGTTTCGGCAGCGGAAAGCGGTGCGGCCGAATATACGGTGGGGTCATAAGGACATAGCCTTATGGTTGAAAGTGACGGCACTTTATAAGCAGGGGCTGTCCTCTCCCGGGAGCGGGAACGCAGCAGGAACTTCCGGCGGAACTAGTCAGGACTCAGGTTCCAAATTTGGGACGTGTTGGCAGTTCAACGAGGGGCAGTGTAAATTTGGAGCAGCGTGTAAATTCAAGCATGTGTGCTCACACTGCAGCGGGCAGTCGCATGGAGCGTCCAAATGTTTTAAAAAGGGTAAACGACAGGGGGGGAGCCAGCGGTGCGTCTGGTTATGGGGGAGACTCCGGTGAAGCTCATAAAGATGGCCCCCTTTCTAAGTAAATACCCCAATAAGGAGGGGGCGCGGTTGATTAGTTTAGGTTTTGGTTCCGGTTTCGTTATTCTGCCCCCTTCGCATGAGGTCCCTTTCACGCGGCGCAACCTTAAGTCGGCGTATCAGCATGCGGGGGTAGCCTCGGAGAAACTACGGAAGGAGATTGATCTGGGCAGAATGGCGGGCCCTTTTAGCATGATCCCAGGTCCGGGTTTGGTGGTGTCGCCGTTAGGGGTGGTTCCGAAACGGGAATGTAACAAATTCCGGCTCATTCAGCATTTGTCCTTCCCAAAAGGGGCGTCGGTTAATGATGGCATCGACCCGGACCTCTGTTCCGTGATTTGATGCGGCGGTAGCGTGGGTACGTGGTTATGGAAGAGGAGCTCTGATGGCAAAAACTGATATTCAAGCGGCGTTCCGTTTATTGCCGGTCCATCCGGACAGCCAGCGGTTGTTGGGATGTTATTGGGAAGGGGGTTACTACATTGATCGATGCCTTCCCATGGGTTGTTCGTTGTCGTGCGCGTACTTTGAGGTTTTTAGTTCTTTTTTGGAATGGGTAGTTAGGGAGGTCGCCGGGGTGGAGTCAGTTATTCACTATCTCAACGATTTCTTGTGTGTTGGCCCGTCGTGTTCGGGGGTTTGCGCAAATTTATTGGAGACGGTCAACTGGGTGTCGCAGGAGTTCGGGGTACCCTTGGCTGTGGAAAAAACTGAGGGTCCAGTGACGACCATTTGTTTTTTGGGAATTACAATAGATTCCATAGCAATGGAGTGCAGATTGCCGGAGGATAAGTTGGGGGATTTGCGGTTAGTAGTGGAACGAGCGTGTCGGATTAAGAAAATTACACTACGTGATTTGCAGTCCTTATTGGGGAAGTTGAATTTTGCTTGCCGCATCATGCCGATGGGCAGGGTTTTTTGTCGGCAGTTGGCAGCGGCGACGGCGGAGGTTGGGGAACCCCACCATTTCATTCATCTGGCGGCGGAGCACAGGGAAAATTTGCGGGTCTGGCTCCATTTTCTGGCACAGTATAATGGGCGCTCTCTTTGGATGTCCCGGGCGTTGGATAGCTTTGATTTGGAATTGTTCACTGATGCGTCCGGGGCGGTGGGGTTTGGGGCGTTCTTCAAAGGTCAATGGTGCGCGGGAAAATGGCCGGTTGCGTGGGTGGAGGCGGGCCTGAGGCGTAACTTGGCCCTACTCGAACTGTTTCCCATCGTGGTCACCATTTGGGGAGACAGGTTCCGGGATAAAAAAGTGCGTTTTCATTGCGATAATCTGGGGGTGGTGATGGCTATAAATAATACTTTGGCGTCGTCCCCTCCAGTGGTTCGCTTGTTGCGTCAGTTGGTGCTTGCCTGTTTGAGTTTAAATGCGTGGGTGGTGGCAGGGCATGTTCCGGGGGTGCAGAATTGTATTGCTGATGCGCTTTTTCGCTCGCAGTGGGATCGTTTCCGTCATCTGGTCCCGGACGCGGAGTTAACGGGGGTGGACTGTCCCAGTCATCTGTGGGAGCTGGTATCCAGGCGGCAGGTGCCTTGATAAAACGTTCGCTGGCCAGTGCGACGTGGTCGTCGTATGCTGCCGGATGGAGGCAATGGGAAGAGTGGGTGAGATCTTTGGGTGATGTGTGCTCTGATGATGATAGGATGGTGGCCTTGCTGTTTTGGTTGGGGGACGCATTTGCCCGGGGTTGCACGGTCGCTAAGGTTAATCGCTTCGTGGCGGCCATTGCTTTTGGTTGTAAATTACGGGGGTTAGTGGACATCACGAAGCGTTTCTTGGTGGGCCAGGCATTGAAGGGGCTGAGATGGGGTGTAGTGGTGAGAGATAAGAGGCGTCCCGTGTCATTTCAATTGTTGTGTTCGCTGGAGGTGGTGGTGTGGCAGGTGTGTCGTTCAGAGTATGAGAGCAAGCTTTTTCGGTTGGCTTTTGCGTTAGCCTTTTTTGGAGCTTTTCTGGTAGGGGAATTGGTTTCGCCTAGTTCGGTAAAAGCGGGGGGTTTGCTGCAGGATAATGTCGATTTGTATGAAGACAGGGTGGAGATAGTGTTGCGACGGTCGAAAATGGATCAGGGGGGCGGGACGTCGAGTGGTTTTGTTGGCGGTCCCAGGAAATCTGGTTTGTCCAGTGTTGTGCATCAAGGAGTACTTGGAGGGTTTAGATCTCTCGGACACGCCATTGCTGCGGCACGCTGATGGCAAGTTTCTGTCGCGGTATCAGTTTATCTCGGTTTTCAGAAAGTGTCTAGTGGCTAGCGGGGTGCAGGCGGAGCAGTACTCGTCTCATTCTTTCCGTATAGGGGCAGCGACGGAGATGGGGTTTGGATGATGCAGGCGTGCGGCGGATAGGGCGTTGGGAGTCTGCGCGTTTCCGTTCTTATGTTCGCTTGCACATGTTGTGATATGGTAATGTATAACATGTTCCGGGTGTGTGCGTTTCCGCCTGAGTATTAATTGTGCGCGGCAGCGAGCGGTGGTGCGTGTATGTTCTCCATTTGTTTTTCAGGCCGTGACTCATGCATGGTGTGGATTATGGGACACTCTTTTGTGTACTGGGGTGCCCTTCACGCAGATGTACGGCCGGACGGTCGACAGTTCAGGATTCCGCGGGACGCGGCGGTCGTGAGGTGGATGGGTATACGGGGAATGACATGGAACAGGGTATTGCCTGAGTTTCACAATTTTGTACTGCTTGACAGGGCGCCGGAGGTGCTGGTGTTGCATGTGGGAGGCAACGATTTGGACCTACGCCCTTTCCGGGAGTTGGTACGGGACGTCAAGCATGATTTGCTCTGCTTATGGGCAACTTATCCTAATTTGGTGACGGTGTGGTCCGAGATGGTTCCTAGGAAGAGCTGGCGGATGGCTCGTTCGGTGGGAAAAATTAACAAGGCTCGCATTAAGGCTAACAGGGCCATATCGAGCTTCATGGCGCGTAATGGTGGGGTTGCGGTGCGCCACTGGGATCTGGAGGCTGGGACAGGCAGGTATTGGAGAGAGGATGGTGTGCACCTCAATGATGTGAGGATGGATATGTGGCGTCTGGCTTTGACTGATGGAATTGAGCGAGCGGTGGGAGTGTGGAGGAGCTCGCAGGCGTGAGGTGGTCAAGGCCTGTTTCGCTTTGGCGGGGGGGGAGAGTCCTTGAAGTAGGTCATAAAAAGTGGTGGGGGGGAATGCATCACGGGATGCACCCCCAATTAGTCGGCTTCTTAGGGTGTTACCCCTTTTGAAAGCTGGGTTATATATATGGTGGTCATCTGCAAAAGGTAATTGGTGCCCCCGGGCCGGGTTACGGCTGGGGGTAAGGTATTGGTGGGCAGATGGCCAAAATTAAGTATCGGTGGCTTCAAGGACTTGCCCCTGTCATTCTGGTTGGTTAATAATGTTGTGACCCTGATAGGGTCGCAGTGGGTTATTTAATGTTATGATGAATCCCTTTTTGGGGATTCAAAAGTTATGGTATTTAAAAATTCACTGTTATTTAAATAATAAACGGCTGCTGTGGCCATTAAAATTCAACTCTGTTTCAGTGTCTGCTTTGGGAAGGGTAGTTTTTACTTAAGGGGAGAAGTGACTCGACTTATTTGAGTCATGCAATAGCAGTTTTGAAAATCAACATTTTCCTAAAACACCTACCATGTGCAATTTTTAATACTGGTGGAAGATAGACCTTTGGCCTCTTAGGCACAGGGCCTGGGTACAACTGCTGCCTTTGTACCCCTTACAGCAATACCCCTGATGGGCACTGTTTCTAATGGAAACTAAGACCCCTGTTACATATAAATACATGTGGCTTTTTCACGTGTTGCTTTCTGCCGCACCGCATTGTAAGCCCTTGCAACGATTTATGAAGCACAATTACAAGACATTAGTAAAAACATTGAAATCAACACCACAAAAAAACAGCACATCAGGTAATTATCATGCACGTCGCGTCACTATGTGGCAATGTACACAGGGGATTGGCAGCAGTGGAGCAACGGGTCATGTTGTGAAAGGAAAGATTTTAAAAAATGCAAACAGACTTATTTCTCTATAGCAAGCACAGTTAGGCCGGACTCCCACGGGGCGGATACGCTGCATAAAACTCATGCAGCTTGTCCGACCTGGAACTTGCAGTGCATTCTGTCTGAAAAATCGCACCACATCCACTGAGAAAGAAAGCCATTCATTCTTACCCCCTTCCTCCTCTGACATCTGCTCCGGCCTCCCTGGATGACGTTGCTGGCAATGTGACGCTGCAGCCTGTGATTGGCTGCAGTGGTCACATGGGATGCAATGTCATCCCAGGAGGCCGGACTGCAGGAAGCAGGAGGGTGTTCTGGGTAAGAATACGCTGCAAAAGTCGCAAACACTTGGCTTTCTGTTGCAGGTTTTGCATCCCCATTGAATTCAGTGGGGAAAACCTGCAACGGAAAATCATCAAAAATGCAGCATAAATTGATATGCTGCGAAATTAATTTCACAGGTCAATTTATTAACGTTTACGCTGCGTTTTTTTTTTCGCAGCGTGGGCATAAGATTTTCTAAATCTCATCCTCTTTGCTGCTACTGTAAATGCTGTGGAATTTCCGCACAGAATTCCGTTGAGGAAATTCTCAAGCGATTACGCTACGTGGGAACCCGGCCTTATAGGGTTTCCTGGGATTCACCAAAATCTCAGAGAATTCCTTTAAAGTAGATCTGTCCGCTTAATATGCTTCCCTGTGTAAGGGCAGCATATTACAGCTACAGATCCATATTACTAGTAGCCAAAACACAAAAATGCTGTGCCGTTTGGCTACTAAGAGCGCTAAAAGAATACTCCGGTCTTAGGCTCCAAGCACACGACCGTTTTCGATCTGTGATATACGGTCCGCATGTCGGCCGCATTTCCCGGACTGAACACACTGCAGGGAATCAGGCTCCTAGCATCATAGTTATGTACTATGCCAGGAGTCACTGCCTCGCTGCGGGAAAACTGTGCCGTACTGTAATCATGTCTTCAGCATGGGACACTAGTTCCGCAGGGAGGAAGTGACTGCTGGCATCGTACATAACTATGATGCTAGGAGCCCGGGTCCCTGCAGTGTGTTTGGTCCGGGAAATGCGGCCCCCATGCGGACCGTATATCACGGACCAAACACAGTCGTGTGCATGGGGCCTATGGCCGGATTCACATGAGCATGTTCGGTCTGTGATATACGGTCCGCATGTCGGCCGCATTTCCCGGACCGAACATACTTCAGGGAGCCGGGCACCTTGCATCATAGTTATCTATGTCCCTGCCTCGCTGAAGGAAAACTGTCCCCTACTGTAATCATGTTTTAATTAAAAGTCAAGTGTGTTTGGTTCGGGACATACTGCCGACAAACGGTCCGTATATCACGGACCGAACATGCTCATGTGAATCCGGCCTTATAGTTTATGTGTCAGGTGTATTTATGAGAAGAGTGCTCTGCCAGCCTCATCCGGCCCCTCAGAGCGGTGATGGACGTATAAAGTAAACCCCTATAAAAGATTAATGCATACAACTCTTTATGTACTATAGAGACAAGAGCAAATGTGCAACAATTATCACTCCAAATAAGTAAGAAAATTAGAACCCACAGAGAAATTCCACTTAAATCTGTATTCAATATATTACATTTATATAATACAAACTACAGCAAAGTATTTGTGGCAAATGCACAAAAAAAAAAGTTACTGAATTGAGCAAATAAATGATAACTATTATTATAACACTCAGTATCTGATTTTTATCTCTTGTGTCTGCAGACACAAAATGCCTACCATAACTCTACCTCTAGAGTTATAAAATGAGTTACAGCAACCCCGACAAAGATGTAAACCATTCATAGTGTCTATATAAGATCATGTTCACACATGGCGAAATTCTGCAGACACTGTCCGCATCAATGCGTTGCAGATTCCGTCGCGCCTTTGCCTAAAATGTGAAGTAAAATGCTGCGGATTAGTCGTTGCGTATTCAGGTGAAGAGTACATCCTGCTCTCTTTTAAAACATTCCATCTCAGTCTAGCTATAGACCTCGAAACGCATAGGCCCAGCCGGAATGATGAAATATCCTGTTTTCGAAAGCAATCCGCAACGCAACACACATAACATCTGCGGATTTCATTGCGTAATTTTGCAACTCCATTGAAGTCAATGGAGAAATTCCGCCACAAGTACACATCAAGTCCGCAACAGCCAGTGTATGCTGCGGACACCAAATTCCGCACCGCAGCCTATGGTCCGCAGCGGAGTTGTCCGCAACGTCTGCACGAAGATAACTAAAAAGGTGTGGAAACCAATGGACAGACTGTCTGCTGCGAATTTCCAGTGCGGACTGTCCACAGCGGAATTCCACAGCAATTTCGCCACGTGTGAACATGCGCTAATAGTGCCAGACACAATGTCCATAGAATAATGCCGGTCACAGTGAAGAAATAAATGTACTAGCAAAAGTGACCATATAATAGTTCCAGCTACAATGCCTCTAAAATGCCAGCTAAGCATAATGCTAAGCACAGTGCCTCAAAATAGTGACAGTTAGGCCGGATTCACAAGAGCGTGTGCGTTTTGCGCACGCAAAAAACGTGGTGTTTTGCGTGCGCAAAAGGCACTTAACAGCTCCGTGTGTCATGATCTTATGGTGCGCAGCTGCGTGCTTTTCACGCAGCCGCCATCATTGTGACACTGTTTGTATGTTTGTAAACCGAAAAGCACGTGGTGCTTTTCTGTTTTCATTCATACTTTTCACTGCTGTTGCGCGAATCACGCGCGACCCATGGAAGTGCTTCCGTGTGGTGCGTGTGATTTTCACACACCGATTGACTTCAATGGGTGCGTGATGCGCGAAAAACGCACAAATATAGGACATGTCGTGAGTTTTACGCAGCGGACACACGCTGCGTGAAAATCACTGACTGTCTGGACAGCACCATAGACTAACATATATCACGTTCGTCTGAATAAGCCCTTAGGCTGAGTTTACACGAGACGCATACGCTGCATAAAATCACGCAGCGAATCCGTCCTGTGCACCGCAGGGAATTCCGATTGAATAACCGCACCAAACTGGGGTGCAGTTTTTCGCCTGGAATGTCTGCTACGGAAAAACTGTAGATTGGCTGCAGCGGTCACATGGAATGAAATGTCATCTTAGGAGGCCGCGCTGGAGGAAGGAACACAAACTTCTGGGTAAGTATCAGGCTTTTAATTATTATCTTAATTGCGTGTTTTGCAGCGGGATCGCTGCGAACCCTCCGCAAACAAATGCAACAACTGCTATTTGTTGCGGGATTGAGCTCCCTATTGAATTTAATGGGGAATTCCCACAACAAATAACCAACGTTTCCGCAAATACAATTGACATGCTGCGGAATAAATTTCCACACCGCAGGTAAAAAAAAATTCTGCTCAGTATTTATGCAGCGTGTGGACGAGATTTGTTCAATCTCATCCACTTTGCTGCTACTGTATTCTGCTGCGTTTTTTAAAATGCTACTACGTAAATACTGCGAAATCCGTTGTGGAAAAATCTGCAGCATAATACAGTAGCAGCAGAGTGGATGAGATTTGAACGAATCTCATCCACACGCTGCATAAATGATGAGCAGAAAAAACACTGAGAAATGGACCTGCGGTGCGGTTTTTTAGTCTGCAGCATGTCAATTGTATTTGCATAATCGCTGCTTATTTCTTGTGGGTTTTCCCCTTTGAATTAAATGCTTTTTGCTGCAGAAAAGCAGCGATTCTGCCGCCAAAAACGCAAGTCAGAAAAAAAAAAATCCCAGAATTCGGTGTTTCTTCATCCAGGCTGGCTTCCTGGGATGACGTTTCATCCCATGTGACAGCTGCAGCCAGGGCTGCAGAACATCATGAAGTCAGGAAGTCGGAGGGATGCGTCGTCATGGTAAGTATCGATTTTTTTTTTTTCTGTGCAGTTTTCTACAGCAGATATTCCGGACGAAAAACTGGCCCACAATTTGGGGCGTTTTTTTGGGCCGGAATTCTCGGCGGGTCACCGGGCGGATACGCTATGTGCTTTTACGCAGCGTATCCGACCTGTGTGAACATACCCTAACAGTATGAAATATAAAACTTTTGTACTAATGCCACACCAGATTAGGGTTATACACCTGTATTCACATGAGACAGAAATGTTGCAGATTTCCTGTGCAAATTTCTGTCTGGGAAATCCGCAGTGTATTACAGTCTCAGCTATGTGAACAAATTTCGTCCACTTGCCGCTGAACATTTTCTGGACTGAACATTTTCTGGATGGAAATCATAGCATGCTGCAGATTTTAAAATCAGCAGCATGCTCGTACTGTTCTGGATGCTCATCGTGGATATTTACCCTTTTCAATGTAGAAAAGGAGAAATCCGCAGTAAAGTCAAAAGATTTTGCTGCAGTATTTCCTTTCCGTTTGAATCCAGCCTAATAGCGTAAGCCATATTGCTACTACATTACCGTCAGCCAAAGTTTCTACTTAGGATAGTCACAGTGGAGCTATAATATTGCATATAACATTTCAGTGTAACAGCAAAAGCCACAAGGCATCTATAAAATACCAGCCACGGTGCCATATACTAGTGTTTACCCTCTGCTAAAGCCAACCACAGTACCCCTAGTGTTCGGTCAAGAACTTACAGTATATGTAACTCCCATACCATTCTCCTACTTCAGTTATGAGCTGGAAGTGACAGGCGAGTTGGGTAGAGTCAGCCACATGCTTTTATCTTCCTCTTCCTGAGTAAGTCTCTATTATTAACCCCTTCCCGCTCCTTGACGTACTATTACGTCATGGCAGCTGTATCGTTCGCGCTCCATGACGTAATAGTACGTCTCGGGAGTAACGGCCGTTTCGGCCGTCCTCCCGACACATACAGGAGCTGTGACGCTGCTGTCTTGTTCAGCAACTGTCACAGCTCCTACAGCGGGGACCGATCGCTGTGTCCCCGCTGATTAACCCCTTAAAAGCCGCGTTCTATAGAGATCGCAGCTTTTTAGGGGTTAAGCTGCCATCGACGGCCTGCTACGCGATAGCGGCCGGCGATGGTGACTATGGCAACCGGACACCAAACAATGGCGTCCGGCTATGCCATAGACGGAAGCCTAGTGGGTCCTGACAACGTCAGGACCCACTATGCTTGCTGTCAGTGAGTAGCTGACAGTTCTAATACACTGCACTACGCATGTAGTGCAGTGTATTAGAATAGCGATCAGGGCCTCCTGCCCTCATGTCCCCTAGTGGGACAAAGTAATACAGTAAAAAAAAAGTTAAAAAAAGATGTGTAAAAATAAGAAAATAAAAGATTTGAAAGTAATCAAAGTAAAAATCCCCCCTTTTCCCTTATCAGTCCTTTATTATTAATAAAAATATATAAACAAACAAATAAACTATACATAATTGGTATCGCCGCGTCCGTAACGGCCTGAACTACAAAATTATTTCATTATTTATCCCGCACGGTGAACGCCGTAAAATAAAATAATAATAAACCATACCACAATCACAATTCTTTGGTCACTTCACCTCCCAAAAAATGGAATAAAAAGACATCAAAAAGTCGCATGTACCTAAAAATGGTACTGATCGAAACTACAGTTGGTTACGCAAAAAATAAGTCCTCGCACGGCTTTATTGATTGAAAAATAAAAACGTTCTGGCTCTTAGAATAAGGTAACACAAAAAGTGAATGATTGTTTACAAAACGTATTTTATTGTGCAAATGCCATAAGACATAAAATAAACCATAAACATCTGGTATCGCCGTAATCGTATCGCCCAGCAGAATAAAGTGAATATGTCATTTATAGCGCACGGTGCACGCAGTAAAAAAAAAAGAATAAAAAAACAATAGTAGAATTGCTGTTTATTAGTCACCACGCCACCTAAAAATAGAATAAAAACTGATCAAAAAGCCGCATGCACCCCAAGAAAACTACAATGAATTCTTCAAGGGGTCTAGTTTCCAAATTGGGGTCACTTTTGGGGGGTTCCCAATGTTTTTCCACCACAAGACCTCTTCAAACCGGACATGGTGCCTAATAAAAAAGAGGCCTCAAAATCCACTAGGTGCTCCTTTGCTTCGGAGGCCGGTGCTTCAGTCCATTACCGCACTAGGGCCACATGTGGGATATTTCTCAAAACTGCAGAATCTGGGAAATACGTATTAAGTTGCGTTTCTTTGATAAATCCTTTTGTGTTATAAAAAAAATGGTATAAAGAGGATTTTCTGACAAAAAAATAAATGTAAATTTCACCTCTACTTTGCTCTAAATTTCTGTGAAACACCTAAAGGGTTCATAAACTTTCTAAATGCTGTTGTGAATACTTTGAGGGGGTCTAGTTTCTAAAATGGCGTATTTGATAGGGGATTCTAATATATGGGCCCCTCAAAGCAACTTCAGAACTGAACTGGAACCTAAAAAAATAAATAAATGAGGCAATACTTCGCTTCTTACATTATACTGATAATGAGCCGTGCCCACCCCGAGATGACCCCAGTTTTGACCATTTGTATAAACGGAGACCCCTATTAGGCCATTCCAGTGCCCGGTTTTCCCAAGCATACACCCCCGAGAAGTGTATTTCTATTGATGAGTCCCTGGTACATTTTAAAGGGAGGGTTCAATTCCGCGAGTACCTGCCGGGTAAGAGGGCAAGGTATGGCGTGAAGATGTATAAGCTGCGAGAGTGCATCAGGGTATACCTACAGGTTTAGGCTATATGAAGGAAAGGCCACCCCCAAACCAGACTGCATCCTGGACTACAATAGGTACATGGGAAGTGTGGACTTGTCAGATCAAATCCTGAAGCCCTACAGCGCCATGCGGTGTGGTATAAGAAGCTGGCCGGGCACATCATACAGACGGCATTGTACAATGCGTACGTGCTACGTCGATGTGCAGGCCAGACGGGAACTTTCCTGGAATTTCAAGAGGTGATTATCAAGAACCTAATCTTTAGGGACCAAGAAGGGGGGGCACCCAGTACTTCTGGAAGCGGGGCCACACGCATCGTACCAAGGCGGCAACACTTTCCAGGAGAAGTTCCCCAAACTGGCAAGAAGGGAAAAAGTCAAAAGAGGTGCAAAGTCTGCTATAAGAGGGCGATAAGGGATGACACAATATATCAATGTGACACGTGTCCCGAATAACCAGAGCTCTGTATGAAAGTCAGTTTTAAAATTTATCATACATCCCTTGGTTTATAATTTACCCCAATTTTACTTACCCTGATGCACTCCGCATAGCTTATCCCCCCTCGTCTTTCCCCTCTGAGCCCTGCTGTGTGTCCAGGCAGCTGATAACAGCCACATGTAGGGTATTGCCATACCCGGGAGAACCCACATTACAGTTTATGGGGTGTAAGTCTCCGGTCAAAATGCTCACTACACCTCTAGATGAATGCCTTAAGGGTGTAGTTATTAAAACGGGGTCACTTCTTGCGGGTTTCAACTGTACTGGTACCTCGGGTGCTTCTGCATACATGACTTCGCACTAGAAAATCCCCAGTAGGCCAAATGGTGGTCCTTTCCTTCTGAGCCCTCCCATGGGCCCAAACGGCAGTTTATCACCACAAATGGGGTATTGCCACACTCAGGACAAATTGGGCAACAAAATGGAGTATTTTATTTCTTGTGAAAATAAGAATTTTTGAGCTAAAATGACATATTATAGGAAAAAATATATATTTTTTAAATTCCCAGCCCAATTCAAATAAGTTATGTGAAGAAACTATGGGGTCTAAAAGGTCATATTACCCATAAATGAATTCCTTGAGGGGTATAGTTTCCAAAATGGGGTCACTTCTGATGGGTTTCCGTTGCTTTGATACCTCTGGGGCTCTGCAAATGCGACATGGCACCCGAGAACCAAACCAGCAAAATCTGTACTCCAAAGAACACACAGCGCTCCTTCCCTTCTGAGGCCTCCCATGGGCCCAAACAGCAGTTTATTGCCACAAATGGGGTATTGCTGCACTCAGGAGAAATTGGGCAACAAAATTGAGTATTTTGTTCCCTGTGAAAATAAGAAATTTTGATAAAAAATTACATCTTATTGGAAAAAATGTCATTTTTTTAATGTCACAGCCCAATTGAAATAGGTGCTGTGAAAAAACTGTGTGGTCAAAATGCTAACAACAACCATAAATGAATTCCTTGAGGGGTGTAGTTTCCAAAATGGGGTCACTTTTGGTGGGTTTCCATTGCTTTGATACCTCTGAGGCTCTGCAAATGCGACATGGCACCCGAAAACCAATCCAGCAAAATCTGGACTCCAACAAACATATAGCGCTCCTTTCCTTCTGAGCCCTCCCATGGGCCCAAACGGCAGTTTATCACCACAAATGGGGTATTGCCACACTAAGGACAAATTGGGCAACAAAATGGGGTATTTTTTTTTTTGTGAAAATAAGAAATTTTGATCACAAATGACATTTTATTGGAAAAAATGACATTTTTTTCATTTCACAGCCCAATTCAAATACGTGCTGTGAAAAAACTGTGCGGTCAAAATTGTAACAACAACCATAAATGAATTCCTTGAGGGGTGTAGTTTCCAAAATGGGGTCACTATTGGGGGATTCCTACTGTTTTGGCACCTCAACACCTCTTCAAACCTGGCATGCTGCCTAAAATATATTCTAATAAAAAAGAGGACTTAAAATGCACTAGGTGCTTCTTTGCTTCTAGGGCTTGTGTTTTAGTCCACGAGCGCAGTAGGGCCACATGTGGGACATTTCTAAAAACTGCAGAATCTGGACAATACATATTTAGTATTGTTTCTCTGGTAAAACCTTCTGTGTTACAGAAAAAAAATGAATAAAATTGAAATTCAGCAAGAAAAATGAAATTTGCAAATTTCACCTCCACTTTGCTTTAATTCCTGTGAAATGCCTGAAGGGTTAATAAACTTTCTAAATGCTGTTTTGAATACTTTGAGGGGTCTAGTTTTAAAATGGGGTGTTTTATCAGGGTTTCTAATATATAGGCCCCACAAAGCCACTTCAGAACTCAAGAGGTACCTTAAAAAAAAGGCTTTTGAAATTTTCTTAAAAATATGAGAAATTGCTGTTTATGTTCTAAGCCTTGTAACGTCCAAGAAAAATAAAATAATGTTCAAAAAACGATGCCAATCTAAAGTAGACATATGGGAAATGTGAACTAGTAACTATTTTGGGTGGTATAACCGTCTGTTTTACAAGCAGATGCATTTCAATTCTGAAAAATGCAATTTTTTCAAAATTTTCTCTACATTTTGCAATTTTTCACCAATAAACACTGAATATATCGACCAAATTTTACCACGAACATGAAGCCCAATGTGTCACAAGAAAACAATCTCAGAATCGCTTGGGTAGGTTTAAGCATTCCGGCGTTATTACCACATAAAGTGAAATATGTCAGATTTGAAAAATGGGCTCTGAGCCTTAAGGCCAAAACTAGGCTGCGTCCTTAAGGGGTTAAAGGACAGTGCAAAAAAAATAAAAAAATAGTGGGTGGAATTTAGTCTTAATCTAAAGATCGCTGGAGTAAGATGTGACTAATTTATTAAGAGGCATAGCCTTTTAATAAGTCAGGTGCAGCTCTGGCTATCCGTGCGCCAGAAAATCAAATCTAGATTTGCCCTATATTTAACGTAAGTTTCTGGTGAAAATTTAATTTATCGGTCCTCACCTCAAGAAAATCTATTTGCTAAAGCTGCTTTCATGGACAGCCATGGGCTTATTCTTCCAAGGAGGTTCGCACATTGCTTGATGGCACAGTACAAAGCTGCTCTACTTCTGCCCCTTAAAAAACAGCAGTTCCAGAAGGTGTTCCTAAACAGCTTGTAAGTAGAATAGCATTACGGTACCGCATGTAAGAACTGCAACCGTCATTTATCCATGCATGTTAACTGGACCGCGATTTACCTCATTACATTAAAGTAATAGTGGAGCAATGGGACCAACAATATAATGGATTGGGCTTGTTGCATGGATCATATGTGTTGGAAAAAATGGTGCAGAGGCTTCATACATTTGGTTTTTGTTCCTAACACCATATTGATCAATGTATTTTGGCGTAAATATATTGTTCCTTTTTCCCATTATGTTTAAGTGAAAGTTAGGGAACGGTATGAAAATTATCAGGAAATGCTTCCAGTTTAATATGCAGCGAAAAAGTCTCGATTAGAGCTGGGAAATCTGCAACAATTCACTTCACCGGCGTTTCAACTATAGGCAGATTTTCTATTACAGAGCCATAGTTCACTTATATAAAATAATGTAAGCCAAAATACTATTGAATAGGGAAGTACTTATGTTTCCACTGGTAGGCAATATGACTATAAGGCCGAATTTAGACGAACGTGGAGAAATTCGGACGTGAAAAACGTTAGTTTTTCACGACCGAGTTGCCCCGTGCGGATCCCGTTTTCACGGATCCCCATAGACATGAGTCTATCGAGGGATCCGTGTAAACAGAACAAAATAGGACATGTTCTATTTTTCAACGGACCTTTTACACTGTCCGTTGAAACAACGGCCATGTGAACAGCCCCATTGAAATACATGCGTCCGAGTGATGGCCATTGTTTTAATATCCGTCACACGGACGTACACCACGGTCGTCTGAATTCGGCCTAATAGAAAACCTAACCGGTGCAAAACTATGCAAATATTTACTGATTCACTCATCTCCGAAGGAGGAGAAGGAGGAGGAAGGAGAGGACGAGAGGGAGAAGAAGGAGAAGGAGGAAGGGGATGAGTATTTATGCACATTTGATTATAATATTCTGGAAGAGAAGTTTGCCAACATAAGGCCTGTTAAGTGCAAAAGCAAATGAGCCCAGTAAATAACAATACAATATATGAGATGTTAAACGTTTATTCTTAATAAAATAAATTTGTTTAATACAAGCAAAACAATCATGGTGTAAAGGCTGGGGTAGGGAGACAGACAGGTGAGCCTGCCACTCAGTCCCTGCCTACTTGCACGTCCCGTCCTAGGCGACGGCGTACAACTGGGCGACGGTCCCTACGCTCAATACGTGCACAACAGACAAACAGACAAGGGTACACAGAAGCTAAGGGAAATGGGGCAGTTGCCCACGGCAACACCGTGAGCAACAAGAGTAGTGAACGAGCCGAGTCAAACCAGAAGTGTAAGAGGTACCAAATGCAGAGCAGGAGAGTAGTCAGTAAAGCCAGGGTCAATATGAAGCAGAGGTCAATAGTACTAGCAGAACAGCAGAGCCAGGAAACAAGACAGAATCACAGGCAAAGGAGGAGCAGGAAATCAAGGTATAAATAGACCGAGGGCGGGAGCTAGCTCCGTCTGGCCAGGCTGCAATAGGTTCTCCCAGTTTTCAGCCTACCAGCCTGAGTGGTAGAAGATCGAGTCACTCTATCAGACCTAGGAGCAGATGCAGACTGATTAACCAGGGGCGTCGACACAGAAGCTGTGTCTGGCAAATCCCTTACACATGGTGTGGGTGATAAATGTGTCCGTATGATATCAATACATTTTTTAGCCAGATTAGAAGATAAGAGAAAAGAATCTGCTTTTTTCAAGAAAGCACCGCTCTTGTCTTTGGGCTATGTCCGTTATTTACTTGTATGGGGCTTAGGTGCAGTTCCAGACACAGTCCATTAACAAAAATGGTTCTGTTTCTGCTAAAAAGAAATACCCTTTTTTCTAATTTTGTACAACACCTTTATCATCACCTAGTGACACCCCTTTAACACAACCAAAATGGGCCTTTAACGGGGGCGGTCATCTTAAAGAAGAGGAAAATATTGACAGGAGATGGGGGAATTGAAAATTTGGCACTGGTCTAGATAGGGGGTGGTCTTCTCAAAGAGCTGGTCTTTTAGAGGGGTTTCACTTTATAGGCTTTCCCGCTTGGTTATGTACATACACTCCTCAACATTGAAATTGCAAAACCAAGAAGGTTAAGCCGAAAGGTTATGCAAATCGAGGAAGTAGCAGGCGTCGCTAAGATCTGCAAATTATCAAATTCTAAAGCACCTAGCTCCAATCTGTGGCATGTGGGAGGGGCTAAAAGCCAGATTAAAAGCAAAGCTTTTTAGACACACGAAACATCAAAAATCGGATCTTGTGGTGTGGGAAGATTGTGAGATGCCACCTATTTGTCGATGTGCCAGTTATCGCCACTTTTCACAAACTGAGAGGGACAGAATACTTGAACTGAGAGACCTTGGTTTATCTCTCCGGCAGATCTCCATGCGCCTAGGCCGAGATGTCAGCACTGTTCGATGTTGCGTGTCCCAGATGTTGGGAGAACAACAACAAATGGGAATGACAGCAAAAGGTGCATGGAAGCAAACCTCTGCATGGAGAGATCGTCTCATTGAAAGAATGGTGTGTAGTGATCAATTCTGCACTGCAAGTGAAATTGGACGTCACACCCAAAGCCTAGGGCGGCTACCAGTGATGACACAAACCATCAGAAGTGTCACAATCTGTGGGTATGTGGACCCACTAGGCCGCACCACCGTAGTGGGGAGGCAGCTGGCCAAGCAACAGAGCACCCAATCAATACAAAGTCCCGCTCTAGGGTACCTGAATAGTCCAGACAGTAGCTGAGGCTTTAGCACGGATGGAGGTGGGTGCAGCAGGTACGCCAGACGTGGAGGATGACAGCAGGTGCAGCAGGTTGCGCCAGACGTAGTGGATAACACTGGACGTGGCAGATAACACTGGACGTGGCAGACGGCACTGGACGTGGCAGGTGACAGCAGGTGCAATAGGACACGACTCTAACACTAACAGGCTCAGGAACAAGAACACAGCACGGGATACAGGATACAGGTAACAGGGCACGGGTAACAACAGGAACAGGATAACACTAAGGGACGATTTGCAAGACTGACATGGGAATACTAACAATACTCAGGCAATGAGCAAAGGGGTAGGGCCCTTCGTATAGTCCAGGAAATCATGGGCTAGTTGATGATGATGATTTCCCATGTGCGCCCTGCGGGACAAAGCGGCCTGGAGCGCAAGTGAGCGCTGGCATCTCCTGGGAAGGAGATGCAAGCCAGCACTCACAGATCCATGGCTGCGGCCGCCGGGGTGTGAGTAAATCGGCCATGGACGCTACAAGAAGGCATTTGCACGACATTGGGCTACGAGCCAATCGTCCAGCTACAGGTGTTCTATTGACCACATGCCACCACACTCAAAGGCTGTCATGGTGCACAGCAAGACTAAATGGATGCTGGAATGGAGGTCAATCCTCTTCAGCAATGATTCACGCTTTTGTCTCAGGCGCAATGATAGCCAGATATTGGTCTGGAGACCAAATGGGCAATGCCATGAAGAGGCCTTCACAAGGGAACGTCACACCGGTCCTACTCCCGGGATTATGGTGTTGGGTGGAATAATGTACGGCAGAGGAATATCTAGGCTTTCCATCACCCGGGGCAAAGATTCAGTTTGGTGCCCCCCCCCCAAACCTCTTTCCCGACATCTCCTTCCCCCTGGCCATATTTGTTTTCTCTACCAATCAATGAGGCGTCATTTTCTTTCCACTTTTTTTTATGTAACTCGAGCATAAAGCCATTTGTACGTTTTACAACCTATATAGTTCTATATACAACACCAGAACCAAGCTCATTACATATATACAGCACCAGAACCAAGCTTATTACATGTGTACAGCACCAGAACCAAGCTCATTACATATATACAGCACCAGAACAAAGCTCATTACATATATACAACACCAGAACCAAGCTCACTGTCATGTCCATGGCCACGGGCCGTCAGGCTCACTCAGCTCCTGACAGCCGCATCCATGGGTCTGCGAGTGCTGGCCCCAGTCTCTTCCTCAGGAGCTGCCATTGCTCACTTCCGCTTACCTTAGCCAGATCCCATAGGGTGTGCGCGCACGCTCGTGCCCGCTCTTAAAAGGCCAGCGCGCGCACCTGAGTTAATGTCAAAATTAGCCCATGAGCACCCAGGACTATAAGAGGGGTTCAGCCCCTTCCTCCCGTGCCTGAGCATTGTTGTCATACCCAAAGTTTGTATAAGCAAATGGTCTCCTAGTGTTTTCCAGTTCCCATTGTTCCCCGTTCCTGTACCAGTATCCTGTGCTATCCTGGTCAGGTGCCATGCTGAGCTGAAGTCGTGTTGCACTGTATACCACGCCTGTCCTGCTACACCATGCCTGACGTCTGCCTGCTGCCTAGTCCCAGCCGAGCCTGTCTTGCTACTGTCCGAACTGCCACAGGTACACTATACGAACTATAGCCTATGACCTGCGTCTTGTTGGCAAGCTGTCATAACGTCAAGGTGGTACGGCCCAGTGGGTCCACGTACCCAATGTGAGAGTACGCTCAGGCCATGGACCCCACTGGTCGATCCAAGACCAAGATGACATCACAAGAGATACGGACGGATATGCTAGACCTCCGGTCTCGACAGGACCAACTCCTCCAGGCCTTGAACATTATCGCACGTCGGCAGGAGGTGCAAGCTGCCGTTCCTACTACTACACCTCCTGGCAGTGTTGATCCTCTGACTACACCTCCTGGCAGTGTTGATCCCCGATTTTCTTTGCCACTTCCTGACCGCAATGATGGAGACGCAGGTACCTATCGTGGATTTTTTAACCAGTGCCAGATCCACTTCAGCCTGTATGCAAGGGCATTCTCGTCTGATGGCGCAATGGTCACTTTCATCATCTCTCTCCTCCCTGGCAGGACCCTTGCATGGGCGAATCCTATCTGGGAGAGACAAGGACCAGAGACCCGTAATTTCCAGGGGTTCCTCCCGACATTTCGCACGGTGTTTGAGGAGCCTGAATGAGTCTCGACTGCAATATATGTTGAAAGAAAAAAGGCCCAAATGCGGCGCTGCTACTCAATAAAAGTAAATATAGTGATCAGTGATAATGTTGTTTTATTACAATCCAGGCTACGCGTTTCAATGCCGCACCGGTATCTTCATCAGGCCTTATCTTCATAAGGCCTGATGAAGATGCCGGTGCGGCATTAAAACGCGTAGCCTGGATTGTAATAAAACAACATTATCACTGATCATTATATTTACTTTTATTGAGTAGCAGCGCCGCTTTTGGTCCTTTTTTCTTTCAACATATATTGTCTCTTTTGCGGTGGCCATTTGGCTTCACCGGTTGGGATCTCGGCAGCAGCACTCACTCCAAATAGCAATTTCAACGTGAATATCCTTCTGCCCTGTGGTGAGCATTCATTTGTATTACTGACTGCTACTCCTTGGATTTACTCACACAATGTGGCGCCGTGCTTTTTTTCTTTAAGTCTAGACTGCAGCCGCCTCCTTGCTGAACCTACGCCAAGGAGACACCTCTGTGGGCGAGTACACCATCCACTTCCGCACACTGGAACTGTTGTGGAACAATGAGGCCCTGGTGGCTACATTCTGGCAGGGACTGTCTCCTAAGACTAAGGACGAGCTTGCCGCTCGATATCTACCATCTACCCTGGATGAGGGTAGATTAAGATCCTTTTGGCCGCCTGGACTGATATAAGGATCCGAGAACAGCTCCAAGAAGCTCGCTGGGAGGGCGGTCTCCCTAGTCCGGTCCCTACTTTGCAGTAACCTCTGCTGTCCTCAGATACCGACCTTCCTAAGGTGCCTGTGAGGAAGAACTAGTTTAAACTATCTACCCAGGAGAGACAACACAGACGCACCTCGGGTCTCTGTCTATATTGCGGCCTCGGAGGCCATCTTGTGCGTCTGTGTCCCCAAAAGCCCCAAAGCCTAGGGTTGGTAGGAGAGACAACCTTGGATAAAGAAGGACTTTCATCTAAATTGTCCATTCCCGTGACCATAAAGTCTGGCGAAAGAACGCATCGGGTCTCTGCGTATCTGGTTCTGCGACTAATTTCATTCATAGAGACCTGGTGGATCTTCTCCAATTACCCACTACCCCTCTGGTTTCATCTGTAAATGGACTACCTCTGCCAGACCCAGTTCTAGCTGTGACCAAGCCGCTGAGGCTCCAAGTAGGAGCTCACCACTCCAAGATTCTCTCGTTCTTTATCTTGTCCAAGGCCGTTAACCCCGTCCTGCTGGGCCTGCTGTGGCTCCGACTATATGCCCCAGTCCTGGACTGGAACTCTGGAGAGGTTCTCCAGCGTTGCCTGGCACGGATTTGTTCGGCTCAGCCTCCTCTGCTTCGGTCATTGGCAGGATTGCCTGGTCATTATGCTGCATTTTCGGACATCTTCAGCAAGAGAGAGGCGGAGACGCTGCCCCCACACCGGGTGTATGACTGTCCTATCGAGCTGATTCCTGGTGCATCCCTTCCCCGTTGTAGGGTGTATCCTCTCTCCTTGGCAGAGACTGTCCATGTCCGCCTATGTTAAAGAGAACTTGGAGAGGGGCTTCATACGTAAGTCTTCCTCCCTGGCAGGAGCCGGGTTCTTCTTCATCAAGAAAAAGGATGGTTCCCTGCGTCCGTGTATCGACCACCGGTGTCTCAACCAGATCACGGTGAAAAATAAGTATCCTTTGCCATTGATCTCAGAACTGTTTGATCGTATAAGTGGTGCCAAGATTTTTTCCAAACTAGACCTGCGTGGGGCTTACAACCTAATCCGGATTTGCCGGGGTGACGAATGGAAGACTGCATTTAACACCCGTGATGGACAATATGAATATCTAGTAATGCACTTCGGCCTGTATAATGCTCCCGCGGTCTTCCAGGAGTTCGTTAATTACATCTTCCGTGACCTCCTCTATGATTGTGTTGTGGTCTTTTTGATGACATCTTGATTTTTTTCTCCAGATCCTATGACTCATCAGAGACATGTCCGTCAAGTTCTACTGTGGTAAGGGAGAATCGCCTGTACGCCAAGTTGGAGAAGTACGTGTTTGAGATAGATACGCTACCCTTCCTGGGCTACATCGTCTCGAATCGAGGTCTCAAGATGGATCCTGAAAGGTAAAGCCTGTCCTGGAATGGCCACGCCCTCAAGGCTTGAGGGCCATACAGCGCTTTCTGGGATTCGCCAATTTTTACAGACAGTTCATTCCAAACTTCTCCTCACTTACATCTCCTATCTCTAACCTCACCAAGAAGGGCATGAATGCCAAGGTGTGGACTCCTGAGGCAGAGTCTGCATTCAATAGCCTGAAGAGTGCCTTCACGTCAGCCTCTATTGGTGGATGCCTCCTCTGTCGGTGCTGGTGCACTCCTGTTCAAGAGAGGTTCTAAGGGTAAGTCAATGGTATGTGGATATTTCTCTAAGCTCTTCTCTTCCACAGAACGCAACTACTCGATTGGGGATCGGGAGTTACTGGCCATCATATTGGCCCGGGAGGAGTGGAGACATCTACTAGAAGGTGCAGCTCATCCCATCCTGATTTTTACGGACCACAAGAATCTCGCCTATCTCCTGACGGCCCAACGGCTGAACCCTCGTCAGGCCAGGTGGTCGCTGTTCTTTACCAGGTTTGAGTTTGAGCTCCATTATCGCCCAAGAATGTGAGAGCCGATGCCTTGTCCAGGTTATTCGAGACAGAGGACACAATGGAGATTCCACAGACTATTATTGATCCGTCTTGCATTGTCTCTGTCTACGCCTTGCAAGTTAGGGACATCCCTCTGGGGAGGACCTTTGTGCGCCTGGCTGACAGAGGGAGAATCCTCCACTGGGGACACTGCTCTAGACTAGCAGGTCACGCGGTTTACCCATAAGACCTGAGACCTGATTGCCCGTCATTTCTGGTGTCCCATGCTGCCCAAAGACATCATGGACTTTGTTTCTTCCTGCTAAGTGTGCAGCTAACATGGTCGCTCACTCCAGACCTGCTGGTCTGCTCCAGCCCCTGCCTGTGCCCGATGCTCCCTGGCATACCTCTGCGGGATGCAGCACTGTCTTGAAAATGGCCCACTTCATTCCACTGACCGACCTTCCTTTTGCTCCTCAACTGGCAAACCTTTTCAATCAACACATCTTCTGCCTGCACAGCATATTGTGTCTGATCGGGAGGTCCAGTTTACCTCTAGGTTCTGGAGAGCCTTCTGTAGACTCCTCAATGTGAGATTGGACTGTTCTTCGGCCTACCATCCTCAGTCCAATGGTTTAGTTGAGAGGATCAATCAGATCTTGGAGAACTACCTACGCCACTTCATCTCCAAGCAGCATGATGACTGGGTGCAGCTTCTTCCGTGGGCTGAGTTCTCATATAACAATCACACTAGCGAGTCCACAAAAACCGCACCGTTCTTCATTATCTACTGCCAACACCCACAAATTCCTCTCCCGGTGCCAGTTATGTCCAAGGTACCAGCAGCTGATTCCGCTTTTTGAGACTTCCTGCAGATCTGGCAGCAGACTCGATCCTCCATCCTACTGGCAGTCGACCGCATGAAACGGAAGGCAGACACGAGGAGAAGAAAACCTTCTCAATTTCTCCCTGGCACAAGGGTCTGGCTGTCCTCCAGGATAATAAGACTGAGGGTGCCATCATACAAATTTGCTCCCAGGTTCATCGGACCCTTCGAGATCCTACAGAAGATCAACCCTGTTGCCTACAAGCTTCGGCTGCCTCCTACCCTCAAGATCCCCAACTCCTTCCATGTCTCCCTCCTGAAGCCGGTAGTTCTGAACCGCTATACCAAGACTCCTAGCCCTGCGGTTGCCTCCAGCGGTCCTTCAGACACCTTCGAGGTTAAAGAGATCTTGGATACCAAGAGACTTAGAGGAAAATCCTTTTATGTGGTGGATTGGAGGGGGTTTGGTCCTGAAGAGAGGTCCTCTGAAGAAGTTTCTCTCTCTCTCTGGTCCCAAGAGGAGGGGGCGGAAGAGGGGGGATACTGTCATGTCCATGGCCGCGGGCCGTCAAGCTCACTCACCTTCTGACGGCCGCAGCCATGGGTCAGCGAGCGCTGGCCCCAGTCTCCTCCTCAGGAGACGCCAACGCTCACTTCCACTTACCTCGGACGGGTCCCGTAGGGTGCACGCGCACGCTCTTAAAGGACCAGCTCGTGCACCTGAGTTAATGTAAAAATTAGCCCATAAGAACCCTGGACTATAAGAAGGGCTCAGCCCCTTTCACTTATGCCTGAGCATTGTTGTCATACCCAAAGTTTGTCTAAGCAAATGGTCTCCTAGTGTTTTCCAGTTCCCAGTGTCCCCCGTTCCTGTACCCGTATCCCGTGCTATCCTGATCAAGTGTCGTGCTGAGCTGATGTCGAGCTGTGCTGTATACCTCGCCTCTCCTGCTACACCAAGCCTGACGTTTGCCTGCTGCCTAGTCCCAGCCGAGCCTGTCTTGCTACTGTCCGAGCTGCCACAGGTACACTGGACGTGGCAGACGACACTGGACGTGGCAGGTGACAGCAGGTGCAATAGGACACGA
The DNA here is from genome assembly GCF_050947455.1 of Rhinoderma darwinii. Classification (NCBI taxonomy): domain Eukaryota; kingdom Metazoa; phylum Chordata; class Amphibia; order Anura; family Rhinodermatidae; genus Rhinoderma; species Rhinoderma darwinii. Next base: position 314,539,316 of record NC_134687.1, on the reverse strand, counting down.
CTCCAACACTAACAGGCTCAGGAACAAGAACACAGCACGGGATACAGGATACAGGTAACAGGGCACGGGTAACAACAGGAACAGGATAACACTAAGGGACGATTTGCAAGACTGACATGGGAATACTAACAACGCTCAGGCAATGAACAAAGGGGTAGGGCCCTTCGTATAGTCCAGGAAATCATGGGCTAGTTGATGATGATGAAATCCCATGTGCGCCCTATGGGACACAGCGGCCTGGAGCACAAGTGAGCGCTGGCATCTCCTGGGAAGGAGATACGAGCCAGCACTCACAGATCCATGGCTGCGGCCGCCGGGGTGTGAGTAAATCGGCCATGGACGCTACAAGAAGGCATTTGCACGACATTGGGCTACAAGCCAACCGTCCACCTACTGGTGTTCTATTGACCACATGCCTCCACACTCAAAGGCTATCATGGTGCACAGCAAGACTAAATGGATGCTGGAATGGAGGTCAATCCTCTTCAGCGATGATTCCCGCTTTGGTCTCAGGCGCAATGATATCCAGATATTGGACTGGAGACCAAATGGGCAACGCCATGAAGAGGCCTTCACAAGGGAACGTCACACCAGTCCTACTCCCGGGATTACGGTGTTGGGTGGCATAATGTACGGCAGAGGAATATCTAGGTTCTCCATCACCCGGGGCAAAGATTCTGTTTGCCGCCCCCCCCGAACCTCTTTCCAGATATCTCCTTCCCCCTCGCAATGTTTGTTTTCTCTACCAATCAATGAGGCGTCATTTTCTTTCCACTTTTTTTTATGTAACTCGAGCATAAAGCCATTTGTACATTTTACAACCAATATAGTTCTATATACAACACCAGAACCAAGCTCCTTACATATATACAGCACCAGAACAAAGCTCATTACATATATACAACACCAGAACCAAGGTCACTGTCATGTCCATGGCCGCGAGCCATCAGGCTCACTCACCTCCTGATGGCCGCATCCATGGGTCTGCGAGCGCTGGCCCCAGTCTTTTCCTCAAGAGACGCCACTTCCGTTTACCCTGGCCAGATCCCATAGGTTGTGCGCGCACGCTCATGCCCGCTCTTAAAACTCAGGTGCCAGCACGCGCACCTGAGTTAATGTCAAAATTAGCCCATGAGCACCCTGTACTATAAGAAGGGCTCAGCCCCTTCCTCCTGTGCCTGAGCATTGTTGTCATACCCGAAGTTTGTCTAAGCAAATGGTCTCCTAGTGTTTTCTAGTTCCCAGTGTCCCCCGTTCCTGTTCCCGTATCCCGTGCTATCCTGATCAAGTGCCGTGCTGAGCTGATGTCGAGCTGTGCTGTATAACTCGCCTCTCCTGCTACACCACGCCTGACGTCTGCCTGCTGCCTAGTCCCAGCCGAGCCTGTCTTGCTACTGTCTGAGCTGCCAAAGGTACACTGGACGTGGCAGACGACACTGGACGTGGCAGGTGACAGCAGGTGCAATAGGACACGACTCCAACACTAACAGGCTCAGGAACAAGAACACAGCACGGGATACAGGATACAGGTAACAGGGCACGGGTAACAACAGGAACAGGATAACACTAAGGGACCATTTGCAAGACTGACATGGGAATACTAACAACACTCAGGCAATGAACAAAGGGGTAGGGCCCTTTGTATAGTCCAGGAAATTATGGGCTAGTTGATGATGATGATTTCCCATGTGCGCCCTATGGGACACAGCGGCCTGGAGCGCAAGTGAGCGCTGGCATCTCCTGGGAAGGAGATGCGAGCCAGCACTCACAGATCCATGGCTGCGGCCACCGGGGTGTGAGTAAATCGGCCATGGACGCTACAAGAAGGCATTTGCACGACATTGGGCTACAAGCCAACCGTCCACCTACTGGTGTTCTATTGACCACATACCCCCACACTCAAAGGCTATCATGGTGCACAGCAAGACTAAATGGATGCTGGAATGGAGGTCAATCCTCTTCAGCGATGATTCCCGCTTTTGTCTCAGGCGCAATGATAGCCAGATATTGGACTGGAGACCAAATGGGCAACGCCATGAAGAGGCCTTCACAAGGGAACGTCACACCAGTCCTACTCCCGGGATTATGGTGTTGGGTGGCATAATGTACGGCAGAGGAATATCTAGGTTCTCCATCACCCGGGGCAAAGATTCAGTTTGGCGCCCCCCCAAACCTCTTTCCCGATATCTCCTTCCCCCTCTAAATGTTTGTTTTCTCTACCAATCAATGAGGCATCATTTTCTTTCCACTTTTTTTTATGTAACTCGAGCATAAAGCCATTTGTACATTTTACAACCAATATAGTTCTATATACAACACCAGAACCAAGCTCATTACATATATACAGCACCAGAACCAAGCTCATTACATATATACAACACCAGAACCATGGTCACTGTTATGTCCATGTCCGCGGGCCGTCAGGCTCACTCACCTCCTGATGGCCGCATCCATGGGTCTGCGAGCGCTGGCCCCAGTCTTTTCCTCAGGAGACGCCACTTCCGTTTACCCTGGCCAGATCCCATAGGTTGTGCGCGCACGCTCGTGCCCGCTCTTAAAACTCAGGTGCCAGCACACGCACCTGAGTTAATGTCAAAATTAGCCCATGAGCACCCTGTACTATAAGAAGGGCACAGCCCCTTCCTCCCGTGCCTGAGCATTGTTGTCGTACCCAAAGTTTGTCTAAGCAAATGGTCTCCTAGTGTTTTCCATTTCCCAGTGTTCCCCGTTCCTGTACCCGTGTTCCCATTGCTATCCTGGTCAAGTGCCGTGCTGAGCTGATGTCGTGCTGTGCTGTATACCTCGACTGTCCTGCTACACCACACCTGACGTCTGCCTGCTGCCTAGTCCCAGCCGAGCCTGTCTTGCTACTGTCCGAGCTGCTACAGGTACACGATACGAACTATAGACTGTGACCTGCGTCCTGTTGGCCAGCTGCCATACCATCAAGGCGGTACGACCCAGTGGGTCCACGTACCCAAAGTGACACTCATTACATATATACAACACCAGAACCAAGCTCATTAGATATATACAGCATCAGAACAAAGCTCATTACATATATACAACACCACAACAAAGCTCATTACATATACACCGTGTTCCAAATTATTAAGCACATTGTATTTAAGTGTCATAAACATTTAGTTTTTTCAATTAAACTCATGGATGGTATTGTGTCTTAGGGCTCTTTGGATCATTGTAATCAATCTCAGACACCTGTAATAATTAGTTTTCCAAGTGTGCTCAATCAAAGGAAAACTACTTAAGAAGGACGTTCCACATTATTAAGCAGGCCACAGGTTTCAAGCAATATGGGATAGAAAAAGGATCTCTCTGCTGCCGAAAAGTGTGAAATAGTGCAATACCTTGGACAAGGTATGAAAACATTGGATATTTCAAGAAAACGTAAGCGTGATCATCGTACTTTGAAAAGATTTGTGGCTGATTCAGAGCACAGACGGGTTAGTTCAGATAAAGGCATAATGAGGAACATTTCTGCCAGACAAATTAATAGGATTAGGAGAGCAGCTGCTAAAATGCAAATTGCAAAGCAGCAAACAGGTATTTGAAGCCGCTGGTGCCTCTGGAGTCCCGCAAACCTCAAGGTGTAGGATCCTCCAGAGGTTTGCAAGTGTGCATAAAGCTATTATTCGGCCACCCCTAAACAATGCTCACAAGCAGAAACGGTTGCAGTGGGCTCAGAAATACATGAAGACTAATTTTCAAACCGTGTTGTTTACTGATGAGTGCCGTGCAACCCTGGATGGTCCAGATGGATGGAGTAGTGGATGGTTGGTGAATGGCCACCATGTCCCAACAAGGCTGCAACGTCAGCAAGGAGGTGGCGGAGTCATGTTTTGGGCTGGAATCATGGGGAGAGAGCTGGTAGGCCCCTTTAGGGTCCCTGACGGTGTGAAAATGACCTCTGCAAAGTACATAGATTTTATGACTGACCACTTTCTTCCGTGGTACAAAAATAAGAACCGTGCCTTCCGTAGCAAAATTATCTTCATGCAGTCAAAGAAGGGGTCCTATGTTAACATGTAACTTGGCCTGTTAAGTTTTCTTTGACTGAAAGAGCTTTAGATTTCTGTAAATATGACCTCCTGATGCTGCAAATTCAACAAATTACTATTTTAGCTCTCTTTACAACCTTTAAAATGTTTTAATCTCTGTTGTGCATAATAATTTGAAACAGTGCATTTTGAGCTTTTACTTCTAAAAAAAAATCTGTTATCATTAGGAGATTTGTTCAATAAAATTTGCATTATACTCCAAGGGTTGATGGCTTGAAGATTATACTGACTGACATTTGCATCGACTATTTAGGAAAATCAGCGAAAAATAACATTTGCATAATAATTTGGTACACGGTGTATACAGCACCAGAACCAAGCTCATTGTAACACTCATGGATATGGTCAGTCGGGATTACTTACCCCCTGACGGTCGCAGCAATGGATCGTTGAGCGCTGGCCCGGATCTCCTCCTCAGGAGATGCCGACACTCACTTCCGCTTCGTTCTTCTGTGTCACATGAAGAAAATAAGGAATTAGCCCATACTCTCCCTGGACTATAAGATGGCCCCGCCCCTTCCTGCATTGCCAGAGCATTGTTGTGTTTACCTGTGTCCATCACTGCAGATGGTCCCTTAGTGTTTCCCAGTTCCCAGTGTTCCCGTTCCTGCTACCTATATCCTGTTTCCCGTGTTAACTTGTTCCTGTGCCTTAGAGAGTTGGAGTCGTGTTGTGCCACCGATCACGTCTGCTCTGCTGTATCACGCCTGGTGTCTGCTGCCAAGGTCCCATCCGAGCCTAGCCTTCGCTACTGTCTGAACTACCACCGTTACCCTTTCTCGGACTATAGAAATTGACTTGGTACTCTGTTTGGCCAGCTGCTATCCCGCTACGGCGGTACGGCCCAGTGGGTCCACATATCCACAGAACGTGAAACTCATTACATATATACCAAACCAGAACCAAGCTCTGTACATATATACAGCATCAGCACCAAGATCAGTACATATATACAGTGCCAGAACCAAGCTCAGTACATAACCAAGCTCACTACATATATACAGTGCCAGAACCAAGATCAGTACATATATGCAGCAGCAGAACAATCCTCAGTACATAATTACAACACCAGCACAAATACAGCTCAATTTAGTGCAACCTCTGCCGTATAGGTTTGCACTAAATTGTATACAGCTCCCAGCATGACCCAAACAATGGTAAGGATATGCTGGGAGATGCTATTTCACCCAAAAAAAAATCATACCACCCATCATCTCGCTGCAGATCATACAGTGACTACAGTGCTGATAAGAGGCAGAATAAACATTTACATTAACTGACTCCCCGGTTGACGTCAGATTCTAGTTGTTCTTTTTCTCTTTTCTTCTCCATCCAGTCCAGACCTTTATGACGACTTCTCCTGGCCACCAGTGTTCACTATAAGGTGCGTGGCTGCGCGGCCGCACACCTTCCACGGTCCACCATTCACTAAGGTTTATAGCCCGTGCACTGGATGCAGGGAGGGGGAGCTGTGTAGCACTATATACAAGGGGAGGGGGCTGTGTAGAACTATACACAAGGGGAGGAGGGGGCTGTGTAGCGCTATATACAGAGGGAGAGGGGGGCTCTGTAGTGCTATATACAAGGGGAGGGGGGTTGTGTAGCACTATATACAGGTGGGAATTGCTGTGTAGCACTATATACAAGGGGAGGGGGCTGTGTAGCACATTATACAAGGGGAGAGGGGGCTGTGTAGCACTATACACAAGGGGAGAGGGGGGCTGTGTAGCACTATATACAAGGGGAGAGGGGGGCTGTATAGCACTATATACATGGGGACAGGGGGGCTTTGTAGCACTATATACAAGTGGAGAGGGGGGCTGTGGTAGCACTATATACAAGGGGAGAGGGGGGCTGTGTAGCACTATATACAGGGGGGAATTGCTGTGTAACACTATCTACAAGGGGGCTGTGTGGCACTATCTACAGGGGGTCTGTGTGGCACTATCTACAGGGGGGTCGGTGTGGCACTATCTACAGGGGGATCTGTGTGGCACTATCTACAGGAGGGTCTGTGTGGCACTATATACAGGGGGTCTGTGTAGCACTATCTACAAGAAGGTCACTGTGGCACTATCTACAGGGGTTCTGTGTGGCACTATCTACAGGAGGGTCTGTGTGGCACTATGTACGGGGGGTCGAAGTGGCACTATCTGCAGGGGGTCTGTTTGGCACTATCTATAGGGGGCCTATGATGCGATCTATAAGGAAGGTGGTGTAATGAGGGATTCATTCATTGATGCCTATAATTGGCGTTTATAACTGGCTATTTTATTGGTGTACTTGTAATATAGTATTTAAAAAAGTAATTAAAACAAATTTGAAATAATTTTCGAATTCTCTTATTTAGTACGCTATATTAGCGTTTACTGGGGGTATTACTTTTGGTCATCAGATCGCCCACCATTGATGGAGAATTGCCTTGCTCTCTAACTGCCCCGCTCAGGAGCTGCCAAGACTTAGAGGGAACATTGCCGGCCACAGCCAATTTCTGCCGTTTGCAACTCAGATGTCTTCAGCTTCTCAGTTTTCAAACATTTCTGCACCTATAAACAAACATAACGTTCTCATGGTGCCAGACACTGTGCCCCTAAATATAATAGCGCCACACACTGTGTCCCATACACACACACACACACACACACCGTGTCCCCTGTGGATAGTGCCCTACAAAGATCCCCCTGTAGATAGTAACCCCCATAGAGCCTCTGTAGATAGTGCCCCACAGACAGACCCCTGTATCCTACATATAGCCACCCCTGTAGATAGTACCCACATGTAGCCACCCCTGTAGATAGTGCCCTACATTCAGTCCCTCCCTGTATATAGTGCCCTACATATAGCCCCTCTGAAAATAGTGCCCCACATGTAGCCCCCCTGTAGATAGTGCCCCACATAGAGCCCAACCCTGTATATAGTGTCCAACATATAGCCCACCCCTGTAGATAGTGTCCTACATATATCTCCCCTTATAAATAGTGCTCCACATATAATCCACCCCTGTATATAGTGCCTCACATATAGCTCCCCCTATAGTTCTCCATATATAACCCACCCCTGTATATAGCCCCCCTGTAGATATAGCCCACCCCTGCATATAGTGTTTAACATATGGCCCACCCCTGTAGATAGTTCCCTGCATATATCTCTCCCTATAAATAGTGCTCCACATGTACCCACATGTAGCCACCCCTGTAGATAGTGCCCTACATTCAGTCCCTCCCTGTATATAGTGCCCTACATATAGCCCCCTCTGAAAATAGTGCCCCACATGTAGCCCCCCTGTAGATAGTGCCCCACATGGAGCCCAACCCTGTATATAGTGTCCAACATATAGCCCACCCCTGTAGATAGTGTCCTACATATATCTCCCCTTATAAATAGTGCTTCACATATAATCCACCCCTGTATATAGTGCCTCACATATAGCTCCCCCTATAGTTCTCCATATATAACCCACCCCTGTATATAGCCCCCCTGTAGATATAGCCCACCCCTGCATATAGTGTTTAACATATGGCCCACCCCTGTAGATAGTTCCCTGCATATATCTCTCCCTAAAAATAGTGCTCCACATGTACCCACATGTAGCCACCCCTGTAGATAATGCCCTACATTCAGTCCCTCCCTGTATATAGTGCCCTACATATAGCCCCCTCTGAAAATAGTGCCCCACATGTAGCCCCCCTGTAGATAGTGCCCCACATGGAGCCCAACCCTGTATATAGTGTCCAACATATAGCCCACCCCTGTAGATAGTGTCCTACATATATCTCCCCTTATAAATAGTGCTCCACATATAATCCACCCCTGTATATAGTGCCTCACATATAGCTCCCCCTATAGTTCTCCATATATAACCCACCCCTGTATATAGCCCCCCTGTAGATATAGCCCACCCCTGCATATAGTGTTTAACATATGGCCCACCCCTGTAGATAGTTCCCTGCATATATCTCTCCCTATAAATAGTGCTCCACGTATAGCCCACCCTTGTACATACACCACGTTCCAAATTATTATGCAAATGTTATTTTTCGCTGATTTTCCTAAATAGTCGATGCAAATGACAGTTAGTATAATCTTCAAGCCATCAACCGATGGAGTATAATGCAAATTTTATTGAACAAATCTCCTAATTAGAGATGAGCGTACCGTGACAACCAAACCCGGTTTCGGTCCGAACATCGGGAAAAGTTCGGTTCGCAGCGAATCCGAACTTCACCGGTTTTGGCCGAACCCGTTTTGACCGAACCCGGTTACATTTTGGCGCCTGCCACATGTTAGATGTAAAATGGAGGATTTCACAATATCACCTGACATCAGGCTACCCCATAATGCCTTGCAAACGGCTCTCCCAGCCAATCGGGAGGCAGCATAGGGGCGGGCTCAAGCCTGCAATAAAAGTCTATGCACGGAGCTCAGCGGCCATTTTACAGACAGGAGCTATAGGGATAGCATCTCTGTGCAGTTAGGGAAAGCTTTAGGAATCTAAAAGCCAGGAATCTAGCATTCGAAGGGGCTCATCCACTACAGCGGGAGTCTACTCTCAACATCCAAATTGCAATACAAATTCTCCATTTGCCAAGCCAGTGTGTGAATAAGCTTTTAGAAGGGGCTCATCCCCGTTGCATGGCTTAACCTAACAATCCAACTGCAATACAGGCAGCCTTTGTAGTACTACAACGCCCAGCATTCCCTGAGTGCACAGTGGCTGATAGAAATTCTCATTCATTGCCATTTGCCAAGCCAGTGTATGAATAAGCTTTTAGAAGGGGCTCATCCCCGTTAACATAACAATCCAACTTGCAATACAGGCAGCCTTTGTAGTACTACAACGCCCAGCATTCCCTGAGTGCACCGCGGCGTGGCTGATAGAAATTCTCATTCATTGCCATTTGCCAAGCCAGTGTCAGTGTGAATACGCTTTTAGAAGGGGCTCATCCCCGTTAACATAACAATCCAACTTGCAATACAGGCAGCCTTTGTAGTACTACAACGCCAACGCCCAGCATTCCCTGAGTGCACCGCGGCGTGGCTGATAGAAATTCTCATTCATTGCCATTTGCCAAGCCAATGTGTGAATACGCTTTTAGAAGGGGCTCATCCCCGTTAACATAACAATCCAACTTGCAATACAGGCAGCCTTTGTAGTACTACAACGCCCAGCATTCCCTGAGTGCACAGTGGCTGATAGAAATTCTCATTCATTGCCATTTGCCAAGCCAGTGTGTGAAAACGCTTTTAGAAGGGGCTCATCCCCGTTGCATCCAACTTGCAATACAGGCAGCTGAGGTAGCCTTTGTAGTACTACAACACCTAGCATTCCCTGAGTCAGTGCAGTGGCTGATAGAAATTCTCATTCATTGCCATTTGCCAAGCTAGTGTGTGAATACGCTTTTAGAAGGGGCTCATCCCCGTTGCATCCAACTTGCAATACAGGCAGCTAAGGCAGCCTTTGTAGTACTACAATGCCCAGCATTCCCTGAGTCAGTGCAGTGGCTGATAGAAATTATCATTCATTGCCATTTGCCAAGCCAGTGTGTGAATACGCTTTTAGAAGGGGCTCATCTCCGTTGCATCCAACTTGCAATACAGGCAGCTGAGGCAGCCTTTGTAGTACTACAACGCCCAGCATTCCGCGAGTCAGTGCAGTGGCTGATAGAAATTCTCATTCATTGCCATTTGCCAAGCCAGTATGTGAATACGCTTTTAGAAGGGGCTCATCCCCGGGGTTTTTATTCAACTTGCTGCACTCCAGCACAGCAGTGAAATGTCTGGTAAAAAAAAGGTTGTGAAAGGACGGGGTAGAGGAAAAAAACACCCATGCCATGTCCTCTTCCAGTCCAAATGTTGGATCTGTTGGTGCCAGACCCAGTACCAGCATTTATGGCACAAGACATGTGCCCAGTTCCACTAGTAGCAGCAGCCATGTGCCTGCTAGTAGTAGTAGCAGTATCAGCAAGCCAGACTTGTCCTTCTCCTCCGGTGGGCGGGTTACTTTAGACAATACGGCCATTGTGGACTGGTTGGCTGGCTCGCGGTCATCTCAGCAGGAAGACTCTAACGATCTGGCTTCAAGCCAGGTTTCGTTGGATTCCAGATCCTCTACAGTTCCTTGGCACAGTGACAGTAGTAATATGGGTATTTCTAGCGTTTCCATTCCATCATCTATGTCTTCACTCCCCCTTCCTAGCGGTAAGCCATCTTTCCTGAGAGTCCTAAGAGACATCTCCTCGGGTGCGAAGGAAGATACTGAACAACATAGTGATGATGATTTGTTTTCCGCGAGTCAGCCAACGGAGTGTGTTGCGGCGGTGGTGGAGGTGGAAGTGGTGTCCGAGACGCATAGCTGTGGTAGTGGGGGTGTTGGTAGTAGCCGTGGTGGCAGACGCAGTAATGAGGGGGGGCATGGAGCCCGCCATGATGTCACATCACATTCACAACACAATGACAGAAGTGGCGTGGGGATGATGAGGAGGGCTATGATGATGTTGTTTTAGACAGGATGTGGGAACCAGGTGACGAGGTGATGACGGCGTCATAGGAGGAGGGTAGTAGTGGCGGCACTGGCAGTGATAAACAGCCAAGCCGAGGTAGGGGCAGAAGTCAATCTGCAAAACGTTGCAGCGGTAGGGTCAACTCAGGAGCCGGTGACGGCGACACTGATGCTGGTGTAGGCTCCCGAAAAAAAGCCTGCCAGACAAGGGGCAAGCTCGGGTGGTGGTGGTGGTGGACGTGGTACTACCTCTCTACGGTACTCTGCCGTGTGCCAATTTTTCTGTACCTTCCCGGAGGACGAAAACATGGCACAGTGCCGTATCTGCAAGCATAAAGTAAGGCGATGGCAGGGCAGCAATGTAGGAACTACCACTCTACGTAAACACATGGAGCGGCATCACAAGGCCATGTGGGAAAATCGACATGCCACACCATCATCATGTACATCTAATGAAGACCCCTCTGCCGCTGCTGCTGCTGCTCCGAGTCCCTGTCATCTAAGTAGTAGCCAGGCCTTATCCACCATGTCGTTGTCATCATCATCATCACTGTCATCTAGTGCTCCTCCTACGTCCCGTTAGTTATCCATTACGGAATCGTTGTCCAATAAGCAACAATATATACCCAGACATCCACTTGTCGTGCGGCTTAATTCACACCTGGCTAAGTTGTTGGTGGTGCAGTCGCTGCCGTACAACCTGGTAGACTCCGCCAGCATCAAGCAATTGATGGCGTGCGCTCAGCCTAGGTGGCGAATACCTAGCCGACATTACTTCTCCAAAACAGCTGTCCCTGCCTTGCACAAGCACGTGGAGGAAAAGGTGGGCCAGTCCGTGCAATTATCCGTGTGCAGCAGGGTACATGCCACCGTCGACACATGGAGCAGCAACTATGGGCAGGGACAGTACATGTCTTTCACGGCCCACTGGGTCAATATTTTGCAGTCCGATGCACCACCGCAGCAATGCCAGGCATTACCACCTCCACGCTTGTATCTTTCTGGTTCAACTCCGGACACCAGGCACCTACCATCCTCCTCCTCCTACTCCTCCTCCTCCTCCTTGCCCTCCTCAATGGAGGTCTTCCTGTCCCCGACAGGACACAGCGTATCTTCCACTCCTCCTCCCTCCTCTTTTCATAGGTGCAAGGTGAAGCGCCACAACGCTGTCTTACACCTGCTGAGCCTGGGCGAGAAAAGCCACACAGGGCAGGAGCTGCTGATGTGCATCAAGGAGGAAATCGCACGCTGGCTGTCTCCTCTGAAACTCACACTGGGCAATGTTGTCTCTGATAACGGGAAGAACGTTGTGGCTGCACTGCGTCTAGGTCACCTGACACACGCTCCTTGCATGGCACATGTGATCAATCTGGTCATAACACGCTTCTTAAAGTCATATGTTGGTTTGAAGGGTGTGCTGGCCATGTCCAGGAGGGTTTGCGTTCGCTTTAGATGTTCGTATGCATTTAAGCACGCCCTCCTGGACTTGCAGCGTCAAAACAATCTCCCAGAACACAGCCTGATTTGCGACGTTCCAACACGCTGGAATTCCACCCTGCACATGTTGGACCGTCTGTACGAACAGCGGAAAGCCGTGAATGATTTCCTGATGCAGCAGACGGGCAGCGTTTGGAGCCAGTGTAATTTCGAGCTCAGGCACTGGCAGCTAGTTAGAGACGCATGTTGCGTTTTGAGGCCCTTTGAAGAGGCCACACGATTTGTGAGCCGTGACGCTAGCGGAATGAACGATGTTATGCCGCTGATATTCATTATGGAGCAAACGCTCACAGCGATGATTCAGCAAAGGATGGAGGAAGGATCACATCTGGCTATGGATGTTGAGGAGGAGGAAGAGGAAACAGGACCTGAAGAGGAGTTGGATTTGGAGATGGAATCACAGGAAGGGATAGGGGACGAGGCAGCCGCACAACATGACAGTGATGGTGATGACGAGTCTGACGACGACCTTGATGATGGACAACCATGGCAGTATGGGGCGGGGATGAAACCAACCGGGCCCTCTGAAACGCTGGCCAGGATGGCGAGCTGTATGCTTCGTTACTTGCGCGCTGACTGTCGTATTGTTAGCATGAAGCAAAGATATGAGTACTGGATAGCCACACTTTTAGACCCTCGGTATAAAGCCAGAATGGGGGAGCTTTTTGCGCCTTCCGAGAGGGAGGCAAAATTGGCTTATTATCGAGAGAAGCTATGCAGCCAGCTTGTCACGGCTTTCAAACGGCAAACACCTGCTGCAAGCATATCTGACCGGGGGGCCACTCTCCGCTCCCCACTGTCTCATCGTTCCACCGCCTCTGGCAGAACTACCTCTGCAATAGGCGGCAGCAGCGGCAGCAGCAGCGGCCAATTCAGTTTGGAAAATATGATGACAAAATGTTTACATCCAATACCCCGACCTGACACACATCGTAGTCACCAAAGGGATGTTCACCATCACCAGGTCCAGCACCTAAACAACCAGGTTCACTCGTACCTGGACTGTGCCCTTTCTCCGTCAGAAATCCTGATCCCAGACCCCATGGACTTCTGGGTCAGCAGATTGGATCATTGGCAAGAACTGGCCCAGTTTGCCATGGGTGTACTGTCTTGTCCACCCTCCAGTGTAGCGTCAGAGAGGGTATTCAGCGCGGCAGGGGGCTTCGTCACCCCTAAGCGAACAAGATTGTCCGCCAACAGCTTGGAAAATCTCACGTTTCTGAAAATGAATCAAGCGTGGATCGGTGAGGATTTTAAAACCCCTGTGCCTGATGCCACTGATTAGATCTGACATTGCTGCTGCCGCCTGCTACTGCCGCCTGCTACTACGGGATTCTGTCCTGTCCATTTTTTTTTTAATGTGCCGCTGTTGGTGCTGCTACTACTTCTACCACCAATCCACCCCCATTGCCGTCTGCTACAAGCAGGCCTGCCCCACCACAGGGCTTTGTCCTGTTACTGTCCAGTGTCTTTTAATGTGCTGCTACTACTACTACTACTATCTACCACCACCCTTGCTGTCCGTTGGCTACCTCTACTACCACCAATACACCTCCACTGCCGTCTGCTACAAGCAGGCCTGAGGCCTGCCCCACCACAGGGCTTTGTCCTCCTGTGACTGTCCAGTCTCTTTTAATGTGCTGCTACTACTACTACTACCACCACCCTTGCTGTCCGTTGGCTACCTCCACCAATACACCTCCACTGCCGTCTGCTACAAGCAGGCCTGAGGCCTGCCCCACCACAGGGCTTTGTCCTCCTGTGACTGTCCAGTCTCTTTTAATGTGCTGCTACTACTACTACTACTACCACCACCCTTGCTGTCCGTTGGCTACCTCCACCAATACACCTCCACTGCCGTCTGCTACAAGCAGGCCTGCCCCAGCACAGGGCTTTGTCCTGTGACTGTCCAGTGTCTTTTAATGTGCTGCTACTACTACTACCACCACCCTTGCTGTCCGTTGGCTACCTCTACTACCACCAATACACCTCCACTGCCGTCTGCTACAAGCAGGCCTGAGGCCTGCCCCACCACAGGGCTTTGTCCTGTGAGTTGTGACTGTCCAGTGTCTTTTAATGTGCTGCTACTACTACTACCACCCTTGCTGTCTGTTGTCTACCTCTACTACCACCAATACACCTCCACTGCCGTCTGCTACAAGCAGGCCTGAGGCCAGCCCCACCACAGGGCTTTGTCCTGTGACTGTCCAGTCTGTTTTAATGTGCTGCTGCTACTACTACTACTACCACCCTTGCTGTCCGTTGGCTACCTCTACTACCACCAATACACCTCCACTGCCGTCTGCTACAAGCAGGCCTGCCCCACCACAGGGCTTTGTCCTGTGACTGTCCAGTGTCTTTTAGTGTGCTGCTACTACTTCTACTACCACCACCCTTGCTGTCCGTTGGCTACCTCTACTACCACCAATACAAATCCACTGCCGTCTGCTACAAGCAGGCCTGGAGGGCTTGTGAAAAGCCATTACTTGTTGCTTCTACATCCATGTATGGATGAACCCCCGGCAGGCATCTGCAAATAAAAAGGGTATATTTTTGGGGGGGCTTGTGAAAAGCCATTGCTTGTTGCTTTTACATCCATGTATGGATGAACCCCGGCAGGCATCTGCCAATAAAAAGGGTATATTTTTGGAGGGCTTGTGAAAAGCCATTGCTTGTTGCTTTTACATCCATGCATGGATGAACCCCGGCAGGCATCTGCCAATAAAAAGGGTACATTTTTGAAGGGCTTGCCAAAAGCCATTGCTTGTTGCTTTTACATTACATCCATGTATGGATGAACCCCGGCAGGCATCTGCCAATAAAAAGGGTAAATTTTTGGAGGGCTTGTCAAAAGCCATTGCTTGTTACTTTTACATTACATCCATGTATGGATGAACCCCGGCAGGCATCTGCCAATAAAAAGGGTATATTTTTGGGGGGGCTTGTGAAAAGCCATTGCTTGTTGCTTTTACATCCATGTATGGATGAACCCCGGCATGCATCTGCCACCATAAAGGGTACATTTTTTGAGGGCTTGTCAAAAGCCATTGCTTCTTCTTTTACCACCTTATATGTATGAACCCTGGCAGGCATCTGCCGCCAAAAATGGTTAATTTTTGTACCTTTTTTAACAATGCATTAAGCATACAACATGCACAAGTGCAGTGGTTTCTGTTAGTTATCACCGTGTCCCATCCGTTTTCCTATAGCCATACATGTTGGCGTAACTTTGACACTAACTTTGCCTTAAAGACAGCTCAAAAGTACTTGGATACACTCATGGGTGACCTAAGAGTGTTATACAGGGCTTCTAGGGCTTTTAAACAGTGTTATAAACGATTTTTAGGGGCTTTCTTGTATTACAGGTTCGGTCAGAACTAGTTCGGTCCGAATCAAACTTTTTCATGAAATTCGGCGAACCAGCCGAACCGAACTTTTCATAAGTTCGCTCATCTCTACTCCTAATGATAACAGATTTTTTCTTATAAGTAAAAAACTCAAAATGCACTGTTTCAAATTATTATGCACAACAGAGATCAAAACATTTTAAAGTTTGTAAAGAGAACTAAAATGGTCATTTGTTGAATTTGCAGCATCAGGAGGTCATATTTACAGAAAACAGAAGCTCTTTAAATCAAAAAAAAACTTAACAGGCCAAGTTACATGTTAACATAGGACCCCTTCTTTAATATCACCTTCACAATTCTTGCATCCATTGAATTTGTGAGTATTTGGACAGTTTCTGCTTGAATATCTTTTCAGGATGTCAGAATAGCCTTCCAGAGCTTCTGTTTTGATGTGAACTGCCTCCCACCCTCATAGATATTTTGCTTGAGGATGCTCCAAAGGTTCTCAATAGGGTTGAGGTCAGGGGAACATGGGGGCCACACCATGAGTTTCCCTCCTTTTATGCCCATAGCAGCCAATGACATAGAGGTATTCTTTGCAGCATGAGATGGTGCATTGTCATGCATGAAGATAATTTTGCTACGGAAGGCACGGTTCTTCTTTTTGTAACACGGAAGAAAGTGGTCAGTCATAAACTCTACGTACTTTGCAGAGGTCATTTTCACACCGTCAGGGACCCTAAAGGGGCCTACCAGCTCTCTCCCCATGATTCCAGCCCAAAACATGACTCCGCCACCTCCTTGCTGACGTCGCAGACTTGTTGGGACATGGTGGCCATTCATCAACCATCCACTACTCCATCCATCTGCACCATCCAGGGTTGCACGGCACTTATCAGTAAACAAGACTGTAGAGGATCTGCCAGACACAGCTTCTGTGTCGACGCCTGTGGTTAATCAGTCTGCACCTGCTCCTAAGTCTGATAGAGTGACTCGATCTGCTACCACTCAGGCTGGTAGGCTCGGGAGTGGGAGAACCTATCACAGCCTAGCCAGACGGTTCTAGCTCCCGCCCTCGGTCTATTTATACCTTTATTTCCTGCTTGTCTTCGCCTGTGATTCTTTCCTGTTTCTTTTTTACTAGATTCAACTTTTTGGTCACCTATAGGGCTGGGTCTAAAAATATTAAAGCTGATGCACTGTTACGTAGCTTCATGGCCAGCCCTCCTTCGGAGGAAGATCCTGCTTGTGTTTTGCCCCCAGGTATAATAATTTCCTCTGTTGATTCTGACTTAGTCTCCAAAATTGCGGCTGATCAAGGTTCAGCTCCCGGGAACCTTCCTCAGAACAAGCTGTTTGTTCCCCTGCAATTCCGGCTAAGGGTACTCAGGGAAAATCAGGACTCTGCACTATCTGGCCATCCAGGAATCCTGGGTACCAAGCACCTCATTGCCAGAAACTATTGGTGGCCCGGGTTGCCTAAAGACGTTAAAGCCTACTTCGCCGCTTGCAAAATTTGTCCCTACCAGCAGGCTTACTATGTTCTTTGCCCATTCCCCAGAGACCTTGGACCCATATCTCCATGGATTTTATCACCGATCTGCCTCCATCTCAAGGCAAGTCGGTGGTGTGGGTTGTAGTAGACCGCTTCAGTAAGATGTGCCACTTTGTGCCCCTCAAGAAACTACCCAATCCTAAGACGTTAGCTACGTTGTTTGTCAAACATATCCTGCGTCTCCATGGGGTTCCTGTTAATATTGTTTCTGACAGAGGGGTACAATTTGTTTCATTGTTTTGGAGAGCTTTCTGTAAAAAGTTGGAGATTGATCTGTCCTTCTCCTCGGCCTTCCATCCTGAAACTAATGGCCAAACGGAGAGGACTAATCAGTCTCTAGAACAATATTTAAGGTGTTTTATCTCTAACTGTCAATATGATTGGGTCTCCTTCATTTCCCTCGCCGAATTTTCCCTTAATAACCGAGTCAGTAACTCGTCAGGGGTCTCCCCCTTTTTCTGTAATTTTGGGTTTAATCCACAGTTCTCCTCCATTTCACCGGGTGGTTCCAACAATCCCGAGGTAGATGTCGTTCATCTGGAACAGTGCACAGTCTAGGCCCAGGTTCAGAAGAACCTAGAGGCGTCCCAGAGCATACAAAAGACTCAGGCAGATAGAAGACGTTCTGCTAACCCCTTGTTTGTGGTCGGGGATCTGGTGTGGCTGTCTTCAAAAAATTTGTGCCTTAAAGTCCCGTCCCAAAAATTTGCTCCCCGGTATATAGGGCCATACAAGGTCATTGAGGTCCTTAACCATGTCTCCTTCCGACTGGAGTTACTCCCGTCTTTTCGAGTACACAACGTGTTTCATGCCTCCCTCCTGAAACGCTGTTCCCCATCTTTGGCTACCTGCAGGAAACCTCCGGTCCCTGTTCTCACCCCTGAAGGGGTAGAATTTGAGGTGGCCAAGATTGTGGACAGCAATTTGGTCCAAGGCTCCCTCCAGTACCTGGTCCATTGGAGAGGATACGGGCCTGAGGAGAGGTCTTGGGTACCCGCCCGGGATGTTCACGCTGGGATATTGCTCAGGAGGTTCCATCTTCCGTTCCCCAATAAGCCAGGTCCACCTAGAAAGGGTCCAGTGGCCCCTCATAAAAGGGAGGGGGGGTACTGTAAAGGATCTGCCAGACACAGCTTCTGTGTTGACGCCTGTGGTTAATCAGTCTGCACCTGCTCCTAAGTCTGATAGAGTGACTCGATCTGCTACCACTCAGGCTGGTAGCCTCAGGAGTGGGAGAACCTATCACAGCCTGGCCAGACGGTTCTAGCTCCCACCCTTGGTCTATTTATACCTTCATTTCCTGCTTGTCTTGTCTCTGATTCTTTCCTGTTTTCTGGCTCTGCTGCTTCTGCTATTATTATTGACCTTGCTTCATTTTGACCCTGGCTTTACTGACTATGCTTTTGCTCTGCGTTTGGTACCTCGTACACTCCTGGTTTGACTCGGCTCGTTCACTACGCCTGTTGCTCACGGTATTGCCGTGGGCAACTGCCCCATTTCCCTTAGCTTCTGTGTACACTTGTCTGTTTGTCTGTCGTGCACGTATTGAGCGTAGGGACCGTCGCCCAGTTGTACGCCATCGCCTAGGACGGGCCGTGCAAGTAGGCAGGGACTGAGTGGCGGGTAGATTAGGGCTCACCTGTCTGTCTCCCTACCCCGTCATTACAAAGACGGTTTGAAAATGAGTCTTTATGTATTTCTGAGCCCACTGCAACCGTTTCTGCTTGTGAGCATTGTTTAGGGGTGGCTGAATAATAGCTTTATGCACCCTTGCAAACCTCTGGAGGATCTTACACCTTGAGGTTTGTGGGACTCCAGAGGCACCAGCGGCTTCAAATACCTGTTTGCTGCTTTGCAATGGCATTTTAGCAGCTGTTCTCCTAATCCTATTAATTTGTCTGGCAGAAACCTTCCTCATTATGCCTTTATCTGAACGAACCCGTCTGTGCTCTGAATCAGCCACAAATCTTTTCACAGTACGATGATAACGCTTAAGTTTTCTTGAAATATCCAATGTTTTTATACCAAACCCAAGGTATTGCACTATTTCACGCTTTTCGTCAGCAGAGAGATCCCTTTTCTGTCCCATATTGCTTGAAACCTGTGGCCTGCTTAATAATGTGGAACGTCCTTCTTAAGTAGTTTTCCTTTGATTGGGCACACCTGGAAAACTAATTATCACAGGTGTCTGAGATTGATTACAAAGATCCAAAGAGCCCTAAGACACAATACCATCCATGAGTTTAATTGAAAGAACTAATAATTAAATATTTATGACACTTAAATCCAATGTGCATAATAATTTGGAACACGGTGTATAGCCTCACATATAGCTCCCTCTATAGTTCTCCTCATATAGCCCACCCCTGTATATAGCCCCCCCCCCTGTAAATAATGTCACTCTTTTTTATTAGGATAAAAAACAAAACTTTACATACTCACCTTAATCCCGTTCCCGCGCCGTCCGGGGGCAATGCAGACCTTGCTTTCAACGAAGCAAGCAGCACAAAGAAGTAATTGTGCCGCTTGAGTCGTTGAAAGGCGCTAAATGTCCGGGCATGGAACATACCCGGCAATTCATCGCCTGTATTGCTGGAGGGGGTGGCGGCAGCTGATTTCAGTGGCGCCGCCGTCACCTCAGAGAGGCAGCAGGCCACCGTCATGGATGGTGCGGCCCTGGCGCCACCACCACCTTCCCTCCTAATTGCACCGGGGGCGTATGCCCCGTCTGCCGCCCCTAGATACGCCCCTGATGTACGGCAGCCGGACCCCTCTGGTCTTCATTTCAGGTATACTAAGAGCTCAGCGTTACATTAATTTGTTTGTAAAACCAGTGGTACGGCCATATCTCCAAATTGTCCCAGAAGTCGTTTAACAACAGGACTATGCCAAGCCGCATGTTGCTCGTGCTTATGTGAGAAGCCTGCGTGGCCTAACCATGGACTGCATTGTCTCCGGACTTGTCTCCCATCGAGCACATCTGGGACGTCATTGGTCGGCAATTGCAAAGGGAGCTGCCAACAGCCAATCTTGATGATTTGCGTGCTCAAGTGCATTTAGCGTGGTATAACATTCCTCAGACAGCCATTAATAACCTCATTGATAGCATACCAAGGCATGTAAGTGTGTGTGTTTCTGCGCGTGGTGCTCATACTCGATACTGAATATATCAAGATGTTTGGAATATTTTGTTTCCATTTTTTATCATTTTTATATCTTTAACATGTCTATCGATCCTGTGATTTCCACAATTCTAAACTTTTCCTTCTTGGTGTGCAATTTCAATGTTGAGGAGTGTATTTATGATTAGACTACTATTACTGCTGCCAATTAGTACTTTCCCATTTTATATTATGTGTTATAACAGTTAATAAATGTACATGCTAGCTATTTTAGTACTGCTACCTTGTACCAATAAAATAATAAAATTGTGCCTATATAATGTTGCACTATAAAGTAGTGTCCATACTATAAATAGTACAATGCCAAAACACTGTGTCAATATAGTAGTGGCACATAATGCCCAAATAGTAGTACGTTATGTAATCAATATAACGATGCAACATACTGCTATGTAAGGCCCCATGCACACGACCGTAGATTTAGTTCGTAATTACGGTCCTTAAGATTTCAGTCTCGTAAAACAACTTTAAGTTATTTTCCCACAGGCCAGATGCGCTGCAAATTAACATGCGGAAAATCTGCAGTGTATATAATAGCAGTGAAATTAATAAGATTTCAATAAATCTTATCCCCACACTGAGGCTAAAATTCGCACATAATTTGTGTTGAAATTCTGCTGCGGTGCGACTTTATAATAGGCAGTATGTTTATTTATGCTGCAGATTCTTAGCGGATAGCCTGTGTTTTTACCCCCGTAGACCTGTATAAGAAGCATAAAATCTTTTGTGAAAATTGCAAGCTCTATTGTGGTTTTTACAGTTATTGTTGTGATTCCGCTGTGATTCTGCAGTTGAAACTGTAGTAAATTTGCCTCTGCACATAAAGTTTTCTGCAATCAATACTTCACACTATATTTCACAGGTTTTATCTCAAAGTTATGCGCAGCTACATTGCATTTCCACAGCAATATGCGCAGCAAAACGTTCTATTGGCTGTGAGTGTATTGGATTGGATCATATCAAGTGCTAGAGCTCAGTACAAATCGTACGGTGCCAAACAGTGAGCAAGAATTATTATAATACAGGGAAGGAGGGAGGAACAAGGGGAATTTAGGGAAGGGGCAAGAGGAATGGGGAATATTAGAGGGAAACCACTGGTAAATAGGCACTCGTCTCAGCAATTTATAAAAATATAAAAATTTATTATCAATTAGTTAAAAAAGACAGAAAATAGCACTATGTGTGACCCTGTATCAATTTAGCAAAATAAACACAAAACAACAATAAATGCAATAGACAAACAAAAATAGACACCACAGGCCCGGCCGGGTCACTAATATATAGTTCACATAAGTCGTCGATGATAATCCAAAAAGTTGTAACATCAAATTCAAGATCAAGTATTGCAATGTGGTGAGCTAATAATAGACTCGTTAAATAAAGGGCAGTGTGCAGATCATGCGTTTAGTTAATCGATGTGTTCACATACCAATTAAAGATTTGTATCAGCTGTGGATACAAGGTGAATACAACCTCTTAATACACCACATAGGTATATTTATGTGTGTAACCTATGGATCTCGCTGCAGGAGGATACAATAAAGGATGCAATCAATGTGTATAACCTACAGATCTCGCTACAGAAGGATACAATAAAGGATGCAATTAATTACATAGACATAGCATACAGTTTATGAACCAGCAAGATTTATTCAACAGCACATGTCAGATCATATACTTATCGCCAATAAATGTGGCTTCTGAAGTGTGGATCGACATGTAGTCATTAGGTTCCATATGTGCTGTCAATCTGTTAGGTTGCTGTAAAGGATCTGCCAGACACAGTTTCTGTGTCGACGCCCGTGGGTAATCAGTCTGCACCTGCTCCTATGTCTGTGAGACTGACTCCATCTTCCACCACTCAGGATGGCAGGCTTAGGAGTGGGAGAGCCTATCACAGCCTGGCCAGACGGAGCTAGCTCCCGCCCACTGTCTATTTATACCTGCCTTTCCTGTTCCTCCTTTGCCTGTGATTCTGCTCTGCTTGTTTCCTGGCTCTGCTGCTGCTGCTTGAACTACTGATCCTCTGCTTGTTATTGACCTTGGCTTACTGACCACTCTCCTGCTCAGCGTTTTGTACCTCGTGCACTCCTGGTTTGACTCGGCTCGTTCACTACTCTCGTTGCTCACGGTGTCTCCGTGGGCAGCTGCCCCGTTTCCCTAGCTTCTGTGTACCCTTGTCTGTTTGTCTGTCGTGCACTTACTGAGCGTAGGGGCCGTCGCCCAGTTGTACCCCGTCGCCTAGAACGGGTCGTTGCAAGTAGGCAGGGACTGAATGGCGGGTAGATTAGGGCTCACCTGTCTGTCTCCTACCCCGTCATTACAGTTGCAAGCCTTTGTACTTTTTCGATATCCGTGTCGTAGCCGGCATCCAGGACGGAACCACAAGGGAGCCCTGAAGGCAGTAGTGGTTTTAAGAGGGAAACAGTAATTTGTTCCAATGGAAAACGTTCCTTGATGAACCGTATATCATACGGATTGAAGGTAAGCAAGATAAAGCGAGCCGCATGTACATCGATCACGTCTCTCAGATCATCAGGCTCTCATCGGCATGAAGGTTATACGTTTCAGTCATATATATGTAGAAAGCGATTCCACAGGTGAATCCACAAGTGAGTCCACACACTGCTCGGCATGTGATGTCACAGAAAGAGGGCGTACGCTGACGCGTTTTGTCACCACGTGACTTCCTCAGAGCAGTTCTTTTGGCTGTGGCTGATTCCGCTGTGGATTTTCAATTGCGGAAAATCTGCAGTATACTCAGGTAGTGGAAACTTCCTCTAATTAGTCTGAAACAATTGGTTAGACTAGTTTGCATTTAAAACTAGAGAACTAAAGTTATACTAGAAGACTTAAAAATACCAAACAGATCAGGCGCGAGTGTGCTGCGGGTATTTGCGGAAATTGGAGGAGTTCACGGAGGGAGTTTGGATTGTGGGCGGTGATTTTAACCTGACGTTCGATTCCAGGCTTGACACCTCCTCGGGCAGGTCTGCGGTTCTGAAGTCCCACTTGGGAACCTTGAAAACTGTGATGCATTCCATGCAATTGATTGACGTGTGGAGGATTCTGCATCCTCAGGTAAGAGAATATACTTACTTCTCCCCGCTACACAATATGTACAGTAGGCTGGACGCCTTTCTTATTAGCCACCATTTGCTTACCTGGCATCCTACCTCTGAGGTGGGCCCTATGGTTTGGTCGGATCATGCCCCTGTATTTCTGACACTCACGTTTCCTAGTTCGGTACCCAATTTCCAATCTTGGAAACTTAACGATAATTTATTGCGTGACTCAGTGTGTGTGTCAGCCCTTAAGGACTCGCTAACCGGTTTTCTTGAGGTACATACACGTGACACCACCCCATTACCATTACAGTGGGAGGCGCTAAAGTGTGTAATAAGGGGAGTCCTGATCCAACATGGGGCTCGTTTGAAGCGGGAAAAAGGGGTAGCCATTGCGCGGCTCCTTGCTCAGATACGGGACCTTGAATCCTGTCATAAGCGTGTGCTTTCCTCACAGATATTTGCGGAACTTACTACAGCGAGAGAATCCTTGCGTTCTCTGATAGACCAGTCACACGCTCGATTCAGGGACCGTATGCGAAAACATTCGTACGAATTTCCCTCGGTCGGTGAGGTTCATGATCCGGTGGGCATCACTGATTGCTTCAGACAGTATTACTCGGCATTATATAATCTTAAAGGCCATTTTCAGGATATGCAGGCGGATGCGTTGCGGGATAAAATAGACCGGTATGTGCGCGACACTGCGTTGCCGTCATTGGGGGACGGGGAGGCCTTGGGACTTGAGGAAGATTTTTTGGAAACGGAAGTGGAGCGCGCTAATGGAGACTCCCCCTTGGGCAAAGTCCGGGACCCGATGGGTTTAATAATAAATTCTACAAGACATTTAAGGATCAATTGGCTCCGTTCTTGACGAAAGTTTTTAATTCTGTGTCTTCCTCGTGTCCCTTTGCACCTCAGTCCCTTGAGGCTCATATTACCCTTTTACCAAAACCGGGCAAGGATCCGACGTCGTGCGCAAAAATTTCAACCAATATCATTGATAAATGTAGACGTTAAGATTTTTGCGAAGTTGCTGGCCTCTCGACTCTCGCCTTTCTTACACGATCTGGTCACAGATGACCAGGTGGGGTTTGTGCGTGGTAGGGAAGCGCGGGACAACACTAACAAGACCCTCCTTTTAACATCATACTGCCAATCCCATAAGATACCGATGTGTTTACTCTCGGTCGATGCTGAAAAAGCTTTTGACAGGGTACATTGGGTGTTTCTCCGTAGTGTCCTGACACAGGTTGGCCTTGGCGCCACTATGGTGGATAGGATTATGGCATTATATCATGGGCCTACGGCCCGGGTTTGAGTTAATGGTTTGTTATCTGACTCTTTGTCTATTACTAATGGCACGAGACAGGGGTGCCCACTCTCACCTTTACTCTATGTTTTGGTCATGGAACACCTGGCCGTGGCACTGCGGAACAACCCTAATGTTAATGGCGTCTGTGTTGGCGCGAAACATCACAAACTAGCATTGTATGCCGATGATCTCCTTGTGTACATTACGACTCCCATGATTTCCTTGCCATCTTTGACCGGGGAATTTGAGCGATTTGGTCATTTGAGTAATTTTAAAGTCAACTATTCTAAATCGGAGGCATTGAATATATCTCTCGATACTGCTCTAGCCACCCATCTCGCTCGTGTTTTCCCGTTCAAATGGCAATCTAAATCTCTAAAATATCTGGGGGTGCATATTCCCACACAACAGTCGGATTTGTTCACTTTGAATTACACACCCATTCTGCAGCGCACCTTGAAGGATTTAATGTCATATGGTGGGAACCGCATATCGTGGTTTGGGCGCATTAACACGGTTAAAATGGACATTCTGCCCAAATTCCTATACATATTCCAAACCATCCCTATCATAATTCCAACGAGCTTCTTAAAAACCTTACATAGGGCCATAACAAAATTTGTTTAGTGCTCCTCTAAGCCTCGTGTTCATTTTGCTGTCCTCAATCGGCCGAAAGTGGAGGGGGGGCAGGATTGCCGGATTTTAAACGCTACCACCAAGCTGCGGTCCTCATGCGATTGGTAGACTGGTTCCGCTCAGGTACGGGTAAGCAATGGGTGCGCATTGAGAAGGCTATGTCTCCCCTAGCACTGTCGTCTCTGCCTTGGTTGTCTGCTCTTCAGCGACCTTCATCTTCTCTGCCTTCCCTCACACGTCAGTTTCTTGTAGTCTGGGAGCGGATCATTGCTACGATGGACATTGTTCACCGTCCATGTCCTCTAACTCCTCTTTTTGATGATCCTTCCTTCCCTCCGGCGGTGGGTGTGGACACATTCCTCTGTTGGGAGAGACAGGACGGTGGTTTCTTGGCTAAGACACTTACACCTGAGGGTACAATCTTGTCACAGTCTGTTGTCTCTGAGGCCTGCCCGGGGGGACTTCCGGTTTGGTGGTCCTATTTTCAATTGCGCTCCTATCTTTCTTCCATGGGCGACCGTCTTGTATTGTTGCAGGATAAGACTCCTCTGGAGCACTACTTGTTGTTGACTACTGCCCCCTCTCATGTGTTGTCCTATTTACACGGGATCCTTCTACCTAAATACGATTACTCTCAGCTGACATTCACTACCGCATGGGATGAGGAATTGGGGACTCGACACTCTGCTGAGGAGTGGGGCACATCTTTCTTCCTGGTGCATAAGCTACCGACCTCGTGCTTTGCCCAGGAAAAAAATTATAAGATTCTCACCAGATGGTACCGCTGTCCTTCTTTGCTGCATAGGATATTCCCTGATGTATCTGATGAGTGCTGGAGGTGTGGGGAGGCTCCTGGAACCATGCTGCACATTTGGTGGGATTGTCCCAAGCTTCGTCCCTTTTGGGGAAAAATTTTCGATCTTGGTAACAAACTTTTTCATACTGAGGTTCAGACTTCGGCCTCCATTGGCTTACTTTCCATGGTTCCTGGATCACTCCCACACCTCAAAAAGAGTGTCTTTTGGCATTTTTTGACCGCAGCAAGAACAGTGATACCTCGTCATTGGAAGTCCAGCACTGTACCTTCCTTGAAGGAATGGGTGACGGAGGTGAACGGAATTATGAGGATGGAGGAGTTGATGTCTGCTGATCAGGGTAAAGCTGAGCTCTTTGTCCACACTTGGGCAGTGTGGTCTGGATTCCGGGGTGGTAATGATCTACCTCTCTGGCTGGATGGCCTCTTTTGAACACCTATATAAGCCTACCTTTTGCGTGCTAGGTCTGTATGTGTTTCCCCTTGTTGTCTTGTGTCTGTGTTAATCTGACGTATAATGTGCACTTATATGCGATAATTTTTATCCAACTGTGGGGACTGGCTTCCCTAAATAATGCACTATCTTTGCTGCACTTATGGTATTGTTATTCTCATTGCATTCTTATTTAGTTTTTGCTTACTAATTAGGAGGTTACCTCCTACTGTTGTTTCTATGTCTTTGTATATTTTATGCGATATTGAAGTGGTTATATTGCACTGTGTGTGAATTTTGCAAATCTATGAAACCATGTGTATGCTGTTATGTTTTGTATATTTTCAAAATAAAAATCTTTGATAAAGAAAAAAAATAAATACCAAACAGTGGTAGTACAGGCTGATAAACAGCCACTATTGTTTTTTTGTGTGAAAGTTTTTAGTATTTAAATTAAATTTGTATCATCTAATGCAGATATATAACATAGGACATCGACTGATCTCATGAGTAAGCTATATATTACTGGATATTTCTATGGAAGATACAAATAATATAAAGAAGGTTTCTATAAATGTTGTTATTCAAATCTGTCACCCCTTTTGCTTGAATAACTAGGTCTAATATGATTACCTACACAGTCACAGGCAGTTCTGCCAAATGAAACAGATGTCAAGGTCAAACTGTAGACTCAGAGGACATTAAGTAAAATTAAAACTACAGCTAGGAGAAATGGCAGAAGAATGAGCTCACAGTCATATAAAAATGTATTCTTGTATGAATTTAGATTTAAATCATCTTATTTGCATGGCTAGACTTCTATTCCTAAAATACAGTGCTCGAGCTATTCTGTGAGACATCTGTGAGGCTTTTATTTCATGTATGTATTCGCTACAAAGAGTGAAAAATCAATATACAAACTCCAAGAACATAATTCTTATGGGCTAGGCAATTTTAAGCAAACATCCCCCCATAATAATACAGGCAACTCCATAAATTAATGAACTATACTGAAGAAACAGAGCATATAGCCATTTGTATATAATAATATAGCAAATTTATTTAACATGTAAGACAGACAATGCTAAAAAACATGAATAAACAAGACTCTAGTGAAAATATATAGTACATTGGAGTCAGACCACAAATGCTGGATGATATGTACAAATTAGAAGGCTGTTATAAGTTCACACAGAATTACGATAGACCCCAAATGGGTCTAAGTTTTAATAAGTTCTAATACCACATTGATAACTCTAATAGTAGTGGGGGAGAATAAAAGTGCCCAGTGTCAAAAAGTATGCTTCAGTGAACAGCCTTACCCACTACAGCAGATGGGAAGAAAAGACTCGCTCGACCACAAAGACCCCTTATAAATAGTTAAAAATGTAGTGCTTTACAATTAGTTCGTTTATTTGAGTAGGGAAAGTATAAATGACCATACACCTAATATTATTACACAAATACACAAATTCATATTTTCTTTTTATTTCAATAGATCCACAATCGCTTGCCTCAGGTATAATATACTTCACAGAGTACATCATGTCATGTTTTCAAAATCCATTTCACTATCAAGCTCTGATATCTCCGTACAGGGGTTTTTGCATTAAAAAAAACAAAAAAAATTCACTTTTTTATTAAAATACTATTCTACAACCCTTTCATAATTAAGGCACTTGATAAAGTTGATGAATCTGCTGCACTCGGGGAAAACTGGCGCACATATGGTTAATCAGTATTAACATATTTCCCCCAATGTTGGGACTCAAGAGGAAGTAATCTGCACTCAGAGGTGTAGCTTGGGTATTCAGGGTCCCAAAGTAAAAATCAGAACTGGGCCTTTCATCTAACTGTCACTGCTGGCTTCACATTTCTATTTTATCTAATAAGCATCTATATAAATTATATACACATTATACATTATATATACAATAGAATTGTACAGTGTGATAGCTTAAGTTACCATGACTCCATTAT
The DNA here is from genome assembly GCF_050947455.1 of Rhinoderma darwinii. Lineage (NCBI taxonomy): Eukaryota > Metazoa > Chordata > Amphibia > Anura > Rhinodermatidae > Rhinoderma > Rhinoderma darwinii. The sequence continues at coordinate 314,510,914 of NC_134687.1, read as the reverse complement.
CGTTAATTTGGAAAAAGTCATTGCACCATCTTATTGTATGAATGTGTGTAGGGGCAAAACTATAGGGTCCTGGTCCAGGTCCTGCAGTGTGAGGGGCCTAAAAGGACTTTGCTGATGTTTTTTCTAAAAGGGCCTCCGAAGTGTTACCTCCTCAAAGAGAATATGATTGCGCTATCAATTTGGTACCAGGAGCTAAGCTCCCTAAGGGTAGGATATTTAATCTCTCTAGTCCCGAACGTGAGGCCATGAGAGAATATATCCAGGAAAGCCTGGCCAAGGGTTACATTCGCCCCTCTACTTCTCCAGTAGGTGCTGGCTTTTTCTTCGTAGGGAAGAAGGATGGTGGTCTTAGGCCGTGCATCGATTACCGAAACTTGAATAAGGTCACTGTAAGGAACCAGTATCCTCTTCCTTTGATTCCTGATCTCTTCAATCAGGTTCAGGGGGCCCAATGGTTCTCTAAGTTTGATCTTTCGGGTGGCTTATAACCTTATCCGAGTCAGAGAAGGGGATGAGTGGAAGACTGCGTTTAACACGCCCGAAGGTCATTTCGAATACCTCGTCATGCCCTTTGGGTTGTGTAATGCTCCCGCGGTCTCCCAGAATTTCATAAATGGGATTTTAAGTGACTACCTGGGGGTATTTCTTGTAGTGTACCTTGATGACATATTTGTGTTTTCCAAGGACTGGTCCTCCCACATTGAGCATGTCAGGAAGGTGCTCCAGGCCCTTCGGGAAAACAAACTCTTTGCTAAATCTGAAAAATGTGTGTTTGGGGTGCAAGAGATAAAATTTTTGGGTCAAATCCTCACTCCTAATGAATTCCGCATGGACCCTGCCAAGGTTCAGGCTGTGGCTGAATGGGTCCAACCTGCCTCCCTGAAGGCGTTACAGTGCTTCCTGGGGTTTGCTAATTATTACAGGAGATTCATTGCTAACTTCTCAGTCATCGCTAAGCCTCTTACGGATCTTACTCGCAAAGGTGCTGATCTCCTCCACTGGACACCAGAGGCGGTCCAGGCTTTTGAGATCCTTAAGAAGTGCTTTATCTCTACCCCAGTGCTGATTCAGCCTAACCGAATGGGGCCATTCATCGTGGAGGTTGACGCCTCCGAGGTCGGAGTGGGTGCTGTCTTGTCCCAGGGTACCATGTCCCTCACCCATCTCCGTCCCTGTGCCTACTTCTCCAGGAAGTTTTCGCCCACTGAGAGTAACTATGACGTGGGCAACCGCAAACTCTTAGCCATTAAATGGGCATTTGAAGAGTGGAGCCACTACTTGGAGGGGGCTAGGCACCAGGTAACGGTCCTTACCGACCACAAGAATCTGGTCTTCCTAGAATCTGCCCGGAGGCTAAACCCGAGACAAGCTCGATGGGCGTTGTTTTTTACTAGATTTAACTTTGTGGTCACCTATAGGACTGGGTCTAAAAATATTAAAGCTGATGCACTGTCGCGTAGCTTCATGGCCAGCCCTGCTTCGGAGGAAGATCCTGCTTGGGTTTTGCCCCCAGGTATAATAATATCCTCTGTTGATTCTGACTTAGTCTCCGAAATTGCGGCTGATCAAGGTTCAGCTCCCGGGAACCTTCCTGAGAACAAGCTGTTTGTTCCCCTGCAATTCCAGCTAAGGGTACTCAGGGAAAATCAGGACTCTGCACTATCTGGCCATCCTGGAATCCTGGGTACCAAGCACCTCATTGCTAGAAACTATTGGTGGCCTGGGTTGCTTAAAATCGTTAAGGCCTACGTCGCCGCTTGTTAAATTTGTGCTAGGTCCAAGACTCCCAGGTCCTGACCTGCGGGCTTACTATGTTCTTTGCTCATACCCCAGAGACCTTGGACCCATATCTCCATGGATTTTATCACCGATCTGCCTTCATCTCAAGGCAAGTCGGTCGTGTGGGTTGTAGTAGACTGCTTTAGTAAGATGTGCCACTTTGTGCCCCTCAAGAAACTACCCAATGCCAAGACGTTAGCTACCTTGTTTGTCAAACACATCGTGCGTCTCCATGGGGTCCCTGTCAATATTGTTTCTGACAGAGGGGTACAATTTGTTTCATTGTTTAGGAGAGCCTTCTGTAAAAAGTTGGAGATTGATCTGTCCTTCTCCTCTGCCTTCCATACTGAAACTAATGGCCAAACTGAGAGGACTAATCAGTCTCTAGAACAATATTTAAGGTGTTTTATCTCTGACTGTCAATATGATTGGGTCTCCTTCATTCCCCTCGCCGAATTTTCCCTTAATAACCGGGTCAGTAACTCGTCAGGGGTCTCCCCCTTTTTCTATAATTTTGGGTTTAATGCACAGTTCTCCTCCGTTTCACCGGGTGGTTCCAACAATCCCGAGGTAGATGTCGTTCATCGGGAACTGTGCACAGTCTGGGGCCAAGTTCAGAAGAACCTAGAGGCGTCCCAGAGCATACAAAAGACTCAGGCAGACAGAAGACGTTCTGCTAACTCCTTGTTTGTGGTCGGGGATCTGGTGTGGCTGTCTTCAAAAAATTTGCGCCTTAAGGTACCGTCCAAAAAATTTTCTCCCCGGTTTATAGGGCCGTACAAGGTCATTGAGGTCCTTAACCCTGTCTCCTTCCGGCTGGAGTTGCCCCTGTCTTTTCAAATACACGACGTATTTCATGCCACCCTCCTGAAACGCTGCTCCCCGTCCTTGGTTACCTCGAGGAAACATCCGGTCCCTTTTTTCACCCCTGAAGGGGTAGAATTCGAGGTGGCCAAGATTGTGGACAGCAGGATTGTCCAAGGCTCCCTCCAGTACCTGGTCCATTGGAGAGGATACGGGCCTGAGGAGAGGACTTGGGTACCTGCCCGGGATGTTCACGCTTGGGTATTGCTCAGGAGGTTCCATCTTCGGTTCCCCAATAAGCCAGGTCCACCTAGGAAGGGTCCAGTGGCCCCTCATAAAAGGGGGGTTACTGTAAAGGATCTGCCAGACACAGCTTCTGTGTCGACGCCCGTGGTTAATCAGTCTGCATCTGCTCCTAGGTCTGTTAGAGTGACTCGATCTGCTACCACTCAGGCTGGTAGGCTGAGGAGTGGGAGAACCTATCACAGCCTGGCCACACGGTTCTAGCTCCCGCCCTCGGTCTATGTATACCTTCATTTGCTTCTTGTTTTTGCCTGTGATTCTCTCTTCTTTCCTGGCTCTGCTGTTCCAGCTATTACTATTGACCTCAGCTTTATTTTGACCCTGGCTTTACTGACTACGCTCCTGCTCTGCGTTTGGTACCTCATACACTCCTGGTTTGACTCGGCTCGTTTACTACTCTTGTTGCTCATGGTGTTGCAGTGGGCAACTGCCCCATTTCCCTTAGCTTCTGTGTACCCTTATCTGTTTGTTTTTCGTGCACGTATTGAGCGTAGGGACCGTCACCCAGTTGTATGCCGTCGCCTAGGACGGGTCGTGCAAGTAGGCAGGGACTGAGTGGCGGGTAGATTAGGGCTCACCTGTCTGTCTTCTTATCCCGTCATTACACTAACTTTTTAAACAGTTTATGCTAATCTAGCAGCATACCTGATATACCTGATATATATCAACTTTGTAATTTACCTACTGTTAAAATTAATTTCTTTATCCATGCAAATTCTGTGTGAAGTTACTGCCACTAGGTGTTTCCCTTCCTGTAATCTGCTGTTCACCCCCTGTTGTAAAGCAAAATCCATCCCTAGTTACAGAGCAGAGGAGACGTACTACAGGAAGTGGGGGGTGTCTCTTCACAGCCTGCCCATAGAAGACTATGGAGAGAAGAGGGGGGAGTAGGAGCAAAGTGAGAGACACAGACATGTTGCCCACACAAGTCTATGGAAATGGGAGGGAGGAGCAGAGTGATTGAAATACACACACGCCATGCAAAGAAGTCTATGAAAATGAGAGAGGGAGCATGAGCAGAGTGAGAGGCACAGACATGCTGATCATAGAAGTCAATAGAGAGGGGAGGAGTAGCAAGGAGTTAGAGACACAGGCATGCTACTCATATAAGTCTATGGAAAGGTGAGGGAGAGCAGGAGGAGGGAGCAGAGAGAGACAGACACACTGCCCATAGAAGTCTATAAAGTGGGGAGGGGGAGCAAGAGGCGGAAGCAGGAGCATAGAGAGGAGACAGACGCTACCCATAGAAGTGTATGGAGAGGGAAGGGGGGAGCAGGGAGAAAGAGACACAGACATGCTGCACATAGAAGTCAATGGGGCGGGGGAACAGGGAGAGACAGACACAGACATGCTGCCCATTGAAGTCTATGGAGATGGGGAGAGGGTAGCAGGAGCATAGAGAGCGAGATAGACACGCTGCCCAAAGAAGTGTACGGGGAAGGAAGCAGGGTCCAATAGGAGGAAGCAGAGTGAGAGACAGAAACATGCTACCAATACAAGTCTTTGGTGAGAGGAGGTGGGAGCAGGGAGCAAGAGCAGAGAGATGAGACACAGACGCTGTTCATAGAAGTCTATGGAGAGAGAAGGAAGGAGCAGAAGAAGGGAGAAGATACACAGACACTGTCCATAGAAGTCTATTGACAGGGGCAGAGTAGCAGGAGGTGGGAGCAGGGAGAGAGACACAGGCACCTCAGACATGGTCCTGAACTATGACATGCCATTTATAGTACTCGTCTCCTCATAATGGAAACAAGGACCTGAATAAACTCATGTAGAGTGTTTACCTCCTCAGGGAGAGAAATAAAATTAACAGAAAAACAGGACGTCATGCATTCATTACCCCATTTAGTAAGATCCACAGTACTCCAGTTAAACATGGGATTATGCATCTGCAACCAGGGAAGGCCTAAAACCAAATCGGACGATAATCCCTGCATCACCAGTACAGAACACTGCTCCAAATGAATGGAGCCAACAATGAGTTCAAAAACAGGAGTATGCTGCATAAAATAACCATTAGCAAGTGGAGTGGAGTCGATACCCACTACCGGGACAAGTTTAGGCAAATCAGTCAATGGCATAGCTAGAGACATAGCAAATTCCACAGATATAAAATTAGCAGAAGACCCTGAATTCACGAAGGCACTGCCGGTAGCAGACCTACCCTCAAAAGAGACCTGAAAGGGAAGCAAGATCTTATTAGGTTTCATATTTACGGGAAATACCTGTGCGCCCAAGTGACCTCCCCGATGATCACTTAGGCGCTGAAGTTTTCCGGCTGCTTATTCTTACGCCTAGGACAGTTGTTCACTTGATGCTTGTCATCCCCACAGTAGAAGCAGAGACCATTCTTCCTGCGTCGTTCCCTGAGACGTCGGTCAAGACGTACCGCTAAAGCCAAGAGGGTTAGTTAACTAACAGGTCTTTCAGGGCGTTCGACAGACCCAATCTATACTGGCACCTCAAGGCAGAGTCATTCCAGTGAGAAGCTACACACCACTTCCTAAAGTCAGAACAGTACTCTTCAACGGGTCTCTTACCCTGACGTAAGGTCACCAGCTGACTCTCGGCAAAGGCAGTCTTGTCAGTCTCGTCATAGATGAGTCCGAGAGCCGAAAAGAAAAGGTCATCAGAAGAGAGTTCAGGGGCGTCAGGGGCCAAGGAGAAGGCCCATTCCTGGGGGCCGTCCTGGAGCCAGGACATAATTATACGCACTCGCTGGTTTTCAGAACCTGAGGAGTGGGGCCTTAAACGGAAATAGAGCCTACAACTTTCCCGAAAGGAGAAAAAAGTCTTCCGGTCCCCTGAGAACCGGTCAGGCAACTTGAGATGGGGTTCAAGAGGTTAGGTGGAGGGCACTAGCTGGTTAGCATCACGCTGGTCTCACCTCTGAGCCTGGGCCTGGACCTGTAAGGAGAGACCCTGCATTTGCTGAGCCGGGGTCTCAAGGGGGTCCATTGTAGTAGGAACCAGGGTAGAAAAGGTATATGGGCCTGTGATTATGTAATGATGGCGTAAGGAGACAGACAGGTGAGCCCTAATCTACCAACCACTCAGTCCCTGCCTACTTGCACGACCCGTCCTAGGCGATGGCGTACAACTGGGCGACGGTCCCTACGCTCAATACGTGCACGAGAGACAAACAGACAAGTGTACACAGAAGCTAAGGGAAATGGGGCAGTTTCCCACAGCAACATCGTGAGCAACAAGAGTAGTGAACGAGCCGAGTCAAACCAGGAGTGTACGAGGTACCAAACGCAGAGCAGGAGCGTAGTCAGTAAAGCCAGGGTCAAAATGAAGCTGAGGTCAATATTAATAGCTGGAACAGCAGAGCCAGGAAAAAAGAGAGAATCACAGGCAAAGACAACAAGCAAATGAAGGTATACATAGACCAAGGGCGGGAGCTAGAACCGTGTGGCCAGGCTGTGATAGGTTCTCCCACTCCTCAGCCTACCAGCCTGAGTGGTAGCAGATCGAGTCACTCTAATAGACCTAGGAGCAGATGCAGACTGGTTAACCACGGGCGTCGACACAAGCTGTGTCTGGCAGATCCTTTACAGTTAGTGTCCATTTAAGTACTGTATAGATTAATTTTGTTATTATGAAAAAAAGTTACACATATTTGGTATCGCCGCATCCGTAATGACCACAACTATAAAATGATTGCATTATTTAACCTGCATGGTGAACGCCGTAAAAAATAGAATAAAAAACAATTCCAGAATTGTTGTTTTCTGTTCATCCAGCCTTCAAAAAAATTTGATGAAAAGTGATAAAAAAAAGTTTTATGTACTCCAATATGGTACCAATAAAAACTACAAGTCGTCCTGCAAAAAAAAAAGACCTCATACAGCTGCATCGTCGGAAAAATAGAAAAGTTATGGCTCTTACAATATGGCGAAACACAAACAAATAATTTTGAAAAAAAAAGTGTTTTCACTGTGTAAAAGTAGCAAAGCATAAAAACTATTTAAATTTCGTATCCTCACAATCGTAACGACCCGCTGAATAATGTCATTATTTTATTTATACCACTTAGTAATAGGAGTAAATCTAAGACGCAAAAAAGAATGCCGAAATTTCCGTTTTTTTCCCATTATCCCACCCAAAAAGTTAATAAAAGGTAATCAATAAATTATATGTACCCCAAAATGGTGCTATTAAAAAATACAAATTGTCCCGCAAAAGAATAAGTCCTTATAAAACTACAGAAAAATTTAATTTAAAAGTTATAGCTCTGTGAATGTGGTTATGGAAAAACTTAAAAAAATTACTTGGACATTAGGGTTTAAATACCTTCGGTATTAAGGGGTTAAGTTGTCTTTGAGTCTTATGCACTACTGTCATAGCCCACAAATAACATGGCATTAATGAATTGTTGGCATCTTGAGGTTCTAGGGACTTTTCATTGTTGATATTGCCTGCTAAGGCTGGGGTTAGACCTAGACTCTTTTGTAATGAGCAATTGATCGCTGTCCATAGGAATGCATTAGGCTAGGGCTGTACACAGAGTCTTTATCTCACTACAAAAAAGTTGCTGTGATATCGCTGTGATAAATTGCTGTCCATTGAAATGCATTGAGTATTTAGAAAATCTCTTCAAAATTACTCAAGTGAAACGATTTGCTAGCAATTTTTTTTAACTGCCACATACTGGGATTCAAATTGCTAAATACATCTATTTACTAGAATAGGCCACTGTCACAACCGTATATTTTCACTAATACTGGTGTAACTTCAAGTGGCCTGCCGTTATGTAGTTACACCGTATTGTGGACCGTATTTCACAAGACATTGCATGTCTATCGTGGAATATGGTGCAGCTACTGAACTGCGCTAGGTACACACCCTCTTTTGTCTGATAGCTAGATCTTGTGGTTGTCAGAAAAAGTGGTGTAGGTGCATGATAAAAAAATGTTCAAGCTGAATGGACTTCTTTTTAGTGCAATTTGCCAGAAATCTGGGAAAGCATCATCTATCATCTGTTAAAACCTTGCCTAGGTCCCTATCCATGTGTCCTCCGGTACCCCCACACTGCTGTAACTACCTAATTAACATATAAATACACATACACTTTAATATAGTATTAGTAAATCTAGTATGCGATTTATTACATATTATGGATTATAAAAGTTGCAGAAAACAATATAAATTTTAGGCTCAGTTATCTGCTGCAAGTCTTGTGAGATTCCAAGCTATTTTGGAGTTCTGTGCAAGAAACCGGCCTATTGTGTGCTGGATTACTACCTACCAGTGGCGTAACTACCGCAGTAGCAGCCATAGCGGCTGCTATGGGGCCCATGGCTTGAGGGGGCTGTGCCGTTAGCCGATGCGCCCCCACCCATACGTCTGGTGGCGCCGATAGCAGCTGTTATGGCTGCTACAGCTATAGCGACGCTACTACGGGGCCTGTGCCGTCGAGACTCTAACATTTATGGGCCGGGCAACAAGGGCCCCCTCATGCCAGGGGGCGTCGCTAGCACTGGAGGGGTCCCTGATGCTAGCGGCAGCCACCACCTCTTGCAGTAATTGTACCTGCGTCTATAGCACGTAGGTACAAATAAATTCATTAGCGCTGAATGGCCGGGCATGTTTGCCTGACCATTCTGCACCTTACAATGATGCTGATTGGCGGGGCAAAATGCCATTTTGCCCCGCCAATCAGTGCCTTTCAATGACAAAAGCTTCCGTGCTTGAAAGGCGCTGATTGACGGGGCAAGTCATTCTGCCCTGCCAATCAGTGCATTTGAACGACTCGTCATTCAGCTCCAGCAGACCTGCCCAGAAGAGAGCCGATCTGCATTGCCATCGGCCGGCGCGGGAACAACATCATGTCAGTATGTAAAGTTTTTTTTTTTTCTAATAAAACTGTGAGTCGCATTATCTACAGGGGGGGTCTATATGTGGGGATGTGGGCCACTGTATACAGGGTTGTCTATATGTGGGACACTATCTACAGGAGGGGGCCTATATGTGGGGATGTGGGGCACTATATACAGGCTTAGCGATGACCGAGAAGTTAGCAATAAATCTCCTGTAATAATTAGCATACCCCAGGAAACACGGTAAGGCCTTCAGGGAGGCAGGGCGGACCCATTCTGCCACAGCCTGAACCTTGGCAGGGTCCATGCGGAATTCGTTAGGAGAGAGGATTTGACCCAAAAATGTTATCTCCTGCACCCCAAACACACATTTTTTGGTTTTTGCAAAGAGTTTGTTTTTCCGAAGGGCCTGAAGCACCTTCCTGACATGCTCAATGTGGGAGGACCAGTCCTTGGAAAACACAAGTATATCATCAAGGTACACTACAAGAAATACCCCCAGATAGTCTCTTAAAATCTCATTTATGAAATTCTGGAAGACCGCGGGAGCATTACACAACCCAAACGGCATTACGAGATATTCGAAATGACCTTCGGGTGTATTAAACGCAGTCTTCCACTCAGCCCCCTCTCTGATCCGGATAAGCCCCCCGAAGATCGAACTTAGAGAACCATTGAAGAGATCAGGAATCAAAGGAAGGGGATACTGGTTCCTTACAGTGATCTTATTTAAACTTTGGTAATTGATGCACGGCCTAAGACCACCATCCTTCTTCCCCACGAAGAAGAAGCCAGCACCTACCTGAGAAGTAGAGGGGCGAATGTAACCCTTGGCCAGGCTTTCCTGGATATATTCTCTCATGGCTTCACGTTCAGGACAAGAGAGATTAAATATCCTACCTTTAGGGAATTTAGCTCCTGGTACCAAGTCGATTGCGCAATCGTACTCTCTATGAGGAGGTAACTCTTCGGAGGCTTTTTTAGAAAAGTCCTGAGTAAACTCAGGTAGAGTAATCACCTCCTCGGCGAGAGAAACCAAATGAATAGAAAAACATGACGTCATGCATTCATTACCCCATTTAGTAAGATCACCAGTATTCCAGTTAAAAGTGGGATTATGCGTCTGCAACCAAGGGAGGCCTAAAATCAAATTGGACGATAACCCCTGCATCACTAACACAGAACACTGCTCCAAATGAATGGAGCCAACAATGAGTTCAAAAACAGGGGTATGCTGCATATAGTAACCATTAGCAAGCGGAGTGGAGTCAATACCCACTACCGGGACAGGTTTAGGAAAATCAATTAGTGGCATAGCTAGAGACATAGCAAATTCTACAGACATAATATTAGCAGCAGACCCTGAATCCACGAAGGCACTGCCGGTGGCAGACCTTCCATCAAAAGAGACCTGAAAGGGAAGCAAGATTTTATTAGGCTTCATGTTAACGGGAAATACCTGTGCGCCCAAGCGACCTCCCCGATGGTCACTTAGGCGCGGAAGTTTTCCGGCTGCTTATTCTTGCGCCTGGGACAGGAGTTCAATTGATGCTTGTCATCCCCACAGTAGAAGCAGAGACCATTCTTCCTGCGGAAATCTCTTGGTTGTTGGGGAGACGCGGAGGCCCCGAATTGCATCTGTTCATCCGAGTTCTCCGTGGAAGAACGAAGCAGCGGAACCTCTGGAGCCATCATAGGGGAGCCAGAGGTGAAGGCACCAGAACGTTCAAGTCGTCGTTCCCTGAGACGTCGGTCAAGACGTACCGCTAAAGCCATAGCCTGATCTAGAGAGTCAGAGGTGGGATAACTAACTAACTGGTCTTTAAGAGTCATTCCACCGAGAAGCTACAGACCACTTCCTAAAGTCAGAACAGTACTCCTCAATGGGTCTCTTACCCTGACGTAAGGTCACCAGCTGACTCTCAGCAAAGGCAGTCTTGTCAGTCTCGTCATAGATGAGCCTGAGAGCAGAAAAAAAAGGGCAACAGAAGAAAGTTCAGGGGCGTCAGAAGCCAAGGAGAAGGCCCATTCCTGGCGCCGTCCTGGAGCAGGGACCTACTTATACCCACTCGCTGGCTCTCAGAACCTGAGGAGTGGGGTCTTAATCGGAAATAGAGTCTACAACTCTCCTGAAAAGAGAAAATAGTCCTCCGATCCCCTGAGAACCGGTCAGGCAACTTGAGGTGGGGTTCAAGAGGTGAGGTGAAGGGTACTACCTGGTTAGCATCACGCTGGTTGAACCTCTGAGCCAGGTCTTGGACCTGTAGGGAGAGACCCTGCATTTGCTGAGCCAGGGCCTCAAGGGGATCCATAGTAGAGTCAGGGACCAGGGTAAGAAAATGTATAGGGCCTGTGATTATGTAATGAATCGGGGTAGGGAGACGACAAGTGAGCCCTAATCTACCCGCAACTCAGTCCCTGCCTACTTGCACGGCCCTTCCTAAGTGACGGCGTACAACTTGACGACGGTCCCTACGCTCAGTAAGTGCAAGACAGACAACATAAGACAAGGGCACACAGAAGCAAAGGGGAAGTGGGGGCAATTGCCCACGGAAAACCGTGAGCAACAGGCAGTGGTGAACAAGCCGAGTCAAACCAGGAGAGTACGTAGTAGCAAAACAGAGCTGTAGAGTAGTCAGGCAAGCCAGGGTCAAAAAGTTACAGTGGTCAATCAGGTAAATAGCAGGAATAGCAGAGCCAGGAAACCAGAGAATCACAGTCAAGGAACATGCTGCAAGTGAAGGTATAAATAGACCAAGGGCGGGAGCTAGAACCGTCAGGCCAGGCTGTGATAGGTTCTCCCTCTCCTCAGCCTGCAAGCCTGAGTGGTAACAGATCGCGTCACTCTAGCAGACCTTGAAGCTGATGAAGGCTGATTAACCCCGGGCGTCGACACAGAACCTGTTTCAGGCAAACCCTTTACAGAGGTGTTGAGAATTTTAACTTCGTTTATAGGTGCAGAAATGTTTTAAAAATGAGAAGTGAAGACATCTGAGCGGAAAACTGCAAAAATGTGTAGTGGCCGGGAGATATATGGACCAGAGGGAGCGGAAAATAACTAGAATCTAAGACGTCAACGGTGAGTCACTTAATGTAAATGTTTATTCTGTCTCTAATCAGTACTGTAGTCACTGTATGATCTGCAGCGACTTGATGGGTGGTGTCATTTTTTTTTTTTGTGAAACAGCATCTCCCAACATATCCTTACTATTGTTCGGGCCATACTGTGAGCTGTAGTTTTACGCCGTACAAACCTATATGGCAGGGGTTGCACTAAATTGAGCTGTATTTGTTCTGGTGTTGTATATATGTGCTGAACTTTGTTATGGTGTTGTATATATGTACTCATCTTGGTTCTGATGTTGTATTTAAGTACTGAGCTTTCTTCTGGTGCTGTACATACGTATGAGATTGGTTTTGGTGCTGTAACATGTAATTAACTTGGTTCTGAGGATGTATATATGTACTGAGCTTGGTTCTGGGGATGTATTTATGTAGAAAAAACAAAAAAAGAAAAAGACAAGATCCGGAAATATTCAAGGCACTCTTTAGGTGTAGAAAAAATATATTTTATTTGTTTTTATTTTTTCTGAATTTGTTTAATATATATATATATATATATATATATATATATATATATATAAAAGGAAATTTATCCTAAAATGACCTGGTAATACTTTTACCAATAGTTTACAATAAGAAACAATACAGATTACCTGGCCAGGTTCTACAACAGTTGTTTTTCCCATATAAATACATAAAACGATACATCAACAGAGTTGTCGTGATTTATATATAATTAGTATGCATTTATATCTGAGTAAGGACAAAGAACTGATACAAGACTGACTTTTTTCAATATATGATTCAAAGAATTTACTCAAGAAAATCTGTGTGGGGTACAATGAATTTTTTGTATCAAAACTAACGAAAATTAATTTCATTGTCTTGTATCAGTTCTTTGTCCTTACTCATATATAAATGCATACTAATTATATATAAATCACGACAACTCTGTTGATGTATCGTTTTATGTATTTATATGGGAAAAACTACTTTTGTAGAACCTGGCCAGGTAATCTGTATTGTTTCTTATTGTAAACTATTGGTAAAAGTATTACCAGGTCATTTTAGGATAAATTTCCTTTTTATATATATATATATATATATATATATATATATATATATATATATATATAAATTAAACTAATTCTGAAAAAATAAAAATAAAAACAAATAAAATATATTTTTTCTACACCTAAAAAGTGCCTTGAATATTTCCGGATCTTGTCTTTTTGTTTTTTTGTTTTTCTATTGCTATTTTTCTGGGAATGGCACCGTGCAATATGTATTGCATTTTTTAGGGAATCTTATTGGATAATATTTTTTTATATTATTTCCTGATGTATTTATGTACTGAGCTTGGTTGTGGTGATGTATTTATGTACTGAGCTTGGTTGTGGTGCTGTATAAATGTATGAGCTTTGTTCTGGGGATGTATATATGTACTGAGCTTTCTTCTGGTGCTGTATTTATGTACGGAGGTTGGTTCTGGTGCTGTATAGATCTATGGGCTTGGTTCTAGTGCTGTATTTATGTACTGAGCTTGGTTCTAGTGCTGTATATATGTACTGAGCTTGGTTCTGGTGCTGTATATATGTCAGAGCTTGGTTCTAGTGCTGTATTTATGTACTGAGCTTTGTTCTGGTACTGTAATTATGTAGGATGTATTTATAATAACAAAATTGCAGGGCAGATGGATTTGTTCTCAATTCATTGTATATTTCATGTGAACCTGTCTGGTAGTTTTAACCCCTTGAACCGCCACCAAGCGGTAATACATGGTCTGACAATATTTCCAAACATTCCCTTGTATGTTTTTTTCAGATGCAGCAAAATCTTAAAATCCACTTTTAAAATGATGCACACTATATGCTAATTACTCATTAAAGGGTCATAGGGCAGTGCCGCTATACTGAAGAGTCACATAGTCCTGCCTCCAAACCCACCTCTCCATGTTTGATTGACATCTCCCTGGCTGATACAACTTTCTCAGATGTGCCAATGCCTTGTGGCACAAAGGGGCTGTGTGGCACTATACACAAGGGAGAGCTGTGTGGCATTATACACAAAGGGGAGCTGTGTGGCACTATACACAAGGTGGAGCTGTGTGGCACTATACACATGGGGGAGCTGTGTGGCACTATATACAAGGGGGGGTTGTGTGGCACTATTTACAAGGGGGAGGGCTGTGGCTCTATCTACAGGGGGCTGAGTGTGGTGCAATCTACAGGGGTCTGTGTGTGGCACTATCTACTAAGGGGGGGGGGGCTGTGCTGCACTATCTACTAAGGGGGGCTGTGTGGCACTAGATAGAAGGGAGGGGGGCTGTTTGGCACTATATACAGTCGGAGCTGACAATATTTCCAAATGTATTTTTTTTTCAGATGCAGCAAAATCTTTCAAATCCACTTTTAAAATGGTGCACACTATATGCTAATTACTCATTAATGGGTCATGGGGCGGTGCCGCTATCCTGAAGTCTCACATAGTACTGCCTCCAAACCCAACTTTCCATGTTTTATTGACATCTCCCTGGCTTATACAACATTCTCGGATGCACCATTGCATTGTGGCACTATACACAAGGACGGGGCTGTGTGGCACTATACACACGGGGGAGCTGTGTGGCACTATACACAAGGGGGAGCTGTGTGGCACTATACACAAAGGTGAGCTGTGTGGCACTATACACATGGGGAGCTGTGTGATACTATATACAAGGTGGTCAGTATGGCACTGTACACAAGGGGGAGCTGTGTGGCACTGTACAGAAGGGGGAGCTGTATGGCACTATAAACAAGGGGGAGCTTTTTGGCACTATACACATGGGGGAGCTGTGTGGCACTATATACAAGGGGCTGTGTGACACTACTAAGGGGGGGTTGTGTGGCACTATCTACTAGGGGGGCTGTATGGCACTATTTACAAAGTGGAGGGCTGTGGCTCTATATACAGGGGGCTGTGCGTGGTGCAATCTACAGGGGTCTGTGTGTGGCACTATCTACTAAGGGGGTGGCTGTGCAGCACTATCTACTAAGGAGGGGCTGTGTGGCACTACATACAAGGGAGTACAAGGAATTGGGCTGTGTGGCACTATATACAGTGGGAGCTGTAAAGTACTATATATAGTGGTGGCTTTATGGTGATATCTACAGGAGGCTGTATGGCACTATCTACAAGGGGAGGGTGGGGGGGCACTATCTACTAATGGGGTTTAACACTGTCTATAGGCGGCGCTATATAGCACTGTCTACAGGGGGGCTGTATGGCACATTCTACAGAAGGCACTATTTATAAGGGGGGCTGCTTGTGTCACCCGGGTTGCGGGCCCCGGTCAAGAGTTTGCTATGGGGCCCAGTCTTTCCTAGTTACGCCCCTGAGTGCTGTATTTATGTACTGAGCTTTGTTGTGGTACTGTATATATGTACAGAGCTCGGTTCTGGTGCTGTATTTGTGTACTGAGCTCTGTTCTGGTGCTGTATTTATGTACTGAGCTCGGTTCTGGTGCTGTATATATGTACTGAGCTCGGTACACACAATGGGGAGCTGTATGGCACTATACACAAGGGGGAGCTGTGTGGCACTATACACAAGGGGAGGCTGTGTGGCACTATACACAAGGGGGAGCTGTGTGGCACTATTCAGGTGGGGTGCTATCTACAAGTGGGGTGTGACACTGTCTATAGGCGGGGCTGTATAGCACTGTCTACACGGGGGTTGTATGGTACATTCTACAGGGGGCACTTTCTATAAGGGGGGCCCCAGTCAAGAGTTTGCTATGGGGCCCAATCTTTCCTAGTTACGCCCCTGCTAACTACAGTATAATTTATCATACTACTATCGCTCGTTTGATGCAGTTTTTTCATATTGCATATAAATATGCATTATTTGTATTAAAATTGTTTATTGGCTCACACTCGTGATTGCCTTATAATGTATTCTATCACCCAACGATTTGAATTTCTGCACAGGGCCGCTGGCCCTTAACCCCTTCCTTTTTCTTTGGTACCTTTTGCACAGATTGGTATTAAGTGTTTTAATATGTTATCTATAATGTCTGTATCTTTTTTGATACATTCACCTTATTACTTGTATTACTGTTAATATTTGCATCACATGCATCACTAATTTTTTAAAATAATGGTCCTGGATGTATCCCATCCCTTCTACTACAGTTATAGTCATATATTTTTCTATTGGGGTTATCTGCCTTTGGCGGGGTGACCTTTTTAAATTATAACCTGTTTGTACATTTACAGTGAAGGAAATAAGTATTTGATCCCTTGCTGATTTTGTAAGTTTGCCCACTGTCAAAGTCATGAACAGTCTAGAATTTTTAGGCTAGGTTAATTTTACCAGTGAGAGATAGATTATATAAAAAAAAAAAACAGAAAATCACATTGTCAAAAATATATATATTTATTTGCATTGTGCACAGAGAAATAAGTATTTGATCCCCTACCAACCATTAAGAGTTCAGCCTCCTCCAGACCAGTTACAGGCTCCAAATCAACTTGGTGCCTGCATTAAAGACAGCTGTCTTAAATGGTCACCTGTATAAAAGACTCCTGTCCACGGACTCAATTAATCAGTCTGACTCTAACCTCTACAACATGGGCAAGACCAAAGAGCTTTCTAAGGATGTCAGGGACAAGATCATAGACCTGCACAAGGCTGGAATGGGCTACAAAACCATAAGTAAGACGCTGGGTGAGAAGGAGACAACTGTTGGTGCAATAGTAAGAAAATGGAAGACATACAAAATTATTGTCAATCGACATCGATCTGGGGCTCCATGCAAAATCTCACCTCGTGGGGTATCCTTGATCCTGAGGAAGGTGAGAGCTCAGCCGAAAACTACACGGGGGGAACTTGTTAATGATCTCAAGGCAGCTGGGACCAAAGTCACCAAGAAAACCATTGGTAACACATTACGCCGTAATGGATTAAAATCCTGCAGTGCCCGCAAGGTCCCCCTGCTCAAGAAGGCACATGTACAGGCCCGTCTGAAGTTTGCAAATGAACACCTGCATGATTCTGAGAGTGATTGGGAGAAGGTGCTGTGGTCAGATGAGACTAAAATTGAGCTCTTTGGCATTAACTCAACTCGCCGTGTTTGGAGGAAGAGAAATGCTGCCTATGACCCAAAGAACACCGTCCCCACTGTCAAGCATGGAGGTGGAAACATTATGTTTTGGGGGTGTTTCTCTTCTAAGGGCACAGGACTACTTCACCGCATCAATGGGAGAATGGATGGAGCCATGTACCGTCAAATCCTGAGTGACAACCTCCTTCCCTCCACCAGGACATTAAAAATGGCTCGTGGCTGGGTCTTCCAGCACGACAATGACCCGAAACATACAGCCAAGGCAACAAAGGAGTGGCTCAAAAAGAAGCACATTAAGGTCATGGAGTGGCCTAGCCAGTCTCCAGACCTTAATCCCATCGAAAACTTATGGAGGGAGCTGAAGATTCGAGTTGCCAAGCGACAGCCTCGAAATCTTAATGATTTACAGATGATCTGCAAAGAGGAGTGGGCCAAAATTCCATCTGACATGTGTGCAAACCTCATCATCAACTACAAAAAAAAACGTCTGACTGCTGTGCTTGCCAACAAGGGTTTTGCCACCAAGTATTAAGTCTTGATTGCCAAAGGGATCAAATACTTATTTCTCTGTGCACAATGCAAATAAATATATATAATTTTGACTATGTGATTTTCTGTTTTTTTTTTAAGATAATTTATCTCTCACTGGTAAAATTAACCTAGCCTAAAAATTATAGACTGTTCATGTCTTTGACAGTGGGCAAACTTACAAAATCAGCAAGGGATCAAATACTTATTTCCTTCACTGTATATATATTTAATATTGTGCACGCACTTCGATTTACTATATTTTTTGTCTACTAATATATTTGGTTTTTCCCTTATACATTTCATGGTTTTGGGTATTCATTCCCTTCCCTTTTTTTTGCATGCTCACGTTTTTCACTTTTATTTTTTTTCATTTTTTCACAATTTTTCACTTTCACATCACTGTTATCTAATTTCAGTACTTTGTTTCAGTTTTCTGCTGTATTGGAGTCTCCCTGATCACTTTCAGCACTGTGGACATCAGCCGTCGCTCTGACTGCTTTTTTACTATCTTCAGCACTACGGAGAGCAACCGCTGTTCCTGTGCTGCACTGTTGCTTGGCAACGTGACGCTTTGGCTTGGTATACACTGGCGTATCCAGTTTTTATTACTTTTTCGGCACTTTTTTTGTGCTGGTTCCTTGAAACGAATAAAGTGGGTAGATTTAGGTCTGATACTCCTGTATCTTCTTCTCCTATTTTTTCCGCTCCCAGTGTTTGCCCTTAGCTGCCGCGCCACATGGGAAGGGGAAGTGATCACTCGCTTCCCGCCCGCCCTGCGTGGCTCGGCTGCTGGGGGCGTACACGAGAGGAGGGGAATCATACCATGGCGATATACGATAGGACGCTATTGTGGGCTGGCAGTGTGTGTCTGCAGCTGTCATTGGTGACCGCTGCCGAATACAGGGCCACCCTATGGGAAACGGCAATCACTCATTATTAATTTATGCTTCACATGAAACCACTTGAGAGGAGGGACTATTTAGGGCTCCATGGGTGTGTTGGACATCAATCCCTGACGAAGCATCTGCGAAACGCGCGTCGGGTTCAGCAGCGGACCCCCGGTCTTGATCTCACGGCTATTCCCGTACTCTGCAGGTGTAGGTATATTGTTGCTTAGACGTGATAGTTCGATTGTACTTACATTTAGTTATGTTTATATATCAATCTGTGCAAATGTGTTATACCTATCACCTGCTTTAAAACTTACTATCCATGCACTTTAGCATTCAGGGTGATCTTGTAACCAGATTACTATCTGGGTGTTCCGCTGCTTTAGTGTTCTGATTCCATCTTTTATCCTGCGAGGGTTATGCTATTTTATCTTGTCTAGTTTTGTCTGCCTGTATGTGACTATTTGAAATTAATAAAGGATTGTTTGTATTTTCAATTATATGGTCGTGACCTTTCCTTCTTTTTTGGTTTGATCTATCAGTCACTAGGACCACTGGTATTTTGGGGTTATTGCTCAGTTTGCTAACTGCTAGGGGAGGGATGTATGGCACTATTTACAAAGGGGAGAGCTGTGGCTCTATATACAGGGGGCTATGTGTCACACAATCTACAGGGGTCTGTGTGTAGCACTATCTACTAAGGGGGGCTGTGTGGCACTATCTACTAAGGGGGGCTGTGTGGCACTATATACTAAGGGGGGCTTTGCGGCACTATCTACTAAGGGGGGCTGTGTGGCACTATATACAAGGGAGGGGGCTGTGTGGCACTATATACAGTGGGAGCTGTACAGCGCTATATACAGGGGCGGCTTTATGGCGATATCAACAGGGGGGCTGTATGGCACTATCTACAAGGGGAGGTGGGGGTGCTATCTACAAGTGGGTTGTGATACTGTCTATAGGCGGGGCTGTATAGCACTGTCTACAGAAGGGCTGTATGGCACATTCAACAGGGGGCACTTTCTATAAGGGAGGGGCCTTGTGGCACCTTGGGGGGCCCCAGTCAAGAGATTGGTATGGGGCCCAGTCTTTCCTAGTTACGCCCCTTCTACCTACAGTATAATTTATTGCACTATCTATAATCAAAGCTGCAATTTTTTTACAATAAAGAGATAAACAAATGTAAGCTAAAAAAAAAGTTTTGGACTATATCACAAGTTGCAATACATATAGAGGCCTTAAAGAAAACATTTTTTTTGAAATTTTTTTGCTCTATATAGCATTGCACAATAATAAAAACACAGTATGTGCGAGTTTATACAATTTATTAATTAGTTTAGAGGGACCCTCTTCAGGAAATGATATGTCAGTTGTGTAGGTGGTTAAAGAAAAAAATAAAAGTGTCATGACCTGCCTGTAACACTTACCAATTATATATCCTAGCAACCAAGAATTGCCTTTTCCTTACTTATCTCATTAAAATTTTTATATTAATCATTATATTAATATAAAAAATCTGCTACACATATTTTCTAGTCCATTGTCTGTGTTCACATCAATGCGAGCCCTGTGAAGTACCTTCAATTAACACCCCTCCCACATATGGTGTACCAGATAGTGCCCAACTAATGTAAGTAATCATATCATACAGTGCCCAAAATGCCTTAAGGTGCCCAAAAAAACAGTGCCACATAGTTGCCTAAATTAGCTCTGCCCAATCAATAAACTAGAAAAGACAGCTGCATTTCCATATACATGACCACTAATCGTGGAACCAGGGATTCCGGCATATGGCCCAGCTGTGCATCCTTCAGCAGTGACAGGCAAGCACATGCTGCACACCCCAAAGACCAGCCCTGTGTGCCTATATGCCCATGTGCTTGTGTGTGGACATGCCTAACGAATACTACAAGATGTTCAAATCCATACTTACCCCGCATTTAACAACTACATTCAACGCATGCATGGCATCTGGAAACATCCCAGGGGAAATGCTTCATGCCACAATAATAATGCTGCTAAACCAGGAAAACCAGCAGACACACCTTGTAATTTTCAACCAATATCACTATTAAATGCAGACCCGAAAGTGTACTCCAAAATGATAGCAAATAGAATATCTGACCTTATCCCTCTGTTAATTAATAAAGACCAAGTTGGTTTTGTCAAAACACGACAGACACTAGATGGCACGAGACAAATTATAGACCTCATGCATGTGGCTGCGACAACTTAAACGCCTTCTCTGTTCCTCTCCTTGGAAGCAGAGAAGGCCTTCAATCAGGTGCATTGGGGTTACTTGTGGGCCGTTTTAAGTAAAATTTGGATTTACGAGGAATATACATATACAGTGCAATATCAGCATTTTAAACAATACCACCAGCTTAGGTTATTGCATTGGCATTTCCCTCCAACCTGTTTTTTATTAGGAATGGAACAAGACAGTGGTGCCCATTATCCCCCTTAATTTTCCCTCTCATGGTGGAACCTTTAGCTGAAAGTATAAGAACTCAATCTATGATCTCAGGAATTAAAATTGGGCACACAAACCGTAAAATAGGACTTTTTGCTGACAACATTGTCTGGGCAATCTCTAACCCTATAAAATCTCTTCAGGCAGTTATGCAAGTCTTGCAAAATTTTAGTAAAGTATGCTTTTACAAGCTAAACTCTGCTATGGGCCAAGTTTTGAATATGGGTATATCTCCCAATCTATATAACCAACTATGTCAAACATTTCCTTTCCAATGGGGTAACAAATTTATTCATGAGCTTGGTGTACACTTGACATTTCCTATCTCAGAATTTTGAAGCACAAGTTACTCCATCACCTTAACCCCTTAAGGACGCAGCCTAGTTTGGGCCTTAAGGCTCAGAGCCCATTTTTCAAATCTGACATATTTCACTTTATGTGGTAATAACGTCGGAATGCTTAAACCTATCCAAGCGATTCCGAGATTGTTTTCTCGTGACACTTTGGGCTTCATGTTCGTGGTAAAATTTGGTCGATATATTCAGTCTTTATTTGAGAAAAATTGCAAAATTTAGAGAAAATTTAGAAAAAATAGCATTTTTCAGAATTTAAATGCATCTGCTTGAAAAACAGACGGTTATACCACCCAAAATAGTCACTAGTTCACATTTCCCATATGTCTACTTTAGATTGGCATCGTTTTTTGAACATTATTTTATTTTTCTTGGACGTTACAAGGCTTAGAACATAAACAGCAATTTCTCATATTTTTAAGAAAATTTCAAAAGCCTTTTTTTTAAGGTACCTGTTCAGTTCTGAAGTGGCTTTGAGGGGCCTATGTATTAGAAACCCCCATAAAGCACCCCATTTTAAAAACTAGACCCCTCAAAGTATTCAAAACAGCATTTAGAACGTTTTTTAACCCTTTAGGCATTTCACAGGAATTAAAGCAAAGTGGAGTGGAAATTTGCAAATTTCATTTTTCTTTCTGAATTTCAATTTTATTCTATTTTTTTTCTGTAACAAAGAAGGTTTTACCAGAGAAACACAACTAAATATGTATTGTCCAGATTCTTCAGTTTTTAGAAATGTCCCACATGTGGCTCTAGTGCGCTCGTGGACTAAAACACAAGCCCCAGAAGCAAAGAAGCACCTAGTGCATTTTGGTGGTGCTTTTTTATTAGCATATATTTTAGGCAGCATGCCAGGTTTGGAGAGGTGTTGGGGTGCCAAAACAGTAGGAATCCCCCAAAACTGACCCCATTTTGAAAACTGCACCCCTCAAGGAATTAATTTATGGTTATTGTTACCATTTTGACCCCGTAGTTTTTTCACAGCGCGTATTTGAATTGGGCTGTGAAATTAAAAGAATGACAATTTTTCCAATAAGATGTCATTTTTGATCAGAATTTCTTATTTTCACAGGGAACAAAATGCCCCATTTTGTTGCCCAATTTGTCCTGAGTGCGGCAATACCCCATTTGTGGTGATAAACTGCTGTTTGGGCCCATGGGAGGCCTCAGAAGGAAAGGAGCGCTATGTGTTTGTTGGAGTCCAGATTTTGCTGGATTGGTTTTCGGGTGCCATGTCGCATTTGCAGAGCCCCAAAGGTATCAAAGCAATGGAAACCCACCAGAAGTGACCCCATTTTGGAAACTACACCCCTCAAGGAATTCATTTATGGGTGTTGTGACCATTTAGACTCCACAGTTTTTTCACAGAATTTATTTGAATTGGGCTGTGAATTCAAAAAAATTTAATTTTTTCCAATAAGAGGTAGTTTTGGCTCAAAATTTCTTATTTTCACAAGGAATAAAATACCCCAATTTGTTGCCCAATTTGTCCTGAGTGCGGCAATACCCCATTTGTGGTGATAAACTGCCGTTTGGGCCCATGGGAGGCCTCAGAAGGAAAGGAGCGCTATGTGTTCTTTGGAGCCCAGATTTTGCTGGATTGGTTTTCGGGTGCCATGTCGCATTTGCAGAGCCCCAAAGGTATCAAAGCAATGGAAACCCACCAGAAGTCACCCCATTTTGGAAACTACACCCCTCAAAGAATTTATTTATGGGTGTTGTGACCATTTAGACCCCACAGTTTTTTCACAGAATTTATTTGAATTGGGCTGTGAATTAAAAAAAAAAAATTTTTTTCCAATAAGAGGTAGTTTTGGCTCAAAATTTCTTATTTTCACAAGGAATAAAATACCGCATTTTGTTGCCCAATTTGTCCTGAGTGTGGCAATACCCTATTTGTGGTGATAAACTGCCGTTTGGGCCCATGGGAGGGCTCAGAAGGAAAGGACCACCATATGGCCTACTGGGAATTTTCTGGTGCTAAGTCGTGTGTGCAGAAGCCCCTGAGGTATCAGTACAGTTGAAACCCCCGAGAAGTGACCCCGTTTTAAAACGACACCCCTTAAGGAATTCATCTAGAGGTGTAGTGAGCATTTTGACCCCACAGGTATTGTGTAAAAGATAATGTGCAGCAGTTGGTGCAGAGCGAAATTTGCAATTTTCTATACATATATGCCAATTCAGTGTCCGATATATTGTGCCCAGCATGTGCCACCGGAGATATACACCTCATAAACTGTAATGTTGGCTCTCCCGGGTACGGCAATACCCTACATGTGGCTGTTATCAGCTGCCTGGGCACACAGCAGGGCTCAGAGGGGAAAGATGAGGAGGGGTAAGCTGTGCGAAGTGGATCAGAGCGAGTAAAACTGGGGTAAATTAAAAATAAAGGGATGGATGATAAATTTGAAAACACTCTTTCATACAGAGCTCTGGTTTTTCGGGACACGCGTCACATTGATATATTGTGTCCTTCCTTATCCCCCTCTTATAGCAGACTCTGCACCTCTTTTGACTTTTTCCCTTCTTGCCAGTTTGGGGAACTTCTCCTAAAAAGTGTTGCCCTGGTACGATGCCTGTGGCCCCGCTTCCAGAAGTACTGTAAGGCTTCAGGACTTGATCTGACAAGTCCACCCCTCCCATGTACCTATTGTAGTCTAGGATGCAGTCTAGTTTGGGGGTCCCTGTACTGGTACCTCGTACAGGTACATGGGTACTGGTGTGGCATCTCCCTGGTCTTGTACTTGACACACAATATGTTGCTGCTAGATTGTGCCCTGCTCTCACCCCTTCTGAGTGTTTGCCCAAGCAGAGTCGTAGGGAGGCCTCTCAGGTTTCTTCTAGCAGTGCCGCATGCCGCAGGACTTCTGGAAGCGAGGCAGTTGAAGAGTGGGACGCTGGTATAAAAATTATCCAGGTAGAGGTGGTAACCCTGGTCCAGCAGTGGGTGCACCAAATCCCACACAATTTTTGTATTAACTCCCAGTAAGGGGGGGCATTCTGGGGGCTGAGAACTGGTGTCCTTCCCTTCATATATCCTAAATTTGTAGGTATACGCGGATGCACTCTCGCACAGCTTATACATCTTCACGGCATACCTTGCCCTCTTACCCGGCAGGTACTCGCGGAATTGAAGCCTCCCTTTCAAATGTACCAGGGATTCATCTATAGAAATACACTTCTCGGGGGTGAATGCTGGGAAAACCGGGCACTGAAACGGTCTAATAGGGGTCTCCGTTTATACAAACGGTCAAAACTGGGGTCATCTCGGGGTGGGCACGGCTCATTATCAGTATAATGTAAGAAGCGAAGTATTGCCTCATTTTTATTTTATTTTTTAGTTTCCAGCTCAGTTCTGAAGTTGCTTTGAGGGGCCCATATATTAGACACCCTTATCAAACACTCCATTTAAGAAACTAGACCCCTCAAAGTATTCACAACAGCATTTAAAAAGTTTATTAACCCTTTAGGTGTTTCACAGGAATTTAGAGCAAAGTAGAGGTGACGTTTAATTAATTTAATTTAATTTATTAGGCACCATGTCCGGTTTGAAGAGGTCTTGTGGTGCTAAAACAGTGGAAACCCCCCAAAAGTGACCCCTTTTTGGAAACTAGAGACCTTGAGGAATCCATTGTAGTTTTCTTGGGGTGCATGCGACTTTTTGATCAGTTTTTATTCTAATTTTAGGTGGCGTGGTGACTAAAAAAACAGCAATTTTACTATTGTTTTTTATTCAATTTTTTTTACAGCGTTCACCGTGCGCTATAAATGACATATTCACTTTATTCTGCGGGGCGATACGATTACGGCGATACCAGATGTTTATAGTTTTTTTTATGTCTTATGGCGTTTGCACAATAAAATACATTTTGTAAAATATAATTTTTTTTTTGTGTTGCCTTATTCTAAGAGCCATAACTGTTTTATTTTTCCATCAGGAAAGTCGTGCGAGGACTTATTTTTTGCGTAACGAACTGTAGTTTCGATCAGTACCATTTTTAGGTACATGCGACTTTTTGATCTCTTTTTATTCCATTTTTTGGGAGGTGAAGTGACCAAACAATTGTGATTGTGGTACGGTTTATTATTATTTTCTCTTACGGCGTTCACCGCGCGGGATAAATAACGACATCATTTTGTAGTTCAGGCCGTTACGGACGCGGCAATACCAATTATGTATAGTTTATTTGTTTATTTATATATTTTTATTAATAATAAAGAACTGATAAGGGAAAAAGGGGGACTTTTACTTTTATTACTTTTAAATCTTTTATTTTCTTATTTTTACACAACTTTTTTTTACTTTTTTACACTTTTTTTACTTTGTCCCACTAGGGGACATGAGGGCAGGAGGCTCTGATCGCTATTCTAATACACTGCACTACATGCGTAGTGCAGTGTATTAGAGCTGTCAGCTGTTCGCTGACAGCAAGCATAGTGGGTTCTGATTTTGTCGGGACCCACTAGGCTTCCGTCGATGGCGTAGCCAGAGTCCATTGTTAGGATTCTGGTTGCCATAGTAGCCATCACGGCCCGCTATCGTGTAGCAGGCCGGCGATGGCAGCTTAACCCCTAAGAAGCCGCGATCGCTATTGAACGCGGCTTCTAAGGGGTTAATCGGCGGGGACCACCGCGATCGGTCCCTGCACACTAAGCTGTGATAGCCTGCTGTCGGAAACAGCAGGTATCACAGCTCAGACACGCGCCGGGATTAAATGGCGCCGTGTTTACTCAGGTCAGTAATAGTACTGACCTGAGCGCGAACGTTCTACTTAGCAGGACGTACTATTACTGACCTGAGCGCGAAGGGGTTAAACAAGGTCAAAAAGACCTTCTGCACATGAAACAATTTGAAATTCTTGGCTGGGGAGGATTGCTGCGGTCGCACAATTACTGTTTCTATTTCGGAACCCTCCGATTAGATTCCAAATCAAATATTTAAAGGAATTGCAATCTGCCATCTCTATGTTTATTTGGATGGACAAACATCCTAGGATCCAGGCAGAACTCCCATTCCAACCAATCTTGAAAGGCGGAATGGGACCTCCTTCTAAAGCTCAAAACTATAGAGCTGGCATCCTAGACCAAATGAGATAGCTGTGGAATGGTGACTCCGCTCAACATTGGGTCCAAATAGAAAATGTTCTTGACACTGAATCCTTCTTGTCTTACATATATACTAACACTATCTTCAAATCAGACAAATAGACACGCCCCCCCCCCCCCCACAATCGATGCAGCACTGGAAATATGGAAACTGTAAACATCCATGAAATTATTGCTAAATTTTTCCCCTTCTTATATTCCCCTAAGCACATTAGAAATGCACATTCCTAATTTGAATCTGAAAGTGTGAAAACATAGTATATTGAATTTAGCTAATCTATATGACCAATGTGGGTAAAAGACATTTACTTCAGTAAAGGAAGAATTTGACATTCCACATGAAGAATCTTACAAATACTTGCAAATTAGACTTGCAGTCTCTAAATCCATCTCCCAAATACCTGTGCCCTCGCTTTACTATCTAAAATACTACACAACGCCTCACCTCAACTTAAATGTATTTCTAAAATATACTATACATTAATTGAGGCCAATGTTTTATACCCGCTACCTTTCTCTCAAAAGTGGGAGGAAAAGTTGGGAGTATCCATATCTACTGATCGATGGAATGAGTCATTTTGCACCATTCCTAAGAACTATAAATGTTCTAACCACCTTAAAAATATAAGAAAAATTATATATAGGTGGTATCTCACCCCTCTTAATTTATCAAAAATTTACGAGGATGCTTCATCTAATTGCTGGAGATGCAAGACTCATTATGCAGGTCTAAAACATATTTGGTGGGATTGTAAAATGATTACTGCATTATGGACAGCCATAGGAACTCTCCTATCTCCAATTTGCAAACACCCAATTAAGCTATCTGACGAATAAAGCCTCCTCTATCTGGATCTTGATACTTTCCCTTCTGAACATGGAACAGTAATAGCTCATACTATCATTGCGGAAAGAAATAAGATAGCAAAACATTGGAAAGACCCCTAACCACCTCCTTTAGCAGAAATTGTTAACAATGTTAACGAACATTGTCTATGTGAAAAAATTGTAGCACTTTTTTTCAACAAATACACTCTATTTATCAAAAATTGGTCTGTATGGCTGGATTCTCCTCAATAAAATTATTGTAACTGATTAACACTCAACCAGACCGATTAGTGAAACTCCATGATACAAAGTTCTCCAAAATTTGCTATATTTAAATCACCTGTAACATGTATTGTTTTACCTTTCTTTTTCATTTTTTTAAAGTTCAGTTTGTTTAAAGGGGTTATGTGGGGACCGAAAAATATTAGCAGTGTACTCACTGCAGTATGTGAGTACACTTGCTAATGTACATTCCTGTCCCCCGTCGCTGAGACTTTAATAGATTTTTACAGTGCTGGCGGGGGACCGGACGTCTAGTGGCACAGTCTTTCTTCTTTATGACATGCCTCGTCGTCATGTGATCGGCCCTGCTGTACTCCATGTAATCGCTGAACTACAGATACCGGTCACATAACGTTGAGTCGTGTCATCATGAAGAAAGACTGTGCCACTAGACGTCCGGTCCCCCGCCAGCTCTGTAAAAATCTTTTAAAATCTCATAATCAGCGCGACGGGGGACAGGAAAGAATATTAGCAAGTGAACTCACATAACCCCTTTAAGTGAACTGAAATCTTTGCTGAGGAACCATTCTTGTAAACCTTATTATTCATTTGATTAAAAAATTAAAATCGTATGTTTCAAAAAATAAAAAATCACAGGGGGTGTGAAAGTTTTCCTGACTTGAAATATTTCTGTTTCATTCTGTGAATATGTTCACAGCAATGTTTTTCTATGGCATACATATTTTGCAGACTTTATGTGCATTATTATTGGGAACACCTTTAATTTCTGAACATCTAGTGCAGAGTTTCAGCGGACACATTGTGCCTTACTCATTTTGGATTCTGGAGCTAAGCCAACACAAAATTCAGATGAGAAAAGACACAGAACATTTTTTTGTGATTAATGGTGGAATGGGCAAGCGTCACCATGCTGAACTAACACAACAGGAGCAGCAGGGAGAAATTCACACTAACAGATGGGCACAAATATCAAAGTAGTGTGAGAATGGTCATCTTCACGGAACACTCAGAGCTTATTGATTTTGTAGACGGCTGCCACAGACCAGCTCTGTTCTAATAATCAATTCCTCAAGTGTGCCCCAATGTTAATGTCATTCCTCTGCCTCATAATAAACCTGCATACACATTCTCACGACATGGCGCTGGTAAATGTAATGAGACATTTGTGAATACAAAATATTTTCCCTTAATTTCCTCACAAGCTTTTCAGTCACTGCACAGTCTTCCTGTGAGATGGGATGACCTTGAGCACTATACGCAATGTCAGATCAGGTTTATTCAGAAAAGAGTAACAATAAGGAAAGCCGAACTATAAATTCACTATGTATTAAACATCAGGCAGGAGTACAGAGATATATGAAGCTGGTCAAATGCACACAGATTTAGAAATGTAGTAATAAACAAAGGTGTAATGCATACATTGATTGCAGTTCTATATAGTTTATTAAACCTATCAAAACAACTCAGGAGCTTAACCCTTTCCCGTTCCTGGACGTACTATTAGGTCATGATGAGCGCATCGTTCACGCTCCATGACCTAATAATATGTCTTGCAGTAAACACAGCGCGGTTCTCGTCGGGCACGTTCGTGAGCAATGACAACTGCTGTCTCATACAGCAGTTCTCACAGCTCCTTCAGCAGGGACCGATAGCGGGGGTCCCTGACATTTAACCCCTTAGAAGCCGCGTTCAATAGCGACCGCGGCTTCTTAGGCGATAAAACACCATTGACGTTCCGCGACATGATCGTGGGCGCTGATGGTTTCTATGGCAATCGTAGGCCTAACAATGACCTCTGGCTATGCCATCTATGGAAGCCTAGTAGGTCCTGACAAAGTCAGGACCCATTATGCTTGCTGTCAGTGAATAGCTGACACTATGCACTTTTTAGTCCCCATGCCTGTTAAAAAATAATTTAAAAAAATGATCAAAAATTTGCATGCACCCCATAAAAACTACAATGTGATTTTCAATTTCACAGCCTAAAATGTGATTTTCAATTTCAAAGCCTAACTCCACAAAATGCAGCAAAAAACATGTGGGGTCTAAATACTCACTATACCCCTTGATAAATTCCTTGAGGGGTGTAGTTTGCCAAATGTTGTATTTTTGGGGTGTTTCCACTGTTTTGGCACCACAAGACCTCTTCAAACAAGACATGGTGCCTGAAATATATTCTAATAAAAAGGAGGCCCCAAAAATCCTCTAGGTGCTCCTTTGCTTCAGTCCATTACCACACTAGGGCCACATGTGGGATATTTCTAAAAATGGCAGAATCTGGGCAATAAGTATTAAGTTGCGTTTCTTTGGTAAAACGTTCTGTTGTACAGCAAAAAATTGAATATATAGGATTTTCTGTATAAAAAATGAAATTTATAAATTTCACCTCTACTTTGCTTTAAATTCCTGTGAAATGCCTAAAGGGTTTAGAAACTTTCTAAATACTGTTTCAAATACTTTGAGGGGTCTAGTTTTTAAAATGGGGGTTTCTAATATATAGGCGCCTTAAAGCCACTTCAGAACTGAACTGGTACATTAAAAAAAATGCTTTTGAAATTTTCTTCAAAATATGAGAAATTGCCGCTTATGTTCTAAGCCTTGTAACATCCTAGAAAAATTTAAAAAAAATGCAAAAAAATTATGCCAACATAAAGTAGACCTATGGTAAATGTGAACTAGTAACTATTTTGTGTGGTATTACTATATGTCTTACAAGCAGATACATTTAAATTCAGAAAAATGCAAAGTTTTCAACATTTTCTCTAAATTTTGCTATTTTTCACAAATAAACACTGAATATACCAGCCATATTTTACCACTAACATAAAGCCCAATGTGTCACGAGACGACAATCTCAGAATCGCTTGGATAGGTACAAGCACTCAAGAGTTATTACCACATAAGGTGACACGTCAGATTTGAAAAATTGGCCCTGAGCCTTAAGGCACAAACTAGGCTGCGTTATTAACTCCTTAACGCCGAAGGACGGATATATCCATCCTCAGCAGCTGCTAGTTCGCGCAGGAGGACGGATATATCCGTCCTGTGATCGCGCGGGTACTGACAGCGTACCCATGCGATCAGCGGCAGGAGCACGGCTGTTATACACAGCCTGGCTCCTGCTGCAACTGCCGGAATCGAAGCACGCTCCGATTCCGGCAGTTTAACCCATTAAATGCAGCTGTCAATAGTGACAGCGACATCTAATGTGTTTGACAGAGGGAGGGAGCTCCCTCTGTCACCCGATCGGCGCCCCCGCAAACAAATCGGGGGTCGCCGTTGGGTTTCCATGACAGCCGGGGGTCTAACAAAGACCCCCAGGTCTGTCTTCAGCAAATGCCTGTTAGGCGATGCCAGAGGCATGACCTAATAGGTTGCCTGTCAGTTTTAGGGTATGTTCACACGGCCAAATTTCAGACGTATACGAGGCGTATTATGCCTCGTTTTACGTCTGAAAATACGGCTCCAATACGTCGGCAAACATCTGCCCATTCATTTGAATGGGTTTGCCGACGTACTGTGCAGACGACCTGTTATTTACGCGTCGTCGTTTGACAGCTGTCAAACGACGACGCGTAAAAATACAGCCTCGTCAAAAGAAGTGCAGGACACTTCTTTGGACGTTTTTGGAGCTGTTTTCTCATAGACTCCAATGAAAACAGCTCCAAAAACGGACGTAAAAAAGGCCGCGAAAACGGCGTGAAAAATGCGAGTTGGTAAAAAAACGTCTGAAAAGCAGGGTCTGTTTTCCCTTGAAAACAGCTCTGGATTTTCAGACGTTTTTTGTTGACTACGTGTGAACATACCCTCACACTAAGGGTATGTTCACACGAGGGCGTCCGTTACGGCTGAAATTACGGGGATGTTTCAGCCTGAAAACATCCCCGTAATTTCAGCCGTACCGGCATGTGCAGGCGCTTGAACGCCGCGTCAATTACGGCCGTAATTAGCGCTGCTATTCATTGGAGTCAATGAATAACGGCTCCAATTACGGCCAAAGAAGTGACAGGTCACTTCTTTGACGCGGGCGTCTATTTACGCGCCGTCATTTGACAGCGGCGCGTAAATTTACGCCTCGTGTGAACAGACAAACGTCTGCCCATTGCTTTCAATGGGCAGATGTTTGTCAGCGCTATTGAGGCGCTATTTTCAGACGTAATTCGGGGCAAAAACGCCCGAATTACGTCCGTAAATAGGCCGTGTGAACATACCCTGACAGGCAATAATGCTTCGGTATACTAAGTATACCAAAGCATTATATATGCGATCAACAGATCGCATAGTGAAGTGTCCTCATGGGACTTAAAAAAAAAATGACAATCAGTTAAATAAAGTTTGTGAAAAAAAAAAAAAAATTACAGTCAAAGTCAAATAAAACTACTTTTTGGGCCCAAAAAGTGGTTTTATTTAGTAAAAGTGTCAAAACAAATCACAAATAAAACATATATGGTATCCCCGCGATCGTAACAACTTGACCAATAAAATGAACACATTAATTAAACTGCCGGATGAACGGCGTCCAAAGAAAACGAAAAAAAACAACGGCAAAATTCTCTCTTTTCTCCCATTCCCCCCATAAAAAATAAAATAAAAGTTAATCAATAAGTCCTATCTACCCCAAAATAGTACTAATGAAAACTACACATTGTCCCGCAAAAATCAAGCCCACATACGGCCACGTCGACGGAAAAATAAAAACGTTACGGCTGTTGGAATGCGGCGATGCAAAAACAAGTAATTTTTTTCTAAAAGGCTTTTTATTGTGCAAACGTAGGAAAAACATATAAAACCTTTACATATTTGGTATCCCCGTAATCGTGCCGACCCATAGAATAAAGTTAACATGTTATTTACGCTGCATAGTAAACGGCGTAAATTTATAACGTGAAAATTAATGCTAGAATAGCTGCTTATTTTCAATTCTCTCCTAAAATAAAGTTAATAAAACTTAATCAATATATTATAAGCATCTAAAAATGGTACAATTACAAAATGCAACTCGTCCCGCAAAAAACAAGCCCTCATACGGCTATGTCGACGGAATAAAAAAAAAAGTTACGTCATTAAGGGGTTAAGGGGTTAAACAGCCAAAATAACATTACTCATAAATATAAAAGGTATATATTTTATTGAATACAAAATCTAGTAAAAACATACACCAACAAATAACGGATGGAAAAACTAAAAATCCTGTGACCGAAATACAAAGTAAACAGAGGTGTGTGCTGGCTAAATTGTGGGAAAAGTATAGTACTATATAGCAAACTATACTGGATGGTCACCTCCTTCAAGAGGAATAAGGATAAATGTGAATGTGATGCCAAAATGGCAGTAACCACAAATAAAGGGCCAAAGGGAATAAGTTAAATAGGCAAAAGTACAAGTGCAATCGGAAGGGAATGCAGTGTGCAACAACAAGAGTTGTATAAAGTCGCAAAATGTGGAGTAGACCAAGATGCAAAGGGTAATTACAACAAATTGCACTGATTAAGAGAAAGACTCCTAAGCAGTTTTATATAGGGCATTTTATATTTTAATAAAGACTTAAATGTAACATATGACCACATTAAAAAATGCATCAAAACGCCGCGATGAGGTTAAGGTCACACGGAGCGGCCCTGACACGGTCACAACGCGGCCAACAAACGCGCTGGCACTATGTAGGCGCGGCTGTCAAATAGGGGTATGCTGGTTACATGCTCATGCGCACTGCTGCTCCATTCATTCTCTATGGGAGCGCCGGAGATAGCCGAGTGCAGTGTTCGGCTTTTTCCGGCGCTGCCATAGAGAATAAATAGGAGGTAACTTCTAACCTGCAAAACCGTGCAGCCATAAAGATTGTATTAATTCATGGCCACATGATTTTGCAGGTAACGGGACGGTTTATCCGCATTAACGTGCGGCCACTAACAGGCTGTTTGACAGCTGCACTAAACATGCACAAAAACGCAGAAAAACGCTGTTTGTGAATTCAGCCTAAGGCCAGAATCACACACAAAGTTTTGATGCAGTTTTGGCAGTTTTTTTTTTTTTTTTTTAACGAAAACCAGAAGTACAGATGTAGCCATCTTTATCTTGACTCTGATAACTTGCTGAGGCGTGATATCACGCAAGAAAAGCCATTGAAAAGCACTGAAAAAGTCAAGAAAAAGCTTCTTGACGCTGTGTATTTAATGCGTAAGGCCCTGTTCACACTGAGTTTTCTGGCGCGTATTTTGGGGCGGTAACCGCGTCGAAAACAACGCCAAAAAATAGCAGAAAATACCTCCCATTGATTTCAATTGGAGGCAGAGCAATTTTATTCCCACAAGTGTTTTTTTAGACAAATAGCGACATGATCTATCTTGAGGCGCTTTCCGCGAATGGCTGCTGCATTTTTTGACACATCTTTTGACGCTTTTTTGTAAAAAAAAAACGCTCGCAGTTTTTTCCATTGCCCGTTGAAGAAAGAGGTAAAAATAACGCCTCAAAAAATCATGGCAAAAAACGCGTGTGGTGCCGAAAAACTGGAGCAAATTTTTCCAGGCAGAATTTTCTGCCTGCAAAAAACTCAGTGTGAACTAGGCCTTGAAAGTCAAGATAAAGATGGCTGCATCTGTAGACCCAGAAGGAGGGAAAGATATAAAAAAAAAAGTGATGCATTTCCTTTCTTTTCTGTCTATTTCTGTGTTTCGCTAAAAAAACAGAGCCAAAAACGTCATCAAAACTGTGTGTGTGATCCCGGCCTAAAGACTAAGGGTATGTGCACACGGTAGCAGGCTTTTACGTCTGAAAAGACAGACTGTTTTCAGGAGAAAACAGCTGCCTCGTTTCAGACGTAAATGCTCCTCCTCGCATTTTGCGAGGTTTCTCTGACAGCCGTAAATTTTGAGCTGTGCTTCATTGAGTTCAATGAAGAACGGCTCAAATTACATCTGAAAGAAGTGTCCTGCACTTCTTTTGACGAGGCTGTATTTTTACGCGTCGTCGTTTGACAGCTGTCAAACGACGTCGCGTAAATGACATGTTGTCTGCACAGTACGTCGGCAAACCCATTCAAATGAATGGGCGGATGTTTGCCGACGTATTGTAGCCTTATTTTCAGACGTAAAACGAGGCATAAAACGCCTCGTTTATGTCTGAAAATAGGTCGTGAGAACCCAGCCTTACTGTTCATGCTGTAACATTCATATTGCCAGACCCATGCACACGACCGGACCGTGCCATTATGAAGTATGGGAGAATGTTCCGTAAAATAAAAAAATAGAACATGACCTATTTCTTAGGCTGCGCAAAAACCACTTGACAGCTCCGTGTGTCATCAGTGTATGATGCGCGGCTGCGTGATTTTCGCGCAGCCGCCATCATAGAGATGAGGCTAGTCGACGTCAGTAAATAGTCACTGTCCAGGGTGCTGAAAGAGTTAACTGATCGGCAGTAACTCTTTCAGCACCCTGGACAGTGACTATCTCCTGACGTCGCGTACCGGAAATTTTTTTGCCGGGTTCGGTCAAAACGAGTTCGGCCGAACCCGTTGAAGTTCGGTTCGGTTGTCCGGGTTCGCTCATCTCAAAGACACTCCGTTTGGATGTTTGTAAACAGAAAAGCACGTGGTGCTTTTCTGTTTACATTCAGAGTTTGACAGCTCTTGCGCGAATCACTCAGTTCGCACGGAACTGCTTCCGTGCGGCATGCGTGGTTTTCACGCACCCATTGACTTCAATGGGTGCGTGATGCGCGGAAAACGCCGAAAGAACGGACATGTCTTGACTTTTTTTCAGCGGACTCACAATGAGGAAAAATGATGGACATGTCAGCACGGCCCCATAGACAAATATAGGTCCGTGCAACGCGCGTGCAAATCACGTGCGTTGCACGGACGTTTTTCGCGTTCGTCTGAATAAAGCCTTACAGAAGGTTTTTACGGCACACACCTTCCCGTAAATATAAGCGAAGGTGTCCATCGGCCATAGAAATGAATGGGTCTAAATTACGGTCTAAATCTACGGTCATGTGCATGGGGCCTCAATTATATCAGTTTTAGGCTGGATTCACACATTTACTTTTGATGCAGTTTTTAGGTGCAGCTTTTGTTTCAAATATACTTTTATTCATTTTTATCTTACGCAATACAAATAAAAGAAGAAAATAAAGATATTGTTATCATTTCACAAATCCTTTAAGTACCAGTGTGTCTACTCTCGCACACTGACACTAAACATAATAAACATTCACAACGAAGGTGATCAATAAGCAATTCAAGTCTATAAGAAAACTGTCAGCATATGTATATCTCAACCAAAGTCTATAATTAAAATATGGACATATATGAGGGTAAGTACTTGCATGTAATGAGTGTAGCTTTAGTTTAGCTTCATATGTTTAAGCAGATGTAAGGGGAATAACATCAACTAAGTAGATGCGAATCTTCCAAAGAGTTGCGAATCTTGTAGAAAGGAAAGAAAAGCGGACCAGATTCTTTTATATTTGCTTACACTTCTCTGTGTAATATGGGACAATTCTTCTAGTCTGGATATTTGAGACGCCTTGTTCAACCACTGAGCAGTTGGGGGCTTATCAACTTTCCTCCAATACAATGGCATCATGGCTTTTGTTTTTGAAAGCATATGTAGCCATAGGACTCTATTAAAGGACTCTGCGAGAGGCGGATGCATATTTAAGAACACAATTTCCGGAGTTAAACTAGGAGCTTGTGGACACACATATGATCGAACTTCCTCAACTTTAGACCAGAAGGGCTTAATAAGGTGGCAATCCCACCAAATATGGGTATATGTACCCATGTGTGTCAAGCATCTCCAGCAAGTCTGGGGTATATTGCTATCATATTTGTGAAGGAGAACCAGAGTTTTGTACCATCTGCTCACTAGCTTAGAACTAGTTTCCTGAGCTGTAATACACCTAGATGGGCCAAAACAATTCTTAAGTATGTGCAATATATCGGAAGAGTTAAATTCAATGTCTAATTCTTTCTCCCAAGTCTTAATATATGGTAGATGACCTGTATTCGCTTTTAAAATAAGCATTTTATACATTTTTGAGACTAGACTAGACTTTAGGGACAGGTTGTTGCACTGATATAAATTGTTTAAACCACGTAAGTTCTCGTGTGAGAGAAGCCTGCTTCAGGAGTGTCTTAAAGTTATACAGGGTGTCAGGGTCTTCCCCAGAGCGGAGTCCCGAGCAGAGCGCTAGTACAGGCTCTGCTCCGGGACTCTGTGGAATTCCCTGACATTGCTGTCCATATATGGACAGTGTGTCAGGGTCTTCCCCAGAGTGGAGTCCCGAGCAGAGCGCTAGTACAGGCTCTGCTCCGGGACTCTGTGGAATTCCCTGACATCGCTGTCCATATATGGACAGTGTGTCAGGGTCTTCCCAAGAGCGGCGTCCCGAGCAGAGCGCTAGTATAGGCTCTTCTCCGGGACTCTGTGGAATTCCCTGACATCGCTGTCCATATATGGACAGTGTGTCAGGGTCTTCCCCAGAGCGGAGTCCCGTGCAGAGCGCTAGTATTGGCTCTGCTCCGGACTCTGTGGAATTCCCTGACATCGCTATCCATATATGGACAGTGTGTCAGGGTCTTCCCCAGAGCGGAGTCCCGAGCAGAGCACTACTACAGGCTCTGCTCCGGGACTCTGTGGAATTCCCTGACATCGCTGTCCATATATGGCAGTGTCAGGGTCTTCCCCAGAGCAGAGTCCCGGGCAGAGTGCTAGTACATGCTCTGCTCCAGTACTCTGTGGAATTCCCTGACATAGCTGTCCATATATGGACAGTGTGTCAATGTCTTCCCTAGAGCGGAGTCCCGGGCAGAGCGCTAGTACAGGCTCTGATCCAGGACTCTGTGGAATTCCCTGACATCGCTGTCCATATATGGACAATGTGTCAGGGTCTTCCCCTGAGAGGAGTTCCGAGCAGAGCGCTAGTACAGGCTCTGCTCCGGGACTCTGTGGAATTCCCCAGAGCAGGAGTCCCAGTGATGTCAGGACCACAGCTGGAGTCCCAGGAAGAGCCTACTAGTGCTCTGCCCGGGACTCCAGCTCTGGGGTTGCCCCTGACATCTCTGTCCATATATGAACAGTGATGTCAGGAGCAGAGCTGGAATCCCAGGCAGAGTGCTAGAAGCGGCTCTGCTTCGGGACTCCAGCTCTGGGCAAGTCCCTGACATCACTGTGGCAGCATCTGCGGAGCGCACTGTGGCAGCATCTACGGAGTGCACTGTGGCAGCATCTACGGAGGGCACTGTGGCAGCATCTATGGAGGGCACTGTGGCAGCATCTACACAGGGGACTGTGGCAGCATCTACAGAGGGCACTGTGGCAGCATCTACAGAGGGCACTGTGGCAGCATCTACAGAGGGCACTGTGGCAACATCTACAGAGAGCACTGTGGCAGCATCTACAGAGGGCACTGCAGCAGCATCTACAGAGGACTCTGCAGCAGCATCTACAGAAGACTCTGCGGCAGCATCCACAGAAGATTCTGCGGCAGCATGCACAAAGGGCACTGCAGCAGCATCCACAGAGGGCACTGTGGCAGCATCTACAGAGGGCACAGTGGCACTATCTAAAAAGGGTCTGCCCAATCTTGACAAGTGTGTCTGCCAAACGCTGCCAACTGGGCATTTAGCGACACTTTATTATATTATTATTATTATTATAGTAATGTAGTATTAATTTTATAGTAATGTAGAATTATTATTATTATTATTATTATTATTATTATTATAGTAATATAGTGTTATAGTAGTTCAAATAAGTAATTTATTAACAATAATTTTGTGTTGTATCAAATTAGAAAGTAATGCGGCCTGTCAACTTCTCATTTTTTCTATATGCGGCCCACTTATCCTGCCGAGTTTGAGACCCTTGGTTTAGAGGATGGTGTATAGGTGGGGAGGGTGCTGGAAAAGCAAGAAACCAACATGTCTGTGTATCAAATTCTGCAGAGATGAGTCGTGGCTGGAATAAGTCGTCACAGTGGTCTAGGCCAGATGGAGAAAAGAAGGGAAAGTAAATGACTCTAATCAGAGAAGACTGGTCTTCCCCAGAGCGGAGTCCCGGGCAGAGCGCTAGTACAGGCTCTGCTCCAGGACTCTGTGGAATTCCCTAACATCTCTGTCCATATATGAACAGTGATGTCAGGAGCAGAGCTGGAATCCCAGGCAGAGTGCTAGAAGCGGCTCTGCTTCGGGACTCCAGCTCTGGGCAAGTCCCTGACATCACTGTGGCAGCATCTGCGGAGCGCACTGTGGCAGCATCTATGGAGGGCACTGTGGCAGCATCTACGGAGGACACTGTGGCAGCATCTATGGAGGGCACTGTGGCAGCATCTACACAGGGGACTGTGGCAGCATCTACAGAGGGCACTGTGGCAGCATCTACAGAGGGCACTGTGGCAGCATCTACAGAGGGCACTGTGGCAGCATCTACAGAGAGCACTGTGGCAGCATCTACAGAGGGCACTGCAGCAGCATCTACAGAGGACTCTGCAGCAGCATCTACAGAAGACTCTGCGGCAGCATCCACAGAAGATTCTGCGGCAGCATGCACAAAGGGCACTGCGGCAGCATCCACAGAGGGCACTGTGGCAGCATCTACAGAGGGCACAGTGGCACTATCTAAAAAGGGTCTGCCCAATCTT
Organism: Rhinoderma darwinii; assembly: GCF_050947455.1. Lineage (NCBI taxonomy): Eukaryota > Metazoa > Chordata > Amphibia > Anura > Rhinodermatidae > Rhinoderma > Rhinoderma darwinii. Next base: position 314,471,969 of record NC_134687.1, on the reverse strand, counting down.
GACAAGTGTGTCTGCCAAACGCTGCCAACTGGGCATTTAGCGACACTTTATTATATTATTATTATTATAGTAATGTAGTATTAATTTTATAGTAATGTAGAATTATTATTATTATTATTATTATTATTATTATTATTATTATTATAGTAATATAGTGTTATAGTAGTTCAAATAAGTAATTTATTAACAATAATTTTGTGTTGTATCAAATTTGAAAGTAATGCGGCCTGTCAACTTCTCATTTTTTCTATATGCGGCCCACTTATCCTGCCGAGTTTGAGACCCTTGGTTTAGAGGATGGTGTATAGGTGGGGAGGGTGCTGGAAAAGCAAGAAACCAACATGTCTGTGTATCAAATTCTGCAGAGATGAGTCGTGGCTGGAATAAGTCGTCACAGTGGTCTAGGCCAGATGGAGAAAAGAAGGGAAAGTAAATGACTCTAATCAGAGAAGACTGGTCTTCCCCAGAGCGGAGTCCCGGGCAGAGCGCTAGTACAGGCTCTGCTCCAGGACTCTGTGGAATTCCCTAACATAGCTGTCCATATATGGACAGTGTGTCAATGTCTTCCCTAGAGCGGAGTCCCGGGCAGAGCGCTAGTACAGGCTCTGCTCCAGGACTCTGTGGAATTCCCTGACATCGCTGTCCATATATGTACAATGTGTCAGGGTCTTCCCCAGAGAGGAGTCCCGAGCAGAGCGCTAGTACAGGCTCTGCTCCGGGACTCTGTGTAATTCCCCAGAGCAGGAGTCCCAGTGATGTCAGGACCACAGCTGGAGTCCCAGGAAGAGCCTACTAGCACTCTGCCCGGGACTCCAGCTCTGGGGTTGCCCCTGACATCTCTGTCCATATATGGACAGTGATGTCAGGAGCAGAGCTGGAATCCCAGGCAGAGTGCTAGAAGCGGCTCTGCTCCAGGACTCCAGCTCTGGGCAAGTCCCTGACATCACTGTGGCAGCATCTGCGGAGCGCACTGTGGCAGCATCTACGGAGGGCACTGTGGCAGCATCTACGGAGGGCACTGTGGCAGCATCTATGGAGGGCACTGTGGCAGCATCTACGCAGGGCAATGTGGCAGCATCTACAGAGGGCACTGTGGCGGCATCTACAGAGGGCACTGTGGCAGCATCTACAGAGGGCACTGCGGCAGCATTTACAGAGGGCACTGCGGCAGCATCTACAGAGGACTCTGCGGCAGCATCTACAGAAGACTCTGCGGCAGCATCCACAGAAGATTCTGCGGCAGCATGCACAGAGGGCACTGCGGCAGCATCCACAGAGGGCACTGCGGCAGCATCCACAGAGGGCACTGCGGCAGCATCCACAGAGGGCAGTTTGGCAGCATCTACAGAGGGCACAGTGGCACTATCTAAAAAGGGGCTGCCCAATCTTGACATGTGTGTCTGCCAAACGCTGCCAACTGGGCATTTAGCGACACTTTATTATATTATTATTATTATTATAGTAATGTAGTATTAATTTTATAGTAATGTAGAATTATTATTATTATTATTATTATTATAGTAATATAGTGTTATAGTAGTTCAAATAAGTAATTTATTAACAATAATTTTGTGTTGTATCAAATTTGAAAGTAATGCGGTCCGTCAACTTCCCATTTTTTCTATATGTGGCCCACTTACCCTGCCGAGTTTGAGACCCTTGGTTTAGAGGATGGTGTATAGGTGGGGAGGGTGCTGGAAAAGCAAGAAACCAACATGTCTGTGTGTCAAATTCTGCAGAGATGAGTCGTGGCTGGAATAAGTCGTCACAGTGGTCTGGGCCAGATGGAGAAAAGAAGGGAAAGTAAACGACTCTAATCAGAGAAGACATCACCTGTGAGTCACTGAATGGATATAAATGTGCTGTAATCACTTATATGGTCTGCAGAGCTCCTGTGTATAACTGGCATCTACCACTATATGATCATTACATGGTGGTAATATTGGTCTTTGTATAGTGTTTTTTATTCAGTAACAGTACAGGGGTATTATTCAGTCACAATGTGGTTATGTTGTGGCGGTATAATTCAGTAACAGTATGGGGGTATTATTCAGTCACTATGTGGTTATGGTGTGGCGGTATTATTCAGTAACAGTATGGGGGTATTATTCAGTCACTATGTGGTTATGGTGTGGCGGTATTATTCAGTAACAGTTTGGGGTATTATTCCGTCACTATGTGGTTATAGTGTGGCGTTATTATCCAGTAACAGTACAGGGGTATTATTCAGTCTCTATGTGGTTATAGTGTGGTGGTATTATTCAGTAACAGTATGGGGGTATTATTCAGTCACTATGTGGTTATGATGTGACAGTATTCTTCAGTAACAGTATGGAGGTATTATTCAGTCACTATGTGGTTATGGTGTGGCTGTATTAGTCAGTAACAGTATAGGGGTATTATTCAGTCACTATGTGGTTATGGTGTGGCGATATTACTCAGTAACAGTATGAGGGTATTATTCAGACACAATGTGGTTATAGTGTGGTGGTATTATTCAGTATCAGTATGGGGGTATTATTCAGTCTGTGTGGTTATGGTGTGGCAGGATTATTTGGACCTTATATTGTGTTATTATTGGTAATATTGGTCTTATAATTGTGAGTTGTGTTCAGTAACAGTATGCAGGTAATATTTCATCTACTATAGTGGTACGATTTAATTTTTTTTGTGAGAGGGGGGACATATGCTTTGGGGCTTGCAACACTCCTGGACGTGCTAGAAATCAGCGATGCAGTTCTCTGTACACCGTCATCTGAATTGACTGCATTATTGATACAGTAATTCAGGATTTTGGGCCCCACTTTTACTTTGCCCAGGGCCACACTTTGTCTATAAGCGGCCCTGGAGATGAGCTCTATTAGTTAGTGGTGCCAGGAGCAGTAAATTTCCTGCCCACCCTAAATATATCAAATAGATTTATTTTGCAGATTTGTCAAAGTAGTGTGTGCAGGGGAGGGGGGTCACTGTTTGTATATGTGTACAAGGAAAGGGTCGGGCATTTTTGGACTTTCACCCAGCAAGACATGTAAGTTCCTGTTTGGGCTGAAGTCTTAAGGACTGTGTTGAATAACTGAGATGTTGGTGCCTTGGGTCTGTGTGCGCAGCTAAGGGCAATGAAGACATAACAAAGAAACGGAGCCATGACTGACACAAACACAAACCAAAGGTTGATTTAAATGGTGACGGATCCGGTGCCAATGATTTCCCTTTGTCTCGGTTGTGCAAGGGTTCCGTCGTTTTGACAGAATGAATACCGTAGTCGACTACGCTATTCATTCTGTCAAAATGATGGAACCCTTGCACAACGGAGACAAACGAAAAACATTGGCACTGGATCCGTCACCATTAAAATGAAACTATGGTTTCAGTTTGTGTCAGTCAGGGCTCCGTTCCGATGGAAAGCTCAGACGGAATGTCGGAACGGAGCCCTGACGCAGATCTGAACGAAGCCTTAACTACATTGAAGAAGCAAACAATTGAGATAATAAGGTGAGATGGTAAAATCACAATCATGGTTCTCATGGATATTGTGATATAATACTGGCAATACACATTTTAGTAAGCATGTTATTATACAAGGTTAGCCACCATATGAACAAAAGAGAAAGGGAGAAGGAGGAACAAAGGAACATAAAATAACCATCTCTATGGTGTGCCATATTGTTTGATATGAGTTCCACTGCACTCATTAGAAAGTAAGATTTTAAAATTAACTCTAAAAAATGTTTTTACTATTTACTATACAGCTTCTATGTTTTCTGTATACATAGAAGCTATAACGTTCTCTCTCAGCCATTTCTGTCAGTTCAGCTGAAATGACAGCTCGGCTAAGAGCGGGTCTCTGACACACAGGATCCAGCTATTGTTGATCAGATCTAAGTTATAAACTGCGCAGTATACAAGAACGCCGTCTCAGCTTTATAGAGTGGCTCAATATACTTACACAGATGTCTGACAATGGCGGCAAGTTGGTTGGTCTGTTCACCTCGAAGTTTCAAGCTTGTATGTACTCCCCCACTGCTAGCTAACCACGTCGCAGACAGCTGGTACTTTACTCTCACCAGCAGCTGGTACTGCACTCTCACCAGCCCTGCATTGTCTCTCACAGTATGGCGCACTTAACACCATTTTATATACTGTTAGAGACAGACTCAAGCAGCGTGGGGAGTGGGGACACAATCAACATGACCTCCTCCCCCCCCTAAGCTGACCCCTGACTCAGCTCAGCTTTGCGTCCTACACCAAGAACATTACATTACATTTCCACAGTGTGCAAAATATAAAACAAATCCGGCGATTCACTTTAAACAGTACTGAGATACCCAACAAAATTCTGCATGGCGGTATATGTCCTAATGAATATTATTCCCCATTTAACACTTGTGACATCACAGCTCACAGTATACATACATACATATCAAACATAGCTTGGTAATAAAGGGCGTTTACAAATATTATACATATTATTAGCAATGCAGCAAATACAATAGTGGCGTTCAAGGGAAAACAGCTCCTGATTTTCAGACGTTTTTTAAGCCAGTCGCGTTTTTTGAGTCTATGGGAAAACTGCTCCATAAAATGGCTGAAGAAGTGACATGCACTTCTTTTTCGTGGCCATTTTTTTATGCAACCGTTTTGAAAAACGGCCGCGAAAAAATCGGCCCGTCGGAACAGAACTCTGTTTTTTCCCATTATAATCAATGGGCAGATGTTTGGAGGCGTTCAGCTTCAGATTTTTCAGTCATTTTTCGGAACGTTTACGGCATTAAAAACAGCTGAAAACACTACGTGTGCGAATACCCTTACAGGGTCATTGGTCACCCATTGCAACAACAAAATAAAGTGCAGAGAGATATATTTTGGGAGTAAATTTCTCTAACATACACATTATCTAGTGAGCGAAATTAACCTAGCCACAGTAAGGAAAACACTTTTGTCTTCTTTCTAAATGTTAGTGCTTTGACCTATGATTTCAGCACAAGGCTTGGATGTGATGCTTTTAAAGTAAGATGTCTTTGAGCCCACTGTCTTTTTGTCACATTTCATCTGTTCCATTCTTCTTCAATCATTTTAAAGCTTCATTAATGTCTCATTAGAAAGTGTTATATAGAGTGATCATTAATGTCTTGAAGTATTTCATAAGAATATAGAACATGAGTCTAGTCTCCATTATATGTCAGATCTTCGAGACAGCATTATTAGAACATAGCTTGCACCCCACTGATCCCTTTTCTTGCAACTCAAGCCTACAGACCGACAGTCAATGTATCCAGGTGGAGGGTGCTTCCATTTTTGATAGACTTTAAACCCATAAATAGCTATCATAGCACAACAACTATAGATGAGCCTCGTTCCTACTACCATTAAATAGGACTACAACACTAGTATTTTATGCACATACTATCTCAATGGGTCACTGTTGTTTCTTTTTGCTATTTTACAGCTAACATATATAAAGTATATTTTACCATATTTTTTTTTTTTACCACTAGTAGCGTAAATGCTAGTTAATGGCAGGTAATATAAAGCAACGTTTTTAGTCAATTAAGGTGTTCCTGGGCAAACACAGGATTTATAAAGGGGGTTACACTCCCTATTATACTGACCGTACAGGAGTTTACAAAGCAAAGAAAAATTGTTTAAATATATGAATGCAAAAAACAAACAAAGTCAGAACATGTAATAACCTAAATCCTAAAACCGGAGCCTAAATAGTGGTAATGAGGAGTTGGTCACAGGGGATCAAGAGAAGAAAGAGTTACAAAATGGGTTCTTTAGTTCTGTATATTCAGCAGAAGAAAGAGCAGCTGATGTAGCTGGTGCCAGTGCTATTAACCCCTTAAGGACGCAGCCTGTTTTGGCCTTGTGGACACAGCCGATTTTTGCAAATCTGACATGTGTTACTTTATGTGGTAATAACTTTGGAATGCTTTTACCTATCCAAGCCAATATGAGATTGTTTTCTCGTGACATATTGTACTTTATGATAGTGAAAAAAATGTTGAGAAAATTTGCAAAAATCTGCTTTTTTCTAAATTTTAATGTATCTGCTTGTAAAACAGATAGAAATACCACACAAAATTGTTACTAGTTAACATCCCCCATATGTCTACTTTATGTTTGCATCATTTTTTGAACGTCCTTTTATTTTTCTGGGACGTTACGAGGCTTAGAACTTTAGCTGCAATTTCTCATATTTTCAACAAAATTTCAAAAGGCCATTTTTACAGGGGGCAGTTCAGTTCTGAAGTGGCTTTGAGGGCCTTATTTATTAGAAAGTCCCCATAAACCACCCCATTTTAAAAACTGCACCCCTCAAAGTATTCAAAACAGCATTCAAAAAGGGGAATAGTTAGCATTTTGAGCCCACACGTTTTTTACTAAACTTATTGGAACTAGTCTGTGAAAATTAAAATCTACTTTTTTTCTGAAAAAACATACGATGTTTTAGTTTTAACAAGGAATAAAGGAGAAGAAGCACCCCAGCATTTGTAAAGCAATTTCTCCCGATTACGGCAATACCCTATATGTGGTAATAAACTGCTGTTCGAACCCACGGCAGAAGTGAACGAGCGCCATTTGGATTTTGGAGCGCAAATTTTGCTGGAATGGTTTTCGGTGCCATGTCGCATTTGCAAAGCCCTGGAGGTACCAGTGAAGGGGTAGCCCCCAAAAGTTTTGGAAACTACACCCCCTAAAGTATATATCTAGTGGAGTAGTGAGTATTTCCAGGCAGGGACCTGTTATGGTGTGCCAACGTCACTTGGCACGTCCGTCTCTCATATAGTGATTGATGGTGCTAAAGAGGCGTTGTACAACCAGTCCCTTTGAAAAAAGATGATGATTATATATCCCTGCAACTGTTCTTTCATCCTGTGAACACGCTTTTGTTTCAACACGGTTGTATACATTTTTTTCCTCCAATTTTTAGATAGATTGCCCTTCACTACAGGACAATTTTTCCTTGCTTGCTAATTTACTATATATCAAACCCGGACTATGTTTGATGGTCAACAGCTTTGTTGGCATTATATGGTGATGCAGTAACTACAGGCAAAAATTCACTGTTAGGGACAAGCCTTTTTTTACCAGTTAAAATTGGCGCTCCTCTATTGTTTGATCCCCCAAAAATGCAGCATATTTCTAATGCAAATGTTGGTGCAGATTCATTGCGTAATTGCCCCAAATCTGCACCAACATTTGCAGCGGAAAAACTCTGCCACGTGTGAACATGCCCTAACAGACAAACACAAGCAAAAATATAAAAACCTCAGTTTATCAAACGATATGATAATTATTCACTTCTGAAGGTATTCATCTAGGGGTGTAATAAGAATTTTGAAAGCACAAGGGGTTGGCAGAAATGTATGAGGTTGTGGAGAATAACAATTGTTATTTTTTTCAGATGTGTCAGTTTAATTTTTTTGCAGTTGGTAACAATAGAGAAAGAAATGTCTGTTCTGCTTTTTTCTGTAGTACAGAAATATTCCCTATGTTTTGTTCATCTAGGGGTGTAATGAGAATTTTTAGTTTTGTTTAGTTATTTTGTGTTCAAGTTTGTAATGGGGCAATAAAGCAAGTGGCATAAGGATAAATTAATAAAATTAAAAGGGGCAAAAGTAGCAGTGAATAAATGTGAAAGATTGAATAAATTAACACAAAGCAAGGTTTAAAAGCAAAGTGGAAGGTTTTAAAGCAATCTTTTATACAAAGGCCAGGTTTGGAGGGGCATGTGTCGCATTGATAGCGAGAATCTTTGCGCCCGTAACTTTTTTTTGTGTGGGAGGCACCTCTGAAGGAACATGTTGCCCTCAAACTACTCTTGAGGCTTCACTGGCTTTGGGGTCTCAGCAGATCTGCCTCACACAGGGACAAGAGTGCTTGCGTCATTGTGTATTGGGCTGAGAATATGAACGTCTTTATTGTCCCTATATTTTAAGAAGAGCACCCCATCACTGCACATTGCCCTGCTCTCGCCAATTATAGCCTTTTGCCTTGGAAGGTCTTTGGGAGGCCTCTCTGATTTTTCCGTACTGTTCCACAGGCTATGTTTTTTTTTACAATCAAGCAATTAAAAAGTGGAAAACTGGTGTAAAATTGTCTAGGTACAAGTGGTAGCTGTGGTCTAGCAGGGGGTGCAAGAGATCCCAGACAATTTTACCACTTGTACCTAGGACAGGAGGGCAGGAGGGCCAAATCTTTGTGTCTTTGCCCTCATAGATCCTGAATGTGTATGTGTAGCTAGTTTCAGACTCACCTATTTTGTAAATTTTGATGCCATATCTGGCTCTTTTATTGGGGAGGTACTGTTTGAATTTCAGCCGACCCTTAAAATGAACGAGGGATTCATCAATTGCGATCTCTTTTCCAGGGGGTACATATTTCACTGAATTTGTTGGTAAAATGTGTGATCACAGGCTGGATTTTACAAAGGCGGTCAGAATTGGGGTCACTTGGAAGTGGGCACTGCAGGTTATTATTATAGTGCAAAAATTTTATTATTGCGTCAAACCTTCCCCTGAACATAGTATTGCGGTATTTTTTTTGATGCCCATATTTAACAGCAACCCCCAGAATTTATGCATTTCCACTGCATTAACAGGATGCCACCTGTTTGGCTTGGCATAAAATGACTGCGGATTAGCAGCAATAAATTGCTCCGCATATAAATTAGTTTGCATAACAATAAAATTAGCAAACTCATTTGAAAAAAAAAGTTTAAAAACGTATATCATCAAGACCCGCAGTGTCTACGTGAATCCCTGAAGTAGCGTTGAATTCTGGAACTTAGGGGGTATAGTTAACGGGGAAGCCAGAAATGTTCGCTATTAACAGGGAAGACTTGATGGCGGCCCACTTCGTTACTCTGAGGAATTTCCTCATCATCACTGGAAGATGAAGGAAGAATGAATTCAGATCCGTCACTAGCTGATTCAGTATCAGAGCAAAGCAGTTCGTACGCCTCTTCAGCTGTATATGATCGCTTAGCCATACTGCTCTTATATATATGATATATATATTGAAGAAAATCCAACAGCACTCTTAAATAAAGGTCCTATAGCAGGACGGAAACGGTGCAGCTTGTGCTGGCTTAATAAACCACCATTTTTTTCACTAACACGGAGTGCTGTGGGATTTTCTTTAATATTGATCTATATCTCCTGAATCGGGATTACCTGCTTGCACCTGAGACCATCTTGGAATTGCATTGTGAGTGCTGCTGCTTTTCCATTATATATATATATATGTATACAGTGCCAGAACCAAGCTCAGTACATATATACAGTGGCAGAACCAAGCTCAGTACATATATACAGTGTCAGAACAAAGCTCAGTACATATATACAGTGCCAGAACCAAGCTCAGTACATATATACAGTGCCAGAACCAAGCTCAGTACATATATACAGTGCCAGAACAAAGCTCAGTACATACATACAGTGCCAGAACCAAGCTCAGTACATAAATACAACACCAGCACGAATACAGCTCAATTTAGTGCAACCCCTGCAGTATAGGTTTGCACTAAATTGTATACAGCTCCCAGCATGGCCAAAAACAATGATAAGGATATGCTGGGAGTTGCTGTTTCACAAAAAAAATCATACCTCCCATCATCTCACTGCAGATCATACAGTGACTACAGTGCTGATTAGAGACAGAATAAACATTTACATTAAGTGACTCACCAGTGGTGATCTCAGATTCTAGTTATTCTTTTTCTAATTTTTTTCTCCATCCGGTCAAAACCTCTATGATGGCTTCTCCCGGCCACAGCCCATTTCTGCAGTTTGCAACTCAGATGTCCTCAGTTTCTCACTGTTCAAGAATTTCTGCACCCATAAACAAATATAAAGTCATCATGGTGCCAGACACTTAAATATACTTAAATATAATAGCACCATACACTGTACCTCTAATTATAATAGCACCAAACACTGTCTCTAATTATAATAGCACCATACACTCCACCTCTAATTATAATAGCACCATACACTGTGTCCCACACACACACACATACACACACACATACACGCACACACACACACTGTGCCCCCTGTAGATAGTGCCCCCCATAGAGCCCCATGTAGATAGTGCCCTACATAGATCCCCCTGTAGATAGTGCCCCACATACAGCCCCCTGTAGATAGTGCCCCACATGTAGCCCTCCAAGTAGATAGTGCCCTACATATAGCCCACCTGTATATAGTGCTCCACATATAGCCCACCCTTGTAGATAGTGCCCTACATATATCTCCCCCTATAAATAGTGCTCCACATATAGCCCACCCCTGTATATAGTGCCTCACATATAGCTCCCCATATAGTGCTCCTATATGTAGCCTACCCCTGTATATAGCCCCTGTAGATATAGCCCACCCCTGTATATAGTGTCCAACATATAGCCCACCCCTGTAGATAGTGCCCTACATATATCTCACCCTATAAATAGTGGTGCACATATAGCCCACCCCTGTATATAGTACCTCACAGTACCCCCTATAGTGCTTCACATATAGTCCACCCCTATGTATAGACCCCCCTGTAGATAGAGCCGACCTCTGTATATAGCCCCCCACCTGTAGATAGAGCCGACCTCTGTATATAGTTACGTAGTTAGTATGGCTGAAAAATATACACATGTCCATCAAGTTCAACCAAGGGATGGGAAAAGAGAAGGTAAAAATTTCTACTCATAGGAGCTAATATTTTTTTGTTCTAGGAAATTATCTAAGCCTTTTTTAAAGCCATCTACTGTCCCTGCTGTGACCAGCTCCTGCGGTAGACTATTCCATAGATTCACAGTTCTCACAGTAAAGAAGGCTTGCCGCCTCTGCAGATTGAACCTTTTTTTTTTCTCCAGACGGAGGGAGTGCTCCCTTGTTTTTTGAGAGGGTTTTACATGGAACAGGATTTCACCATATTTTTTGTATGTGCCATTAATATATTTATATAAGTTAATCATGTCCCCCCTTAGTCGTCTTTTTTCAAGGCTAAATAGGTTTCATTCTTTTAATCTTTCCTCATAACTTAGATTCTCCATGCTCCTTATTAGCTTTGTTGCTCTTCTTTGTATTTTTTCCAACTCCAGGGCATCCTTTCTATGAACTGGAGCCCAGAACTGAACTGCATATTCTAGATGAGGCCTCACTAATGCTTTGTAAAGTGGCAATATTACATCCCTGTCCCGCGAGTCCATGCCTCTTTTAACAGGTTCCCGACCGCTGGCTGTATATATACGGCCAGCGGTCAGGGTCTCTGAAGTCCGCCGTATAGACTAATTACGGCGGCACTTCAGAGACTGTGCACGCGCGATCGCGTGCACACAGCTCTGTGCCCTGGCTGTTGCTAACAGCCATGGGCACTGGGCAGAATGTCAGGGGCCAATCTTTTGGCCCCTGAACATGTGATCGCTGTGACAACCAATCACAGCGATCACATGCATTTCTGCTTATAAAACAGTGTGCACGCGATCGCGTGCACACAGCCCTGTGCCCACATTGTTACCAACAGCTCTGGGCACTGGGCAGAGTATCAGGGACCAATCTGATGGTCCCTGAACATGTGGTCGCTGTGAAAACCTATCACAGCGACCACATTTGTTTTATTTTTACTTTCTGGCAGTAAATCTCCTGCCTCTTTTCTTCTCCTCAAACATTGTTTCAGTTTGAGGAGAAGAAGAGACTCGAGAGAATTGCTGCCAGAAGAATACAGTGAAAAAAAATACAGTTACACTATAAAACATTCTATATATAGATAGATTTCTATCTATCTATACAATCTATCTATCCATCTATCTTTTTTTCTATCTGTCTACCTTTCTTTCTTTTATTCTATTAGAATAGGCAGGTAGGGAGTATATAATTATATATATATCCACATATATATAATATATATAGCAATAGCGGTTTATTTTTTTGTTAGCGGTAGTGTAGTGTAGTGTGTGTTTTATAAAAAAAATAAAAAAAATTGGTTTAGTTAGTGTTAGTGTTAGTGACGTTATGGCGAGGAAGTTGTTTAGCGCAGAGGAGGCATACGCCATGCTGTGGTCTGAGTCAGAGACCGCATCAGAGATGGCGTCAGAGATGGAACCTGTTTTGGGCGTCACTTCAGTTTCATCTTCAGGGGACGTTGTCCCTGATGCAGTTGAAACTGCAGAACATGAAAGCGCAGGGCCAAGTAGCGCTGTAGCACGGGACAGCCTGGTCCCTCCAGTCCAGGCTCTTGTATGGGCACCTGCCCCATCTTTTGGGCCTAGAATCCACGGATTTACTGCCACTCCTGGCATAACCGTGGACAATACAAATTTTGTCCAAATGGATTACTTCCATTTATTTATAACGGACGACATCCTAAATCAGATTGTCCACGAAACAAATTTATATGCCACTCAATATATAAGGCAGAAACCTTCATCCACCCATGCCAGAGATTGGACGCCCACCAATTTGCAGGAATTAAAAAAAAAATTGGGGCTCACCCTAAATATGGGTATTGTCAAAAAGCCCTCCATTAGGTCTTACTGGTCAACAAGACCCGCCCAAGCCACCCCAGTATATTCTGCAGTAATTCCCAGGTCTCGTTATGAAACAATAATGAGGTTCCTCCACTTCAACGACAACGCACAGGCCCCCCCAAGTACCGATGCAAACCGGGATCGGTTGTTCAAAATAAGACCGCTAATAAATTCCCTGAAAAATTTATTTCTGCAACTCTACACCCCTGAGCAGAATGTAAGTGTGGACGAATCCCAATAATTCACTGTATTTTAACGATATATATTGTGCTCCCACAAATATGAACATTTGAAAATTCACTGAAGTGATAAATGAGTAAAATGTATAATTTTTATTTCATAGCTATCTAAAAACAGGGGTACAATCACCACTGTGAAAAGCCCAACCGTGTATTTAAAAACGTATTAAACACAATACTCCCAGTCCTAGTTCGTTTGCGAACCCTTTGTGACTGGGTATGTAAACAGAGATATCAAAATATGGAATCAGCGTATAACATTGGTAAAGCAGTGGTTTGGACCCTCGTTCACACAGGAGCCTGCGTTAACCGCACCAGATTCTCCCAATGTACAGATGCACAACAATGCCACTGCCCCCTACGCAAAATTCCCTCACTTCACCCGACCCTGCGCGTTTCTATACTTATCATCAGGGGTCTGTCAGTCTGGCCAGGATGCCAGTGATATTTCTTCAACAGCAGGTATTCTACTGCACAACACGGAAGCATGCACGCATAGATGTCAGCGGCATGCTTCACTCTGGGACTCTGAGTCACTATGAACTGAATAATCCGCCCCCTGGCTCCGGCAGCATACATCAAACAGCCAATCACACTGGCCCAGCACATCCATGATGCTCAACCATGTGACTCCCGGCTGTCAGCTGACATACCCGGAAGTAACAATGTAAACAACACAGAGCATGCTGACTCAATGGGAGGCTGTAGAAGTATCTGTTTGCTATACAAAGCCTCATGCTATTCAAGGATGGAGTATAACACTATTAGGTTGGATATATGTTGCGGATCAGCTCAGGACCGCAATTGGACTACCACGATAGGAGCACCTACCCTGAAAATACATAATATATGGATGGAAGAACGACGTAATTGTAAACCTCACATAAAACATATGACACACTCCTGGACTCAATTGCCATACCTGCTACTTATTGATTGATATATTACAAGTGACTACACTGGGACTAGGAATGCATTACCATACCCCCACCCAGAGGACCAAAAAAGCCCTATGACTTGATATGGATTGTATATTAAATAAAACAGGTATAATTTGTTTGCTCGTTTAAACCTTCAGGATGTACGCAAGCCAGTCTGTAGATCCATTGGGCCTCTTTACGCAGAATGAGGTTATCCCAATCCCCTCCCCGTTTAGGAGGACGTACCAATTCAATTGCCTGAAATTTTAAACATTCTGCCCTGCCTTGATGTTTTGCATGCACATGTTTTGATATGGAAGTATCTCTTTCATTTGTAACATCTCCAACATGTTCCCTAATCCGGCGCCGAAACTGCCGTATCGTCTTGCCCACGTAATTCAGTGGGCACGGACATGTGATTAAATAGACAACACCAGCCGTTTTGCAGTTCACAAAATCTCGGATATCATACTCAACCTTGGTGGTAACACTTTTGAATTTTTTTCCACTTTGAATGAAATTACAGGCTCTACAACTACCACATCTGTGTGTACCCGGTATCTGCCTGTCTAACCAAGTACCCTTTTGGATTATTGTATCAAAACAACTCTGCATCACCCTATACCTGATGTTTTTACCTCTACGGAACGTGACTGAAGGCCATTGTGTTATCTGATCCGCCAAGTCCGCATCGGCTCCTAGATTACGCCAATACCTCTTGAGGATTTCCATGATCTCAGATTGTTTGGAGTCAAAAGTACCTATGAGCCTAGTGACCCTTTCCTCTTGACGTTGTCTAGGGACTAAAAGGCTCTGCCTATCTGCATCCCTCGCTCCCTCATAGGCCTTTCTAATTACCCCCTTAGGGAAGCCCCTCTCCTTCAATCAGTTTGTGAGGTCATGTGCCTGTGACTCAAAATCGTCCATTGAACTACAATTTCGGCGTACTCTCATGAATTGGCCTCTGGGAATCCCACGTTTGAGGGGATAAGGGTGACAACTGTTCCATTGTAGGAAACTATTGGTTGCTGTCTCCTTTCGGTGTACTTTAGTACGTATTGTGCCTTCCTTAGTTTTAATTATCTTAAGATCTAAAAAAGATAATTCCTGATCACTGATTTCACATGTGAACCTGAGCCCTAAATCTTTTGTATTAAGGGCTGCCACAAAATTATTGAATTCCTCCACTGTGGAATTCCAGAGCAACAACATGTCATCAATATGTCTAATCCAGATACCTATTGATGAAGTCCATTTGACAAATTTATCCCCAAAGACCACTGTCTCTTCCCACCAACCAAGAAACAAGTTTGCATGCGTGGGAGCAGTGGGACTCCCCATTGCTGTACCACGTTGCTGATGAAAAATACGGTCTTCAAAGATAAAAACATTCCTTTCTAACACAAAGTGTAATAATTGCAAAACAAGCTGGTTATGAGCCACATATTGAGTGCCCCTAGATTTTAGAAAGTATTCCACTGCTTCACAGCCAAGTCTATGTGGAATGGAGGAATACAAAGCCTCCACATCCAAACTCGCCAGAAATGTATTTTGTTCCAAAG
Organism: Rhinoderma darwinii; assembly: GCF_050947455.1. Lineage (NCBI taxonomy): Eukaryota > Metazoa > Chordata > Amphibia > Anura > Rhinodermatidae > Rhinoderma > Rhinoderma darwinii. Next base: position 314,456,728 of record NC_134687.1, on the reverse strand, counting down.
TGATACCCTCAATTTGTTTTAAAACATCCATGGTATCACGTACATATGATGTGAGACCTAGCACAAACGGACGCAGCACCTGGTCTATATATGTACTCACATTCTGGGTTAGATTATTAATACCTGATACAATGGGTCTACCACGTAGGGGAAGATAGCCCTTGTGGATTTTTGGCAGGCTATAAAAGCATGCCATAATAGGAAATTGAGGAAATAGAAAGTTGAATTCGCTAGCACTGATCAAAGACCTGCTCTTTGCATCCCGCAGGATACCTAAAAGCTCCTTCTTGAACACTGCTGTGGGGTTATCTTTTAGAATGGTGTAACAGTCAGGATTGAGCAATATGTCCTCACACATTTTCTTATAGTCTTCTCGACTCATAACCACAATGTTCCCACCCTTATCGGATGCTTTTAGAATGATATTACGTCTTTTTTCCAAAGTGGTAAGAGCTACACATTCAGACCAAGACAGATTGTTATCAATGCCCCTCATATCCTGACTCAAAGCTTTGATCTCTTCACCCACCAAATCTACGAACAGATCTGCGTTGGTAAAATCTCCCAATGGCGGCAACTTCCTACTTCTAGTTCTTAGATTAGTAAAAGGACCCAGTCCTGGGGTTCTACTCGATTCTTCAAGTAACCCTTCCAGTGCTTCTAGTCCTTCTAAATCAGATTCCTCTAGACCCATTTCCAGACATTTTTTCCTGTTGTAATGTTTGAAAAACGTAATCCATTTTAATTTACGAGCAAACAAATTCAAATCCTTGATCCAGGTAAATGAATCAAATTTTACTGTGGGGACAAATGAAAGTCCCTTCTCTAAAAGCATGATCTCAGGTGGACTCAGATTATGTTCCGATAAATTAATTATTTGTAACTTATCCGTTCCTATTCCCTTTATAAATCCTTTTGTCCCCTCAGCATGTAGCGGGAAATGGGGGGATTGTTGGATAAAAAATTATTACTGCCACTGTTGGAAGAAGCTCTGGCTCGGCCTCTATTCCTACCTCTGGCACCTCCCCTAAATTTTTGTCTACCACCACCAGTCCCAGAGAATGGGCCTACTTTTTAAGAGTCTGTTGTTTCACTCTCATATGTAGAGGGGTCAGATTCTCTTTGACCCCTATTTCCCTGCTGATGTTGTTGTTGTTGCTGATTAACAAAATCATAAGCTTTTTTCTCCCTAAATTCCTGCAGATCTCTCTGGAACTGGAAGTGCTTACACTCTTTTAGATGACAAGTAAACCTCTCTAAGGATTGTTGCAAGGTTTTATCTTTTTTATCAAAACCTGGGGTATCAACCAGAGTCTTGACCGTCTCAATCTCTTTTTTCAGTTCCACACTGATGTGATCAAACTGAATAATCTCTTCCTCAACCAAAATTTGCATAAATCTCAGTGAACTCCCTGTAATCTCCTGCTCCCACCTCTCTTTAATGTTAGGTGTCTTTAATCTGGGGGCTGGGGTAATAGGGACTCTGAGGCCTCTAGGCACTATTTTGTTTTTAAGATAGTTCTCTAGACTCTGGATTTCCCACTAACTTCTTGTATAATCCTTGTGTAATCTAGTGAGGTTTTTAAAAGTGGATTTAAGGGTATGTTCACACGAGGGCATCCGTAACGGCTGAAATTACGGGGATGTTTCAGCCTGAAAACATCCCCGTAATTTCAGCCGTACCGGCATGTGCAGGCGCTTGAACGCCGCGTCAATTACGGCCGTAATTAGCGCTGCTATTCATTGGAGTCAATGAATAGCGGCTCCAATTACAGCCAAAGAAGTGACAGGTCACTTCTTCTATGCGGGCGTCTATTTACGCGCCGTCATTTGACAGCGGCGCGTAAATATACGCCTCGTGTGAACAGACAAACGTCTGCCCATTGCTTTCAATGGGCAGATGTTTGTCAGCGCTATTGAGGCGCTATTTTCGGGCGTAATTCGGGGCAAAAACGCCCGATTTACGTCCGTAAATAGGCCGTGTGAACATACCCTAAGGGACACACCCTGCGTTGTATACGCCAGTTCACACTCAGAGAAGACACTTTTTGCCTCACTCATCCATCCTTCTGTATTTAGGTCAGAGAGTGCAAAGGCTGCCATACCCAGATATATTAAATTGTATAATGAACTGTACTAATTCGTAATAATTCACTGTATTTTAACGATATATATTGTGCTCCCACAAATATGAACATTTGAAAATTCACTGAAGTGATAAATGAGTAAAATGTATAATTTTTATTTCATAGCTATCTAAAAACAGGGGTACAATCACCACTGTGAAAAGCCCAACCGTGTATTTAAAAACGTATTAAACACAATACTCCCAGTCCTAGTTCGTTTGCGAACCCTTTGTGACTGGGTATGTAAACAGAGATATCAAAATATGGAATCAGCGTATAACATTGGTAAAGCAGTGGTTTGGACCCTCGTTCACACAGGAACCTGCGTTAACCGCACCAGATTCTCCCAATGTACAGATGCACAACAATGCCACTGCCCCCTACGCAAAATTCCCTCACTTCACCCGACCCTATGCGTTTCTATACTTATCATCAGGGGTCTGTCAGTCTGGCCAGGATGCCAGCGATATTTCTTCAGCAGCAGGTATTCTACTGCACAACACGGAAGCATGCACGCATAGATGTCAGCGGCATGCTTCACTCTGGGACTCTGAGTCACTATGAACTGAATACTCCGCCCCCTGGCTCCGGCAGCATACATCAAACAGCCAATCACACTGGCCCAGCACATCCATGATGCTCAACCATGTGACTCCCGGCTGTCAGCTGACATACCCGGAAGTAACAATGTAAACAACACAGAGCATGCTGACTCAATGGGAGGCTGTAGAAGTATCTGTTTGCTATACAAAGCCTCATGCTATTCAAGGATGGAGTATAACACTATTAGGTTGGATATATGTTGCGGATCAGCTCAGGACCGCAATTGGACTACCACGATAGGAGCACCTACCCTCAAAATACATAATATATGGATGGAAGAACGACGTAATTGTAAACCTCACATAAAACATATGACACACTCCTGGACTCAATTGCCATACCTGCTACTTATTGATTGATATATTACAAGTGACTACACTGGGACTAGGAATGCATTACCATACCCCCACCCAGAGGACCAAAAAAGCCCTATGACTTGATCTGGATTGTATATTAAATAAAACAGGTATAATTTGTTTGCTCGTTTAAACCTTCAGGATGTACGCAAGCCAGTCTGTAGATCCATTGGGCCTCTTTACGCAGAATGAATCCTAATCCCCTCCCCGTTTAGGAGGACGTACCAATTCAATTGCCTGAAATTTTAAACATTCTGCCCTGCCTTGATGTTTTGCATGCACATGTTTTGATATGGAAGTATCTCTTTCATTTGTAACATCTCCAACATGTTCCCTAATCCGGCGCCGAAACTGCCGTATCGTCTTGCCCACGTAATTCAGTGGGCACGGACATGTGATTAAATAGACAACTCCAGCCGTTTTGCAGTTCACAAAATCTCGGATATCATACTCAACCTTGGTGGTAACACTTTTGAATCTTTTTCCACTTTGAATGAAATTACAGGCTCTACAACTACCACATCTGTGTGTACCCGGTATCTGCCTGTCTAACCAAGTACCCTTTTGGATTATTGTATCAAAACAACTCTGCATCACCCTATCCCTGATGTTTTTACCTCTACGGAACGTGACTGAAGGCCATTGTGTTATCTGATCCGCCAAGTCCGCATCGGCTCCTAGGATACGCCAATACCTCTTGAGGATTTCCATGATCTCAGATTGTTTGGAGTCAAAAGTACCTATGAGCCTAGTGACCCTTTCCTCTTGACGTTGTCTAGGGACTAAAAGGCTCTGCCTATCTGCATCCCTCGCTCCCTCATAGGCCTTTCTAATTACCCCCTTAGGGAAGCCCCTCTCCTTCAATCTGTTTGTGAGGTCATGTGCCTGTGACTCAAAATCGTCCATTGAACTACAATTTCGGCGTACTCTCATGAATTGGCCTCTGGGAATCCCACGTTTGAGGGGATAAGGGTGACAACTGTTCCATTGTAGGAAACTATTGGTTGCTGTCTCCTTTCGGTGTACTTCAGTATGTATTGTGCCTTCCTTAGTTTTAATTATCTTAAGATCTAAAAAAGATAATTCCTGATCACTGATTTCACATGTGAACCTGAGCCGTAAATCGTTTGTATTAAGGGCTGCCACAAAATTATTGAATTCCTCCACTGTGGAATTCCAGAGCAACAACACGTCATCAATATATCTAATCCAGATACCTATTGATGAAGTCCACTTGACAAATTTATCCCCAAAGACCACTGTCTCTTCCCACCAACCAAGAAACAAGTTTGCATACGTGGGAGCAGTGGGACTCCCCATTGCTGTACCACGTTGCTGATGAAAAATACGGTCTTCAAAGATAAAAACATTCCTTTCTAACACAAAGTGTAATAATTGCAAAACAAGCTGGTTATGAGCCACATATTGAGTGCCCCTAGATTTTAGAAAGTATTCCACTGCTTCACAGCCAAGTCTATGTGGAATGGAGGAATACAAAGCCTCCACATCCAAACTCGCCAGAAATGTATTTTGTTCCAAAGTGATACCCTCAATTTGTTTTAAAACATCCATGGTATCACGTACATATGATGTGAGACCTAGCACAAACGGACGCAGCACCTGGTCTATATATGTACTCACATTCTGGGTTATATTATTAATACCTGATACAATGGGTCTACCACGTAGGGGAGGATAGCCCTTGTGGATTTTTGGCCGGGTATAAAAGCATGCCATAATAGGAAATTGAGGAAATAGAAAGTTGAATTTGCTAGCACTGATCAAAGACCTGCTCTTTACATCCCGCAGGATACCTAAAAGCTCCTTCTTGAACACTGCTGTGGGGTTATCTTTTAGAATGGTGTAACAGTCAGGATTGAGCAATATGTCCTCACACATTTTCTTATAGTCTTCTCGACTCATAACCACAATGTTCCCACCCTTATCGGATGCTTTTAGAATGATATTACGTCTTTTTTCCAAAGTGGTAAGAGCTACACGTTCAGACCAAGACAGATTGTTATCAATGCCCCTCATATCCTGACTCAAAGCTTTGATCTCTTCACCCACCAAATCTACGAACAGATCTACGTTGGTAAAATCTCCCAATGGCGGCAACTTCCTACTTCTAGTTCTTAGATTAGTAAAAGGACCCAGTCCTGGGGTTCTACTCGATTCTTCAAGTAACCCTTCCAGTGCTTCTAGTCCTTCTAAATCAGATTCCTCTAGACCCATTTCCAGACATTTGTTCCTGTTGTAATGTTTGAAAAACTTAATACATTTTAATTTACGAGCAAACAAATTCAAATCCTTGATCCAGGTAAATGAATCAAATTTTACTGTGGGGACAAATGAAAGTCCCTTCTCTAAAAGCATGATCTCAGATGGACTCAGATTATGTTCAGATAAATTAATTATTTGTAACTTATCCGTTCCTATTCCCTTTATAAATCCTTTTGTCCCCTCAGCATGTAGCGGGAAATGGGGGGATTGTTGGATAAAAAATTATTACTGCCACTTTTGGAAGAAGCTCTGGCTCGGCCTCTATTCCTACCTCTGGCACCTCCCCTAAATTTTTGTCTACCACCACCAGTCCCAGAGAATGGGCCTACTCTTTCAGAGTCTGTTGTTTCACTCTCAGATGTAGAGGGGTCAGATTCTCTTTGACCCCTATTTCCCTGCTGATGTTGTTGTTGTTGCTGATTAACAAAATCATAAGCTTTTTTCTCCCTAAATTCCTGCAGATCTCTCTGGAACTGGAAGTGCTTTTTTTGTGGACGAATCCCATCTCAACTTCCATGGCAGACTTAGCTTTCGCCAATATCTACTTTCCAAAAGGGCAAGATATGGCGTTAAGCTTTATAAACTGTGCGAAAGCGGGTCAGGATATACCACCGCCTTCAGGATTTATGAAGGGCAGGACCGCTCAATAAATGTTCCTGGATGCCCCCCTGATCTTTCCACCAGCAGCAAAATTGTGTGGGAGATAATGCAGCCTCTGCATCACAAGGGGTACCACCTGTACTGCGACAATTTTTATTCCAGTGTGCCCCTGTTTAGGCATTTGCATGCTGCAAGGACTGGGGCATGTGGTACCATGCGCAAAAACCGAATTGGTTTTCCACAGCAATTAGTGGGGAAGCGCATGGTAAAGGGGGACTCCTGTGCTTATGCATCTGAGGAATTGCTGGCGGTCAAGTTCAGGGATCGCAAAGACGTGTATGTGCTAAGCACGATTCATACCGCAGGAACAGTGGCAGTGAGGGAAAGAGGGGCAACAACGGACAAGCACAAACCAGTGAGCGTGTCCGAATATAACAAGTACATGGGGGGGGGGGTGGATTTAAGCGACCAGGTTTTACAGCCCTATTTAGTAAAGCGAAAAACAAAAACCTGGTACAAAAAAGTGGCCATGTATTTGTTACTTTGTTACAGGTGGCCATCCACAACTCATTTGTGCTTTACAAAAAAAACAGAGGCAGAGACACATACCTGGATTTCCAGGAGAAAATTATTGAAGGCCTCATTTTTGATGTTCAGGACACCAGAGAATGCCCCCAGTCTGAGGATGTCACGCGACTGACTGAAATACACTTCATCAGTCGGATTCCCCCAACACCAACCAGAAGCAACCCCCAGAAAAAGTGCCGCGTCTGCAGAAAAGACGGGCACCGCAAAGATTCCCGATATTTCTGTCCCTCATGTCCCTCGCAACCAGGCCTGTGCATTGAGCCATGTTTTAAAAAATACCACACTGTTCTGCATTATTAGATTTTAGTTAATTTGTTGAAAATATATTTGCCCTACATTACTTTTTTATTTTTCCCCTGATTTTACTCCAAGGGTGATGGAGGGAATGGGTGGGGGGTGGATGTCATGTTTGCATGTTTTCTAAAGTTCATCTGCTGGATAGCTCCATTTGCATAAACCTGCAATTTCTTATTTTAGAAAACCCCAAAAAATTAATTCCCATTATACCCCTAGATGAATATTTTGGGATTTCTGCTTCAAGAGCAGATATTTTGGAAGTGTTAAAGAAACTCTGTTGAGTTTTGTAAAACCAGCTTTGAAAAAAAACGATTTGTGAAATAAGCTTCTCCTATCGTCCGCCCTCCTACATCTCTATGTGATAATAAGGCCCACATATTTGGTATCCCCATGCACAGGAGAAGTGGCAGAATGTGAAAGGAGATTAATTTTGGCCGTGGTCTATACTGTGTGTGAAAAATGCTGGTATAAACTGACGCATTTGCTAAAAAATTGCTAATTTTATTTTGATCCATCTTATTCAAGAAACTTTCAGAAGAAAACTGGACTGTCTAAAAATATGATAAACCCCTTGAAGGAAACCTTGTGTGGTCTACTTGTGTGAATGAAGTCATTTATGGGGTGATTCTAATGTTTCAGCAGCATTACGCCCCCAAGAAAACAGTATGCGGCTATAAAATCAAATGCAAAATTCCTGGACCGAAAATGCCAAAAAGCCTCCTTTTATGTCAGGCCCTGGCACATGAACGCACAGTGAATAAAGCACACATATTTGGTATCCCCATGCATGGGAGAAGTGGAAGAATGTGAAAGGAGATGAATTTTGTCCGTGGTCTATACCGTGTGTGAAAAATGCTAGCATAAACTGACGCATTTGCTAAAAAAAAGCTGATTTTATTTTGTTCCATCTTATTCAAGAAACTTTCAGAAGAAAACTGGACTTGCTAAAAATATGATAAACCCCTTGAAGGAAACCTTGTGGGGTCTACTTGTGTGAATGAAGTCATTTATGGGGTGTTTCCAATGTTTCAGCAGCATTAGGCCCCCAAGAAAACAGTATGCGGCTGTAAAATCAAGTGCAGAATTCCTGGACCGAAAAGGCCAAAAAGCCTCCTTTTATGCCAAGCCCTGGCACATGCCCGCACAGTGAATAAGGCACACATATTTGGTATCCCCATTCACGGGAGAAGTGGAAGAATGTGAAAGGAGATGAATTTTGTCCGTGGTCTATACCGTGTGTGAAAAATGCTAGCATAAACTGACACATTTGCTAAAAAAAAGCTAATTTTATTTTGTTCCATCTTATTCAAGAAACTTTCAGAAGAAAACTGGACTGTCTAAAAATATGATAAACCCCTTGAAGGAAACCTTGTGGGGTCTACTTGTGTGAATGAAGTAATTTATGGGGTGTTTCTAATGTTTCAGCAGCATTAGGCCCCCCAGAAAACAGTATGCTGCTATAAAATCAAATGCAAAATTCCTGGACCGAAAAGGCCAAAAAGCCTCCTTTTATGCCAAGCCCTGGCACATGCCCGCACAGTGAATAAGGCACACATATTTGGTATCCCCATTCACGGGAGAAGTGGAAGAATGTGAAAGGAGATGAATTTTGTCCGTGGTCTATACCGTGTGTGAAAAATGCTAGCCTAAACTGACGCATTTGCTAAAAAAGCGCTGATTTTACTTTGTTCCATCTTATTCAAGAAACTTTCAGAAGAAAACTGGACTGTATAAAAATATGATAAACCCCTTGAAGGAAACCTTGTGGGGTCTACTTGTGTGAATGAAGTAATTTATGGGGTGTTTCTAATGTTTCAGCAGCATTACATGCCCCAGAAAACAGTATGCAGCTATAAAATCAAATGCAAAATACCTGGACCGAAAAGGCCAAAAAGCCTCCTTTTATGCCAAGCCCTGGCACATGCCCGCACAGTGAATAAGGCCAACATATTTGGTATTCCCATGCACGGGAGAAGTGGAAGAATGTGAAAGGAGATTAATTTTGTCCGTGGTCCATACTGTGTGTGAAAAATGCTAGCATAAACTGACACAATTGCTAAATTCTTGCATTTTTTTCCAATTTTGCCCACTTTAGAGAAAAAAATAAAAATGATATATACTGACAAATGCCACTAAAACAAAGCCCTATCTGTCCTTTAAAAAGAGTGTAAAATTCAAAGATGAACTTTATTCACCTGCAGAGTTATAGTCATCTAAAGAAGCGCATAGCAAAATTGTAAAATTTGCTCTGGTCATTTAGCTGTAAAACAGCCTAGTCCTTAACCGGTTAATACACGACAATATCTTGCTGGCCTTTGAAGCAACTAATTGACACTGCATGCTGTTATTTAGTTTATGATTTACAAGTACACCCAGATCCTTCTCATCAAGTGACTCTCCCAGTATGGTTGCTATGGCAACCGGAGGCCTAATAATGGTGTCCGGCTATGTAGTGCAGTGTATTAGAATAGCGATCAGGGCCTCCTGCCTTCAAGTTCCCTAGTGGGCCAAAGTAAAAAAGTTTAAAAAAAGTTGTGTAAAAATAAAAGTTATAAAAGTTAAAATCCCCCTTTTTCCCTTATCAGTCCTTTAATACTAATAAAAATAAATAAATAAACAAACTATACATAATTGGTATCACCGCGTCCGTAGCTGCCTGAACTGCAAAAGTATTTTGTTATCCATCCTGCGCGGTGAACGCCATAAAGGAAAATAATAAACCATACCAGAATCACAATTGTTTGGTCACTTCACCTTACAAAAAATGAAATAAAAAGAGATAAAAAAGTTGCATGTACTTAAAAATGATACTGATCGAAACTACAGTTCGTTACGCAAAAAAACAAGTTCACACACCGCTTTCTTGATGGAAAAATTAAAAAGTTATGGCTCTTAGAATAAGGCAACACAAAAAGTAAATGACGTTTTATAAAAGGTATTTTATTATGCAAACGCCATAAGACATAAAAAGAACTATAAACATATAGTATCGCCGTAATCGTATCGACCCCCAAAATAAAGTGAATATGTCATTGATAGCGCATGGTGAACGCTGTAAAAAAAAGGAATAAAAAACAATAGTAGAATTGCTGTTTTTTAGTCATCACGCCTCTTTAAAATAGAATAAAAACTGATCAAAAAGTCGCATGCACCCCATGAAATCTACAATGAATTCCTCAAGGGGTCTAGTTTCCAAAATGGGGTTATTTTTAAGGGGTTTCCCCTGTACTGGTACCTTAGAAGCTCTACAAATGCGAGATGGCGCTCAGAAACCAATCCAGTAAAATCTACATGCCAAATAGCACTCCTCCCCTTCTGAGCCCTGTTGTTTGTCCAACCAGCAGTTTATTACCACATATGGGGTATTACCGTAATCGGGAGAAATTGCTTTACAAATGTTGGGGTGCTTTTTCTCCTTTATTTCTTGTCAAAATTAAAAATTCATACCTTTTATCAGCAAAATTTGATTTTCAATTGCACAGCCTAATTCCACAAAATGTAGCAAAAAAACATGTGCGATCTAAATGCCCACTACTACCCCTCGATAAGTTCCACTGTTTTGGCACCACAAGACCTCTTCAAACCGGACATGGTGACTAATAAAAAGGAGGCCTCAAAATGCACTAGGTGCTCCTTTGCTTCGAAGGTCGGCGCTTCAGTCTATTAGCGCACTAGGGCCACATATGTGATATTTCTCAAAACTTAAGAATCCGGGCAATAAGTATTGAGTTGCATTTCTCTGGTAAAACCTTCTGTTTTACAGAAAAAAATTGAATAAAAAGGATTTTCTGACAAAAAAATTAATTTGTAAATTTCACCTCTACTTTGCTTTCAATTCCTCTGAAACACCTAAAGGATTAATACATTTTCTAAATGCTGTTTTGAATACTTTGAGGGGTCTAGCTTCTAAAATGGGGTGTTTGATAGGGGTTTCTAATATATAGGTCCCTCAAAGCCACTTCAGAACTGAACTGGAACCTAAAAAAAGTGGCTTTTGACATTTTATTCAAACTATGAGAAATTGCTGCTTATGTTCTAAGCCTTGTAACATCCTAGAAAAAAAAAGAATGTTCAAAAAATTATGATAACATATAGTAGACATATGGGAAATGTGAACTAGTAACTATTTTGGGTGGTATAACCCTCTGTCTTACAAGCAGATGCATTTCAATTCAGAAAAATGCTTTTTTTTTTTTAAATTTTCTTTAAATTTTGCTATTTTTCACAAATAAACACTGAATATATCGACCAAATTTTACCACTAACCTAAAGCCCAATGTCTCACGAGAAAACATTTTCAAAATTGTTTGGATAGATTTAAGCATTCCGAAGTTATTACCAGATAAAGAAAAATATGTCAGATTTGAAAAATGGACTCTAAGCTTTAAGGCCCAAACTAGGCAGTGTCCATAAGGGGTTAAAAAAGGCTTACATAATTTCCTAGAACTAAAAAATATCAGCTCCTATGTCAATGTGTAGAAATTTTGTTTGAATTTTGATCCAGTCCGATCGCCAATTGGGATCAGGAGAGAATTTTTTTCCTTTTAGGGCGGATTGGCTAATGCCTTATGGGCTTTTTCTTTTCTAATCTTCTTCCAGATTAGTAGGGGTAAAACAAAGTTCTATGGTTTACCCATATCCCTTCCATTTCTGATATCCCTTGGTTAAACTTGAAGGACATATGTCTTTTTTTAACTGTACTATGGTACTATGGTACTATGTAACGATGTAACCCTAGTTAACTCTTAATATCCCTTGTGGTTTGGGATAGTGCAGGAAATAATGGGGGTGAATAAGGGCAACATTTAGGGCCGCATTTTTAGTTAGTTCTTTATTAAATAATGAGTGATAATGGTAGTAGCCATTATAGTAATAACGTTAAGCAGTACGCAAAATAGTTAATAAGTGTTAATAATAATTTTTTTTAAAACCGCAACAATATACATGGAAAGCGTAAGGCAAAATACAGGGAATGGCGTCAAAAAGGAATAAAGGGTTCCACTAAAGATTGCAGCTATAGTATAGGTATGGTAGGAGACTACTCATAGTCACATGCCATTGTTCCTAGTACTGTAATTGGGTCACAGAGAAAAAAAAAAATGTCACTATTGTTTACCCTGAGGGTTAGCAGGAAATAATTGATCTACGTATTTCCTGCATTTCCATAAACAAATCACTGGTAACCATAATCTGATGGCAGCTGTCTATTTGATCACAATTACTAGTGATTTGTATACAGGCAAATGAAAGAAAGTTGCAAATTCAGTAATGTATACTTTTCGTTTTCTCTACTGACTAGGCAGCATATGAATAGTTCCAAGTTATTACTTAGCATCAGCTGCAGCAGCAAGCATGGGAAAAGTGCAGTAGTGCTAAACTCATGTGCAGATCCTCGTTTTTTTACTTGAGAAGGAAAGAAAAATTAGAAAACGTTAAGGGTAAGTAGTGACTTTTCATTTTTAAGAAGAACAAAGGGTATATTTTTACTTTGCTACCAGAGCATTAGGGTCTTATGCACACAAACGTACGCTCTGTTTTGTTCGGAGCCATAATAGGACACTCATAGTGGTTCATAAGGCCTTACTGTACCTCATAGGTAAATTTTGTCTGTGGGGTTGTGTATGAATACAGAAAATGTAATTCTGGATCTCCATTGGAGACTCTATGGATGGAAATGTTACGTACATATGGCACCCGACAGAGCATTGTATGGCAAGTGGAGATCATACGGCTCTGAAGTAGGGTGCCATATTTTTACTCTAAGCTGCCACATAGCCTAAATTCTGTGTGCATAAGACCTCACTTTAACTCATGTCTACAAAGCCTGTGGGTTGTGAACTGTAAAGTTACTAAGTAGAGATAAGCAAATCTTTAAAAATGGGATTCTTTAGTGATTCTCTATTAACGTTGCATATCTCCAACATGGTGAATAATATTTACCATCTTTGCTACAATGTCTAAGAGGGAGTCCTTTCTGAAAATTGTAGTTCCCCATAACAGAAGTTGAAATTGAAGGTTGCACATTATGTATTTACGTGACAATAAGTACTACACGTTTCACAAAAAATTCCCATCAGCATTTTTGTGACTTCTGTGACTGTCTTCTGGGCTAATGATAAACCGTTAGCCTCTAAATGCCGCAGATCTATTTGATGATTTATTTATGTTATTTATCCAGCTTCTGAGAACAGTGTACTAATCTCTCAGGCAGATTATTGCAAGCAGAAAACTTTATTTGATGTGTTAAATCACCATGACCTTTTAAATTAGACCACATTCTATCAAAGCTTAAGTGCATTAATTAAAAATGACACATATTGTCTACAAATGTCCTAAAAAATTATGTGTTACCACAGGTAATTGTATTACAATATCAAGAAATGTTGCTATCTATCTCATATCTATCTATCTATCTATCTATCTATCTATCTATCTACGTATCTATAAGGTAAGCGTTTGGGGTGGCAATATTTTGGCGCGGTTCCCCGGAGACGCAATGACGTCACTGTATCACACCACCTTTTCTGGGCCAATGCTTTCACAGGCAAAAAGACGCCTGAGCCGCTCTGCTCGTCGCCAGAAAAAGATGAATGTAGGTTTTATTATTTTATTACCTAATAGGGGCCACTGATAGCAACGGGGCACGGTTGGCCACAAGGGATGCACTGTTGGCCTCACAGGGGGCACTGTTGACATTAAGAGGGCAGTGTTGGGTTTAAGGAGGCAGTATTGGCTCCAAGGGGAGCAGTGTTGGTTCTGAGGGGGATAGTGTTTGCTACAATTGGGCACTAATAATTATTAGGGGCAAAAAGGTGGACATTTATATTATGTAGGGGAACAAAACAGGTTGTTATTACTGATTTGAGGCAGAAAGGGGGTATAGTTATTTATTATTATTAATAATAATAATAACCCCTTCCTGGCCCAAAACAGTAATAACAACCTCTTTTGTGCCTCTGCACAAAGGTGGGCATTTTTACTGTGTGGTGGGCACAAAGGAGGTCATTATTACTGTGTTGGGGAATAAAGGGGAGGGGCCATAGTAAAGGTAGTAGGATATTAACCCCTTCCCGCTCCTTGACGTACTATTACGTCATGGCAGCTCTATCGTTCGCGCTCCATGCCGTAATAGTACGTCTTGCAGTTAGAACAGCGGTGCGCGCGCCCGGCGCGTTCATGCGCTGTGATAGCTGCTGTTTCTGACAGCAGGCTATCACGGCATAATGGGACGGGACCATTTACTATGGTCCCGCCTCGCCGATCGCCGCTATTGGCTAGTCAGTGAGTAACTAGCCAATAGCAGCGATCGGTCTCATTCAGCACAGCAGTGCTCGAGCCCGGCGTTCCTGAGCTGTGATAGCTGCTGTTTCTGACAGCATGCTATCACAGCATAATGGGCCGGGACCATTTACTATGGTCCCGCCTCGCCGATCGCCGCTATTGGCTAGTCAGTGAGTAACTAGCCAATAGCAGCGATCATTCTCGTCACTTCCTCTCTCTGACCTCACATCCTGCTGCAACCGCCCTGAACGCCCTGTTGGAGTTAGCGAGGCGTTGAGATCGGTTGTGAGCAGAGAGTCAGAGAGAAAAGAAGTGAAAAAAAGTGAAAAAAAGTTTCTAAAACAACGTTTTTTTTGCTTCCCACCACCCCATCCACTACCCACTCCTGTTCCCTTCCTCTTTGAGTTCTACCCACGTTTTTTGGTCAGTGATCTCCTATCACTGACCACTTTTCAGTCTTCAGGACCACATTTCTTGGTCCCTGGGGATTTTTTTTTCATTTTTTTCTATATAAAACATAAAACAAAAAAAAAAATATAAAAAGAAAAAAAAGAAACAAAAAAAAATAGTTAGTTTAGCCAATTTTGAAAATTTAACTGGTTAGTTTAGTATTAGCCCCTTCCCGCTCCTTGACGTACTATTACGTCATGGCAGCTCTATCGTTCGCGCTCCATGCCGTAATAGTACGTCTTGCAGTTAGAACAGCGGTGCGCGCGCCCGGCGCGTTCATGCGCTGTGATAGCTGCTGTTTCTGACAGCAGGCTATCACGGCATAATGGGACGGGACCATTTACTATGGTCCCGCCTCGCCGATCGCCGCTATTGGCTAGTCAGTGAGTAACTAGCCAATAGCAGCGATCGGTCTCATTCAGCACAGCAGTGCTCGAGCCCGGCGTTCCTGAGCTGTGATAGCTGCTGTTTCTGACAGCATGCTATCACAGCATAATGGGCCGGGACCATTTACTATGGTCCCGCCTCGCCGATCGCCGCTATTGGCTAGTCAGTGAGTAACTAGCCAATAGCAGCGATCATTCTCGTCACTTCCTCTCTCTGACCTCACATCCTGCTGCAACCGCCCTGAACGCCCTGTTGGAGTTAGCGAGGCGTTGAGATCGGTTGTGAGCAGAGAGTCAGAGAGAAAAGAAGTGAAAAAAAGTGAAAAAAAGTTTCTAAAACAACGTTTTTTTTGCTTCCCACCACCCCATCCACTACCCACTCCTGTTCCCTTCCTCTTTGAGTTCTACCCACGTTTTTTGGTCAGTGATCTCCTATCACTGACCACTTTTCAGTCTTCAGGACCACATTTCTTGGTCCCTGGGGATTTTTTTTTCATTTTTTTCTATATAAAACATAAAACAAAAAAAAAAATATAAAAAGAAAAAAAAGAAACAAAAAAAAATAGTTAGTTTAGCCAATTTTGAAAATGTAACTGGTTAGTTTAGTATTAGCCCCTTCCCGCTCCTTGACGTACTATTACGTCATGGCAGCTCTATCGTTCGCGCTCCATGCCGTAATAGTACGTCTTGCAGTTAGAACAGCGGTGCGCGCGCCCGGCGCGTTCATGCGCTGTGATAGCTGCTGTTTCTGACAGCAGGCTATCACGGCATAATGGGACGGGACCATTTACTATGGTCCCGCCTCGCCGATCGCCGCTATTGGCTAGTCAGTGAGTAACTAGCCAATAGCAGCGATCGGTCTCATTCAGCACAGCAGTGCTCGAGCCCGGCGTTCCTGAGCTGTGATAGCTGCTGTTTCTGACAGCATGCTATCACAGCATAATGGGCCGGGACCATTTACTATGGTCCCGCCTCGCCGATCGCCGCTATTGGCTAGTCAGTGAGTAACTAGCCAATAGCAGCGATCATTCTCGTCACTTCCTCTCTCTGACCTCACATCCTGCTGCAACCGCCCTGAACGCCCTGTTGGAGTTAGCGAGGCGTTGAGATCGGTTGTGAGCAGAGAGTCAGAGAGAAAAGAAGTGAAAAAAAGTGAAAAAAAGTTTCTAAAACAACGTTTTTTTTGCTTCCCACCACCCCATCCACTACCCACTCCTGTTCCCTTCCTCTTTGAGTTCTACCCACGTTTTTTGGTCAGTGATCTCCTATCACTGACCACTTTTCAGTCTTCAGGACCACATTTCTTGGTCCCTGGGGATTTTTTTTTCATTTTTTTCTATATAAAACATAAAACAAAAAAAAAAATATAAAAAGAAAAAAAAGAAACAAAAAAAAATAGTTAGTTTAGCCAATTTTGAAAATTTAACTGGTTAGTTTAGTATTAGGGTTAGTTAGTGTCAGGGAACCGTCAAAAAGCGTAGTTAGGTATAGTGTCAGGGAATTTAGCGTCAGGAATCGGTCACCGTAGATAGGCTTAGCGTTAGGGATCCATCACCGTAGTTAGGTTTAGCGTCAGGGAAGCTCGGAATAATTAGATAGGTTTAGTGTCAGGCACCCGTCACCGTAGTTAGGTTTAGTGTCAGGGAAGCTTGACATAATCTAGATAGGTTTAGTGTCAGGGAATCGTCGCCGTAGTTAGGTTTAGCGTTAGGGAAGTCCACATAAAATTTAGTTAGGTTTAGTGTTAGGAACCCTCGCCCTAGTTAGCTTTAGTGTCAGGGAAGTCCACTTGCTCTCTAAAAACAAAACACACATTTGTGCTAGTTGTGCTATCCTATTGCTCCCAGTTAGGGATTTATTTTTTTGCAGTATATAAATTTTGTCTTCGCACAACAAGCATGTCCCAACGGACATTTACTGCTGAAGAGGCGTATGCATTTCTGGCCTCCGACACAGACTCGTCGGATGGCGATACAGTATTTTATTTGTCTACCTCCTCATCCAGCGATGAAGAGGAGGGACCCCCTAGGAGACGCCCCAGGACCACCACCATAGTAGAAATCCCTGAGAGAAGTGACCCCACAACAAGTGATACCCCTGAGCGAAGTGACCCCATTTGGACACCCACACCAGACCATTATGAACCCCAAATCCCTGAGTACACGGGCAGCCCAGGCATCAAATTTAACACGGCAGGGTTCAGTGAGATGGACTTTTTCAAGTTCTTCTTCACTGATAACTTTATAGAGCTAATGGTCACCCAGACTAATTTATATGCCCAACAGTATATCACCAAGAACCCCAACTCATTTTATGCCCAATCCCAGAGGTGGACTCCTGTAAACGCAGCAGAGTTGGGCAAGTTCTGGGGACTGCTCTTGAACATGGGGCTTCTAAAAAAGCCATCCATTAGGACCTACTGGAGCACGGACATCCTATACCACACCCCGATGTACCGTATGGCCATGTCCAGGATGCGTTATGAGGCAATACTTCGCTTCCTACATTATGCCGATAATGAGCAGTGCCCACCCCGAGATGACCCCAGTTTTGACCGTTTATATAAACTGAGACCCCTATTAGACCATTTCAGTGCCCGGTTTGCCCAAGCATACACCCCCGAGAAGTGTATTTCCATTGATGAGTCCCTGGTACATTTTAAAGGGAGGCTTCAATTCCGCCAATACCTGCCAAGTAAGAGGGCAAGGTATGGCGTGAAGTTGTATAAGCTGTGCGAGAGTGCATCAGGGTATACATATAAATTCAGGATATATGAAGGGAAGGACAGCAGTATTCAGCCCCCAGAATGCCCCCCCTTACTGGGAATTAACGCAAAAATTGTGTGGGATTTGGTGCACCCACTGCTGGACCAGGGTTACCACCTCTACCTGGATAATTTTTATACCAGCGTCCCGCTCTTCAAGTGCCTCGCTTCCAGAAGGACTGCGGCATGCGGCACTGCTAGAAAAAATCTTAGAGGCCTCCCTAAAACACTGCTTGGGCAAACACTCAGAAGGGGTGAGAGCAGGGCACATTCTAGTAGCAACATATTGTGTGTCAAGTACAAGGACAAGAGAGATGTCCTTGTATTGACAACAATACATGGCCACACCAGTACCCATGTACCTGTACGAGGTACCAGTACAGAGACCCCCAAACCAGATTGCATCCTGGACTACAATAGGTACATGGGAGGGGTGGACTTGTCAGATCAAGTCCTGAAGCCCTACAGCGCTACGCGGAAATCGAGGGTGTGGTATAAGAAGCTGGCCGTGCACATCATACAGATGGCATTGTACAATGCGTACGTGCTACGTCGATGTGCAGGCCAGAGGGGAACTTTCCTGGAATTTCAAGAGGTGGTTATAAAGAACCTAATTTTTGGCGACCAGGAAGGAGGGGCACCCAGTACTTCTGGAAGCGAGGCCACACGCATCGTACCAGGGCAACACTTTCCAGGAGAAGTTCCCCAAACTGGCAAGAAGGGAAAAAGTCAAAAGAGGTGCAAAGTGTGCTATAAGAGGGGGATAAGGAAGGACACAACATACCAATGCGACACGTGTCCCGAAAAACCAGGGCTCTGTATGAAAGATTGTTTTAAAATTTACCATACATCCATTGATTTTTAATTTACCCTGATGCACTCCGCACAGCTTATCCCCCTCATCTTTCCCTTCTGAGCCCTGTCGTGTGCCCAGGCAGCTAATAACAGCCACATGTAGGGTATTGCCGTACCCGGGAGAACCCACATTACAATTTATGGGGTGTATGTCTCCAGTGGCACATGCTGGGCACAATATATCAGACACTGAAATGGCATATATGCATAGGAAATTGCAAATCTCACTTTGCACCATCTGCTGCGCATTACCTTTTACACAATAACTGTGGGGTCAAAATGCTCACTACACCACTAGATGAATGTCTTAAGGGGTGTAGTTTTTAAAATGGGGTCACTTCTCGGGGGTTTCAACTGTACTGGTACCTCAGGGGTTCTGCCTACATGACTTAGCACCAGAAAAGCTCCAGTAGGCTAAATGGTGGTCCTTCCCTTCTGAGCCCTGTCGTGTGCCCAGGCAGCTAATAACAGCCACATGTAGGGTATTGCCGTACCCGGGAGAACCCACATTACAATTTATGGGGTGTATGTCTCCAGTGGCACATGCTGGGCACAATATATCAGACACTGAAATGGCATATATGCATAGGAAATTGCAAATCTCACTTTGCACCATCTGCTGCGCATTACCTTTTACACAATAACTGTGGGGTCAAAATGCTCACTACACCACTAGATGAATGTCTTAAGGGGTGTAGTTTTTAAAATGGGGTCACTTCTCGGGGGTTTCAACTGTACTGGTACCTCAGGGGTTCTGCCTACATGACTTAGCACCAGAAAAGCTCCAGTAGGCTAAATGGTGGTCCTTCCCTTCTGAGCCCTGTCGTGTGCCCAGGCAGCTAATAACAGCCACATGTAGGGTATTGCCGTACCCGGGAGAACCCACATTACAATTTATGGGGTGTATGTCTCCAGTGGCACATGCTGGGCACAATATATCAGACACTGAAATGGCATATATGCATAGGAAATTGCAAATCTCACTTTGCACCATCTGCTGCGCATTACCTTTTACACAATAACTGTGGGGTCAAAATGCTCACTACACCACTAGATGAATGTCTTAAGGGGTGTAGTTTTTAAAATGGGGTCACTTCTCGGGGGTTTCAACTGTACTGGTACCTCAGGGGTTCTGCCTACATGACTTAGCACCAGAAAAGCTCCAGTAGGCTAAATGGTGGTCCTTCCCTTCTGAGCCCTGTCGTGTGCCCAGGCAGCTAATAACAGCCACATGTAGGGTATTGCCGTACCCGGGAGAACCCACATTACAATTTATGGGGTGTATGTCTCCAGTGGCACATGCTGGGCACAATATATCAGACACTGAAATGGCATATATGCATAGGAAATTGCAAATCTCACTTTGCACCATCTGCTGCGCATTACCTTTTACACAATAACTGTGGGGTCAAAATGCTCACTACACCACTAGATGAATGTCTTAAGGGGTGTAGTTTTTAAAATGGGGTCACTTCTCGGGGGTTTCAACTGTACTGGTACCTCAGGGGTTCTGCCTACATGACTTAGCACCAGAAAAGCTCCAGTAGGCTAAATGGTGGTCCTTCCCTTCTGAGCCCTGTCGTGTGCCCAGGCAGCTAATAACAGCCACATGTAGGGTATTGCCGTACCCGGGAGAACCCACATTACAATTTATGGGGTGTATGTCTCCAGTGGCACATGCTGGGCACAATATATCAGACACTGAAATGGCATATATGCATAGGAAATTGCAAATCTCACTTTGCACCATCTGCTGCGCATTACCTTTTACACAATAACTGTGGGGTCAAAATGCTCACTACACCACTAGATGAATGTCTTAAGGGGTGTAGTTTTTAAAATGGGGTCACTTCTCGGGGGTTTCAACTGTACTGGTACCTCAGGGGTTCTGCCTACATGACTTAGCACCAGAAAAGCTCCAGTAGGCTAAATGGTGGTCCTTCCCTTCTGAGCCCTGTCGTGTGCCCAGGCAGCTAATAACAGCCACATGTAGGGTATTGCCGTACCCGGGAGAACCCACATTACAATTTATGGGGTGTATGTCTCCAGTGGCACATGCTGGGCACAATATATCAGACACTGAAATGGCATATATGCATAGGAAATTGCAAATCTCACTTTGCACCATCTGCTGCGCATTACCTTTTACACAATAACTGTGGGGTCAAAATGCTCACTACACCACTAGATGAATGTCTTAAGGGGTGTAGTTTTTAAAATGGGGTCACTTCTCGGGGGTTTCAACTGTACTGGTACCTCAGGGGTTCTGCCTACATGACTTAGCACCAGAAAAGCTCCAGTAGGCTAAATGGTGGTCCTTCCCTTCTGAGCCCTGTCGTGTGCCCAGGCAGCTAATAACAGCCACATGTAGGGTATTGCCGTACCCGGGAGAACCCACATTACAATTTATGGGGTGTATGTCTCCAGTGGCACATGCTGGGCACAATATATCAGACACTGAAATGGCATATATGCATAGGAAATTGCAAATCTCACTTTGCACCATCTGCTGCGCATTACCTTTTACACAATAACTGTGGGGTCAAAATGCTCACTACACCACTAGATGAATGTCTTAAGGGGTGTAGTTTTTAAAATGGGGTCACTTCTCGGGGGTTTTAACTGTACTGGTACCTCAGGGGCTTCTGCATACATGACTTAGCACAAGAAAAGCTCCAGTAGGCCAAATGGTGGTCCTTTCCTTCTGAGTCCTGCCATGGGCCCAAACATCAGTTTATCACCACAAATGGGGTATTGCCGCACTCAGGACAAATTGGGCAACAAAATGGGGTGTTTTATTCCTTGTGAAAATAAGAAATTTTGAACAAAAATTACATCTTAATGGAAAAAAATATCATTTTTTTAATTCACAGCCCAATTCAAATAGGTGCTGTGAAAAAACGGTGTGGTCAAAATGATAACAACAACCATAAATGAATTCCTTGAGGGGTCTAGTTTCCAAAATGGGGTCACTTCTGGTGGGTTTCCATTGCTTTCATACCTCAACACCTCTTCAAACCTGGCATGCTGCCTAAAATATATTCTAATAAAAAAGAGGCCTCAAAATGCACTAGGTGCTCCTTTGTTTCTGAGGCTTGTGTTTTATTCCACGAGCGCACTAGAGCCACATGTGGGACATTTCTAAAAACTGCAGAATCTGGACAATACATATTTAGTAGTATTTCTCTGGTAAAATCTTCTGTGTTACAGAAAAAAATGGAATAATATTGAAATTCAGCAAGAAAAATGAAATTTGCAAATTTCACCTCCACATTGCTTTAATTCCTGTGAAATGCCTGAAGGGTTAAAAAACTTTCTAAATGCTGTTTTGAATACTTTGAGGGGTCTAGTTTTTAAAATGGGGTGTTTTATGGGGGTTTCTAATACATAGGCCCCTCAAAGCCACTTCAGAACTCAAGAGGTACCTTAAAAAAAAGGCTTTTGAAATTTTCTTAAAAATATGAGAAATTGCTGTTTATGTTCTAAGCCTTGTAACGTCCAAGAAAAATAAAAGAATGTTAAAAAAACGATGCCAATCTAAAGTAGACATATGGGAAATGTGAACTAGTAACTATTTTGGGTGGTATAACCGTCTGTTTTACAAGCAGATGCATTTAAATTCTGAAAAATGCAATTTTTTCAAAATTTTCTCTAAATTTTGCAATTTTTCACCAATAAACACTGAATATATCGACCAAATTTTACCACGAACATGAAGCCCAAAGTGTCACGAGAAAACAATCTCAGAATCGCTTGGATAGGTTTAAGCATTCCGACGTTATTACCACATAAAGTGAAATATGTCAGATTTGAAAAATGGGCTCTGAGCCTTAAGGCCCAAACTAGGCTGCGTCCTTAAGGGGTTAAACATATTGACTGGACGAGCTATGGAATCCCATGGTCAAGGAGCTCACTGCCCCCAATAATTTTATAACTGTAATGCAGCCGCACTGCAACAATTGAAAATAAAATATGAAATCACTTAAAATAGTCTTAAATGTATGATTAAGTAACTAAAAGGTTTCTAAATGAAAAGGCCTAGTACAATTTTATTTAAGGGGTAAAGAGTATCTCTTAGGTCAGGCTCACACAGCCTTTTTTGCAAACTGATTTCTGACACTTTTTCAGGGATGACTTATTTTTCTATCCTGTGTTATGTTATTCATCACTGATTGTGCACACCTATTTAGTCAGCCGTCTGGTTTCATTTTTCATCTTATTCTTGATATATTCAATGCTCATAGCACCTATTAGTGTACATGTATGAATTGTATTTTCACTATTTCATATGCATTATTCATTATGCTTTTTTATGCACTATCCCTTAGGGTCTATGCAGTGGTCGGATTAAGTGTACCCTGGGCCTTGGCAGTTGACACAACTTGGGCCCCCTCCTTCCCCCTCACACGCAATTCAACCCCCCAACCCGCTGACACTGTACCCTTCAGTGCCACTGACCTGACGGATACAGGTTTTAGTACTAGATACTGCTGCTCTGTATTCAGGATATAAAGCAGCTGTATCTCAAAAAGTAAAAATAATTTTTAATAAAAAGTATTTAGAAAGTTGCACCAAACACACTGATACACTGTTTTATTAAAGAAAAAAAAATAATAATAATAATAATTAAAAAAAAATTATAACACCTCTTTTCAAAGTGTAACTAAACTTTTAACATGTCATAGTGATATGTAAGAACTTTTAATTGGTGGGGTGTTCGAGCACTGAGACCCCCACCGATCGCTAAAGTGAAGTGGCAGAAGCGCACAATTGAATGCTGCGCCACTTCGCTTCTGATCGGCATTCCTCTGAGTGGTGTACTTCCGTACACCGCTTGCTCGGCTTTCCGAGAAAAGCGGATCAGAAACTAAGCGGCACAGAGGTTACCTGAACGCTTCTGCCACTTTGTTTTAGCGATCCATGGGGTCTCAGTGATTGGACCCCCACCGATCAAAACTTCTTACATTTCATTATGACATGTCAGAAGTTTTTTAGAAGTTTAGTTACACTTTAAAGGGGTTTTCCCGTGAGGGAAATTTTGACATATCCTGTGGATCCTGTCAGATAGGTACAGTACCCAGAGGTGGGACTCGCATCTATCTCTAAAACCGGGCCCCCTAAACCCTGTTCTACCTCTTTCTGCTATTGCTGCCTCTCGGCCACTTCCTGACCATGGACTTTCCGTAACTCATAGTAATGAATGGCAGTTACGGAGCATGCGAGCTATACTGTTTCCGTAATTACCATTCAGTTCTATGGGACTTACGTAAACAGTGTACCAGAACCAAGCTCAGCACATAAATGCAACACCAGAACCAACCTCAGTACATAAATACAGCACTAGAATAAAGCTCACTACATATATACAGCCCCAGAACCAAGCTCAGTACATAAAAACAGCCCCAGAACCAAGCTCAGTACATAAATACAGCACCAGAACAAAGCTCAGTACATATATACAGCACAGGCACAAATACAGCTCAATTTAGTGCAACCCCTGCTGTATAGGTTTGTATGGATAAAACTACAGCTCCCAGCATGGCCCGAACAATGGTAATGATATGCTGGGAGTTGCTGTTTCCCCCCAAAAAAATCATACCACCCATAATCTTGCTGCAGATTATACAGTGACTACAGTACTGATTAGAGGCAGAATAAAGATTTACATTAAGTGACTCACCGGTGACGTCTCAGATTCTAGTTCTTCTTTTTCACTTTTCTTCTCCACCTGGTCCAGACCTCTACGACTTCTCCCGGCCAGGACCCATTTCTGCAGTTTTCTGCTCAGATGTCCTGGGCTTCTCACTTTTCAAACATTTCTGCATCATAAATAAGGATGAAGTTAACATGGTGCCCCACAATACGTCACTATATATAATAGTACCATACACTACACCTCTAATTATATTAATGCCATACACTGTGTCCCTGATTATAATAGCACCATACACTGTGTCCCACACACACACATAGTGCCTCATGTAGATAGAGCCCCCTGTAGATTGTGCCCCACATATAGCCCACTGTAGATTGCGCTCTAATTATAGCACACCCTGTATATAGTGCCCTACATATAGTCCCCCTGTAGATTGTGCCCCACATAAAGACTCCCCTGTAGATTGTGCCCCACATCTAGCCCCCTGCAAATTCCGCTCTACATATAGCGCAGCCTGTATATAGTGCCCTACATATAGTCCCCCTGTAGATTGTGTCCAACATATAGCCCCCCCTCCTGTAGATAATGCTACCCACACTTTTTAGTTAAAAACAACAAAATGTATATACTCACCGTGATCCCGTTCCCGCGCTGTCCTGTGTCAATGCAGGCCTGCTTTCTTCTGAGCAGGTCTGCTGGGGCTGAGCGACGCCATCGCGCCGTTGAAAGGCGCTGACTGGCAGGGCAGAATGACATGCCCCGTCAATCAGCGCCTTTCAACACTGGATGCTGTGCGATGACGTCATCGCGCCACTACCATCAGTGGCGGATTAAGTAGACGATGGGCCCTGGGCTGTTACCCAAACTTGGGCCCCCCTTGCGCACCACCGCCCTGCTGCGCCGTAACTATTTTTAGCACTACCTTTTTGGGCAAGCATTAACAAATGGGTGTTACGGATTCCCCTTGTCACAGGGCTGTGTCCCTACATACTGACAGTATCACACTATGCAGGGAGACATCCTCCTGACAAGGGGAATTGTCTATCAGTCCTGGACTGCAGAAAGACTTTTTGTGAAATACATGGATTTCCTATAATAAACATGTCAGGAGAGGTGACAGATTCTCTATAAATCTAGTGACTCACAAGTGAAGACGTCTCAGATTCTAGTAGTTTTTTTTCCTCTTTTCTTCTCCATCCAATCCAGAGCACATGACGACTTCTCCCGGCCATGACTGATTTCTGCAGAATTTGCCACTCAGATGTCTTCGACTCCTCACTTTTCCAACATTTCCACACCTATAAATGAAAATAAAGTTATCATGGTGCCACATACTGTACCCCTAAATATAATAGCACCAAACACTGCGCGCCTGAATATAATAATACCACACACTGTAAAACACCACATACACACAGCCCCTCTACATAGTGCCACACACAGCCCCCTGTAGGTATTACACTCCCCCCATAGATAGTGCCACACACAGTCCCCTGTACATAGTGCCACACACAGCCCCTGTAGATATTACACACCCCCATAGATAGTGCCACACACATCCCCCTGTACATAGTGCCACACACAGCCCCTGTGGATATTACACACCCCCATAGATAGCGCCACACACAGCCCCCTGTAGATATCACACATCCCCCTCATAGAGAGCGTTACACACAGCCCCCTATAGATACAAATGAATATCCCCCCAAACGGAAATCTTTAGCAAAGTTTCCATCACCATTGAGATCAATGGGGATGCAAACGGAAGCTAAGGTTTCCATTTGCCTTTCCGTTGAGGGGCTATCCAGACGGAACCCCTCAACGGAAGGGCAGCGGTGATGTAAAGAAAGCCCATGTGCATGTGTGATACTGTTTGTTGGACCCTGTATCTAAGCCTAAGGTAGGCTTACATACAGGGTCCAGCAGACAGTATTCTTATGCAGTATCAGCTGGAGCCCTGTATATAAGCCTAACACATGGTAGGGTTTAAAGGTTGTCTAGTCCCTAAACATTGATAGCCTATCTTCAGTATAGGCCATCAGTAGCTGATGAGTTGGGGTCAGACAATCAGCTGTTTTGAAGGGGTTGCAGCCACTCGTACGAGTGCTGCTTCCTTTTCATTTCCCTCACTTGCTCACACTGACTCGTATGAGCGGCTGCAACCCCTTCAAAACAGCTGATTGGCGGGGGTCCCGGGTGTCGGACCCCAACCCATCAGCTTCAGCAAGACACTAGAATTAAACGTACCTCCTCTTCGGCCGCAGGTCCTCACTCCATCAAGTGTCGTGACGTTATGCACGGCGCTGTGACATCAGAACCTCCGATGCACTCCAGGAAAAGGAGGGGTAAGTACTGTCAGTTACTATAGTAACAGGGGCCTGTGTAGTTTATTACATAGGCCCCAGTTACTATAGTAACTTTTCATTGATGTGTGAATGTGGCTGCCGCTAGCACCAGGGCCCCCTCCGGTGCTAGCGACGCCCCACTGGGCATGAGGTGCGATCATGTGTGGTTCGGCCGGCCATGGGCCCCCCGGGAGCCTTGGGCCCCGGGCGGCCGCCCGAACCGCCCTAATGATAATCCGCCACTGGCTACCATCGTTGATCGGCAGGGCAGAATGACTTCCCCACCAATCAGCATCATTGTAAGGCGCTGAATGGTCGGGCATGGAACGTACCCGGCCATTCAGCACTTATGCATGTAATTGTACCTGCGTTCTATAGACGCAGGTACAATTAATGCAGGAGGGGGTGGCGGCGGCTGGTTTCAGTTGCACAGCTGCCCCCTCAGAGAGGCAGCAGGGTGGATGGTGCAGCCCTATTCCCTCTCAGCCCGCCCCTCTTCCCCATTAGCGGCGCTAGCGTGCTGCAATGTGTTTTTTTTTAAATGATGTCCACCCATATGATAATCCGCCACTGGGTCTATGTCATTTACATCTACTGAGACTGCTGTACCTCTACCCGACCGGGTATGTGATGTTTCTCAGATGCAATGCAGGATCACCTATGATGCCATTTACTCAAATTTTAAGGGAACATTTAGACGTGGCGGAATTGCTGTTGAATTCCGCTGCGGACAGTCCGCAGTGGAATTCTGCAGCAGCCATTTTTTACATTTCTTTCTATACATTTTTAGGAAACTTAGTTCAGACGTTGCGGAAAATAACTGCGGAATTTAGGCTACGGTGCAGAATTTTCCTCCGCAGCATGCTCATTATGTTGCGGAGAAGAAGCAGAATTTCACTGCGGATTTCAGCCTTTTCAATGCAAAACTGAAATCTGTGGCAAGTCCGCTGTGATATCTGCAACATCTAAATTACCTGTCAAATATGCAAATGTTGGTGCAGATTCGTTGCGTAATTGCCCCGAATCTGCACCAACATTTGCAGCCGAAAAATTCTGCCACATCTGAACATGGCCTAATTCTTTCATAAAATGTCATTTTTTTAAACCATGAGCTAAGTGCCAATTCTTCCGCTATACAATTCTTTCCCTATTCTCACTTACTTTATATATAGTCTTAAAAGTATAATTAATAGTCTTAAATGTAAAAATAGTCTTAAAAGGCTTCTAAATTAAAAGGCCCAGTAAATATTTTTTAAGGGGTAAAGAGAAGCTGTTAGACCAGGTTCACACGGCCTTTTTTGCAAACTGATTCTGATGCTTTTTCAGCATCAGAATCATAATGGAAAACACCTCGCTTTTGGCTCCCATTGCTTTCAATGGGAATTAGCACCGTGGTCCACATGGTGCCAATTTTTTAACTAACTGAAAATAATTCAGTGGCGCTGAAAAAATAAAGCCAGTCACCCTATTTTGGTGTTGATTCCCTGCTACAAATTCCTACTGAGAGCAATGGAAATCTAAAAAACAGCGCCAACTAGATTGGGAGCTGTTTTTTGCCCTGAGAGACATAAAAATACAGCATCCAGGACAGCCTGGAGTTGAAAATCTGCATCCAAAATTAACCTGTAAAACCTTCTGATTTTGGAGGCAGATTCAGCTACTGTTTTTTCAGTTTTACTAAACTCTGTGTGAACATACCTTTACATTTCTGTTTTATGAGTAAGCTTCATTT
The DNA here is from genome assembly GCF_050947455.1 of Rhinoderma darwinii. Taxonomy (NCBI): domain Eukaryota; kingdom Metazoa; phylum Chordata; class Amphibia; order Anura; family Rhinodermatidae; genus Rhinoderma; species Rhinoderma darwinii. The sequence goes on along the minus strand of NC_134687.1, from coordinate 314,428,406 downwards.
GACATAATTTTTTTTATGTACATACATAAAGATATCTGGTATAGTGTTGCTATCCTGCCTTATCTAGGCTTCCATCAGTACCATAGTAGTCATTAACTTGTCCACTCTGTAATGATAATGAGATGGTTCTACTTATTCTGCCCAGTCAATACAGCAATGCTGAAAATCTACAGAAAACAGGAACTATCAGCCTATTTTCACTGCTCTAGTGGCCAGAGTGAATATTGGAATATTTCAATATTTTTTAATGTGGATAGTTAGGCCACATGCACATGACTGTATTGGGTTTGCGGTCCACAAAACCACAGGTCTGTTGCAGTCCATCATAACGCAAAAAACCCTTGTTGTGCGTCCCTGTGTCACCTGGACTCAAGGATCCACAATAATTCACCAGTATTGGTGAATCCGCCAAAACGGAACTGTAAAATGACTTGTCTTGAGTTTTTGCGGTCCAGATTTGCGGCTCCAGCACTGATGCGTGTAAATCACAGTTATTTCACAATCATGAATGGGGCCATGGAAAATAATGGGTCCGCAATTTATCAGCAAAAATGCGGATAAATTGCAACCGCAAAAATACGGTTGTGTGCATGAGGCCTAGTAATAAAAACACAATCAAATTTTAAGAAAAATATGTTTATAATAAAACATATGATTTAAATAATATGTCATTTTGTGATTATACATTCCATTTAAGCATCAGGAATTACATGCGAAACAAAACTGCCCAATAAAGCTGAAATAATTTTGAGATAGCAAAAAAAAACAAAACTTTCATCTCCGAAAAGAGGACATATCTTTTAATACATGTACAATTTCAAAAGACGACAAAGAGCAATGTTAACACGAGTCCGTATTATGGTAGCGGGGTGAAAGGGGCTTGTGTATAGTTTGAGAGTAAATAAATACAATGCCTTGCGAAAGTATGTGTTGGTGTTTTTACTGTTTTGTTACATTACAACCTTCAACTAAAATGGATTTGTGTGAGACTTGTATCATTTGATTTACACAAAATACCCACCACTTTAAGGGTATGTTCACACGCTTAACAAAAAACGGCTGAAAATACGGAGCTGTTTTCAAGGGAAAACAGCTCCTGATGTTCAGCCGTTTTTTAATCAAACTAGCGTTTTTCGCTGCATTTTTGGAGCTGTTTTTCTATTGAGTCAATGAAAAACGGCTCCAAAAATGACACAAGAAGTGACATGCACTTCTTTTTACGGGGCGTCTTTTTACGTGCAATTTTTTGAAAAATTAGATGTAAAAAAAGCCCCGTCGGAACAGAACGCCGTTTTTCCCATTGAAATCAATGGACAGATGTTTGTAGGCGTCCTGCTTTCCCGATATTTCTGCAGTTTTTCGGGACGTTTACTGCCCGAGAATCGGCTGAAAATAGCCCATGTGGAACATACTCTTACTGTGACACAAACAATTAGGACAAAAAACGAAGAACTTTAATGTTGATAAGTATTCACCCAAATAAGTATTCACAGTCAATACTCTGTGGAGCCCCTTTTTCTGCATTTACAGATACAAGTGTCTTGAGCTTTGTCTCTATTAGATTAGCACATTTAGATTTTTGCCCATTTTTCCAGGCAACACTGCTCCAACTCTTTCAAGTTAGTTGGGTTGCATTGGTGTACAGTGTCTTCAACTCAGGCCACAGATTCTCAATTGGATTGAGGTCTGGGCTTTGACTAGGCCTTTCAAGACATTTAAATGTTTCCCCTCAACTGCTCCAGCGTAGCTTTAGCATTATGTTCAACGTAATTTTCCTGCTGCAAAGTGAAACTCCGTACCGGTCTCAAATTCCTGCCAGACTGAAACAGGTTTTCCTCAAGTATTGCCCTGTATTTACTGCCATCCATCTTTCTTTAAATCCTGACCAGTTTTCCAGTACCTGCCGTGTTGGGTTTTTCGCGACACAAAGCGTTTCTCAAGATGGCCAGATCCTTTAATTTTAATCTCATCTGACTAGAAAGCCTTCTTCCATGTGTTTAGGAAGTCTGACACATGCTTTTTGGCAAACTGACATTTTCTTATGTTTTTCTTTAGGCAATGGCTTTTTTTCTGGCCACTCTTCCATAAAGCCCCACTCTGTGGAGTGTACGGCTTATAGTGGACCTATGAACAGATACTTGCATCACTGCTGCAGATCTTTGGAGCTGCTTCAACGGTATCTTTGTTGAATCTCTCATTAATGTCTCTCTTGCTCGGCATGTGAGTGTTGGTAGGCAGCCTTCTCTTGTCAAGTTTGTAGTTGTGCCATATTCTTTCCATTTTGTTATAATGGATTTATTGGTGCCCCGTGGGATGTCCAAAGTTTGGGAATTTTTTTTGTAGCCCAACCCTGATCTATACTTCTGCACAACTTTGTCTCTGACCTGTTTAGAGAGCTCCTTGATCTTCATGTTGCTTGCTTAGTGGTGATACAGAATCAGGGGTCTTTCAGATCAGGTGTATATATACTGACATCATGTGACAGATCATGTGACACTTTGATTGCATACAGTGGGATCTTATTCAACCAATTATGTAACTTCTGAAGTTAATTGTTTTGACCGGATTTCATACAAGGGGGGGGGGGGGGGGTAAAAACATATGCTATCACAACTTTTCAGATCTTAGTTTTGTTTATGTTTTTATTCTTTTTAGATTTTTAACCCCTTAACAAGGAGCAATGAATATATTTGTCAAGAGCAGGTGCTAATTCCCGCATCGTGACGGATATATCTGTCACTCAGATCTCGTGGGCATTGCAACTGTACCCGAGAGATCAGCGCCAACTGCAGGAATTGGAGTGAACTCAGATTCCGGAAGTTTATCCCCTTAGATGCCACAGTTAATAGTGACCACAGCATCTAAGGTGTTCGACATAGGGAGGGAGCTCATAGTATTGCACTGACAGGCAATACTGCTTTGGAATACTAAGTATACTAAAGAATACTAAAAATACTAAATTGATAAATTATATGAACCCCAAAATGTTGCCATTGAAAAATACAACTCGTCCCGCAAAAAAACAAGCCTTCTTACAGCTATGTCGATGGAAAAATAAAAAAATGATGGCCCTTGGAATCTGAGGATGAAAAAATGAAAGAAAATGGTTTGGTCATTAAGGCCCAAATAGCCTAGTTGTTAAGGGGTTAATATATTTATTTATTTTTAATCCTTTTTAATTTCAGTTTATAATGCAACAAAGCAGGAAATACACCACGGGGGCAAATACTTTCGCAAGGCACTGTATGTATATAGGGCTTTAAAAAAATTATATAATTTCTAGATAAGGTTGAATATCCCAAGCACCATGTTTAGAAAACTCTTTTCTCCAGGTGTTTGTTTTAATCCATTAATATTTCGAAGAAGAATATTTTTTTCCCACAAACATTTCATTTTGGTGAAAAAACAGCTTTCAGTCAAGGCATGAACACTGATAGCTTCAACTATGTCATGGTGACCCAATCAGCTATATTAGGATTGCACAATACTTCTGTGAAATTGCTTTTGGTGTCATTTTTCTTCTATCAACTTCTAGTCAAAACTCAACTTGCTCATGCTGAAGAGAAAGACATCTCAGTTTTTCTGCTCAATTGCATGTCTGTGACCTTACAAAAGCTTTCAGCATATAATTGTAAATTATCTTGCGTGCAGAACTATGCAGTAAAATTGCACTCTAGACTGTAGAGATAGAGAAACTTATTTTTCTAGTGAGTTTATTATTTCTAGAAATATACGAACATTAGCAGTAATGACCTATTTTCAGTGAAAAAAAATCAAAGGGTAATTGCGGGAATTACAAAAAAAGTCACTGCATCAAATGTAGAGAACTTTGTAGATAGCCAGTGACTACATTAAGTAGATTATGTTAAGACTGTTCAGTTTTTACAATTATAATAGTTTAAGCATTGCTGTTCTTAGTTATATTTTAACCCCTTTCCGCTGTAGCCACATTTGACCTTCCTGACGGAGCCTCATTTTTCAAATCTGACACGTCTCACTTTATGTGGTAATAACTTTGGAATGCTTTTACCTATCCAAGCAATTCTGAGTTTGTTTTCTTGTGACACATTGGACTTTATGTTACTGGTAACATTTGGTTGATACATTGAGTATTTAATTGTGAAAGACACCAAAATGTAATGAAAAATTGTAAAAATTAGCATTTTTCTCAATTTTAATGTGTCTGCTTGTAAGACAGATAGTTATACCACACAAAATCGTTTGTAATTAACATTTCACATATGTGTACTTAGTTTTTTGAACATCCTTTTATTTTTCTAGGACGTTACAAGGCTTAGAGCTTTAGCAGCAATTTCTTACATTTAAAAGAAAATTTCAGTGGTGTACTGCTCACGCCAACATATCTAAAGCTTCCAAGTGTATTAAATCATCTAGAAAATGCTAGAAAAATCTTTTATTTCTGGTACTTGACATCACTGAAACTCAACCAAATTTATCCACGGTTCTCCAACCTATGCTGGAAATGTAAGACAGAAGTGGGAACGCCTTATCATCTCTGGTGGGAATGCACAATGGTCTCCAATATCTGGTCCCAACTACTTTAAATCTTATCCAAAATTCTTCAGTGACAAATTCTTCCCAATCCCCAAATGGCCTTAATAGGCCTTGACTTAGGCCCATTCCCCCCTGACCAGAAAACTGTATTGTTACATGCATTCATAGCAACAATTAAAAATTGCTCAGTTTTGGAAAGAAAATTACTCCCCATTATTGAAAGTAATTATTCAGGGAATTAATGATAACAGCTGGTTCGAATTGATTTATGCTAATGCCCGTAATAACAAACAGGGGTTTTGCTCCAACTGGAGCCCTTGGCTCAAAAGCTCATTCAACAATATTCCAAAAGATCTGTATGAACTCTAATTTCGAATGTATTCCTACATTTGTAAGTTCTCTTCCGCTCTCTAAATGTTCTACTGTTAAACAGTTTTGATATTATACTGATTGACAACTCATACTTTGTATACTGTTGTATTATGATTGTATTTTATGAAAAAGTTTTGAATAAAAATTAATGTTCAAAAATAAATAAATTAAAAAAAACTATTTTGACAGGGATCAGTTCAGTTGTGAAGTGTCTTTGGGGGGCCCATACAATACAAATCTCCATAAATGACCCCATTTAAAAAAAACTGCACCTCTCAAAGTATTCAAAACAGCATTTTGAAAGTTTGTTAACCCTTTAGACGTTTCACAGGTATTAAAGCAAGTAGAGGTGAAATTTACACATTTTTTTTTTTTGCAGCAATTTCTATTTAATCCATTTTTTTCTGTAAGGCAGAAGGTTTTTCCAGAGAAACGCAACTCAATATTTATTGCCCAGATTCTGAATTTTTTAGAAATAGCCCACATGTGGCCCTAGCGTGCTAATAGACTGAAGCACAGGCCTCAGAAGCAAAGAAGATTATATTTTAGGCACCATGTCAGGCTTGAAGTGGTCTTGTGGTACCACAACAAAGGAAACACCCCCAAAAATACCCAATTTTGGAAACTACACCCCACAAGAAATTAATCTAGGTTTGTAGTGAGCATTTTGACCCACAGTTGTTTCATAGATTTCATTAGATTTGGGCTGTGAAAATTAAAAATGAAATCTTTTCCAAGAAAACACAGAATTTATTAATTTCCCCATAGACTAAAGTAGAAAAATCACCCTAACATTTGTAAAGCAATTTCTCCCGAGTACAACAATACCCCATATGTGGTCATAAATGGCTGTTTGGACACACAGCAGGGCTCAGAAGGGAAGGAGACTTTTGGAGCTCAAATTTAACTTGAATAGTTTGTGGAGGCCATGTTGCATTTGCAAAGCCCTTGAGGGGACAAAACAGTGGAACCCCCTCCCCCACAAGTGACCCCGTTTGGAAAACTACACCCCTCAAGGAAATTATCTAGTGGAATATTGAGCATTTTGACCCCACAGGTTTTTTGCCGAAATTATTGGAACTAGGCCGTGAAAATTAAAATCTAAATTTTTTCCAATAAAATGTAGGTTTAGCTAATTTGTTTTTCATTTCCACAAGAACTAAAAGAGAAAAAGCACCCCAACATTTGTAGAGCAGTTTCTCCCTAGTACCACATATGTGGTTATAAACAGCTGTTTGGGCACACGGCAGGGCTCAGAAGGGAAGGAGTGCCATTTGGAGTTCATATTTAACAGGAATGGTTTAAGGAGGCCACGTCGCATTTGCAAAGCCCCTGAGTGGCCAGAACAGTGAAAATCCCCCAAAACTGACCCCATTTGGGAAACTACACCCCTCAAAGTAAATAATTTAGGGGTATAGTGGGAATTTAAATAAATTATTTAATTAATAATCCATGGATGTGTAATATATTTTGAAGTACTTTATGCACAGGCCAGGTTTTTCGAGGCAGGTTTCACAATGATAAGTTCTGTCTTGTCTTGGGAAAGTGTTGTACTGGTACAATACGTGCACCATCGCTTCTAGAAGTACTGGGGCCTTCCCCTTCCTGGTTCCCAAATACAAGAGCCTTGATAACCACCTATTGATAATTAAGGAATGTCCCTGTCCGGCTTGCACATTGGGATAGCACGTAAGCGTTATACAATGCCATCTGTACCATGTGCACGGCCAGCTTTTTTTTATCACACCTTTGTTTTTCACATGGCCCTGTACGGCTTTAGTACTTGATCAGAGATGTCAACCCCTCCCATGTACTTATTCTAGCCCAGGATGCAATCTGGCTTGGGGGTCATTGTAGTGCTACCTCGGACAGGGACAGGGGTGCTGCCGCTACCGTGCATTGTGGTCAACATAAGGACGTCTCTCTTGTCCTAATATTTGACCAGCAACATGTTCTCGCTGTGTAGTGCCCTGCTTTCTCCTTTTCTTAGTGGTTGCTGTAATGTCTACGGCCGTGGCCCATCGTTCTGACTTACCTCTCGACGGCCACGGCCATGGACATGTGTGTTCCCTATAGCGCCGTCCTCCTGTGAGGCGCCGGCACTCACTTCCTGGTATCGAGACTGTCTCCAGAGGGCGCGCGCGCACGCCCGCGCGTGCACGCCCGCGCGTGCACGGTCTTAAAGGGCCAGTGCGTGCATAATTGCGGGAAGTCTGCAATCAAGCCCAGAATGCCACTGGACTATAAATAAGGGCTCTGCCCTCTTGTTCTTTGCCTGAGCATTGTTAGTTATCCCAAGTCTGTCTTGCAAATGGTCCCTTAGTGTTTCCCGTTCCAGTTGTTACCCGTGCCTTGTTACCTGTTCCTGTATCCCGTGCTATTCTTGTTCCTGTGCCTACTAGTGTCGGAGTCGTGTTACGTCCTGTGTCATCTGCCACGTCCAGAGGAATTCGCCACGTCTGGCGCAACCTGCGACTTCTGTGCCATCCGCCACGTCCTGTGTCATCTGCCACGTCCGGAGGAATTCGCCACATCTGGCGCAACCTGCGGCACCTGTGTCATCCGCCATGTTTGGCGTTACCTGCTGCACCCATCTCCATCTGTACCAGAGCTGTGGCCACTGTCTGAACTATCCAGGTACCCTTGTGCGGGACATTGCATTGCTGGGGTTCCCTGTTGTTTGGCCAGCTGCCACCCCGCTACGGCGGTACAGCCTAGTGGGTCCACAAACCCGCTACGTGACAGTTGCCCAATCAGAGTTTTAGAGAGGCGTCTCTGGTTTTTGCACACGGTGCCACATGCTGCAGTACTTCTGGTGGAGAGGCAGTTAAATAGTGGGATGCTGGTGTAGAAGTTATCCACGTAAAGGTAATAATCCTGGTCTAGCAGTGGGTGCACCAAATCCCACACTATTTTCCCACTAACTCTCAGGAAAAGGGGGCATTCTGGAGGTTCTATCCTGGTGTCCTTTATTCATAAACCCTAAACCTGTAGGTGTACCCTGATCTGCTCTCGCACAGCTTGTACATTTTAATTCCATACCTCGCCCTCTTGCTGGGCAGGTATTGGCGGAATTTTAGTGTCCTCTTAAAATGTACAAGGGACTCGTCTATTGCAATGTTCTATTCGGGGAGTGTATGATTGTCCAAATGTGGTGCAAAAATAATCAATGACTGGCCTGATTTTGAATAGGTGTTCCTATGTGGGGTCATCACGGGATGGGCACTGTGCATTATCATTATAATGCAAAAAATTCGGAATTATTTCGAAACGTGTCCGGGGTATTGCCATGCAGTAAAATGGGGTGCTGTTTAAAATGTCCGTACTCCAGTATGGCCTAATCTTTGTCTTTTTTACTAGGCCCATATGTAGCACAAGGCCACAAAATTTCATCACATCCGCTGCCTCTATGGGGGTCCACCTTGCAGATGATGACCTAGGGTTTGGGGCTAAAAATTGCTGGGCGTATAAATTTGTCTGGGCCACCATTAAATTAACAAAATCCTCAGAGAAAAAGACCTTGAAAAAGTCAATTTCTGCGAGACCTGCAGTCTCAAACCGAATTCCTGAGCTGCCTGTGAAATCTGGAATGTGAGTCTCATAATTCTCAGGCGGCTTCCACATGGTATCACTCATTTGGGGTGTTGCCTCAGCTATTGTCCTGGGGTGCCTTTTCAGGGCTTCCTCATCACTGGAATTATTTCGAAACGTGTCCGGGGTATTGCCATTCAGTAAAATGGGGTGCTGTTTAAAATGTCCGTACTCCAGTATTGCCTAATCTTTGTCTTTTTTACTAGGCCCATATGTAGCACAAGGCCACAAAATTTCATCACATCCGCTGCCTCTATGCGGGTCCACCTTGCAGATGATGACCTAGGGTTTGGGGCTAAAAATTGCTGGGCGTATCAATTTGTCTGGGCCACCATTAAATTAACAAAATCCTCAGAGAAAAAGACCTTGAAAAAGTCAATTTCTGCGAGACCTGCAGTCTCAAACCGAATTCCTGAGCTGCCTGTGAAATCTGGAATGTGAGTCTCATAATTCTCATGCGGCTTCCACATGGTATCACTCATTTGGGGTGTTGCCTCAGCTATTGTCCTGGGGTGCCTTTTCAGGGCTTCCTCATGACTGGATGAGGATGATGATGAGATGGAGGACAAGAGGAATGGGGCAATTTCCTCTTCTCCCTCGCTGGCCGAATCAGTGTCAGAGGCCAAGATGGCGTATGCCTCCTCAGCTGAATAGACCCTTTGGGATGATTAGGCCATTTTTATTAGGGGGGGTATGTAGTGCTTCAACACATGTAATACTCAATTTATTTTTACAGAGGTGGTTCTGTATGTTGTTCTTTTACACAGGTATATCAAATTTCAAAGAAAAAAAAAAGGAAGAGAAGAAAAATATAAGTATAAGATAAAAATTTAGGAGAAAGAAATTTACTGAACGTTCAATATAAAACTGTAAAAAATTCCTGACTACCTGACACTAACAAATTAACCCTAACGTTGGAAAAAAACTGGAAAACAAGATTGACTACAGAAAATTTGACCTACAACTGCTACTACGCTATAAAGATTTTAGTGAATGAACTTCCGTTTAAATAAAACCCTGAAGGTCAGTCACTAACTGACACTAACTATAACGCTGTCAATTTACACTAAAACTGTCGCTACAGTATTAAAAATTTAGTGAGCGAACTTCAGCTATAAAAAAATGAATGTTCTTTACCAACTGACGCTAACTATAACTCTATAAATTTACACTAAAACTGTAGAAAAAATATATTGCTAAAACTTCTGCTATTTATTTTTTTTACAAAACGGACCTATGCAGGTACTAACTACACCTAACTATAATTTATTTTTAAAGTTTTATATATAAAAAAAAGACCTCAAAAAACCTGCGTCAACAAATTACCACTGAGGCTGATTATAGACTCAGCACTGAGTGGCCGCAGGGTGCACACAGAAAGATGGTGCAGTAAAAATAGGCCAAAAAAATTGAGCAAAGATGCCGATCTGTGATGGCGGTCACTGGTCAGTGCTCAGTGGCCGCAGGATGCACGCAGTAAATTGGTGCGGGTCGAAAAAGGCAAAGAAAAATCCTGCGTAAAAAAAACGACCACAGATGCTGATCAGTGATGGCGGTCACCGATCAGCACTCAGTGGCTGCAGGGCGCACAAAGGGAGACGGTGCAGAAAACAGAAAAAAATGTTCTGTGCCAAAAATTGAGCATAGAGGCGGATCAGTGATGGCGGTCACTGATCAGCACTCAGTGGCCGCAGGATATAAAAAGGGGGGAGTTACAGGAACAGGGGCTGGGAAATTTAGAGACAGAACTAGTGCTAAAAAAAAAAAAAAGCACATATGATGATGATGATCACCACCCTGAGTGATCTCACAGCACGAGACTCAGCAGGATGCAGATGACTCAGCAGGATCGCAAGACCAGAAAGCCCCCTGGGCATTGTGTAAAGATGGCCTGCATCTTTACTTTATGTGTATTTTCATACGATTCACTGTTTCCCTGTTTGTCGTATGTATATGACATTATGCGGGAAACACAGGCTTTCCATGACATATACTTATGACAAATGTCGGAAAGGGGTTGTCCGGTTTCAGCAAATTGTTATTTTATGTATATTGAAATTCATACAATTTTCCAATATATTTTCTGTACTAATTTCTCACAGTTTTCCAGATCTCTTTGTTGTTATTCAGTAGCAACATTTATTGTTTACTTTCAGCAGATAAAATATGGACACACAGGTGCGCGTCTTGTTAGGCCCCATGCCCACTTCAGTTTTTTCCCTTAAGAGACTCTGTCACCACATTATAAGTGCCCTATCTCCTACATAACGAGATGGGCGCTATAATGTAGGTGACAGTAATGCTTTTTATTTAGAAAAACTATCTATTTTTACCACGTTAGGAGCGATTTTAGCTTTATGCTAATTAGTTTCTTAATGCCCAAGTGGGCGTGTTTTTACTGTAGACCAAGTGGGCACTGTGGAGAGGAGTGTATGACGCTGACCAATAAGTGACCAATCAGCGTCATACACTTTTCCCCATTCATTTAGTCAGCGCATAGTGACACTGTGTTGTTCACTATGTTCTGTCTTATACTGACACATTAACGTTACTGAAGTGTTTAGACCGTGAGTAGACATTTCTTCCAGCCAGGACGGGATGTCTATACACAATCCCGGCACTTCGATAACGTTTGTTTGCTACTTACAGCAGAGCAAAGTGTAATCTCGCTCTAACCTGTCATTTACAGCGTGATCTTGCGAGACTAAATGACAACAGGCAGAGATCTTGAAAACACTTTTAATTAAATTAATGCAGAAAGTATAATGGAAAATTGTACAAAACATAACATTAATTTGCTGAAGTAGGACAGGGGTTGTCCTACTTCAAGTAGGGTGTATTAAAAGTAGGGTATATTATTACCAAACTAATTAACAGCTCTTCAGGCCACATGCATGGGATTTGTATTATCCGCGGATTTCTTATATACATTTTCTTGCAGCAAACCTGTATTGTAAGGGTATGTTCACACGGCCTATTTTCAGACGTAATTCGGGCGTTTTACGCCTTGAATTACGCCTGAAAAGACGGCTCCATTACGCCTGTAAAAAAACATCTGCCCATTGCTTGCAATGGGTTTTACGATGTTATGTTCAGACGTGGTGTAATTTTACGCGTCGCTGTCAAAAGACGGCGCGTAAAAAAACGCCTGCGTCAAAGAAGTGCATGTCACTTCTTTGGACGTTTTTGGAGCCGTTCTTCATTGACTCCAGCTACGTAATTTCAGACTTAATTTGATAAGACGTGTGAACGTACCCGTATACAGTACCAGCAAAGTAAATAAGATTGCATGCAGTCTAAGGGTATGTTCACACGCACTCTTTTCAAACACAATTCAGGCGTTTTACGCCTCGAATTACGCATGAAAAAACGGCTCCATTACGCCTACAAACATCTGCCCATTGCTTTCAATGGGTTTTACGATGTTCTGTTCCCACGAGGTGTTATTTTACGTGTCGCTGTTAAAAGACGGTGCGTAAAAAGACGCCCGCGAAAAAGAAGTGCATGTCACTTCTTGGGACGTTTTTGGAGCCGTTTTACATTGACTCCATTGAAAAACAGCTCCAATAACGTCCGTAAAATACGCAGCGAAAAATCAGAGTTGCTACAAAAACAGCTCCGTATTTTCAGACGTATTTTGCTAAGCCGTGTGAACATACCCTAAGGGGTTAATGGCAGGGATAATGGTTACTGTGATGATGTCACAATTGGCAATATTAAGATTAGCACTATTAATTGTCACTATTAAAAATATTTGAGGATATTTAGCAACCAGTGCCAGACAGCTGCTGCCAAGGCAAATAAAATCATGGGATACATCAAAAGAGGCTCAGATGCTCATGACAAGAACATAGTTTTGCCTCTATACAAATCACTAGCCAGACCACATATGGAATATTGTGCACAATTTAGAGCTACTGTGTATAAGAAATACATGGCTGAACTATGCAAAGAAGGGAGACCAAGTTAATTAAGGGAACGGATGGATTGCAGTACCAAGAAAGGTTATCAAACTTAAGGGCTATTCAGTTTAAAATAAAGACGGCTTAGGGGCCAACTAAGTACAAAGTACAAATAAAAATTGGACAGTACAGTGATTTTTCTAATGATCTTTTTACACCTAGGCCTGTAACAAGGACAAGGGAGCATCTCCTACGTCTAGAGGAAAAAAGTTTCACCACCATCACATACGGGGATTCTTTACTGTGAGAGCAGTGAGACTATGAGACTCTCTGCCACAGAATGTTGTGATGGTTGATTCTTTGAACAAGTTCAAGAATGGGGGTGTAATGACGGGGTAGGGAGACAGACAGGTGAGCCCTAATCTACCCGCCACTCAGTCCCTGCCTACTTGCAACGACCCGTCCTAGGCGACGGGGTACAACTGGGCGATGGTCCCTACGCTCAGTAAGTGCAAGACAGACAAACAGACAAGGGTACACAGAAGCTAGGGAAAAGGCAGCTGCCCACGGAGAAACCGTGAGCAACAAGAGAAGTGTACGAGCCGAGTCAAACCTGGAGTGAACGAGGTACAAAAACGCTGAGCAGGACAGTGGTCAGAAAGCCAAGGTCTAGAACAAGCAGAGGATGAGTAGTACAAGCAGTAGCAGCAAGGCCAGGAAACAAGCAGAGCAGAGTCACAAGCAAAGGAGGAACAGGAAAGGCAGGTATAAATAGACAGTGGGCGGGAGCTAGCTCCGTCTGGCCAGGCTGTGATAGGCTCTCCCACTCCTAAGCCTGCCATCCTGAGTGGTGGAAGATGGAGTCAGTCTCACAGACATAGGAGCAGGTGCAGACTGATTACCCATGGGCGTCGACACAGAAGATGTGTCTGGCAAATCCTTTACAGGGGGTTTTGCCTTTCACTGAGTTAGCACGGCAGGGTTATAGGCTCGACTTGGTGGACCTGTGCCTTTTTTCAACCTTAAAAACTATGTAACTATGTCACAATGGTCATTATTGGGATATCACAATGGTCACTATTGTGATGTTACAAAGGTAACTACAGTATTGTGATGTCACAATGGATACTGTTATGATGTCAAAATGGTCACTATTGTGATGTCACAGTGATCACTATTGTGATGTAACGAAGGTAACAATTTTGGTGCCACAATGGTAACTATTGTGATGCCACAGTGGTTACTATTGGCATATCACAATCATCACTATTTTCATGTCACAATGGTTACTATTGTGATTTCACAATGCTCATTATTGTGATGTTGCAATGGTCACTTTCGTGATGTTACAAAGGTATGGTATTTTACAATTGTTACTATTGTGCTGTTAAAAAAGTCATTATTGTGATTAGAGATGAGGGAACTTATGAAAAGTTCGGTTCGGCTGGTTCGCCGAATTTCATGAAAAAGTTTGATTCGGACCGAACTAGTTCTGACCGAACCTGTAATACTAGAAAACCCCTAAAAATCGTGTATAACACTGTTTAAAAGCCCTAGAAGTATCCAAGTACTTTTGAGCTGTCTTTAAGGCAAAGTTAGTGTCAAATTTACGCCAACATGCATGGCTATAGGAAAACTGATGGGACACGGTGATAACTAACAGAAACCACTGCACTTGTGCATGTTGTATGCTTAATGCATTGTTAAAAAAGGTACAAAATTTAACCATTTTTGGCGGCAGATGCCTGCCAGGGTTCATACATATAAGGTGGTAAAAGAAGAAGCAATGGCTTTTGACAAGCCCTCAAAAAATGTACCCTTTACGGTGGCAGATGCCTGCCGGGGTTCATCCATACATGGATGTAAAAGCAACAAGCAATGGCTTTTGATTGCAAGCCCTCCAAAAATTTACACTATTTATTGGCAGATGCCTGCCGGGGTTCATCCATACATGGATGTAATGTAAATGCAACAAGCAATGGCTTTCGAGTGCAAGCCCTCCAAAAATGTGCCCTTTTTATTGGTAGAGGTAGCCAACGGACAGCAAGGGTGGTAGTAGTAGTAGTAGTAGTAGTAGTAGTAGCAGCACATTAAAAGAGACTGGACAGTCACAGGACAAAGCCTTGTAGTGGGGCAGGCCTCAGGCCTGCTTGTAGCAGACGGCAGTGGAGGTTTATTGGTTGTAGTAGAGGTAGCCAACGGACAGCAAGGGTGGTAGTAGTAGTAGTAGCAGTAGTAGTAGCAGCACATTAAAAGAGACTGGACAGTCACAGGACAAAGCCCTGTGGTGGGGCAGGCCTCAGGCCTGCTTGTAGCAGACGGCAGTGGAGGTGTATTGGTGGTAGTAGAGGTAGCCAACGGACAGCAAGGGTGGTGGTAGTAGTAGTAGTAGCAGTACATTAAAACAGACTGGACAGTCACAGGACAAAGCCCTGTGGTGGGGCAGGCCTCAGGTCTGCTTGTAGCAGACGGCAGTGGAGGTTTATTGGTGGTAGTAGAGGTAGCCCACGGACAGCAAGGGTGGTGGTAGTAGTAGTAGTAGTAGTAGTAGCAGCAGCACATTAAAAGAGACTGGACAGTCACAGGACAAAGCCCTGTGGTGGGGCAGGCCTCAGGCCTGCTTGTAGCAGACGGCAGTGGAGGTGTATTGGTGGTAGTAGAGGTAGCCAACGGACAGCAAGGGTGGTAGTAGTAGTAGTAGTAGCAGCACATTAAAAGAGACTGGACAGTCACAGGACAAAGCCCTGTGGTGGGGCAGGCCTCAGGCCTGCTTGTATCAGACGGCACTGGAGGTGTATTGGTGGTAGTAGAGGTAGCCAACGGACAGCAAGGGTGGTGGTAGTAGTAGTAGTAGCAGCACATTAATAGAGACTGGACAGTCACAGGAGGACAAAGCCCTGTGGTGGGGCAGGCCTCAGGCCTGCTTGAAGCAGACAGCAGTGGAGGTGTATTGGTGGTAGTAGAGGTAGCCAACGGACAGCAAAGGTGGTGGTAGTAGTAGTAGTAGTAGTAGTAGTAGTAGCAGCACATTAAAAGAAACTGGACAGTCACAGGAGGACATAGCCCTGTGGTGAGGCAGGCCTCAGGCCTGCTTGTAGCAGACGGCAGTGGAGGTGTATTGGTGGTAGTAGAGGTAGCCAACG
Organism: Rhinoderma darwinii; assembly: GCF_050947455.1. Classification (NCBI taxonomy): domain Eukaryota; kingdom Metazoa; phylum Chordata; class Amphibia; order Anura; family Rhinodermatidae; genus Rhinoderma; species Rhinoderma darwinii. The sequence continues at coordinate 314,412,883 of NC_134687.1, read as the reverse complement.
GACAGCAAGGGTGGTAGTAGTAGTAGTAGCAGCACAATAAAAGAGACTGGACAGTCACAGGACAAAGCTCTGTGGTGGGGCTGGCCTCAGGCCTGCTTGTAGCAGACGGCAGTGGAGGTGTATTGGTGGTAGTAGAGGTAGCCAACGGACAGCAAGGGTGGTGGTAGTAGTAGTAGCAGCACATTAAAACAGACTGGACAGTCACAGGACAAAGCCCTGTGGTGGGGCAGGCCTCAGGCCTGCTTGTAGCAGACGGCAGTGGAGGTTTATTGGTGGTAGTAGAGGTAGCCAACGGACAGCAAGGGTGGTAGTAGTAGTAGTAGTAGCAGCACATTAAAAGAGACTGGAAAGTCACAGGACAAAGCCCTGTGGTGGGGCAGGCCTCAGGCCTGCTTGTAGCAGACGGCAGTGGAGGTGTATTGGTGGTAGTAGAGGTAGCCCACGGACAGCAAGGGTGGTGGTAGTAGTAGTAGTAGTAGTAGTAGCAGCAGCACATTAAAAGAGACTGGACAGTCACAGGACAAAGCCCTGTGGTGGGGCAGGCCTCAGGCCTGCTTGTAGCAGACGGCAGTGGAGGTGTATTGGTGGTAGTAGAGGTAGCCAACGGACAGCAAGGGTGGTAGTAGTAGTAGTAGCAGCACATTGAAAGAGACTGGACAGTCACAGGACAAAGCCCTGTGGTGGGGCAGGCCTCAGGCCTGCTTGTATCAGACGGCACTGGAGGTGTATTGGTGGTAGTAGAGGTAGCCAACGGACAGCAAGGGTGGTGGTAGTAGTAGTAGTAGCAGCACATTAATAGAGACTGGACAGTCACAGGAGGACAAAGCCCTGTGGTGGGGCAGGCCTCAGGCCTGCTTGAAGCAGACAGCAGTGGAGGTGTATTGGTGGTAGTAGAGGTAGCCAACGGACAGCAAAGGTGGTGGTAGTAGTAGTAGTAGTAGTAGTAGTAGTAGTAGTAGTAGTAGCAGCACATTAAAAGAAACTGGACAGTCACAGGAGGACATAGCCCTGTGGTGAGGCAGGCCTCAGGCCTGCTTGTAGCAGACGGCAGTGGAGGTGTATCGGTGGTAGTAGAGGTAGCCAACGGACAGCAAGGGTGGTAGTAGTAGTAGTAGCAGCACAATAAAAGAGACTGGACAGTCACAGGACAAAGCCCTGTGGTGGGGCTGGCCTCAGGCCTGCTTGTAGCAGACGGCAGTGGAGGTGTATTGGTGGTAGTAGAGGTAGCCAACGGACAGCAAGGGTGGTGGTAGTAGTAGTAGCAGCACATTAAAACAGACTGGACAGTCACAGGACAAAGCCCTGTGGTGGGGCAGGCCTCAGGCCTGCTTGTAGCAGACGGCAGTGGAGGTTTATTGGTGGTAGTAGAGGTAGCCAACGGACAGCAAGGGTGGTAGTAGTAGTAGTAGTAGCAGCACATTAAAAGAGACTGGAAAGTCACAGGACAAAGCCCTGTGGTGGGGCAGGCCTCAGGCCTGCTTGTAGCAGACGGCAGTGGAGGTGTATTGGTGGTAGTAGAGGTAGCCAACGGACAGCAAGGGTGGTAGTAGTAGTAGTAGTAGTAGTAGTAGTAGTAGTAGTAGTAGTAGTAGTAGTAGCAGCACATTAAAAGAGACTGGACAGTCACAGGACAAAGCCCTGTGGTGGGGCAGAACTCAGGCCTGCTTGTAGCAGACGGCAGTGGAGGTGTATTGGTGGTAGTAGAGGTAGCCAACGAACAGCAAGGGTGGTAGTAGTAGTAGTACCAGCAAATTAAAAGAGACTGGACAGTCACAGGACAAAGCCCTGTGGTGGGGCTGGCCTCAGGCCTGCTTGTAGCAGATGGCAGTGGAGGTGTATTGGTGGTAGTAGAGGTAGCTAACGGACAGCAAGGGTGGTGGTAGTAGTAGTAGTAGCAGCACATTAAAACAGACTGGACAGTCACAGGACAAAGCCCTGTGGTGGGGCAGGCCTCAGGCCTGCTTGTAGCAGACGGCAGTGGAGGTGTATTGGTGGTAGTAGAGGTAGCCCACGGACAGCAAGGGTGGTGGTAGTAGTAGTAGCAGCACATTAAAAGACACTGGACAGTCACAGGACAAAGCCCTGTGGTGGGGCAGGCCTGCTTGTAGCAGACGGCACTTGGGGTGGATTGGTGGTAGAAGTAGTAGCAGCACTAACAGCGGCACATTAAAAAAAGAGCGGACAGGACAGAATCCCGTAGTAGCAGGCAGCAGTAGCAGGCGGCAGTAGCAGACGGCAGCAGCAGCAGCAATGTCAGATCTAATCAGTGCCATCAGGCACAGGGGTTTTAAAATCCTCACCGATCCACGCTTGATTCATTTTCAGAAACATGAGATTTTCCAAGATGTTGGCGGACAATCTTGTTCGCTTAGGGGTGACGAAGCCCCCTGCCGCGCTGAATACCCTCTCTGACGCTACACTGGAGGGTGGACAAGACAGTACACCCATGGCAAACTGGGCCAGTTCTTGCCAATGATCCAATCTGCTGACCCAGAAGTCCATGGGGTCTGGGATCAGGATTTCTGACGGAGAAAGGGCACAGTCCAGGTACGAGTGAACCTGGTTGTTTAGGTGCTGGACCTGGTGATGGTGAACATCCCTTTGGTGACTACGATGTGTGTCAGGTCGGGGTATTGGATGTAAAAATGTTGTCATCATATTTTCCAAACTGAATTGGCTACTGCTGCTGCCGCCTATTGCAGAGGTAGCTCTGCCAGAGGCGGTGGAACGATGAGACAGTGGGGAGCGGAGAGTGGCCCCCCGGTCAGACATGCTTGCAGCAGGTGTTTGCCGTTTGAAAGCCGTGACAAGCTGGCTGCATAGCTTCTCTCGATAATTAGTCAATTTTGCCTCCCTCTCGGAAGGCGCAAAAAACTCCCCCATTCTGGCTTTATACCGAGGGTCTAAAAGTGTGGCTATCCAGTACTCATCTCTTTGCTTCATGCTAACAATACGACAGTCAGCGCGCAAGTAACAAAGCATACAGCTCGCCATCCTGGCCAGCATTTCAGAGGGCCCGGTTGGTTCCATCTCCGCTCCATACTGCCATGGTTGTCCATCATCAAGGTCGTCGTCAGACTCGTCATCACCATCACTGTTATGTTGTGTGGCTGCCTTGTCCCCTATCCCTTCCTGTGATTCCATCTCCAAATCCAGCTTCTCTACAGGTCCTGTTTCCTCATCCTCATCCTCCTCCTCCTCCTCCTCAACATCCATAGCCAGATGTGATCCTTCCTCCATCCTTTGCTGAATCATCGCTGTGAGCGCTTGCTCCATAATGAATATCAGCGGCATAACATCGTTCATTCCGCTAGCGTCACGACTCACAAATCGTGTGGCCTCTTCAAAGGGCCTCAAAACGCGACATGCGTCTCTAACCAGCTGCCAGTGCCTGAGCTCGAAATTACACTGGCTCCAAACGCTGCACGTCTGCTACATCAGGAAATCATTCATGGATTTCCGCTGTTCGTACAGACGGGCCAACATGTGCCGGGTGGAATTCCAGCGTGTTGGAACGTCGCAAATCAGGCTGTGTTCTGGGAGATTGTTTTGACGCTGCAAGTCCAGGAGGGCGTGCTTAAATGCATACGAACGTCTAAAGCGAACGCAAACCCTCCTGGACATGGCCAGCACACCCTTCAAACCAACATATGACTTTAAGAAGCGTGTTATGACCAGATTGATCACATGTGCCATGCAAGGAGCGTGTGTCAGGTGACCTAGACGCAGTGCAGCCACAACGTTCTTCCCGTTATCAGAGACAACATTGCCCAGTGTGAGTTTCAGAGGAGACAGCCAGCGTGCGATTTCCTCCTTGATGCACAGCAGCAGCTCCTGCCCTGTGTGGCTTTTCTCACCCAGGCTCAGCAGGTGTAAGACAGCGTTGTGGCGCTTCACCTTGCACCTATGAAAATAGGAGGGAGGAGGAGGAGTGGAAGATACGCTGTGTCCTGTCGGGGACGGGAAGACCTCCATTGAGGACGGCAAGGGGGAGGAGGAGGAGTAGGAGGAGGAGGATGGTAGGCGCCTTGTGTCCGGAGTTGAACCAGAAAGATACAAGCATGGAGGTGGTAATGCCTGACATTGCTGCGGTGGTGCATCGGACTGCAAAATATTGACCCAGTGGGCCGTCAAAGACATGTACTGTCCCTGCCCATAGTTGCTGCTCCACGTGTCGATGGTGGCATGTACGCTGCTGCACACGGATAATTGCAAGGACTGGCCCACCTTTTCCTCCACGTGCTTGTGCAAGGCAGGGACAGCTGTTTTGGAGAAGTAATGGCGGCTAGGTATTCGCCACCTAGGCTGAGTGCACGCCATCAATTGCTTGAAGCCGGCGGAGTCGACCAGGTGGTACGGCAGCGACTGCACCACCAACAACTTAGCCAGGTGTGAATTAAGCCGCACGACAAGTGGATGACTGGGTATATATTGTTGCTTATTGGACAACGATTCCATAATGGATAACTGACGGGACGTAGGAGGAGCACTAGATGATAGTGATGATGATGATGACAACGACATGGTGGATAAGGCCTGGCTACTACTTAGATGACAGGGACTCGGAGCAGCAGCAGCAACAGCAGCGGCAGAGGGGTCTTCATTAGATTTACATGATGATGGTGGGGTATGTCGATTGTCCCACATGGCCCTGTGATGCCGCTCCATGTGTTTACGTAGAGCGGTAGTTCCTACATTGCTGCCCTGCCCACGCCTTACTTTCTGCTTGCAGATACGGCACTGTGCCATGTTTTCGTCCTCTGGGAAGGTACAGAAAAATTGCCACACGGCAGAGTACCGTAAAGAGGTAGTACCACGTCCACCACCACCACCACCACCCGAGCTTGTCCCTTGTCTGGCAGGCTTTTTTCGGGAGCCTACACCAGTAGCATCAGTGTCGCCATCACCGGCTCCTGAGCTGACGCTACCGCTGCAACGTTTTGCAGATTGACTTCTGCCCCTACCTCGGCTTGGCTGTTTATCACTGCCAGTGCCGCCACTACTACCCTCCTCCTCTGACACCGTCATCACCTCGTCACCTGGTTCCCACGTCCTGTCTAAAACAACATCATCATAGCCCTCCTCATCATCCCCGCCACTTCTGTCACTGTGTTGTGAATGTGATGTGACATCATGGCGGGCTCCATGCCCCCCCTCATTACTGCATCTGCCTCCACGGCTACCACCAACACCCCCACTACCACAGCTATGCGTCTCGGACACCGCTTCCACCTCCACCACCGCCGCAACACACTCCGTTGGCTGACTCGCGGAAAACAAATCATCATCACTATGTTGTTCAGTATCTTCCTTCGCACCCGAGGAGATGTCTCTTAGGACTCTCAGGAAAGATGGCTTCCCGCTAGGAAGGGGCAGTGAAGACATAGATGATGGAATGGAAACGCTAGAAATACCCATATTACTTCTGTCACTGTGCCAAGGAACTGTAGAGGATCTGGAATCCAACAAAACCTGGCTTGATGCCAGATCGTCAGAGTCTTCCTGCTGAGATTGTCTAAAGTAACCCGCCCACCGGAGGAGATGGACAAGTCTGGCTTGCTGATACTGCTACTACTACCAGCAGGCACATGGCTGCGGCTACTAGTGGAACTGGGCACATGTCTTGTGCCACAAATGCTGGTACTGGGTCTGGCACCAACAGATCCAACATTTGGACTGGAAGAGGACATGGCATGGGTGTTTTTTCCTCTACCCCGTCCTTTCACAACCTTTTTTTTACCATACATTTCACTGCTGTGCTGGAGTGCAGCAAGTTGAATCAAAACCCCGGGGATGAGCCCCTTCTAAAAGCGTATTCACACACTGGCTTGGCAAATAGCAATGAATGAGAATTTCTATCAGCCACTGTGCACTGACTCAGGGAATGCTGGCCCTGGGCGTTTAGTACTACAAAGGCTGCCTCAGCTGCCTGTATTGCAAGTTGGATGCAATGGGGATGAGCCCCTTCTAAAAGCTTATTCACACACTGGCTTGGCAAATGGCAGTGAATGAGAATTTCTATCAGCCACTGTGCACTCAGGGAATGCTGGGAGTTGTAGTACTACAAAGGCTGCCTGTATTGCAAGTTGGATTGTTAGGTTAACCCATGCAACGGGGATGAGCCCCTTATAAAAGCTTATTCACACACTGGCTTGGCAAATGGAGAATTTGTATTGCAATTTGGATGTTGATTGTTGAGAGTAGAGTAGACTCCCGCTGTAGTGGATGAGCCCCTTCGATTGCTGGATTCCTGGCTTTTAGATTCCTAAAGCTTTCCCTAACTGCACAGAGATGCTATCCCTACAGCTCCCGTCTGTAAAATGGCCGCTGAGCTCCGTGCATAGACTTTTATTGCAGGCTTGAGCCCGCCCATATACTGCCTCCCCATTGGCTGGGAGAGCCGTTTGCAAGGCATTATGGGGTAGCCTGATGTCAGGTGATATTGTGAAATCCTCCATTTTACATCTAACATGTGGCAGGCGCCAAAATGTAGCCGGGTTCGGTCAAAACGGGTTCGGCCGAACCCGGTGAAGTTCGGATTCGCTGCGAACCGAACTTTTCCCGATGTTCGGACCGAAACCGGGTTCGGTTGTCCGGGTTCGCTCATCTCTAATTGTGATGTCACAATAGTTACTTTTCTGATGTCAAATTGGTCACTATTGTATCGTCACAAATATCACTATTGTGATGTCATAAAGGTATCTACCGTGTTGTCACAAAGAAAACTATTTTGATGTCACAATAGGTACTATTGTGATGTCTAAATGGTTTCTATTGTAAAGTCACAATAATCAATGGTCATTAAAGTGATGTCACAAACGTAACTATTGTGATGTTACAATGGTTACTATAGGATGCCACAATGCTCACTAGTGTGATGACACAATGGTTACTATTATGATGTCAAAATGGTCATAATTGTGATATCACAATGATCATTAATGTGATGTCATAATGGTTATTATTATGATGTCACAATGGTCACTATTAACCCCTGCAGGACACAGCCTGTTTTGGTCTTGTGGACAAATCTGACGTGTTACTTTAAGTGGTAATAACTTTGGAATGCTTTGACCTATCCAAGTGATTCTGAGATTGTTTTCTCATGACATATTATATTCTATGTTAGTTGAAAAATATTTATTAGTGAATAACACCAAAATGTAGAGAAAATTTGCAAAAATTGCAGTTTTCTAAATTTAAATGTATTTGCTTGTAAAACAGAAGGTAATACCACACATAATAGTTACTAGTTAACATTTCCCATATGTCATTCTTTATGTTGACATCGTTTTTTGAACACATTTTTTTTTTTCTAGGATGTAACAAGGCTTAGAACTTCAGCAGCAATTTCTCACATTTTTAAGAAAATTTCCAAAACCTATTATATTAGGGACCAGTTTAGTTTTGAAGTGACTTTGAGGGCCTTCTATATTAGAAAACACAATAAGTCACCTCATTTTGAAAACTGCACCCCTCAAAGTATTCAAAACCGCATTTAGGAAGTTTCTTAACCCTTTAGGAATTTCATAGAAATAGGTGAAATTTACAAAAAAAAAATATTTTTTAGAAAATCCATTTTAATCCATTTTTTTCTGTAACACAGAAGGTTTTACCAAAGAAATGAAACTCAATATTATTGCCCAGATTCTGCAATTTTTAGAAATATCCCACATGTTGTAATGGACCGAAACACCAGCCTCAGAAGCAAATGAGCACCTAGTAGATTTTGGGGCCTCCTTTTCATTAGAATATATTTTAGGCACCATGTCAGGTTTGAAGAGGTCTTGTGGGGCCAAAACAGTGGAAACACCCCCAGAAAAACAGCATTTGGCAAACTACACCCTCAAGAAATTTATCAAGGGGTATAGTGAGCATTTTGACCCCACAGGTTTTTTGCTGAATTTAGTGGACTTAAAATCTAATTTTCTTCCAAAAAAAACAATAAAATTATAAATTTTTACAAGGCATAAAGGAGAAAAAGCACCCCAACATTTTAAAAACTATTTCTCCCGATCATGACAATACCCCATATGTGGTAATAAACTGCTGTTTGGACACATGGCAGGGCTCGGAAGGTAAGGAGAATCATTTGGCTTTTGGAACTCAAGTTTTGCTGCAATAGTTTTCTGGTGCAATGTTGCATTTGCAATGTCCCTGAGGGACAAAAACAGTGGAAACTCCCAAAAAGTGACCCCATTTGAGAAACTACAGCCCTCAAGGAATTTATCGAGGGGTATAGTAAGCATTTTGATCCCACAGTTTTTTTGCTGAATTTAGTGGAATTAGTCCGTGAAAATGATCATCTAAGTTTTTTCAGATAAAATGTCGTTTTAGCTGAGATTTTTCCATTTTCACAATCAATAAAGGAGAAAAAGCACCTCAACATTTGTAAAGCAAACTCTTCTGAGCTTGGCAGTACCCCATATGTGGTAATAAACTGCTGTTTGGACACACTGCAGGGCTTAGAAGGAAAGGAGTGCTATTTGGCTTTTGGAGCTCAAATTTAGCTGAAATGATTTTTGGGTGTCATGTCGCATTTGCAAAGCCCCTGAGGGACCACACAGTGGAAACACCCCAAAAATAAAACTACATTTGGAAAACTACACTCCTTAAGTATTCTATCCAAGGGTAGATTGAGCATTTAGACACCACAGGTCTTTTGCAGAATTTATTAGGCCGTTTTTTCCACTAAAATGTTGCATTTTTTCATTTTCACAAGGGATAAAAAAGAAAAAGCACCCCAACATTTGTAAAGCAATTTCTCTCGAATACAGTAATACCTCACATGTGGTCATAAACTGCTGTTTGAACACATGGCAGGGCTCAGAAAGCCAGGAGCACTATTTAGCATGCAGGTTTTGCTGGATTGGTTTTTGGGTGCCATGTCGCATTTGCAAAACCCCTGAGGTACCAGTACAGGGGAAATTCCAAGAAGTGACATTTTGGAAACTACACCCCTCAAGGCATTTATCATTTGCCTGGACATATGACAGGGCTCAGAAGTGAAGAGCAACATGCGAATTTGAGGCCTATTTTGGTGATTTTTACAGCATTGGCCCACTATTGCAGGGCTCTGAGGTCAAATAGTAAAACAAACCCCCAAGCAGTACTATTTGGAAACTATACCCCTTAAGGCATTTTAAGGGATGTAGTGTAGTAAGCACTTTGACCCCACGGTGGTTTGCATTAGAAATTAATTAATCCAGGGGGCGGAGCTCATAGCGATTCACAGCATTGCTAACCTGCCCACATCGGCATCTCTGCACACTCTTCATCTCAGGTACCCTGCTTGGTATGGGTTGGAGGGATTTGCAATCCTCCTGCACCTGAAACAGGGACATTTTCTGTCACGGGCGGAACAGCCGGAAGATGCGGGAGATGCCATCGGGAGGTAATCTCTCCTCATCTGGGGTTCTGCACCTCACTCTGCACTCATCCTCATCTCCAGTTGCCTCTGCACACACTCTGGAACTTTGTTTTGGCTTATTGCCGTTTTTGCAGCCTTCCAACCGCTGCAGCTTATTGCGGCCTACCGAGCAGCGTTTTCAATTAGTGAACGGGCCCAGTCGCAACCTCATACTTACCTCTGGGGTATCCCAGCTTAATTGGGCCCATGCCCTCGGATCTCCAGCTCACCTAACTACCACAGTCTACTAAGGCCTTCAGACCTCTGTCAGGTAGTGCCCTGTCACCTGCCTAATATTTCCCCTCATCTCCGGATAGCCAGGTGAACTCTCTGCCCTGGATACATAAAGTCCCTGCCTAACTTCTAATATCTCCTCTGCATTTAAATTCTATTGTGGTACATCCTGCAGTCGTTCCAGTGCTTTACAGAAACAAACCCTACATTTGCGGCCTAATTGATCAATAGCCTGGTTACACTACTCATCGAAGGACTGTTTCGGGATTTATTACATTCCTTGTACCTTGCACAGAACTTAACGCTCCTCAGTACCTTACTAGTTAATACGTCCACAATGACAAAACGGAGAAGTAAGGGGGCACCAGTGGCATAGCTATAGGTGTCGCAGCAGTCGCAATTGCGCCCCCCCCGCACCACATCAATAAAAAGTTACTATAGTAACTGGGGCCGCGGGCCCCTGTTACTATAGTAACTACAGTACTTACCCTCCTGCTTCCGGAGAGAGGTGGAGGTCCTGACGTCGCAGCGCTGTGCGCAGCGCATGACCTCACAACGCTATGCGCCGCGCACAACATCCTGATCCTGGATAGAGTCAGGACAGGACCTCCGCTGCGGCTGAAGAGGAGGGTAAGATTAATATCCCTGTCTGCTGAAGCTGATTGGCGGGGTCCGACTCCCGGGACACCGCCAATCTGATGTTTTGAAGGGGCCGCAGCGCTCGTACGAGAGCTTCTTCCCCTTCATTCCGGTCACTTGCTCACACAGTGAATCCGTGTTGGCGATTCACAGTGTGAGCGAGTAAGAGAAATGAAGGGGAAGCAGCTCTCGCACGAAAGCTGCGGCCCCTTCAAAACAGCTGATTGGCGGGGTCCCGGGAGTCGGACCCTGACCCATCAGCTATTGATGGCCTATCCTGAGGATAGGCCATCAATGTTTAGGGACTGGACAACCCCTTTAAGCCTACGATGTAGCAGGCTTAGAGGGCCCATGAGACAGGATCACAGATTGTGTGATGCTGTCTGCTGGGTCCTGTATCTAAGCCAATCACATGGTAGGCTTAGCTACAGGGCCCATGTGTGATCCTGTCTGATGGGCCCTGTATATAAGCCTACCACACGGTAGGTTTAGATACAGGGCCCCAGCAGACCATAATCTTATACTGTATAAGATTACTGTCTGCTGGGGCCTTGTATCTAAGCATCTTACCATAACCACATGGTAAGCTTAGATTCAGGGCCCATATGTGAAACTGTCTGTTGGACCCTGTATCTAAGCCTACCGCATGGTAGACTTAGATACAAGGCTCCAGCAGACAGTAATCTTATACTGTATAAGATTACTGTCTGGTGGACACAGTATCTAAGCCTACCTTGACAGACAGTATCACACATGGGCCCTGTATCTAAGTCTACCACATGTGTTACTAATCGTTTTTGTTGTGTTTGTGTTTTTTTACAGGTTTGGTCGTTGGACTACGTTGGATTTGAGGACTACTTCGATGAAGATTTTTTTATTATCAATAAAATGGTTAATGAGGGATGTGTGTGTTTTTTTTTAAATTTCAATAAAATATTTTTTCTATGTCTTTGTGTTTTGTTTTTTTAACTATATTACTACCGCTTTAGTAATAGCTGCTGGCTGAGTGGCAGCGTCCATTACTAAGGCGGGGCTTAGTGTTAGCCGGTGCAGAGACTAACACTAACCTCCATTATTCCCCCGGTACCCACCGCTACCAGGGGTGCTGGGAAGAGCCAGATATGATCCAGTACCTAACCATCTGTAGTATATCCAAGAGAGAAAATGGGACCAAATTGCGGCGCTGCTCAGGAAGGACGTCAGATGAAAGAGGATGTAATAAATAGAATTTATTGATAATGGAGTAGGCTACGCGTTTCGACGCCGGACCGGCGTCTTCATCAGGCCAATGTGTACAATACAATAAAAGCTCCTTTATATACATGAGGGAATTTAACAACAAGATGAAAAAAAACGCCAAAACGGCGGGTCAAAGGTCACACACAGCGTTTTGTCAAATGTAAACAAACAGATTCTAAAAGTTACATAAAACTATACAAATGTAATAACATGATATAAACCATTTGGTAAATATATTAAATATATTCAATATATTACAACCTATCTTAAACAAGAAAAACATAAGATGAATTTTTGTAAGGAAAAGGAGAAACTAAGGGATGGCCGGTGATATGCAGAGTTGGAACGCAAAGCGGTTCACCACAATGAGTTGAGCCGCAGGGTGGACCGCAAACAAAAGGGGTCGATTTGTGAATGAATGGACTGAAAAACAACAGGGGGTTGGTGAGTCATATGAAGTGTAGGAGAGGACTGTCGTCACAATGTTGGATCGCAAAAGCGACAGGAAAGGAGCAACGGGAGAGAGGAGCCGGTGACACGCAAATGTTGGAACGCAAACAGTTCAACGTAGGGGAGTGAACCGCAAGGTGGACCGCAAACAAACGGAGTTGATTTATAAATGAATGGACTAGACATCAATGGGTCACATGGGGTAAGGAAATAAGAACCGCCGTTGTGATGTTAAAACGCAGGATTAGAAGGGCGAAAGAAACGGAACACAGTGAGTATTTAAAAGTTTTCCAAACCACTTAAAAGGATGATGATGGGAGAGTGTATTGCGGACCGTAATATTATAAAATTAGTATAAAAATTGGTAAAAAAGTTGGTATAAGAACTTGATATGTCGGTTGATTATTTAGAAAGACCATGAGGATGAGATAATATGTATGTATATATATATGACCACATTTCCGCAAAATGCAATTTGCGGAAAATGCAGTAATGAAGGGAGACAACCATGAAATTACCATGGGGAAGGGATACCATAGGGAATTTGGAGGAAATATATATATGTATGCGTTGGGAAAAAAGATAGGGACAAGAGTATCTTAATCTAGGGACGTTTCTATGAGATCATTAAGGCCATTTGGGTGCAGGGTTTCCAGTTTGAAGATCCAGAAATTCTCTCTCTGTTTGAGTTTAGTAAACCTATTAGGGGTATCCGCAGGAATCTGTTCGATCGGGGTAACAATTAAATCAGTAAAACTACAATTATGTTTGAGAGCACAATGGCGTGACACACTTTGTTTTAAAAAACCTTGCTTGACATTGAATCTATGCTTGTTGATTCGGTTTCTTAACGTTTGGGTGGTGCGACCTACATACTGTAGGTTGCATGTACACTGTAAGAGGTACACAACGTAAGTACTGCCACAGTCTAAATGGCTTTGAATGGGATAATACATATTGGTTTTTAGAGAATGAAATTGCGTGGATTTCTTTGCAATATTATTACAGCACAAACATCTAGCATGTTTACATGAAAAAGAGCCATTTTGTGTTGAAGAATTCATAACTGTCTTATTGTTATTATGTAGCCTGCTAGGGGCTAGTAGATTTTTCAAAGTTTTAGATCTTCTAAAAGTGATTAGGGGTTTCGCGGGGAGTAATGTTTTTAAAAAAGGATCGTTGGTTAAAACGTGCCAATGCTTTCTAAAAATGGACAAAATAATCTTGTTACTTTTATTAAATGAGGTGATGAAATTTACATTCTGTTTGTTAAATTTATTTTTTGTAGTTTTTTCACCATTGGTAGTATTAGACGGTATTGGTTCTTTAATGCATTCAGATTGGGTCATACTTCTTGCTCTTATCTCTGCACCCTTGATTAGGCTCCTGGGAAAACCTTTTTCTAGAAATCTTTTATTGAGAATCTTGCATTCTTTATTGAAACTAATATCATCAGAACAATTTTTTCTTATCCTCCGATATTGTCCAAACGGGACATTTTTTAGCCAGGGTGTGTGGTGTGCACTTGTGAAATCCAGATAACTATTGACATCCACACTCTTAAAATGGGTACTGGTGGAAAAAAGGTTCCCATTATTTTTAATTGTTATGTCCAAAAAATCAATGATAGTAGCTGAATAAGTGTATGTAAAAGTAAGGCCAAATGTATTTTTATTTAAATAATCAATAAAAGCTTTAGCAGCGGATGTGTCCCCTCTCCAGATAAAAAACAGATCATCGATGTACCGTTTATAGTAAATAATATGGTTTTTGAATATATGTTCATTCCAGATGAAAGAATCCTCAAAGGACCCCATGTAGAGGTTTGCATATGACGGTGCAAAACGAGTCCCCATTGCGCAACCCTTAATTTGTTTATAAAAAACGTCCTCAAAAGTAAAAGCATTATGTGTTAGAATAAAATCAATACTTTGAAAAATCTACTAGCCCCTAGCAGGCTACATAATAACAATAAGACAGTTATGAATTCTTCAACACAAAATGGCTCTTTTTCATGTAAACATGCTAGATGTTTGTGCTGTAATAATATTGCAAAGAAATCCACGCAATTTCATTCTCTAAAAACCAATATGTATTATCCCATTCAAAGCCATTTAGACTGTGGCAGTACTTACGTTGTGTACCTCTTACAGTGTACATGCAACCTACAGTATGTAGGTCGCACCACCCAAACGTTAAGAAACCGAATCAACAAGCATAGATTCAATGTCAAGCAAGGTTTTTTAAAACAAAGTGTGTCACGCCATTGTGCTCTCAAACATAATTGTAGTTTTACTGATTTAATTGTTACCCCGATCGAACAGATTCCTGCGGATACCCCTAATAGGTTTACTAAACTCAAACAGAGAGAGAATTTCTGGATCTTCAAACTGGAAACCCTGCACCCAAATGGCCTTAATGATCTCATAGAAACGTCCCTAGATTAAGATACTCTTGTCCCTATCTTTTTTCCCAACGCATACATATATATATTTCCTCCAAATTCCCTATGGTATCCCTTCCCCATGGTAATTTCATGGTTGTCTCCCTTCATTACTGCATTTTCCGCAAATTGCATTTTGCGGAAATGTGGTCATATATATATACATACATATTATCTCATCCTCATGGTCTTTCTAAATAATCAACCGACATATCAAGTTCTTATACCAACTTTTTTACCAATTTTTATACTAATTTTATAATATTACGGTCCGCAATACACTCTCCCATCATCATCCTTTTAAGTGGTTTGGAAAACTTTTAAATACTCACTGTGTTCCGTTTCTTTCGCCCTTCTAATCCTGCGTTTTAACATCACAACGGCGGTTCTTATTTCCTTACCCCATGTGACCCATTGATGTCTAGTCCATTCATTTATAAATCAACTCCGTTTGTTTGCGGTCCACCTTGCGGTTCACTCCCCTACGTTGAACTGTTTGCGTTCCAACATTTGCGTGTCACCGGCTCCTCTCTCCCGTTGCTCCTTTCCTGTCGCTTTTGCGATCCAACATTGTGACGACAGTCCTCTCCTACACTTCATATGACTCACCAACCCCCTGTTGTTTTTCAGTCCATTCATTCACAAATCGACCCCTTTTGTTTGCGGTCCACCCTGCGGCTCAACTCATTGTGGTGAACCGCTTTGCGTTCCAACTCTGCATATCACCGGCCATCCCTTAGTTTCTCCTTTTCCTTACAAAAATTCATCTTATGTTTTTCTTGTTTAAGATAGGTTGTAATATATTGAATATATTTAATATATTTACCAAATGGTTTATATCATGTTATTACATTTGTATAGTTTTATGTAACTTTTAGAATCTGTTTGTTTACATTTGACAAAACGCTGTGTGTGACCTTTGACCCGCCGTTTTGGCGGTTTTTTTCATCTTGTTGTTAAATTCCCTCATGTATATAAAGGAGCTTTTATTGTATTGTACACATTGGCCTGATGAAGACGCCGGTCCGGCGTCGAAACGCGTAGCCTACTCCATTATCAATAAATTCTATTTATTACATCCTCTTTCATCTGACGTCCTTCCTGAGCAGCGCCGCAATTTGGTCCCATTTTCTCTCTTGGATATACTATTTCTCGACAACAAACTTGGTTTGTTTGTGTTTGGACCTGGCAGCAGCTCCCCTACCTTTATGACATCCTAACCGGTGTCCACCTTCCTAGGTGAGCAGTTTACCATACTTTGCCCCTGGGGCTTTTTATCGTTATTTTGCAGTTTCTGGCGCCGTGTTTTTTATCTGTTTTCTAACCATCTGTAGTGATGGCCGGGCAATGGGGCGGCCGCAGGCTGGTATTATCAGGCTGGGAAAGGCCAGAAACAGCGGCTCTTCCCACCCTGGTAATGCTAGCCTGCTGCTGCTTGTATGTGGCTGGTTATGAAAAATGGTTGGGGGGGGGCCCCATGTAATTTTTTAAAATAAAAAAATTATTGGAAAGAACGAGGTGGGGTCCCCCCCAATTTTCATAACCAGCTCGATACAACACAGCAGCAGCAGCGGGTTAGCATTACCAGGGTGGGGGAGGGCCACTGTTTTTGGCCCTCCCCAGCCTAATAGAACCAGCCTGCGGCCGCCCTGGAGCCCGTCCATCACTACAGATTGTCGGGTACTGGTTCATACCCGGCTCTTCCCAGTAACCCTGGTGGCGGTGGGTACCGGGATAATAATGGGGGTTAGTGTTAGCCTCTGCCCTGCTACCGTTAAGTCCCTCCTTAGTAATGGAGGTTGTCAATCAGCCATTACTAAGGCGGTAGTAAAAAAAGTTTAAAATAATACAAGGACATAGAAAAAATATTTTATTGAAATAAAAAAACACACACAACCCCCATTAACCATTTTATTGAGAATAAAAATAACACTGTCATTGAAGTAGTCCTCGAATCCGACGTAGTCCAACGACCGAACTTGTAAAAAAACACAAACACAACAAAAACGATTAGTAACACATGTGGTAGGCTTAGATACAGGGCCCATGTGTGATACTGTCTGTCAAGGTAGGCTTAGATACTGGGTCCACCAGACAGTAATCTTATACAGTATAAGATTACTGTCTGCTGGAGCCTTGTATCTAAGTCTACCATGTGGTAGGCTTAGATACAGGGTCCAACAGACAGTTTCACAATTATTATTCTTACCTTTCCTGAGTCCAGCACTGGAGCTACAATGTCAGCGAGCTGGGCCCTATATCTAATCCTATCATGTGTAATACTGTCTGCTGAGCCACTGTATCTAATCCTATCCATAGTTTATAGGGTTGTAGTGCTATAGATATGTTGTCTCCTATACACACACACACACACACATATATACACACACACACACACACACACACACACATTTTTTTGGACGGGTATATGTATTGGGGCTATTTCCCCTGACATTTTAAGTCCTTAGTGATGCCCCTGGCTGCTGGTGCTGCATTACTGGCTCACTTAGGAGACCCAGCGATGCAGCTGAAAACTGGGGACCGTCGGCCATGAGAAGTTTGCAGGGGGAGCCCAATAAGAACTTTTGTATCGGGACCCATGAGTCTTTAGCTACGCCCCTGGGTGGCACCTATGAAATTACCTTTGGGAACTCTGCTCCAATGTCCGCTGATAACTCTACACAAGTTGCTTCTCCGTCTCATCCATCTAGTTGTGGCTCTACCTCCCAGTGCTACCCTCCTACATCCAATATTGAGCTACTGAAAGATAGAGGACTACGTTTTGAACAGGAGTATAATGAAGAGGGTCACAAACGCAGATCTGCAATTTATCCTACTGTCTCACCTGTCAGCAAAGGCCGGGTACTCAAAAAAAGCATGCAGGCTGAAAATGTGGTCTTTTTTTGGACCTGGTCAATGCTCAGTGTGATCTATAGCAATTCCCTTCCTCGACTGCACCTATCACGGTGGATACTCTGAAAGAAATGTTAGTCTTACTTCAGAATGGCATAAATTGTAATGTGTCCTCTCTGGTTAGTAAGCTGCAAACTAACATCGATGCTCTTGGAGATCATACTGATAACAAAGCATAAAATGGAGGAATTTTTAACAGCGCACAATGAGCTAGTGGATGCTCATAAGTATTTGGAAGAAGATGTCAAATGGCTTAAAAATAAGGCTATTGATGCCGAGGATAGGTCCAGAAGGAACAATATTAAAATTAGAGGTATTCCTGAAGATATTCCACCCTCGGAACTCTCCTCATATCTAAAACGTCTATTCCACACAATTGTGCCAGATCTAGCTGACATGGACATGACTATAGACCGGTCACATCGGGTGCCTAATCTAAAGCAGCTCCTGAAAAAGCACCCAGAGATACCCTATGGGGTCTATTTCTACCATGTGAAGAAACGTATAATGTTTGAATCCAGAAAACGTAAACAACTGCCCTCGCCTTATTCACATATCTCCCTTTTTCCGTACCTTTCAGCAGCCACTTTGCAAACACGCAGAGATTTCCTACCAGGCACCAGACCACTACGGGATCACAATATCAAATATAAATGGGGCTCCTGCTAACTAAGCTCCTGATCACCCGTAACAGCATTTCAACCACAGCTACCTCAGTTGAAGTTGGTCTACTGTTACTGCGAAAATGGTACATTGTCACTACTACCATTTCTCCACTTCTGGAGAAATATAAGCCACCCTCTCCTACCTCTGCAGAATGGCAGACAGTAAGTTCTCGTAACCACCCTACCTGAACTTTTCTACACCTGAGTTTATATCTTTAGATACTCTGAGTTTCTGATACGTTGTGCTAAGTTAGCTTCTTGACATTTATTGATTTGTCCTATTAAGCATGATTAATGTGTTTTTTCTTTCTCTGTCAAGGGAGAATTCGGTGCATACATAGCACTAAGATACTCCTGTATTTTCTTACTATTCAATTGGTTATTTTCCATGGATGCTACATGTTCCATATCTGCTATCTGAGTATTGTGGTACAATATTTTAATATGCTGGGTTGTGTGTATTGTTCCCCTATAGGGCGCTTCTGGTGGGCATCTCCGTAGATCCATGCAGCACCCAACTTCTACCCTTCATTATGGTTCTAATTATCCCTTCTATAAAGAGGCTCTTAAAGAGGCTCTGTCAGCACATTATAAGTGGCCTATCTTGAACATAATGTGATCGGCGCTGTAATGTATTTATTTAGAAAAACGATGATTTTTGACGGAATTATGACCTTTTTTTAGCTTTATGCTAATGACTTCCTTAATGGACAACTGAGCGTGTTTTTTCTTTTTGACCAAGTGGGCGTTGTGGAGAGAAGTGTATGACTCTGACCAATCAGTGACCAATCAGCATCATACACTTCTCCCCATTCATTTACACAGAACATAGTAATTGTCACGGACACAGGGTTTGTGGACCCACTAGGCCGCTCCGCCGTAGCGGGGAGGCAGCTGACCAGGTCACAGTCTATGTGAAAGTAGATAGCAGACAGTAATGCTTAGGTACCTGAAATAGTCCGGGCGGTGACTGTGGCCTCAGCACGGATGGAGACAGGTGCGGAAGGTGGCGCCAGACGTGGCGAGCAGTATCCGATGAGCAGATGGCACTTGACGTGGCAGATGGCACTTGATGTGGCAGATGACACTTGACGTGGCAGATGGCACTTGGCGTGGCAGATGGCACTTGACCTGGCAGACGGCACTTGACGTGGCAGATGGCACTTGAACACGGGTAGGCACAGGAACAATGCGGAATACAGGAACGGTAACAGGGCACGAGTAACAGCAGGAACGGGAGACACTAAGGGACCATTTGTGAGATAGACAGGGAAAGACTAACAACGCTCAGGCAAGGATCAGAAGGGCTGGGGCATTCTTATAGAGCAGGGAATCACGTGGGTTAATAATCATTGATTTCATGTGCGCGCGCTGGCCCTTTAAGAGCGGGCGCGAGCGTGCGCGCGCACCCTACGGGACCCGGCCGGACGGAGCGGAAGTGAGCGCTGGCATCTCCTAGGAGGGAGACGGAGGCCAGCGCTCACAGATCCATGGCTGCGGGCGTCGGGAGGTGAGTGAACCCGACGGCCCGCTGCCATGGGCGCTACAGTATCCCCCCTCTTACACCCCCTCTTCTTGGGGCCAGAGTGAGAGAGGAACTTTTTAATAAGAGCAGGAGCACTGAGGTTCTCTTCTGGCTCCCAGGACCTCTCCTCAGGACCAAACCCTCTCCAGTCCACCAGATAGAAAGTCCTTCCTCCTACCCTCTTGCGGTCCAGGATCTCCTTTACCTGGAATACATCAGAAGGGCCGCTGGAAGCAACTGTGGAACTAGAGTTCTTGCTGTAGCGGTTCAGGACCACTGGTTTCAGGAGGGACACATGGAAGGAGTTAGGGATTCTGAGGGTAGGGGGCAGCCGCAGTTTATAGGAAACAGGGTTAATTTGTTGCAGGATCTCGAAGGGACCAAGGAACCTGGGAGCAAACTTGTATGAAGGCACCCTCAAGCGAATGTTTCGAGAGGACAGCCAGACTTTAGTCCCAGGAAGATACTGAGGCGGCTCTCTTCTTTTGGTATCTGCCTTACGCTTCATGCGTTCGACCGCCTGCAAAATAGAGGACTGGGTCTGTTGCCAGATTTGCAGGAAGTCCCCATATGCAGAGTCAGCAGCGGGTACCTGAGATGAAGTCGACACTGGAAGAGGAACTCTGGGATGTTGACTGTACACGATGTGAAACGGAGTGGAGGTGGTGGACTCACTTGCGTGGTTGTTATATGAAAACTCCGCCCATGGAAGAAGCTGTACCCAGTTATCGTGCTGTGAAGAGATGAAGTGGCGGAGGTAATTTTCCATGATCTGGTTGATCCTCTCAACTTGCCCATTGGACTGGGGGTGATAGGCAGAGGAAAAGTCCAAACTCACATCCAGGAGTTTACAGAGGGCTCTCCAGAACTTGGAGGTAAACTGAACCCCCCGGTCGGACACAATGTGAAGAGGCAAGCCATTCAAGCGGAAGATGTGCTGAATGAAGAAGCTTGCTAGTCGAGGAGCAGAGGGTAGGCCGGTTAGCGGGATAAAATGTGCCATCTTAGAGAACCGGTCCACCACCACCCAGATGGTGTTGCATCCTGCTGAGAGAGGAAGGTCCGTGACGAAGTCGATAGCGATGTGCTGCCAGGGGGCACTGGGTACAGGCAGGGGTTGAAGCAGGCCGGCAGGCTTGCTGTGAGCCACCTTGTTAGAGGCACACACCGTGCAAGCAGAGACAAAGTCAAGAACATCTTTAGGTAGCGTGGGCCACCAGAAGTGACGAGCGACCAGGTCTTGGGTTTTACGGACACCAGCGTGCCCAGCCAGTTTAGAACTGTGTCCCCAGCGGAGAATTCTTTTTCTGTCAGCCAACCGAACAAAAGTTCTCCCTGGAGGAATATTTCTAAGCTGCAGAGGGTTGGCGGTGACAACGCAGAATGGGTCTATGATCGTCTGAAGGGACTCCACCGTGTCTTCCATTTCTAATGATCTGGACAGGGCATCGGCCCTCACGTTCTTGTCTGCGGGATGGTAGTGGAGCAGAAATTGGAAACGGGTGAAGAACAGTGACCACCTGGCTTGACGAGGATTCAGTCTTTGAGCGGACTGAAGGTAAGTGAGATTCTTGTGGTCGGTTAAGATCAGGATGGGGTGAGCAGCGCCCTGCAGGAGATGTCTCCACTCCTCCAGGGCCAATTTGATAGCCAGTAGCTCCCGATCTCCAATGGAGTAATTGCGCTCAGCAGAGGAAAACAGTCTTGAGTAGTAGCCACACACTACTGCCTTTCCTTTGGAGCTCCTCTGGAACAGAAGTGCGCCTGCACCAACAGAGGAAGCGTCCACCTCCAGTGAGAACTGACGAGATATGTCAGGATGATGGAGGATCGAAGCTGAAGTGAAGGCTTTCTTGAGGCTAATGAATGCGGACTCTGCCTCCGGAGTCCACACCTTGGCGTTCACACCCTTCTTGGTAAGGGAAGAGATGGGGGCCGTCAGAGAAGAAAAGTTCGAAATAAACTACCGGTAGAAATTGGCGAAACCCAGGAACCGCTGTATGGCCCTTAGGCCTTGAGGACGTGGCCATTCCAGGACAGACTTTATCTTCTCAGGGTCCATCTTAAGGCCTTGATCCGAGATGACATAGCCCAGGAAGGGCAGAGACCTCTTTTCAAATGTGCATTTCTCTAACTTGGCATACAAGTGATTCTCTCTTAGTCGCAGAAGAACTTGACGAACGTGCCTCCGATGGGTCATCAGATCTGGGGAGAAGATTAGAATATCATCGAGATAAACTACAACACACGTATAGAGGAGATCTCGGAAGATGTCATTAACGAACTCCTGAAATACTGCGGGAGCGTTACATAGTCCGAAGGGCATCACTCGGTATTCGTAGTGCCCATCGCGGGTGTTAAATGCCGTCTTCCATTCGTCACCCCGGCGAATCCGGATTAGATTATAGGCCCCTCACAGATCTAGCTTGGAAAAAATTTTGGCTCCTCGTATGCGATCAAACAGCTCGGAAATGAGTGGCAACGGGTACTTGTTCTTGACCGTGATCTGATTGAGACCACGGTAGTCGATGCAGGGTCGGAGAGATCCATCTTTCTTTTTAACGAAGAAGAATCCTGCCCCGGCTGGGGAGGAAGATTTTCGAATAAAACCCCTCTCCAAGTTCTCCTTTATATAGGCTGACATTGATAACGTCTCTGGCAAGGAGAGAGGATATACTCGTCTACGGGGAAGAGAAGCATTGGGCACCAGTCCAATGGGACAGTCATAACTCCGATGTGGAGGCAACGTCTCAGCTTCTCGTTTGCAGAAGACATACGCAAAACTGGCATACTGAGAAGGTAGATCGGAAAGTGACTGAGGCAGAGGGGGCACAACAGGACGGACTTGTGACAGGCAATGGCTATGGCATCTGGAACCCCATTGAAGAACTTCTCCAAAACTCCAGTTGAGTGTCGGGGCGTGTAGACGGAGCCATGGCAGACCCAGCAGGATAGGATTGATAGCCTTGGGTAGTACCAGGAAGGAGATCTGTTCTGAGTGAAGAGCTCCGACCCGTAATGTCACCGGCTCAGTGATGAGCATGATTGGATCAGGCAGCGGTAGACCATTCACAGAGGCAACTGCCAGGGGTCTCTCCAGACGGACTGTTGGTAGTTGAAACCGATCCACTAGGTCTTGGTGGATAAAATTAGCAGCCGCTCCAGAGTCAAGATAGGCGGAGGAAGGATGTGATGCCTGTCCGGTGACGATGGCCACAGGTATCGATAATTTGGAAGAGGTTTTAACGTTTGGAGACGTTCCACCTAGAGTTGCCTCTCCAACTAACCCTAGGTACTGGAGTTTCCCGGTTTCTGTGGGCATTGACGCACAAAATGACCCTTGAGGCCGCAATACATGCAAAGTCCAGAGGAGCGTCTGCGCTGCTTCTCCTGTTCAGATAACCGGACTCTGTCTACCTGCATGGGTTCCTCAGGTAGCACACTAGGAGTGAACAATTGTGGTCTCTGGGCAGGGGGTGCTGGTCTGTGGGCCTGGCTCTCCTGACGAACCTCTTGAGAGCGCTCCCGGATTCTCATATCAACCCGGGTGGCTAACAGGATGAGGGCATCCAAGGTAGAAGGAAGGTCGCGGGCTGCCAGTTCGTCCTTGATGTGAGAGGACAGTCCCTGCCAGAAGGTCGCCACCAGTGCCTCATTGTTCCATGCCAGCTCGGCTGCTAGGGTACGGAAGGAGATCGCGTACTCCCCTACTGTGGAGCCCTCTTGCTTGAGGGTCAACAGAGTGGCTGCGGCAGAGGATGTTCGACCCGGCTCCTCGAACACGGCACGAAAGGACTGCAGGAACAAGGCTAGGTCCGCGGATACAGCTCCTTGTTGCTCCAAGATTGGGTTTGCCCATGCGAGGGCCTTGCCAGCGAGGAGGGAGATGATGAACGCTACTTTAGCCTCCTCGGAGGGGAAGAGATGAGGCCGTAGCCTAAAATGCACCGTGCAGTGATTAAGAAATCCTCTGCATGCTCTGGGATCACCGTCATAGCGAGGAGGAAGAGGCAGAGGAACTGAGGATCCGGAACAAACAGGGGGAGCAACAGGCAGTGGCACGGCAACAGCTTCTGGAGGAAGAACCGGGGGTGGAACAGCGAGTAGATCCAGGCGGACCAGAATGGAATTCACCGCCTCAAGGAGTTGATCCTGACGAGTGCGTAGGTCATGCATCTCTGTCTGAATCTTCTGTACTGGGGTCTTGGGCTGGCCAGCGGGTTCCATGGCCTGAGTGTACTATTACGGACACAGGGTTTGTGGACCCACTAGGCCGCTCCGCCGTAGCGGGGAGGCAGCTGACCAGGTCACAGTCTATGTGAAAGTAGATAGCAGACAGTAATGCTTAGGTACCTGAAATAGTCCGGGCGGTGACTGTGGCCTCAGCACGGATGGAGACAGGTGCGGAAGGTGGCGCCAGACGTGGCGAGCAGTATCCGATGAGCAGATGGCACTTGACGTGGCAGATGGCACTTGACGTGGCAGAAGGCACTTGACGTGGCAGACGGCACTTGACGTGGCAGACGGCACTTGACCTGGCAGACGGCACTTGACGTGGCAGATGGCACTTAACGTGGCAGATGGCACTTGCACAGGTAGGCACAGGAACAATGCGGAATACAGGAACGGTAACAGGGCACGGGTAACAGCAGGAACGGGAGACACTAAGGGACCATTTGTGAGACAGACAGGGAAAGACTAACAACGCTCAGGCAAGGATCAGAAGGGCTAGGGCATTCTTATAGAGCAGGGAATCACGTGGGTTAATAATCATTGATTTCATGTGCGCGCGCTGGCCCTTTAAGAGCGGGCGCGAGCGTGCGCGCGCACCCTACGGGACTCGGCCGGACGGAGCGGAAGTGAGCGCTGGCATCTCCTAGGAGGGAGACGGAGGCCAGCGCTCACAGATCCATGGCTGCGGGCGTCGGGAGGTGAGTGAACCCGACGGCCCGCGGCCATGGGCGCTACAGTAATCTTACTAGATCACTATGTGCAGCCACATACACACACATTAACGTTACCCAAGTGTCCTGACAATGAATAAACATCACTACCAACCAGGACGGGATGTCTTTTCAGAATCCTGACACTTCAGTAACGTTTGTATGAGATTTACAGCAAGGCAAGCGTAATCTGGAACCTGTCAGAATCACGATATACTGCAATACATTAGTATTGCAGTATATCGTGCAAGCGATCTAACGATCACTGGTTAAAGTCCCCTAGGGGGACTAATAAAAAAAAGTAAAAATTTGTTAAATAAAGTTTTTTTTTATGTAAAAACAAAAAAAATTAAATTAAAAGTTAAAAAAAAAAACCTTTTCCCATTTTCCCCATAGAGCATAGTAAAAAAATAAAAAATTATACATAATTGGCATCGCCGCCTCCGTAAAAGTCTAAACTCTTACAATATATCATTATTTAACCCGCACGGTGAACAGCATAACAAAAAAATTCTGTCTATAAGTTTCTCCATTTGCCCTTGATCAATGCACCAAGTTACGCTTGTTTTTTTCATAGTGAATTTCTCTTAGGGTATGTGCACACACACTAATAACGTCCGTAATTGACGGACGTATTTCGGCCGCAAGTACCGGACCGAACACAGTGCAGGGAGCCGGGCTCCTAGCATCATAGTTATGTACGATGCTAGGAGTCCCTGCCTCTCTGCAGGACAATTGTCCCGTACTGTAATCATGTTTTCAGTACGGGACAGTAGTTTCATGGAGAGGCAGGGACTCCTAGCATCGTACATAAGTATGATGCTAGGAGCAGTGGCGGATTATCATATGGGCGATTCGGGCGGCCGCCCGGGGCCCGAGGCTCCCAGGGGGCCCATGGCAGCCCGAACCGCACATTATCGTACAAAACTATTCAGCGCGCTAGCGCTGCTAATTTCCGAAGATGAGGAGGGGAGGAGCAGGGAATTGGCCGGGAAAGGGGTAGGACACGCCTCCCTGACAAGTGCGGGCGCCGCCATGAGTAACAGAACAGCGACGGACGGCTGTTCTGTTGCTCTAAAGCTGCAAGAGAAGACCCGGGCGGGCGTTCACCGGCGCTGAGGTTAGTCGGCTTATCCTCCTGCCCAACTGGTTCCCGACCGCTGGCTGTATTTTTACGGCCAGCGGTCAGGGACGGGTCCTTAAAACCCGAGCCATAGACTTTCTACGGCTCGGGTTTTAACTTGCTGCCCGCGCGATTCGGCAGCTGAATGTCGGGTCTCCGGCTGTCAGTGACTGCCGGGGACCCTGAGGAGAAGACAGAAGCAGCTTTCGCTGCTTCTGTCTTCTCCGATGTCTTCTTACACAGCGTTCAATGAACGCTGTGTATAGGAATAGAGACAGCAGCAGCGGCGCTGTCTCTATTCCTCCCGGTGATCATGTGACTGGTCACATGATCGCCGGGTGCCGTTACTAACATACTGCTGCTGGGTCTTACTAGACCCAGCACAGCCCTATTAGTGACAATCGTCACTATGAGAGGGCTGATTTCCCCTGTAACTGGGGCTGCTGTGCAGCTCCAGTTACAGGGGAAAAGATGGTGTAAAAGAAAGAAAAAAAATATATAAAGTTCCCCAAAGGTCTTTTTTGACCTTTGAGGAACAGACCATAGTAATAAAAAATAATAAAGTAAAGTGCAAAAAAAAATTAAATAATAAATACACATAAAATACCCACCCCAAAAAAAAACGTTCCCCCTCCCGCCAAACATTGTTGTAACGCTAGCGCTGACCCAATTACCCTAATATAGACATGTCATATATTAAAATTTACGGTAAACAATGACGATCACAAATAAAAGGTATATTTTAGGGTAAAACTATGTTATTACCAAAAAAAATAGCTGAAACGTAAAAAAGCTTATTTTTTTTACTATTATTTTCAAACTTTATGAATAAAAATTCTAAAATAGCAAAAAAGTGTGCATAAAAACGATAAAAAAGGAAACCTGCATTGTCTACGGAAAAAAACGTTGCAAAAATCACGTCTTTTTTTTTTTCTTTTTATAAAAATGTGTGTTTGGTGCAACTTTGTAATTCCGTTTTATTAAAAAATATTTTCACTTTTTGAGATACAGCTGCTTTGTATCCTGTATCCGTCAGGTCAGCAGGACTGACGGGATCAGTGAAACGGGCCTTGCGCTAAATTATAATCTTAGATGTGATAGATTTGAGGTGGATCCTGCGTGTCACTGATCCTGTCAGTCCTGCTGACCTGACGGATACAGGATACAAAGCAGCTGTATCTCAAAAAGTGAAAATATTTTTAAATAAAATCAATCACACACATACTAATATATATATATAAAATTATGATAACGTTTTTAAATGTGTACATAACCTTGTGGCACTATATACAAGGGGGAGCGCTGTGTGCCACTATATACAAGGGGGATATATACAAGGGGAGTGCTGTGTGGCACTATATACAAGGGGGATATATACAAGGGGAGTGCTGTGTGGCACTATATACAAGGGGGAGCGCTGTGTGGCACTATATACAAGGGGGAGCGCTGTGTGGCACTATATACAAGGGGGAGCGCTGTGTGGCACTATATACAAGGGGGAGCGCTGTGTGGCACTATATACAAGGGGGAGCGCTGTGTGGCACTATATACAAGGGGGGGCTGTGTAGTGCTATCCACAGTGGTATGTGTGTGGCGCTCTTTATAGGGGGGCTTTTTGGTGCTATTTACAAGAGGGGGAGGGCTGTGTGGCGCTCTCTACAGGGGGCTGTATGGCACTATCTATATGGGGCTGTGTGTAACACTCTCTACGGGGGGATGTGTGATATATAGAGGGGGCTGTGTATGGCGATATCTATGGGGGTGTGTAATATCTACAGGGGCTGTGTGTGGCACTATGTACAGGGGGCTGTGTGTATGTGGTGTTTTACAGTGTGTGGTATTATTATATTCAGGCGCGCAGTGTTTGGTGCTATTATATTTAGGGGCACAGTATGTGGCACCATGATAACTTTATTTTCGTTTATAGGTGTGGAAATGTTGGAAAAGTGAGGAGACGTCTGAGTGGCAAATTCTGCAGAAATGAGTCATGGCCGGGAGAAGTCGTCATGAGTGCTGGACCGGATGGAGAAGAAAAGAGGAAAAAACTACTAGAATCTGAGACGTCGTCACCTGTGAGTCACTAGATTTATAGAGAATCTGTCACCTCTCCTGACATGTTTATTATAGGAATCCTTGTATTTCACAAAAAGTCTGCAGTCCAGGACTGATAGACAATTCCCCTTGTCAGGAGGTTGTGTCCCTGCACAGTGTGATACTGTCAGTATGTAGGGACACCGCGCTGTGACAAGGGAAATCGTAACACTGTTAATGCTTGCCCAAAAAGGTAGTGTTAAAAATAGTTACGGCAGGGCGGCGGTGAGGAAGGGGGGCCCAAGTTTGGGTAACAGCCCAGGGCCCATGGTCTACTTAATCCGCCACTGGCTAGGAGCCCGGCTCCTTGCACTGTGTTCGGTCCGGGACTTGCGGCCGAAATACGTCCGTCAATTACGGACGTATTTAGTGTGTGTGCACATACCCTTAGTGATATAGATGGTTTATAGGTTTGTCCTCACACTATGACATAATACACTTTATCACTACATCTAGGGATTTTCTCTATTAGCCCTGTTTGGGTACAATTGGTAATCTGTATTAAGGGAGTCAGGTCTGGGGTCATTATTAGTGTAGGTGGTCAGGTCTGGGGTCTGTATTTAGGGGTCTGGTCTGAGGTCTGTATTTATTTAGGGTGGTGTATTTGTTTAGGGGGGTCTGGTCTGGGGACTGCAATAGTTTAGAAGGTGTGGGTCTGTATGTATTCTATGATTTAGTCTGGGGTCCAAATTTATTATTCTTTTTTTTATCAAATCTGTTTTTATTGATTAATAACAGGTACAAGGTACAGCAACTCCAAAATACAAAAGTACACAAATAGATAGAAACACATGTCATTTCCGTACTGCAGTACTAGGTAGGGTAGCCTTAAACATGAGAGCCATTTTTGCATTCAATGATTGTACTAAGTTGTAATACGATTTTACTGAATTTGAATAACTCTGCGGTCTCAGACATTTGGTTTGATAACATAATACCAATTCATTCTTGGTAAATATCTGTTACCCCAACTCTTACAGTTCACTATTCCGCCCTCTTTAATGAACAGTGCCCCTTTGGAGAACCTGTACCCACCAAAACAGGGTCAAACTGATAATATTACAAAAACTTGGCTCTAGGAGCCGGGTAAATCAAGAAACAGGGGATGGTAAGATGATAGAAGAGCAGGAAGAAAAGAAAGGAGTGAGGGGGGGGGAGGGGATACCTCTTAAGTTAAGTCAATGAATTGGCGTTAACAGCTCTGCATGATACTTCAAGTTACTGTGAAGCTCTAAGTAAGTCATCCCGGTGTTGTGTCCAGGGAGCCCATATCTTTATAAACGAGTCGTATGTGCCTTCACCTCTATTGGTCAATTCTTCTAACCGATAAATTTGATTCACCTTATCAATCCACTGGTTCATTGTGGGAGGTTCAATTTGCAGCCAGTGTAAAGGTATTAATGTTTTTGCCGCAGCCAGCAAGTGAGTGAATAAGTTTTTCTTAGATAGAACTATATCTGCTGAAGGGAGTGCCAGAACAATAAGCGCTGCATTCAACTTAACCTGTGTGTTGCATACTGTGTTGGCAGCTACCTCAATTTGTTTCCAAAACTTTGTTATCAGTGAGCAATGCCACCAAATGTGCGAGTAAGATCCTTGCTGAGATTTGCATCTCCAACAGATATCCGAATCTGCCAAACCCATTTTATAGAGAGCTACTGGTGTTTTATACCATCTAGTAAGCAACTTATAATGATTTTCTTGTATTTTTACGCACCTTGAAAATCCATGAGAATGAGCTAGGATGAAACTTCTCTCCCGTTCTGACAGCTGCAGTCCAAGCTCCATCTCCCACGAAGAGACAAAGGATGGCAGATCCACCACATCGGGTGTCAACAAATGGGCATAGATACTCGAAAGTTTATGTTTCTTCATCTTATGTGTAGCTAGGCATTTTTCAAACCAGGTAAGTTCTCTCTTTGCCTTGTGTGTTACTAAAAATTTTGAGCAAGTTACTTGTATATTATGCAGTTGGAGAAAGTTAAGCTTTCGGGCCGAGGACGACATCAGAGACTGGAGCTCCCCTGCCGTTGGAATCTGATTCTCCGGCATCAGCTCCGCAATCTGCACTCCGGAAAAGTGTGTCCATATATCTGACCTATAATGCACTGGGGTGGAAAGTAGTTTTGGCAATGCTACCGCTGGTGTCATAGGTGACGGTTGAGAGACCCCTTTATCCGTTAAACCATATCTTGCCCAGACTTCTAACGTTCCCTTTAATAAAGGGTTCGACAATGACCTAAGGTCTTGATGTGTGGGCACCCATAATGTGGAATGAAAACTCTCTATGGAGTATAAGGAAGATTGATCAGCTCCTCCTGGACCACCTATCGCTGAGGCCATATCCAGCCATCTCTGTAGATGAATAGCTTTATAATAAGTTTCTATGCTAGGGAGGCCAAGGCCTCCGTACCGCTTCCCCCTGGCTAGGAGTCTATATGAGATGCGTGGCCTTCTTTGTTTCCACAAAAATGTGGAAAAAAGGGACTGAACTTTCTGAAAGAACGTTTTCGGTAGGTGAATGGGTACCATAATCATAGTGTATAGGAGCACTGGAAGTATATATGTTTGAAGCAGATTTTTTCGTCCTATCCATGAGAGATATGGGATATCATAAGATACCAGCAGACCCTTAATTTTTTGTAGCAGAGGTATATAATTAAGAGCATACAAGGAGTCAAGATCTTTAGGAAGTCTAATCCCAAGATATTTTACCGAATGAGTGGGCCATGTAAAATCGGAGGTAGTTTCCAACCCTCTCGCCTGGGCCGATGTTAATGATATATTGAGGATTTCAGATTTAGTATAGTTTATTTTAAAATTTGAAATAAGGCCATATTTACTGAAAATTTGTAGGATAAATGGAAACGCCGACACTGGGTTCATGATGGTTAGTAGCAAGTCATCTGCGAAGGCGTGCACCAGATGTTGTTGAGAGTCTACCTCTATACCCGCAATCCGCTCCTCCTGTCGCAGTGTCTGCAAAAGGGGTTCTAAAGTTAATATGAACAAAGTGGGTGATAGGGGGCATCCCTGCCTAGTTCCATTACCAATAGAGAAAGAGGGGGACAGAGTCCCATTTACCCTGATCCTGGCTGAGGGTTTACTATACAACGTAAAAATTGCTTTTATGAGACCTTCTGGGAATTTAAACTTGGCCAGTGTAGCCGCCATGAAGTCCCATGCAACTCGGTCAAAAGCTTTTTCAGCATCTGTACTCATTAGGACCATAGGTATCTTAGAATCTCTAGCCTTTTGAATATAATTCATCAAGCGGATGGAATTCTGTCTCCCCTCTCTCCCCGGGACGAATCCCTGTTGGTCCGGGTTTACTAGGTTTGCTAGGTATTTATTAATTCGCGTCGAGAGTAATTTAGCCCAAATTTTTAAATCTAGGTTTAAGGCCTCATTTACACGAGCGTATTATACGCGCGTGCGACGCGCGTGCTTTTCACGCGTGTCGTACGCACCTATAATAGTCTATGGGGCTGTTTAGACGATGCGTGAATTTTGCGCAGCGTGAGTGCGTTGCGTAAAACTCACGACATGTTCTATATTCTTGCGTTTTTCACGCAACACGCACCCATTGACTTCAATGGGTGCGTGAAAACAACGCATGCCACACTGACGGTCCTGCGTTGCATGCGCGAAAATCACGCAAGAGCTGTCAAACTCCTGAATGTAAACAGAAAAGCACCACGTGCTTTTCTGGTTACAAACATCCAAACGGAGTGTCAAATTAGAGATGAGCGCACCGAACTTCACCGGGTTCGGCCGAACTCGTTTTAACCGAACCCGGCAAAAAATGTTCGGGTACGCGACGTCAGGAGACAGTCACTGCCCACGGTGCTGAAAGACTTAAACTGTTTCAGCACCATGGACAGTGACTTTCGATCACAATATACATATACGTGTAAAAAAAAAACAGAAGTTCTGACTTACCGATAACTCCCGGCTTCTTCCTCCAGTCCGACCTCCCGGGATGACAATTCAGGCCAAGTGACAGCTGCAGCCAATCACAGGCCAAGCACAGGCTGCAGCCAATCACAGGCTGCAGCGGTCTCATGGCCTGCCGCGTCATCCTGGGAGGTGGGGCCGGATGACAAGAGAGGGACGCGTCACCAAGGCAACGGCCGGGAGACCGGACTGGAGGAAGCAGGCAGTTCATGGTAAGTGTGAACGTCTTTTTTTATTCACAGGTTGGTGTAGATTGTGATCGGCATTCACTGTCGAGGGTGCTGAAAGAGTTACTGCCGATCAGTTAGCTCTTTCAGCACCTTGGACAGTGACGGGCGTCGACTACCTCATCTCTATGATGGCGGCTGCGCGAAAATCACGCAGCCGCGCATCATACACGGATGACACACGGAGCTGTCAATTGCCTTTTGCGCACGCAAAACGCAGCGTTTTTTTGCGTGCGCAAAACGCACACGCTCGTGTAAATGAGGCCTAAAAGCGATATAGGTCTGTAGCTTGAACACAAGGTAGGGTCTTTACCCTCTTTAGGCAGTATGGTAATGTAAGCCTCTAGAGATTGTGCTGTGAAGTCCCTGCCCTGGAGTAATTCATTAAATGTGTCAACTAAGTGAGGTAACAGTATGTCTTTAAATTTCCTATAATATTTAATCGTTAGGCCGTCCGGGCCTGGGCTCTTCCCTGAAGGAAAGGATCTTAGAATGTTAACCACTTCGTCAAGTGTAATCTGTTTCATAAGATCCCCTGCTTCTTCATCTGAAAGTGACGGCAACATTAATGGGTCTAAAAAATCCTGTATTTGTTGCTGTCGGGAATCGTCTGCAATATTTGGAGGTGTTGAAATGTTGTACAATTCCGAATAATATGCACTAAACGCTTCTGCAATATCTGCGGTATTTTTGCACTTATTGCCCGCTGAGTTTTTAATTACTTTAATGAAAGATTTTTCCTTTTTCTTTTTGATAAGTGCCGACATAAGTTTTCCCCCTTTGTCGCCATGTGCGTAAAGCTTCTGACGATAATACATTAAGTTAGTCGCATCTTTCTTATTTAATAAATCTTTTAATTTAGTTCTAAGGATTGTTAACTCTGTTTGAGTGGCTTTAGTGGAAGAACATTTATGTACTTTTTCGGATGCTGCAATTTGCGAAAGCAAAGATCTGAGTTCCTGTTCTCTTTCTTTTTTCACTTTTGTGCCCAATGATATCAGCATACCCCTTATGTATGTTTTATGTGCTTCCCACACTATAGTAGCTGATACATCCTCTGTAACATTCGTTTCAAAATACTTCTGCAACGAATCAGTTAAATACTTAATGTGCTCCGGGTGGTCCAGAAGGGTCTCATTCAACCTCCATGTCCATTCTCTAGCGGGCAAAGCGGATATAACCAGTGTGGTGAACACTGGTGCATGGTCTGATACTGTCATCGGGCCAATACTAGCCGATTGCAGAGTCTGTACTAAGTGAGTATGTACAAGAAGGTAATCCAGTCTCTGATGCGATCCATGAGGGTGAGAATAAAATGTATAATCAGATATCTGGGGATGTAATAGTCTCCATTGTATCGATCAAGTTAAGTTCCTGTAACTTGTTCAAAAATTTTCTACGGCCTGCTTTTGGTAAAGAAGATTTATGTGTTGAGGAATCAATCTCTGGGTGAAGCGTGAGATTTAGGTCTCCTCCCAAAATTATGGGGCCTTCCGCAAAAGCTCGCAACTCCTCCATAATATGTAGGAGCCATGAGATCTGCGATTTGTTAGGTACATATAAATTCGCTAGTGTGCATGTCAATGACCCCAGTTTACCTTTTATGAATAGCGCTCTGCCATCCCTTGAATCATGACTAGCTGTTCCGATGAATGGTAAGTCCTTGTGGATTGCAATTGATACTCCTCGCGAAGCAGAGCTCGAGCTGCAGCTATGATAC
The DNA here is from genome assembly GCF_050947455.1 of Rhinoderma darwinii. NCBI lineage: Eukaryota > Metazoa > Chordata > Amphibia > Anura > Rhinodermatidae > Rhinoderma > Rhinoderma darwinii. Next base: position 314,379,305 of record NC_134687.1, on the reverse strand, counting down.
CAGGAGGAAAATAAATTAGTGGGTAATTTTGGCACTCTATCTACTTTAAAATGAGTTTCCTGTAAAAAGGCTATAGACACTTGTTCCTTTTTTAACAATGCAAATACCTGGCTCCGCTTCTGAGGAGAACCTAAGCCATTAGCGTTATAAGTTACTATCTTCACAGTCGCCATTTTTTGTCAGTTTTCTGATAAAGACATAGGGGTAGGGATAAAGAAGAGGAACTAAAAGGAAAAAAAGGAAAAGGGGGGAAAAGGGGGAAAAGGGGGGACAGAAACATGTGGAATAAAGAATCAACATATAGCTGCAGCTAATCTGTGTTCCGGTTGGCATCCAGAAGTCTCTTAGACGAGATCTAAGGCCAACACACTGCTGCATTTGGGGGAGGGGAAATAACTTCCTGAGCCGAGGCCCAGCTCAGATCCTTCATGAGTTAAGAATAAACGTAAAAAATCAAGTAAATTAAAATTGTCTAACAGAGGCAAAATATATCCTAGAGTACGCTTGGTTGCAAGATGGCCCGACACTTTTGGTCGAGTATAGTACTCCAATCTGAGGATGAGAGTTAAGTCATATCAGTGAAAGCAAATTGCACCGCTCCCTGTTACCTCCACAGAAGAACGCGCAATATGGCTCCATCTCTATCCTCATGCATTGTCAACCACGTGACTCTACGTCATAGACCCGGATACTTCTCCTTGGTCTATTGCAATGCTAATAATAATATTAACCATGGTACATTTGGCGGCAAGCGGTTTGTGAAGTAAGAAACAAAAGGAATAAAATGAACAATATGAACAATCTCAATACCGCTAGTAAAATCACCAGTATTCATCTAGTAGCACAATATGGAGAAAATACATAATAAAGAAACACATAGCGTTATATATATAAGGGATTCAAGTGGTGGCATCTTCTGATGCTGTAGCACGCGATTTCTTCCCCTTCGAGGATCGTTGCTTGGAGTACACCGACCACGCTTCTATTCTTGGTAGTGCAGGTAGAGATATGTCCGTTTGGGCCGGCAGCCATGATGGCAATTGTAATGGCGGAATTCCCAGACGCTCCCATGCCTCCTCCAGGTCAGCAGGTGTATGGATCAAGATCCTCCTTCCATCCTTCAGTATGGCCAACCCAAAAGGAAATAGCCAAGTATAGGGTAGCTTGAGATCTCGCAATTTTGCAAGTAGTGGACGCATTATACGTCGTTTCGCTAACGTGGAAGCTGCGATATCCTGGTATAATTGTAAGGGCGCTTCTTCGAACACTAGATGTTGTTGCTCTCTGTTTGCAGCCAGAATAGCCGCCGTGTCCACAAAGTTTAAGAGGCCACATATGACATCTCTAGGCGGGTCAGCAGGTTTCGGTTTGGGACGTAGCGCTCTGTGGATACGTTCTATCACCACTCTACTGGCCCTGTCTTCTCCCAAGAGTGAGGTAAAAATTTGCTTCGCTACTGCAGGTAAGACTTCATTAGCGTAGGATTCTGGGAGCCCCTTCAGCCTAACATTCTTTCTACGGCTTCTATTCTCCATATCTTCCAACAGGGTAAAAGCTCTATTGAGCTGTGTTTCTTGCACTTGTAACTTATGCTCCACTGAGTCTGAGTGATTTACAACCTCCGACACCACATTCTCTAAGTGCTCAAGTCTATTCCCCATGAGTTTGAAATCTGACCTGAAGTCGGTGAGTTCCTTCAGCACCGGTGTGATAGCCTGCTGCAGGTTTTTTTTGAAGAAAGCCTTCGTTATCACACCAGAGTCTGTTGCTGAGTTGTACGCCGTTGCTCCACACATGCTGTCTGCATCAGAGTCCTCTGAAGCAGGATACGGCGCCATCTTGGCTGCTCCAGCTCCGGACGGCATGTCCTTCTTTTGAAGGAATTTTCCCAGGTCTGCTTGATGCTTTTGCATTCCTGGAGTGCCTGAGGAGTCTCTTATCTTGTCCTTTCCAATCTTGACCATGGTTAAGCTGTTACGCCTCGATAATATGAAGGATCCAAGCTGGTTTATGAGGAGCTCAAGTTTTATGCGTCCATCACGTTCAGCGGTCAGGCTCCGCCCCCCCAAATTTATTATTCTGAGTAAAAGGGGTTGTCCGGGCACATCGATAGTATAAAAACCGGTCAATGCCCAGACAACCCCTTTAATGTATGGTTCTGGACCTTGGTGTTTAACTTTGTGTGTTTCTATAGAGGCTGGAAATGGCTGCAGAAGTGATGGGCAAAGATGTCTCATCAGGAGAAGTCGCCATAACGGTCTGTGTCAGATGGAAAAGAAAAGAAAATTACTCCCTTCAGGGAAGATATCACTTGTGAGTCACTGGATCTCTAGGGGATCTGTCCCCTCTCCTGACATGTCTGTTGTAGGAAATCCTTGTATTCTACATATCTTTGTGTACCCAGGACTAATAGACAAATGTGTGTTACCATTCCCATTGTCAAGAGGAAGTCTCCCTGAACAGTGTGATACTGTCAGCGATGGTTGGAGACTGTCAGAATGTAGGGACACAGCACTTTGACAAGCCCTTTGACAAGGGGAATTGTAACAACCATTTGTCAATGCTCGCACAAGAAGGTGGTGTTCAATAAAGACACGGCAGAGCGGCGGTGGGGAAGGGGGGCCTAAGTTTGTGTAACACTCCAGGGCCTATGGTCTACTTAATCCGCCACTGATGGCACTATATGGCTTTATGACCTGATCAGATAGTTCCACCCTACCCATAAAGCGGTTGTAATCCAGTATGCAGGCAGGCTTGGCAGTTGTGGTGCTGGAACCACGAACTGGAACGTGGATGCGGCTATCCTTATGAATGTTAGATAAAATATGGACGTCTTCCTTGTCCCTGTATTTGACTAGCAGCATATTTTCACTGCACATTGCTTTACTCTCTCCTTTTGGCAATGTCTGGCCCAGCAGGGTTTTGGGAAGGCCCTTTAGATTTTTTCTTAGTGTGACACAGGCCACTATTGCTCTTACTAACTGGAGAAGGATGCTAATAAAAAAAAGTTGTTTATGTACACATGATATCCCTGGCCAATTAGCGGGTTTATAAAATGTTTGATGACAGGCCTTATTTTATATAACCTGTCATAATTTGGATCATCAGGGGTTGGGCAGCGTGTATTCTCTCTATCTGTATCTGTAAGATTTGAGGATGGTCTCAAATCTTTTTCTGCTCATAATAGTGCGATAAAGGGCGATATAGGACATCAGAGGACCAGTAGTATCTAATACTGGGTTTCTTTAAGAGGCCCATATTTGGTAACAGGCCCCAAAATTGGCAAAGCCCCTCTGGGTTTGTGGAGGTCCAAATTTGACCTTTGATAAAGTAGGACGTTGGATTGCGGCGAAAAATTGCTCTGCATATAAATTGGTCTGTTCGACCATTGAACTTATATAGTCGGTAGAGAAAAATAATTAGAAAAAATAGAATTCTCCCAACCCCTTGATCTCCACTTGGATTCCCGAAAATGTGGTGAAGTGTGCTTAATTTGTAGCAGGCGTCCATATCGCCTCACTATCGTCGGGCAGGTCAGAAACAGCAACTCTTCTGCGCTGCTGGGGGGTCCATGGGGGGGGTCCATCATACTCGCTAGACAAAGATGATGTCAGCACGAACTGCATTTCATCCTCGCTAGCAGAGTGTGTTTGCGCGCACAACATAGCGTATGCATCCTCTGTGCTATAAAATTTCTGCGCCAATTTGCAGTAATGTATGCTATACTATAATGCAACAGATATAATTTTGTATATATAAACTTTTTACGTGTGTGTGCGTGTATATATATATATATATATATATATATATATATATGTATAAATATATACACTACCGTTCAAAAGTTTGTAATCACCCAGACAATTTTGTGCTTTCCATGAAAACTCACACTTATATTTATCAAATGAGTTGCGAAATGACTAGAAAATATAGTCAAGACATTGACAAGGTTAGAAATAATGATTTTTATTTCATATAATAATTTTCTCCTTCAAACTTTGCTTTCGTCAAAGAATGCTCCATTTGCAGCAATTACAGCATTGCAGACCTTTGGCATTCTAGCTGTTAATTTGCTGAGGTAATCGGGAGAAATTTCACCCCATGCTTCCAGAAGCCCCTCCCACAAGTTGGATTGTGGGAGGGGCTTGTTTACCATACGGACAAGCTGCTCCCACAACAGCTCTATGGGGTTGAGATCTGGTGACTGTGCTGGCCACTCCATTACAGACAGAATACCAGCTGCCTGCTTCTTCCCTAAATAGTTCTTGCATAATTTGGAGGTGTGCTTTGGGTCATTGTCCTGTTGTAGGATGAAATTGGCTCCAATCAAGCGCTGTCCACAGGGTATGGCATGGCGTTGCAAAATGGAGTGATAGCCTTCCTTATTCAAAATCTCTTTTACCTTGTACAAATCTCCCACTTTACCAGCACCAAAGCAACCCCAGACCATCACATTACCTCCACCATGCTTGACAGATGGCGTCAGGCACTCTTCCAGCATCTTTTCAGTTGTTCTGCGTCTCACAAATGTTCTTCTGTGTGATCCAAACACCTCAAACTTCGATTCGTCTGTCCATAACACTTTTTTCCAATCTTCCTCTGTCCAATGTCTGGGTGCTGTTGCCCATATTAATCTTTTCCTTTTATTAGCCAGTCTCAGATATGGCTTTTTCTTTGCCACTCTGCCCTGAAGGCCAGCATCCCGGAGTCGCCTCTTCACTGTAGACATTGACACTGGCGTTTTGTGGGTACTATTTAATGAAGCTGCCAGTTGAGGACCTGTGAGGCGTCTATTTCTCAAACTAGAGACTCTAATGTACTTGTCTTGTTGCTCAGTTGTGCAGCGGGGCCTCCCACTTCTCTTTCTACTCTGGTTAGAGCCTGTTTGTGCTGTCCTCTGAAGGGAGTAGTACACACCGTTGTAGGAAATCTTCAGTTTCTTGGCAATTTCTCGCATGGAATAGCCTTCATTTCTAAGAACAAGAATAGACTGTCGAGTTTCACATGAAAGCTCTCTTTTTCTAGCAATTTTGAGAGTTTAATCGAACCCACAAATGTAATGCTCCAGATTCTCAACTAGCTCAAAGGAAGGTCAGTTTTATAGCTCCTCTAAACAGCAAAACTGTTTACAGCGGTGCTAACATAATTGCACAAGGGTTTTCAAGTGTTTTCTAATCATTTATTAGAACACTGGAGTGATGGTTGCTGGAAATGGGCCTCTATACACCTATGTAGATCTTGCATTAAAAACCAGACGTTTGCAGCTAGAATAGTCATTTAGCACATTAACAATGTATAGAGTGTATTTCTGATTAATTTAATGTAATCTTCATTGAAAAAAACTGTGCTTTTCTTTCAAAAATAAGGACATTTCTAAGTGACCCTAAACTTTTGAACGGTAGTGTATATCGACGTCTACCAGTCCGACGGAGGCTAAAAGGACATAATGGAGCCCTGTGAATTATCGTCTACGTTGATTATAGTGTACGTTAGGAAATTTCCTAGCTACACGATAAACTTAGAGCAGTAACATAATGTGAAGGCTCCTTAAGGGAGGGGGAGCACTTGTAGGATATAAGGAGAATTAATGCTCCGTTCTTACGTTGCCATTAAACTTCAATGTGTTTTTCCACAGCAAAAATCTGAGGTTTTCCTTTTGATTTCTGATGCAGATGTGCCACAAGCATGTAGCAGATCCGCACAAGAATAAGGCCCTGTTCACACAGTTTTTTTTTGCCGCATATTTTGCAGCGGAAACCGCGTTGGAAACTGCGCCAATAAACAGCCGAAATTGCCACCTATTGATTTCAACGGGAGGCGAAGATGTTTTTTTTCCCGCGAGCAGAAAAAAACACTTGCGAGAAAAAGAAGCGACATGCCCTTTCTTCAGGCATTTTCGTTTCTGACCTCCCATTTACATCAATGGGAGGCAGAGAAAGCCTGAAGGAATTTCGAGGCAGATTTTTCTGCCTGCGAAAAACTGTGTGAACAAGGCCTAAGTCCCATTGTCATTCAAAGTTGCTTATCCTCGGCTTTTCCATGCAAAATAATTAGCGTACTACTTTTCGCTGTGCTGGATTTCTTTTCATGATGCGGACAAAAATACAAGTGGAAAATTTTTCGCAGCATGTGAACTGGGTTGCGGAAACCTCATGTGCATGGGATGCAGAATCATCGGCATGTCATCGGAATCCATATCAAATCCAACATGTGTGAACGGGGCCTTGGGGTGAGTTAAAAAAAACTCTGTTAGGCCAAATGCACACGATACTTATTACATGGACTGTCGAGTTTCACATGAAAGCTCTCTTTTTCTAGCCATTTTGAGAGTTTAATCAAACCCACAAATGTAATGCTACAGATTCTCAACTAGCTCAAAGGAAGGTCAGCTTTATAGCTCCTCTAAACAGCAAAATTGTTTACAGCGGTGCTAACATAATTGCACAAGGGTTTTCAAGTGTTTTCTAATCATCCATTAGCCTTATAACACAGTTAGCAAACACAATGTACCATTAGAACACTGGAGTGATGGTTGCTGGAAATGGGCCTCTATACACCTATGTAGATATTGCATTAAAAAAACAGACGTTTGCAGCTAGAATAGTCATTTAGCACATTAACAATGTATAGAGTGTATTTCTGATTAATTTAATGCTATCTTCATTGAAAAAAACTGTGCTTTTCTTGCAAAAACCAGGAAATGTATAAGTGACCCTAAACTTTTGAACGGTAGTGTATGTAGAAATATATATAAAGAAATCCCGCAGCACTCCGGTAAGGCAAATAAAGGTGATTTATTTCAAACAACAAAACAGGATGCAACGTCTCTGTCCAACCCTAGGACCTTTTTCAAGCAATGTGTATATATATATATATATATATATATATATATACTGTATATATATATATATATATATATATATGAATATATATATATATATATATATATATATATATACTGTGTATATTTTTTTATTGTAACCCTAAAACGTGACTGCCTAAGAAAAAAAATATTTTTTTTATTTATTTAGTTGGAGGAATTACTCTTTATTTCACTGAAGCAATGGGTGGGCGATCTAGGGATTATTATTACTGAAATTTCTGGGCTCTTCCTGGGGAAGAGGATGTCTGGGGAGATCTGGGCAGATCTGGAGGATCTCTTTTTTTACAATATATTTTCTGACAGGGCTTATCACACCAACTCTCACAAGCTCTCTGACAGAAATTAGCTTGTCAGAGCTGGTGATGATATGTAATCCTGCCACTTTTGTGATTCTTAGCTGTGATTGGTCATTCATTGTTGAATGACCAATCACAGCGATTGACGTCACAGGTCCGCTTTCATTGGACTTGTGCTGGTAAACGGTAAATGGCTGTTGTCACTTGACATTTGACATGGTGACAGGTTATTGTCCCATCGTAACTGTACGTGGGAATGCGGCAAAGCACTGCCGATTCAGACATACAGTTACGTGATTGAGCGGGAACGGGTTAATGTAATGTTACATTAATCACTATTGTGATGTCACTATTGTGATGTCACAAAGGTAACTATTGTGATTTTGCAATGATTACTATTGTGATGTCACAATCCCCAATATTGTGATATCACAATGCTTACTATTGTGATGTCACAATCATCAATATTGTGATGTCTCAATAGTTACTATTGTAATGTCGCAATGGACACTTTGGTGATAACACAAAGGTCACTATTGTGATGTCACAAAGGTAACTATTGTCATGTCCCAATGCTTACTGTTATAATGTCACAATGGTCCCTATTGTGATCTTACAAATGTAACTATTGTGACAGCAAACTGGTTACTATTGTGATGTCACGTATGCCTCTATTGTGATTTCACAATGGTCATTATTGTGATGTCATTATTGTGATGTCACTATTGTGATTTTACAAAGGTTACTATTGTAATGTCACAATAGTTACAATTGTTATATCACAATCATTACTATTGTGATGTCACAATAGTTACTATTGTGATGTCACAATTTTTTAATATTGTGATGTCACAAAGGTAACTATTGTGATGTGAAAGATTACTATTGTTATTTCACAATGTTTACTATTGTGATGTCACAATCACCACTATTGTGATTTCACAATAGTTACTATTGTGATATCACAAATGTCATTATTATGCCGTTATATTGGCACACTATCGTTATGTCACAAAGGTAACTATTGTGATGTGATAATGGTTACTGTTATGATGTCATCATGGTCACTATTGTAATGTCACAAAGGTAGACAAAGAGAAAAGGATTGGAGCCAGCGCTGGAAATTGGTGCATCTGATAAAAACGGAAACTTCTTCCAAGTTTTAATTTTCTTAAGTATAAAAGCAGTGAAAAAATGATGATGGTGGAAGCGGGTATAGTCCAAAGTACAGAGAGTAATAAGATGATAGGCGATAGCCTACGCGTTTCAGACGCCTGCTGCGTCCTTAGTCATGGCTTGTCACAAAGGTAACTATTGTGATGTCAACAAAGGTAACTGTTGTGTAGTCAATATAGATATTTTGTGATTTCACAATTATCGCTATTGTGATAATACAATGGTCATTATTGTAATGTCTTAAAGGGGTAGTCCACCATAGGACAACTCTCCAGGGGATAGGTCATCAGTATATCATCGGTGCGGATCCGACACCCAGACCCCGCATCGATCAGCCGCTCCAGTGGCCTGTGGGCACCGGATGTTATTGCCCAATATGATATGTACAGAGATGGAAGCAGTTGGCTCAGTACATAGCATTGCGGCCGTGCTGTAGAACTGCAGCTCTGCTCCTATTCACTATTCCGTAGCCAGAGCCAATTGCTTCTGGGATGTACGTCTGGTACCCGGAGGTAGCTGGAGTGGATTAACAGTGTGGGGTCCAGCTGTCAGACACCCACAGATTATGTATTAATGACCTATCCGGTGGTCATCAGTTGTCCGATCGTGGGCAACTCCTTAATGGTCACTATTGTGATTTTACAAAAGTAACTATTGGGATGCCACAATGGTTACTGTTATGTTGTCATAATGGTCACTATTATGCATTTACAATGGTCACTATTGTGATGTTACAAGGGTAAATATTGTAATGTCACAAAGGTTACTATTGTGATGTCACAATGGTTGCTCTTGGTATGTTACAATCACCAGTATTGTGATATCACAATCATCTGTGTTGTCTTGTTCCAATCATCAGTTTTGTGATGTCACAATGGTTACTATTGTGATGTCACAAAGGTAACTATTGTGATGTCACAGTGGTTAATGTTATGATGTCACAATGGTCACTTTTATGTCGCAATTATCACTGTTGGGTCACTATTTTGATGTCACAACGGGCATTATATTGATTTAACAATGGCCACTTTTGTGTTGCCACAACCATCACTATTGTGAAGTAACAATGATTATTATTGTGACGACACTTTGGGCACTTTTATGATTTCACTATGGTTACTATTCTATGTCACAAAGGTAATTATTGTGATGTCACAAAGGAAACTTTTTTCGATGTCACAATTGTTACTATTGTGATGTCACAATTGTTACTATTTTGATGTCACAAAAGGTAACTATTGTCATTTCACAATGGTTACGGTTAGCTCTGTGAATATAAAACCGCCACACACAGTGCACCTTGAAAGCAATAATGTCACACATGATGGCAAATGAATATAGTGCCTTCCTACGCCAGTTTTCTGGTGTAGAAATGTCGCAAAAGGGCCTAAAAGTCGCAATTTGATGTTCTAATTGCGACTTTTGGGCTATACGCACCACCATCGCCACTTTTGTTGAAAGGGATGGAGCTTTGGTTAAGGGAGCGTGGTCACCACTCCCCAACAAATTTATTATAACATGCCAGAAAACTGGTGGAAATGATACTGGAAATCTACGCCATCTCCTAGCTGGCGTTTATTTTACTCTATGGGACGTAGACTAACAACTTTCCCACAATGGACAGTTAAAGAAAAATAAAATTAAAAAAATTATACTTACCTCACCACTTCTCTTCTCCCTTCCAGTGCGCATCATTCCAGTGCTACTCATACAACGTAATGATGCCAGGCAGCGTCAGAATGTTGTATGTGACGCAGCTCTTATTACGTTGAATACGTTGAAGGGCTGCGTCGCATGTAAGGCTCTGTTGCTGCTAAGCATCAGCACCTTGTATAAGTGGAACTGGAATGATGAGGGAGTCGGAGGGGAGAAGAGGAGCGCTGAAGTGAGTATGTAGGTTTTTTCTTTTATGCATGGCCCAACCAAAAGATGGCTGCCTGTTAATAAATATTTGCCATCTTACTCTAACTTTTCATTCTATTAAGACTGGCATATGAAACACCAGCCTTAATAAATTTTCCCTATTGTACAGTGCACTCTGAAAATATTAGTGCCACCCATAAAGCCTCCTAAATATAGTGCCAAAAACAGTGCCCTTTTCATGGTGCTCCGTCAAAAGCCTAGCACAAGTGTCCCCTGTCGGCTAGAGAAGGTGTTGGGCTGTCTAAATACACCTCTGATCATGGCCGTTTAATCCCTTAGATGCCTCAATAGTTTTCATGGCAGGCGGGGGACTAACAAAGGCCATATGTCTGTCAACAAAGGCCATATGTCTGTCATCAGCATATGCCAGAGGCATAATACACGGCAATGCAGAAGTATTGACGTGTATTATAATAGCGATCACATAGTAAAGTATCAAAGTCATACTAAAAAAAATAATACATAGTTTAATAAAGTTAATAATACAAAATATAAAAAATTCCATGTAAAAAAATATTAAAACCCGCTTTTTCTTCTTACAAAATGCCTTATTGTAAACAAAAACTAAAAAAATAAAGAAAGTATATACATAATTGGTAACGCTGCGTCCGTAACGACTCAAACAATAAAACTATAAGAAATAACATAAAAACAATGCCAGAATTGCTGGGTTTTTTTCATCCTGTCTTCCAAAAAATGCAATAAAAATTGATCAAAAAGTAATCTGTATGCCAAAAATAAGTAGTCATACAGCTGTCCGCAAAAAAATAAAAATGGTATGGCTCTGAGAAAATGTGGACACAAAAACGAATTCTTTAAAAAAAAGTGTTTTTATTGTGCAAAAGTAGTAACAAGTTTAAGAAAAACTATAAATTTGGTATTGCCATAATCGCACTGACGCACAGAATAAAGTTATGTTATTTATACAACATGGTAAATGGCGTAAATTTAAGACGCAAAAAAGAATGTCAGAATTTCAGTTTTTTTTCCATTAACCCCAAAAAAAGTTAATAAAAGTTAATCAATGAATTATATGTACCCCAAAATTGTGCCATTAAAAATTACAACTCGTCCACAAGCCCTCACACGGCAATGTCTTTGTAAAATATAAAAGTTATGGTTTTTCAAATGTGACGATGAAAAAACTGAAAAAATCTCTTGGTCATTAAAGCTCAAAAGAGTCACTAAAGGGTTAAAACATAGAATAAAAACAATGAAGGAGGCCTTTTTGTATATCTTAATGGACAATTGGAAAAAAAGGGCGGATGTGGTTCAGCGCTGTCCGGTAAATCTGTGCCCCGAGAATTTGGATTATCACTCAGGTAAAAAGAGGGAGGAACTCTTGGACAAAGGATAGTTCAAACAAAATAATTTATTCAATAGTGTAATGTCCGTGGCTGCGGGCTGTCAGCTCCAACCTCCCCCTGACAGCCGCAGCCACGAGTCGGCAAGCGATGGCCCCAGCCTCCTCCTCAGGAGACGCCAGCGCTCTTGTCCCCTCATCTCTGCCGGATCCCGTAGGGTGCGTGTGCACGCTCGTGCCCGCTCTTAAAGGGGCAGCACCGGACCTCATGGACGACCCTTGACCCGTGAGTACCCTGGACTATAAGAGGGGTCCAGCCCCCTAGTTCTATGCCTGAGCGTTGTTGTGTTCCCTATAGTTTGTCTATGTGATGGCCTCCTAGTGTGTTTCCTGTTCCAGTCCCTGTCCCTGTACCTATACTTGTTTCCACTTCCTGTTCCTAGCAATCCATACCTTACTAGTTTAGCACGGAGCTGTGCCAAAGTCGTGCCATGCTGCATCCACGTCTGACCTGCTTCACCTCGCCGGACGTCCGCCTGCTACCTAGTCCCAGCCGAGCCTGCCCTGCTGCTGTCTGAGCTGCCACAGGTACCTATAGAACTATAGACCCTCACCTGCTCCCTGTTGGCCAGCTGGTAGTACGGCCCAGTGGGTCCACAGACCCTTCGTGACAAATAGTATGTGTTTATTTCTGATCTAGCAGTATAGCTATGCGTTTCAAGGTCGGACCGACCTCTTCCTCAGGCTGATAAAGCACTGATAAAACACGATTATAGACTTACGGAGCCCTTGTTGGCCCCGGAAAGGATCATCAGCAGCAGTCACCCGTGTTTTACAGATACGCATCACAGGGTGTTGTGCTCCCAGCACAACACTGTCATGTTAGCATAACTGCTCACCTCGTTTTTTCCTATCTCATTGCTTCAACAGTTGATGCACTATGTGCGCCGTGTTTTTTGCTTTTTTTTTTTATATCTTCACATGGCAGATTTGTTAGTATCATTTTTTCAACATGCATAAATCAATGCACATGCTACAGAAACAAGCCCTTTCAGATGTATGGAAAGAATTTTTCAGTTGCAAAATTTCTGCACCAAATCTGCTGCGTGTGAACATACCGTACTTATGCATCTGTGTCCGCTTGGTCTGATCAGCACCAGTTTTTAACCAAGAATTATTTCCATGCGCTGATAGCAAGCAGAGGTTTATTGAATTTATGATGAACTACAACAGAATAAATTAGAAAGTAGCAGAACTTTTCATTACAGTATATGATGATAAGCGTAACTGACATAAATCCGGATACTAAATATAGTATGTTCTGTCTTATGGACAGTTTGCATGGTTGGTCGTGTGACTCTGATAAGTTCTGGGTTTTATTGTTATTGATGGTTATTATTATTATTATTATTATTATTATTATTAATAAAATATCTGATTTGTATTTTTCTTAATAAACAGTGGCTGTGGCCAATTAATTAATCGCCTAGACTTCTGGTGGAGTCGTCACTTAACCCCTTCGCGCTGCAGCCATTTTTTTTTTCATTCCTGCGTTCCAAGGGCCATTACTTTTTTTTTTGTATTGATATAGCGTATGAGGGCTTGTTTTATGTTGGACGGGTTTTTAATGCCACCATTTCGTGTACGTCCACAAACAGCGTAAGCACTATAGAATTTACGACATAATTTTCTGTGCAGAATTTTCACAGCATTTTCGGAAGACAAATTGACATGCTGTAGATTGAGAATCTACACCGTACGTCAATTTCTGCACTACTTTTCTGTGGATTTTTTCCGCAGCGTGCGGATGAGATTTGTTGAAATCTCATCCTCTTTGCTGCCATTGTAGTACACTGCAGATTTTCCTCAATGAAATCCATTGCAGAGAATCCACAGCTAATTCTCCCCGTGTGCACAAACCCTAAATGTATCATATAATGTACTGGAAAGCTGCAAAAAACATTCTTTGTGGGGTAGAATGGGAAAAAAACCAGTGATTCCTCCATTGTTTTTTGGTATAATTTTTATGGTGTAATCAACGTGTTCCATTTTTTCTGAAGATACAATTATGCCAATACGTATATAGTTTTTTTTTATGATGTACTACTTTTACAAAGAAAAAACTATTTGTTAAAAAAAAATAGTTCTCTGTCGCCATATTCTGAGACCCATAACTTCTTTATTTTTCCATCGATGGAGCTATATAAGGTAAATAGCATCATAGTGCCCTCCCTGTAGATTATGCCACAGTGCCCCCCTCCAGATAGTGTCACAGTGCCCCCTGTAGATAGTGCCAAAGTGCCCCAGATAGATAACGCCACAGTGGGCCCTGCAGATAGTGTCACAGTGCCCCCTAGAAAATAACGCACACTGCCCCTGTAGATGGTTCCACAGTGCCCCCTGTAGATAGTGCCACAGTGCCTATGTAGATAGTGCCACGTACTGCCCATATAGATAGTGCCACGCACTGCCCATGTATATAGTGCCAGGCACTGCCCATGTAGATAGTGCCACACAGTGCTCATGTAGATAGTGCCACACTGTCCTCTGTAGATAGTGCCCTACTGCCCATGTAGATAGCACCACACTGCCCCATGTAGATAGTGCCCCTGTAGATAATGCCCCTGTAGGTAGCGCAGTACCCACCTGATCCCATCACCGATCTGTCCTCTAGTCCAGCGATGCAGGCCCAGTGACTTCTGACCAGGCCTGCTCCAGCAGAACAACGCAGACAGAGCGATGACGTAATTGCGCCACCTGCATCACTGGTAAAGTGCCGAACAGAGCTTTACCAGTGATGTTTTTTCATAGAATCAATTAAATGATTCTGTGAAAAAACAGAATCCTGAGGTGCCTAAATGGCGAAATAATTGAATTTATTAAATTAATCACCTAGTCCTATTTGGCATTTAATTTAGCTGTCAGGAGATCATTTGAGTAGTAACGGCAGTTTCTGAAGAGTGTAGGCTGGAAACATGAACACAACTGGTCTATTGTAGCGTCCACGGGCGCGGACCGTCGAGATTACTAATCCCCCCGGCGGCCGCAGCCATGGATTTGTGAGTGCTGGCCCGCATCTCCTCCCCAGGAGACGCCAGCGCTCACTTCCGCTCCGGTCCGCTGTGTCCCGTAGGGTGTGCACACGCACGCTCGTGCCCGTCCTTAAAGGGCCAGCGTGCGCACATGGGAATTATCATTAATTAGCCTATGTTAGACTTGCAAATGGTCCCTTAGTGTTATCCTGTTCCCATTGTTCCTGTGCCCTGCTATCCCGTGCTATTTGTTCCTGTACCTTAAACCTGTTGAAGTCGTGTTGTGCAACCGATTCCACCTGCTGTGTTACACCACGTCTGGTGTCTGCTGTCAAGGTTCCATCTGTGTCTAGCCGTTGCTAATGTCTGAACCACTACAGGTACCCTTGTACTTGGACTATTTATATATTGAGTTGGTACTCTATTGGCCAGCTGCTATCCCGCTTCGGCGGTATGGTCCAGTGGGTCCACATACCCACAGATCGTGACATCTATGAACCGCTTTTACTATAAAGACCCCCAACTTTTACTCTTAAGTAAAAGAAGTTTGGTATTGGGGGAGATAACCTGTTCTATTATTCTATAGTTGGGCAAAAAATGATTGACTGCTTTGCCTGCCCCCTTGCCAAGCATCTCTGAGCAGGCTGAATCTATTTCACCAACCTTAATGTAACAGCTGTCGCTATTGCTTTCCTCTGGGAAACCCCAGATTAGATTTCAAGTAACCCCTGGGTTCCAAGGAACCCTGGTTGGGAATCATTTACCTGAAGTGACCTACTGTATAGAAAAAAAATATTTTGCTCTTGTGAAGTAGCAGTACTTAAAACATACTTGAAACCACAGAAGGGTGTTAGCCCTGTAACATGCCGCAATTATGCTTATTTTAAGACTTAATAAAAGAAGCCTGTTTTACAGATAACTGCACCTAGTTTACCACTTAAAAATGTCAGTTTATAGAGAAGATTATATGGCTTTTTTCAGGACTTCTACAAAATGCTGAAATGCGACACCTGATAGTGTAGCTTTCATCTCAACTTAACTTGCTTCACTTGTTGCAAAGTTCTAAATGTCTTAAGCACACTTTAGCGATGTTACAGCTTTATTTAGCCCTATATAATTACTACTATTATTACAATAGCCTTTAAGAAATTAGAGTCTTTAATGCTTTTTTAAGCTCTATCCAGTGACTTCTATTATTACTATAGTCAAACTGGATGACAGTTGAGCATTAATTGCTCAAAATACGTTTTCACTCAAAATACAGTTTTTTTGTTTTAAAGTCTACTTTATTGGCCAAGTTGATTTATGCATGAAACATCCTGTTCTATTGGAATTTTTATTTCCCCTAAAAAGCAATGTTCACTGTAATATTTTAGAATTCATTAATGTAAAGGAAATACTTGGGTTTTATGTGTCAATTTTAGGCCTAGTAAAATAAGCCATAAATAAGTTAATATTTCTTAATAAGCATTGTGTTCAATTATTGTTCTATAAGGTCTTTGTGTAAACTTTACATGATAAATGGAGAGCTTCATTGCTGGAAATTAACATTTTCATAATTATTAATTTAAATCTCCATAAAAAGTTTAGATATCATTTTCAAATACTTTACTTCATTTATTTTCTGTTCGCTTTAAGATGTGTCATGTTTGCTTTTCCATTTACATCCAAGTGAAAGAAAAAATTCTGATGGTTATTATGTGTAATCTGCTAGTCATTGAATCTGTGAGACATGATTATGGCGATACCAAATTTATATTTATTTTTGTATATTTTTTACTACTTTTGCAAGCAAAAACTAACTGTAAAAAAGTACAATTTATTTTGTGTCGCCATATTCTGAGAGCCATAATTTTTTTATTTTTCCGTCGATTAAGCGGCATGAGGGATCATTTTTTGCGGGACGAGCTTTACTTTTTAATGGTACCATTTTGGGGGTGCGTGCAAGTTTTTATCACTTTTTATTTTATTTTTTATAGGAGATGAGGTGACAAAAAAACAGCAATTCTGGTGTTTTACTGTTTTTTTTTACGGCGTTCACTGTGTGTGTTAAATAATGTTATATTGTAATAGTTCAGACTTATATGGACGCGGCGATATCAATTATGTGGTTTTTTTTTTGGTTTTTTACAATAATTTAAGGTGGAAATTGAAAAAGTATTTTTTTTAACTTTTAATATTTTTTGTACATAATTTTTTTTTTAATTTAACTGATTTTTACTTAGTTTAGATTGTTTATTATACCCACTAGGGGACTTGAACCAGCAATCATTGGATCATTTGCACCATATACTGCAATACTAATGTATTGCAGTAAATAGTGTTTCTGACAGGCTCCTATTAAGCCCTGCTGGATTCAGGGATTAATAGAAGTACAAATGTGGCAGACCAGGGGGCCTTCTTTAAGGCAACCCGTGATCACGTCGCAGGGGGCCGCTGGTCTGTAAGCGGGGGTCGCCTCCCTCTTTCTAACGCTTTAGATGCTGCAGTTGCTATTGACCGTGGCATCTAAGGGGTTAAACGAGTGTTCTCGCGCTTGAGCGTGATCCCACTCGTTACAGTGAAGTGTCGGCTGTAACATATAGCTGACACCCGCATTGTATGAAGCAGGCTCAGCCCATTCACCCGTTCCATACTTCCCCTACCTAGCCTATGCGTAAGTATATGTCATACATCGGGAAGGGGTTAAATGCTTTTCTTGCAGTTCTTGACTGTGCTCTTAACAACCACGGCATGGTCAAAATAAAGCCACACAGAGTGCCCCCTGCAGATAGTGTCACACACCGTGCCCCCTGTAGATATTGACACTCACGATGGCCCCTGTAGATAGTGCCACTCACAGTACCCCCTGGAGATAGTGCCACTCACGGTACCCACTGAAAGAAAGAAATGTTATATACTCAGAAATGTTATATACTCAACTAACCTCATTCACAGCAATCGTCCTCCAGCAATGCAAGCCTCATCTCTTCTGACCAGGCTGGCTCCAGCGGAATGGACAAGGCAGTACAATGACGTCATCACGCTGCCCTCATCCCTGGTAAAGTGCCGAATGGTGGGGTAGGGAACTTATAGTTCCCTTGCCTCGCCAGCGGTAGTCAAACTGCTCAGTTGTATCCACGTTCTTTGGATGTGGAGACAATTGAGTGCATGGGGACCAGGTCGGGAATCGTCTACTCCCCAGTTCCACGAACCAGCTGTTATATTGACAACCTATTTTTATAGTTGGTGTTTAGTATCACAGGAATGATTTACTATAATACATACATTTTGGACTAAAGAATCCTCTTCATCATCATGAAATAAATGTCAGTGACAGAATACCTTCATCTTTGTCTATCAGGCTTCATTTTCATGTCCAATGTAAAGAATTTTATTTCTTATGTCATTATCTGGTTGTTTTTGTCTTATTAAAAAAAACATCAATTCCAGCTGTGATCTATGGTAATTACCTCTGTCAATTGATTTATCACTTTATTGTAAATAATGAGACTAGAGAGAATTTACAATATTCGGTACCTAATTTAATTTGCATTTAGCTTTGTATAAAGATGTGTGGACTGAACATAATTATGAGTGGCAATAAAAATATAATTATTGTCACTTTGGGACTCTACAACTTGTAGTCCCAATTTACTGACGCTTTTTTTTTTATACACATGCTACCAAGAAACATTATTAGTTCATTTACATCGAAAATTAGTTATTTTTAAAAAAACAAGACATTTTGGGGGTAATTTATTAACCCCTTAACGCACCTTGACGTAACTGTACGTCGAGGTGAGCAGTAAGTTCGCGCATCTTGACGTGCAGTTACATCTGTGCTTTGACAGTTAACCGCCGCTGTGCAGGGTGTCTGCCCTGCATTCCCCGTTGCCGATCAGCGGCCCATCGCCGCTGATTTCGACAGTTAACCCCTTAATTGCGGCGTTCGATTTTGAACGCCACAATGAAGGTGTTTAGTGCCGATCGGCAGCCCCCACGTGAAATCACGGGGGCTGGCGATGGTACCCATGGCAACCGGACGCCGGACAATGGCTTCCGGGCTGCCATGTACAGAAGCCTATGAGAACCAGCCGGAGGGTGGTCGTCGTAGGCTTCCTGTCAGTGTGACTGTGACGTCACACTGACAGTTGGAATGCATTACACTACGTGTGTAATGTAATGTATTCCAGCAGCGATCAGAGCTACTAGTCTAAGTGTCCCCTAGTGGGACAAGTGAAAAATGTAAAAAAAAGAATAAAAATGTTTTAAAAAAAGTGTAAAAATCAAAGTTAGAAGTGACATAAACAAGAACTGCTTTTTTTCCTATAATACGTCTTTTATTATAGGAAAAAAAATGAACACGTAAAAAAAAGTACACATATTTGGTATCACTGCGTTCGTAATGGCCCCAACTATAAAACTCTAATATTATTTTTCCCGCACAGTGAACACCGCAAAAAAAATTAACGAAAAACAATGCCAGAATCACTATTTTTTGGTCACCACCCCTCCCAAAATATGCAATAAAAAATGATCAAAAAGTCGCATGTATGCCAAAATAGTACCGATACAAACTACAACCCGTCCCGCAAAAAACAAGCCCTTACACAGCTTTTTTGACTGAAAAATAAAAAAGTTATGGCTCTCAGAATATGGTGACACAAAAAATAATTTATTTTCTAAAGAAGTTATTTTATTGCGCAAACGCTGCAAAACATAAAAAAAACCTATATACATATGGTATCGCCGTAATCGTACCGACCTGCAGAATAAAATATAATAGTCATTTATAGCCCAGGGTAAACGCCGTCAAAAATAAATAAAAATCATTGTCAGAATTTATGGTTTTTGGCCACCTGGTTTGCCGAAAAATGGCATAAAAAGTGATCAACAAAATCGCATGTACCCCAAAATGGTACCAATGAAAATTACAGATTGTCCCGCAACAAATAAGCCCTCACGCAGCTCCGGTGGTGAAAAAAATAAAAAAAGTTCCTGCTCCCAGATTATGGCGATGCAAAATGTGCAGAGCGTTCCAAAAGCGGATAGGATCGGGTGCAATTTATAAGTGCGACACTGGCCACATATCTGTGGATTATTATTTATTTACCCCATTATTATACCCTCTTATTATGCCCTGATGTACTCTGCCCAGCTTACATGTGCCCCCACATTATAAACTGAAATACCAGCAGAACGCCAGAGCTACTACCAAGCAAAATCTGCGCTCTAAAAGCAAAATGGCGTCCCTCCCTTCTGAGTCCTACAGCGTGCCCAAACAGCCGTTTACGTCCACCGATATGGCATCGCCATACCCGGGAGAACCTGGTTAATATTTTATGTGGTATTTGTGGCACAAACTGGGCACAACATATAGTGCCCTAAAATGGCACATCAGTGGAAAATTGTAATTTTCACTCTGCACCATCCGCTGCGCATTAAACCCTTCGCGCACCATGACTTAATAGCATGTCGTGGTGTGGGATATATGGAGCGTCCCACGCGCTGAGCCCGCGCCATATGCTGCGGGTGTCAGCTGTGTATTACAGCTGATACCCGGGACTAACGGACAGAAACAGCGATCACGCTGTTACAGGAACCTGTAAAAATCACAACATACTGCAATACATTAGTATTGCAGTGTATTCTACCAGTGATCTAACGATTGCTGGTTCAAGTCTCCTATGGGGACTAATAAAATATGTAAAAACAAAAGTAAATAGTTATTATTAGTGGAAAAAATGTAATAAATATTTAAAGTCCAAAAAGAAACCCTTTTCACATTTTTTCTCTAAAGTAATGTAAAAAAATAAAAAAAATACACAAAATTGGTATCGCTGCGTCTGTAAAAGTCCAAGCTATTACAATATACCATTATTTAACTCACGGTGAAGGCCGTGAAAAATAAAGAATTTTAAACGGCAAAATCTCCGTTTTTTGGTCACCTTGGTTCTACCAAAAAATGTAGTAAAAAGTGCTCAATAAGTCTTATGTACCAAAAAATTGTACCAATAAAAACTACAGCTCGTCCCGCAAAAAATAAGCCCTCACACCACTCTATTGACGGAAAAATAAAAAAGTTGTGGCTCTCGGAAAGCGGGGAGGAAAAACGAAAAAGAAAAAAGCAAAACATGGATCAGTTCAGAAAGGGTTAATTACTTTCTAATGAAAAAACATTTATGAACACATGTGGGGGTATTGCTGTACTCGGGAGAAATTGCTTTACAAATGTTGGGCGGCATTTTCTCCTTTATCCTTTGTGAAATTGAAAAAATGCAACATTTTAGTGGAAATAATGTTGATATTAATTTTCACAGCCTAATTCTAATAAATTCTGCAAAAGACGTGTGGGGCCTAAATGCTCACTATACCCCTAGATAGATTCTTTAAGTGGTGTAGTTTCCCAAATGGGGTTACTTTTGGGGGGCTTCCACTGTTTCGGTCCCTCGGGGGCTTTGCAAATTCGACATGACACCCAAAAACTATTCCAGCTAAATTTGTGCTCCAAAAGCCAAATAGCGCTCCTTCCCTTCTAAGCCCTGGTGTGGGTCCAAACAGCAGTTTATTACCACATGTGGGGTATTTACGTAATCAGGAGAACTTGTTTTACAAATGTTGGGGTGCTTTTTCTCCTTTATTCCTTGTAAAAATTAAAAATGTCTAAGGCCTCATGCACACGACCGTATTTTTTCCCACCCGTAAACATTGGCGTAAATACGGGTCCGGTGTCACACGTATTCGACCCGTTTTGCACCAGTATTTACGGGCCCGTGCCTGTAAATACGGGCCCGGTGTCACCCGTATTCCACCCGTATTTACGGGCACGTTTTTGGCTGCAAAATTACACTGCACTAATCGGCAGCCCTTCTCTCTATCAGTGCAGGATAGAGAGAAGGGACAGCCCTTTCTGTAATAAAAGTTAAAGAAATTCATACTTACCCGGCCGTTGTCTTGGTGACGCGTCCCTCTCTTCACATCCAGCCCGACATCCCTGGATGACGTGGCAGTCCATGTAACCGCTGCAGCCTGTGATTGGCCTGTGATTAGCTGCAGCGGTCACATGGGCTGAAACGTCATCCAGGGAAGTCGGGCCGGATGTCGAGAGAGACGCGTCACCAAGGCAACGGCCGGGAGACCGGACTGGAGGAAGCAGGAAGTTCTCGGTAAGTATGAACGTCTTTTTTTTTACAGGTTGCTCTATATTCTGATCGGAATTCACTGTCCAGGGTGCTGAAAGAGTTACTGCCGATCAGTTAACTCTTCAGCACTCTGGACAATGACTATTTACCGACGTCGCCTAGCAACGCTCCCGTAATGACGGGTGCACACACGTAGCCTCCCGTCATTACGGGAGCTCCATAGACTTCTATGGGCTGCCCGTGCCGTTATTACGGCCTGAAATAGGACATGTTCTATCTTTTTCAACGGCACGGGCACCTTCCCGTAAGAAAACGGGAAGGTACCCGTGGCCAATAGAAGTCTATGAGCCCATTATTATGGGTCGTAATTACGACCCGTAATAACGGGTGTTTTTACGGTCGTGTGCATGAGGCCTAAGTTCTTACAGAAAAAAAGTAGATTTTTACCTTTACAGACTAATTCCAATGAATTCAGAAAAACAACTGTGGGGTCAAAATGCTAACTTTACCCCTAGAAAAATTCCTTGAGGGGTGTAGTTTCCAAAATGGGGTCACTTTCATTCCTCCAGTGCATTGCAAACGCGACACGGCACTGAAAACTATTCCAGCAAAATTAGAAATCCAAAATCCAAATGGTGCTCCTTCTCTTCTGAGGCCTGCTGTGGGTCCAAACAGCAGTTTATTACCACATATGGGGTATTGCTATAATCGGAAGAAATTGCTTTACATATGTTGGGGTGTTTTTTCTACTTTATTCCTTGTAAAATTTTAAAATTTTTATGTTTTTTCACAAAAAAAGTAGATTTTCATCTTCATATACTAATTCAAATAAATTTAGCAAAAAAACTGTGGGTTCAAAATGCTAACTATAGCCATAGATAAATTCCTTGAGGGGTATAGTTTCCAAAATGGGGACACTTTTGGGGGGTCTTTACTGTTTTGGTACCACAAGACCTATTCAAACCTGACATGGTGCCTAAAATATATTCTAAAAAAAAGGAGGCCCCAAAATCCACTAGGTGCTCCTTTGCTTCAGAGGCCTGTGTTTCAGTCCATTACTGCACTAGGACCACATGTGGGATATTTCTAAAAACTGCAGAATCTGGGCAATAAATATTGAGTTGCATTTCTTGGGTAAAACCTTCAGTTGTACAAAAATGTATTACAAATGAATTTTCGAAGAAAAAAAATCAAATTTGTAAATTTCACCTCTACTTTGCTTTAATTCCTGTGAAACGCCTAAAGGGTTAAAACACTTTCTGAATGCTGTTTTGAATACTTTGATGGGTGCAGTTTTCAAAATGAGGTGACTTCTGGGGACTTTCTAATATATAGGGCCCTCAAAGCCACTTCAGAACTGAACTGGTCCCTGAAAAAATAGCCTTTTGAAATTTTCTTTAAAATGCGAGAAATTGCAGCTAAAGTTCTAAGCCTTGTAACGTCCTAGAAAAATAAAAGCACGTTAAAAAAACGATGCAGACTTAAAGTAGACATATAGGAAATGTTAACTAGTAAATATTTTGTGTGGTATTACTATCTGTTTTACAAGCAGATACATTACAATTTAGAAAAATGCAGATTTTTGCAAATTTTCTCTAAATTTTGGTGTTTTTGACAAATAAATATTGAATTTAACGACGACATTTTTTCAGTATCATAAAGTACAACATGTTACGAGAAAACAATCTCAGAATCGCTTGGATAGGTAAAAGCATTCCGGAGTTATTACCACATAAAATGACACATGTCAGATTTGCAAAAATCGGCTGTGTCCACAAGGCCAAAACAGGCTTAGACACTAAGGGGTTAAAGCCATTATAATATGAATACTGGGAAGACCCCAGCAGTTGGCAGGCACGTAATGGATACAAAAAGAACTAAGTGTACCAAAGCACACTGAAAGCCAATTTCCCAACTGCTGACTGATATTATTAAAAAATAACTTTTAATGATTTTACCACTAAGAATGTCCAGGTGGACATAAACAATGTATACGAACAATTTAAAAGTTATAGCCAATGTTGCTGCCACACACGCTCAGTTTACACTCCGTCTGCATGTATTGCCAGACAGAGCACAGAGTGCTAGAAATTATCCAGTGACAGATATGACAGCTAAATAGCTGCAGACTGCCGTACTGGGATGGATTCAAGTTAAATTCAAAATTGGATTCGTGTGCTGGATTTGCTAGACAAGTAGGGCTGTTTAAAACAATGAATTTAGCCCCCCCGACATGTTTCGCTGTCAACACAGCGTCCTCAGGGGATCAAAATGGGGCTAGTAAGCGCGTGTACGTGTTGTTACTTCCTTTAAAGACTTCCATTTCGTAATTCACAGTGTCCACCTGTGTCGGAACCAATGGAGTGTCGATTACGAGGACGAGCCTCCACATCCTAAGATTGACATGGGAATTAGCCAATGTGAGGGCCGTATCAGTGTAGCCAATAAGAGTGCGCCAAATGCGCATGGGCACTGTGTCCAGAATCGGACACAGTAAAATTAGCTACTCCTCTGGTTCTCTTAGCGGCGCATTGGGGCACTGTGTCCAGGATCGGACATAGTAGAATTAGCTACTCCTCTGGTTCTCTTGGCGGCGCATGCGCATTTAAAGACCGATCGGACTTAGTCAGTTTTGACATTTATAAGATACTCATTTGGTTCTCTTAGCAGCGCATGCGCATTTAGAGACCGATCGGACTTAGTCAATTTTGACATTTATAAAATATTTAGGCATATGTCTTAGATCGCATGGCTTACAGAGGAGGTAACATGGAGCGCATTTGCGCACTGGGGACATGGAGGGACTTAGATGAATTTTGTGGTACAGATCTGGATAAATAGTAACGTTGATAAGTCTCATTATTTAACTTAGCCTAACCAAATCGAGCGGATATATGGATAAGTGCACGTTTCTGGATGCCTAGACAAGAGGTCGAATGGGAATCAGGTATGTATTCCAATATATGTGTATGCATTGTCTACACTCCTGATAAGTGTGTAAAAATAGTGTCCAGATACTTGTATAAGTCCAAAGGGGTGGTTCACTTAGGAAGAAGAAAAGAAAAGGAAGATAAATAGTGGTCCAAAAGGGCATGTAAATTAGAAGGGTATGTGGAGAGATAAGCTGTCATTTTAATAGATAAAAATGTGGAATTTCTAATTCGCTATCTAGCGAATGATGGTGATTACAAAGTAATCTATCTGACATTTAAAGGTCATAAAAGACTATAGGATGGCAACATAAGTGAAGCCCTCATTCAGTCCATTGGGGCTCAAGGATCCAAGCCTGTGGATCCATTTGGCCTCTTCTTGTAGAAGTTTTTTATCAAGGTTGCCTCCCCTGGGGCCCAGTTTAACTTGGGTGATACCCCAAAATTTCAGGGCATTAATGTCACCTTGATGATGGAATCTAATATGTTTAGATAAAGGTGTATCTTCTTTTGTGTTAACTGTACTTTTATGTTTGGAAATTCTTCTACGGAGTTGTTGAATAGTCTTACCCACATATAGTTTTGGGCAAGGACACCGTGCTGCATAAATGATACCACTGCTTTGACAGTTTATAAATTGTCTGATAGTGAACATCTTACCGTCACTTGGGTTTACAAAAGTTTTGGTTGTCGGCATTAAAGGGCAGAAAGAACATCTGCCACATGGAAAGGATCCCTGTACTGGGGGTGGAAGCCAACTCGTATGTGACGTGGAAGGTCTAGAGTAGTGGCTATGTATCAGATGTTCACGGAGGTTCTTGCCTCTCCTATAGGTAATGTTGGGAATACTAGAAATAATGTCACAGAGGTCAGTATCTGTTTGCAGAATAGACCAGTGCTTTTTAAGAATGTCTTTAATCTGATGTGAACAGTTGTCAAAGTTCCCTATGCATCTAATAAGGGAAGATGGTTCAGTATTAACGGACTTAGATTTATTATTCTCCCTTGTACCATGAAGTAGTTCATCCCTAGACGTTGCCCTAGCTCTAGCATAAGCTCTATGCAGAGTTTTTTTTGGGTATCCTCGTGCAAGAAATTTATTGTATAGGGTATCACATTCCAGTTGGAAGGTAGATTCTTCGGAGCAGTTTCTTTTAGCTCTTAAATATTGCCCAATAGGAATGCCTTTTTTGAGGGCCGGAGGATGAAAACTTCCCCAATGCAAGAGACTGTTGGTTGCAGTCTCTTTTCTAAAAATTTGGGTTTGAACAGCCCCACCAGGATCCAGGGTAATTTTTAGGTCCAAAAAATTAATTTCTTTTGTGTGTATGGTATAAGTGAATTTCATCCCGATTTGGTTGTTATTAATGATGTCCATAAAGTCAGAGAAAAGGTGGGGGTCCCCCTCCCAAAAAACAAGTATGTCATCTATATATCTTCCCCAAAATAAAATGTGACAAGTGAAAAAAAGTAAATCATCGTTAAAAATTAAAGTGTCCTCCCACCACCCTAGAAATAAATTTGCGTATGTGGGTGCACAAACAGTGCCCATGGCTGTGCCTTTAAGTTGGTGATAAAATTTGTTGTCGAAAAGAAAGTAATTGTGTGTAAGTAGAAATTGTAATAAAGATACTCTACCCCTACCGTGGCAACATTTTATGCCTTGCCAAAAATACATAAAAACGCGACACCATTACCTGGTAGACCAATTGTCTCCGGTAATGACAATTTAACGCAGGGCATCAGTACATATGTCGACGAAATTTTATCTCCTTTCGTTACAGCCCTACCCTCATACTTACGAGATACCAAAGACACCCTCACCAGGATACAGGGTATTAATGTCTCTTCCACGACACTAATAGCCAGCATTGATGTCGAGTCATTGTACACGAACATCAATCATGATCTGGGCCTCAATGCTGTTCGACACTTTCTGAGCACTAAGGGGACTCAGTTTCAGGCACATAATAATTTCACAGTATCTTTATTACAATTTCTACTTACACACAATTACTTTCTTTTCGACAACAAATTTTATCACCAACTTAAAGGAATACCCTGGATCCTGGTGGGGCTGTTCAAACCCAAATTTTTAGAAAAGAGACTGCAACCAACAGTCTCTTGCATTGGGGAAGTTTTCATCCTCCGGCCCTCAAAAAAGGCATTCCTATTGGGCAATATTTAAGAGCTAAAAGAAACTGCTCCGAAGAATCTACCTTCCAACTGGAATGTGATACCCTATACAATAAATTTCTTGCACGAGGATACCCAAAAAAAACTCTGCATAGAGCTTATGCTAGAGCTAGGGCAACGTCTAGGGATGAACTACTTCATGGTACAAGGGAGAATAATAAATCTAAGTCCGTTAATACTGAACCATCTTCCCTTATTAGATGCATAGGGAACTTTGACAACTGTTCACATCAGATTAAAGACATTCTTAAAAAGCACTGGTCTATTCTGCAAACAGATACTGACCTCTGTGACATTATTTCTAGTATTCCCAACATTACCTATAGGAGAGGCAAGAACCTCCGTGAACATCTGATACATAGCCACTACTCTAGACCTTCCACGTCACATACGAGTTGGCTTCCACCCCCAGTACAGGGATCCTTTCCATGTGGCAGATGTTCTTTCTGCCCTTTAATGCCGACAACCAAAACTTTTGTAAACCCAAGTGACGGTAAGATGTTCACTATCAGACAATTTATAAACTGTCAAAGCAGTGGTATCATTTATGCAGCACGGTGTCCTTGCCCAAAACTATATGTGGGTAAGACTATTCAACAACTCCGTAGAAGAATTTCCAAACATAAAAGTACAGTTAACACAAAAGAAGATACACCTTTATCTAAACATATTAGATTCCATCATCAAGGTGACATTAATGCCCTGAAATTTTGGGGTATCACCCAAGTTAAACTGGGCCCCAGGGGAGGCAACCTTGATAAAAAACTTCTACAAGAAGAGGCCAAATGGATCCACAGGCTTGGATCCTTGAGCCCCAATGGACTGAATGAGGGCTTCACTTATGTTGACTTCCTATAGTCTTTTATGACCTTTAAATGTCAGATAGATTACTTTGTAATCACCATCATTCGCTAGATAGCGAATTAGAAATTCCACATTTTTATCTATTAAAATGACAGCTTATCTCTCCACATACCCTTCTAATTTACATGCCCTTTTGGACCACTATTTATCTTCCTTTTCTTTTCTTCTTCCTAAGTGAACCACCCCTTTGGACTTATACAAGTATCTGGACACTATTTTTACACACTTATCTGGAGTGTAGACAATGCATACACATATATTGGAATACATACCTGATTCCCATTCGATCTCTTGTCTAGGCATCCAGAAACGTGCACTTATCCATATATCCGCTCGATTTGGTTAGGCTAAGTTAAATAATGAGACTTATCAACGTTACTATTTATCCAGATCTGTACCACAAAATTCATCTAAGTCCCTCCATGTCCCCAGTGCGCAAATGCGCTCCATGTTACCTCCTCTGTAAGCCATGCGATCTAAGACATATGCCTAAATATTTTATAAATGTCAAAATTGACTAAGTCCGATCGGTCTCTAAATGCGCATGCGCTGCTAAGAGAACCAAATGAGTATCTTATAAATGTCAAAACTGACTAAGTCCGATCGGTCTTTAAATGCGCATGCGCCGCCAAGAGAACCAGAGGAGTAGCTAATTCTACTATGTCCGATCCTGGACACAGTGCCCATGCGCCGCTAAGAGAACCAGAGGAGTAGCTAGTTTTACTGTGTCCGATTCTGGACACAGTGCCCATGCGCATTTGGCGCACTCTTATTGGCTACACTGATACGGCCCTCACATTGGCTAATTCCCATGTCAATCTTAGGATGTGGAGGCTCGTCCTCGTAATCGACACTCCATTGGTTCCGACACAGGTGGACACTGTGAATTACGAAATGGAAGTCTTTAAAGGAAGTAACAACACGTACACGCGCTTACTAGCCCCATTTTGATCCCCTGAGGACGCTGTGTTGACAGCGAAACATGTCGGGGGGGCTAAATTCATTGTTTTAAACAGCCCTACTTGTCTAGCAAATCCAGCACACGAATCCAATTTTGAATTTAACTTGAATCCGTCCCAGTACGGCAGTCTGCAGCTATTTAGCTGTCATATCTGTCACTGGATAATTTCTAGCACTCTGTGCTCTGTCTGGCAATACATGCAGACGGAATGTAAACTGAGCGTGTGTGGCAGCAACATCGGCTATAACTTTTAAATTGTTCGTATACATTGTTTATGTCCACCTGGACATTCTTAGTGGTAAAATCATTAAAAAAATTTTAATAATATCAGTCAGCAGTTGGGAAATTGGCTTTCAGTGTGCTTTGGTACACTTAGTTCTTTTTAAAGCCATTATAATGGCGTAGAAATGTCACCATATTTGTGACCTTTCATACGGGTGGTGAGAAAGGTGGGTGGAGTTTAATGGAAGCGGAGGGGGTCTCCTTCAGACCAATAGATTTACCATAACTTACAATAAAGATTGGACTACATTATGGCGCAAATCTATGCCAGCTCAAAATCTATGCAAGTAGGCCTAAATGTAAAATTTTGGCACACAAACAGTGAACCGTGCACCTCTTAAAAAAATGTAGCCCATCTTACTCCAGCGCAGTTTAATTTAAGACTGGTATATGAAACAAGTTGTGGAGCTTTCTAATATAATATATTTCTGTATCATCCCCTCAACTTTTTCAATATCTCTGCTTATGGTCAGTAACTTAAAACATTGTTTACATTCATAGGCTGAAAACTCATCCTGGTTGTGTGCTGCTCATATACAGGGTGGGCCATTTATATGGATACACCTAAATAAAATGGGAATGGTTGGTGATATTAACTTCCTGTTTGTGGCACATTAGTATATGGGAGGGGGGAAACTTTTCAAGCTGGGTGTTGACCATGGCGGGCATTTTTAAGTCGGCCATTTTGTATCCAACTTTAGTTTTTTCAATGGGAAGAGGGTCATGTGACACATTAAACTTATCGATAATTTCACAAGAAAAACAATGGTGTGCTTGGTTTTAACGTTACTTTATTCTTCCATGAGTTATTTATGTCATTATGGGTATCAGGTCCGAGCAGTCCTAGATGAACAGTTTCCTGGAAAGTGGATTGGTCTTCGTGGGACAGTTGAATGGCCCCCTAGGTCTCCCGATCTGACCCCCTTAGACTTTTATCTTTGGGGTCATCTGAAGGCAATTGTCTATGCTGTGAAGATACGAGATGTGCAGCAACTGAAACTACGGATACTGGAAGCCTGTGCTAGCATTTTTTCTGCGGTGTTGCTATCAGTGTGTGAAGAGTGGGAGAAGAGGGTTGCATTGACAATCCAACACAATGGGCAGCACTTTGAACACATTTTATAAGTGGTCAGAAACTTGTAAATAACTCATGAAAGAATAAAGTAACGTTAAAACCAAGCACACCATTGTTTTTCTTGTGAAATTCTCGATAAGTTTGATGTCACATGACCCTCTTCCCATTGAAAAAACTAAAGTTGGATACAAAATGGCCGACTTCAAAATGGCCGCCATGGTCAACACCCATCTTGAAAAGTTTCCCCCCTCCCATATACTAATGTGCCACAAACAGGAAGTTAATATCACTAACCATTCCCATTTTATTTAGGTGTATCAATATAAATGGCCCACCCTGTAGACACAGCGC